>NC_137900.1:95403694-96003694 GCF_963455335.1 Martes martes | reverse complement strand
ATTCCTTTTCCATCTGCCGCTTAACCCTTAATTGGCCTCTCCGCAAAGGAGGCCACCGAAGGCGCCACGCGCTCCCATTCCCTGACTGAGAGCTCTCCTGGCCCCTGTGGTTTTCCAGAGTGCCAAACCGAATGCACGCCACGCTGCAGCACCTCTCCCACGGGTGACGCTGACATTTCTCCGTGAGAGGTGGGCTGTGCTCCCTCACCTTTAACAAGATGGGCCTTTGTGACAGCCTGGAGCTGAGACTACGGCTACAGTGGGCTGCGTGGTGTCTGAGGCCAGGTCACACACGTGCCATGCCCGTGGCCGCCTGTGGGCATTCCAGCCAGTGGCGCACGTGCCCAGCACCGACCACCAGAACTGCACGTGAACAAGCCTTCAGATGACACAGCACCCCCAATGGCCAAGTCCTCCAGCTGAGGCCCCAGGCTCAAGGACCGGGAAAAAGCCGTCCACCGCTGCCCGGTCTCAGCTGCTGGAATCAAGAGGGGTAACAAGCCATCGCTGTCGTTCTGAGACGCTACATTTCCAGGTAGCATGCGAAGCAGCAACAGACAACTCCAACAGTGCCCTTCTCCTCTGTGTCCCTTCCAGGGTCACAGCAAACACAGCTCTGGGCCTGGGCCCCGCAGCAGAGGGGGTACCCGTGGAACCTGCCTTCCAGAGAAGACTCCACACGCTGTGAAATGGAGCAGGTGCCACGGACACCCACAGGGAACAGGTGGCCTCTCCTACTCCGAACCCCGGACCCACAGTGCCCAGCACCTGGACCTCCGGGAGTTACGGCATGCAGGTCTGTGGAGGAGAACACGATCGGCCCCGGCCAGAACAAGCTCTTGAGATGTCACTGGCCAAGCGCTGGGCTACAGCAGGTATGTGCTCTGAAGGAATAAACCAGGGAACGGGGTCACACAATGTTTACTTTCAGTCCGACTTTCCACACAGCGAGGACATTTAACACACAGTCCTTACCACAAACGAGATGCTGGTTTTCTAGTTCATACATCAGTCTCTTAGGAATGCAGACAGTGCAACTGCCACAGTTTGGTTTACTTACAAAATCAAGTTTCCAGACCTGCAAAGGTGACACCTGCCTTCCATGGGGACCCTCTGCCTGATTACCATGCTGACAGCTCCCACCCCACACAGCAGTGCAGGGTTCTCTGCACGGCTAAGCAGCTGACCAGTGGTGGGTCTGGGTGCGCCCGGTGCCGTCAGGTGTTCACAGGGCCCACAACGCAACAGGACACTGGGGAGACTCACCATCTGTGAAACTGGACAGCATCTACTCCATCTCCCCTAATTTAACTTGGAGTCCACCAGAAATCAGAAAGCCTCACTGGCAGAAGGGCACAGAGTGGAGACAACGGGACCACGAGGATGAAGCAGTCAGTGGTGCGCCTCACGCAGTCCCAGGCATGTGCAGGCCCGTCCACCAGCGATGCCAGCCTCTAGCACAGTGACTCAGCACAGAGAGTCGCCCTATAAAACCAGAGGAATTCAGTTCCACTCCAAAGATCTAGCTCTTACTTCTCTGTTTCAACCAAATTTCTCATAACATAAAACTACACTAGGGAGGGAGGCACCTGGGTGGCTCAGTCGTTAAGCATCTGCCTTCAGCTCAGGTCATGATCCCGGGCTCCCTGCTCAGCGGGAAGCCTGCTACCCCCTCTCCTAGCCCCCCTGCTTGTGTTCCCACTCTCGTTGTGTCTCTGTCAAATAAATAAATAAAATCTTTATTTTTTTTTAAATTTTTTTTAAATTTATTTATTTGTTAGAGAGAAAGTGAGCGAGCACAGGCAGACAAAGTGGTAGGCAGAGGCAGAGGGAGAAACAGGCTCCCCGCCGAGCAAGGAGCCCAATGCGGGACTCGATCCCAGGACGCCGACCTGAGCCGAAGGCAGCCGCTCAACCAACTGAGCCACCCAGGCGTCCCAATAAAATCTTTATTTTTTTAACAATTTTATTTATTTACTTGACAGAGATCACAAGTAGGCAGAGAGGCAGGCAGAGGGGGAGGGGAAGCAGGCTCCCCGCTGAGCAGAGAGCCTGATGTGGGGCTTGATCCCAGGACCCTGGGATCATGACCTGAGCCGAAGGCAGAGGCTTTAACCCACTGAGCCACCCAGACACCCCTAAATAAAATCTTTAAAGAAAACTATTATGGGGGGAATCACTCAACATTGTATCATTTGCTAAAACTTAGGTTATCAAAAATAAAAAGTGGGGCGCTTGGGTGGCTCAGTTGGTTAAGTGACGGCCTCCGTCTCAGGTCATAATCCTGGAGTCCCAGGATTGAGTCCCACATCCAGCTCCCCGCTCGGCAGGGAGTCTGCTTCTCCTGCTGACCTCTCTCCTCTCATGCTCTCTCTCTCAAAGAAATAGAATCTTTAAAAAATAAATAAATAAAAATAAAAAGTAAAACGGGCAACACAGCTCATAAATACTTTTGCCCTAAAAAATTCAGTAACAGAAATCCACAATGTGGGACATTCTGCAAGACCGCTAACATAGTTTCCTCAGCACAGTGGGTGGCAGGGTGGCGGGGTACGGGGTGGGTCACAGGGCTGTTCCCCACACCAGATATTAAAGATAACAATCAAAAGCGAAGTGTGGATTCTGCTAGGACCCTGATTTGAGCACACCAACTATAAAATGACATTGTGACATAACTGGAAGGAAATAAAACATGATACCAAGCAATCACTTCAAACTTTGTTACGTGTGAGAACAACTTCATAGTATGGAAAAGATGTCTGCACTTTTTTTAAAGCAGGCTCCACGCCCAGTGTGGAGCCCAACACGGGGCTTGGACTCACAAAGATCTGAGATCAAGACTCTGAGATCAAGACCTGAGCTGAGAGCCAGAGTCGGCTGGGGACTGACCAAGCCCCCCAGGCACCCCAGATATCTGCATTTTTAAAGACACATACTCAGGGTTGAGAGGTAAAAACTTCATACCTACGGTGTGCTTTAATAAGATACCTGAACAACAACAAAAAGGAAGACAGAGAAGGAAGAAAAGGAGCGAGGAACCACGCGGCAAAACCTTGACAATGATCACAGAATTGTAAGTCGTCTACTTCGCATACGATGGAAATTTAAATCCTTCATAAAATACTAATGAAAAACTAGTTCTAAAATACACACGAAATCTGTATCAAAAAGGAAAAGTGCACCCCCCCAACATCCCTGCACGGCCCACCGCGAGCCCTGCGGCTCCAGCCACACACCGCACAGCAGGACTGGCACCGCCGCACAGTTCACACTCACGGCCTTCCCCCTTGACTCGAGTGGGTCCGACTTCACAAAACCCAGCTGAGGGCTGAGAGGCTGCAGAGTGCTCACAATGGTAGGTAACACGTAATAAATCTCGGCTATTATCACTACTCAAGGTATTTCGTACCTAAGTCACAAAGAAATGTCTAATATCTGCCATGTGCCAGACATACACTTGTCACTCAGCCCCCAAATTCAATTGCTGCGACAGCCCCCAACCCCAGTGAGCTCCACGCACCCTACCTGCCCCAGGGACCCCAGTCCCCTGAATCTGCCGCTGCGCTTTCCTCTCCATCCATGCCCTCACTTCCCTTTTCCAAAGACCCCATTACTGTCGCTGCTTAAAGGCTCTGCAGGACCTGTTCGCAAGCGGGTGAGCCCGGTCCGCCGCTCAGGCCAGCTCCTCTGGGCTGCCACACCCACGCCAGCTCTCTGGCTTCAGACTTAAGGACCCCCACGAGTCTACAACACCACACTCTTTTGAAAGGGGCCCCAGCCCCACCAGCACACGCCCCTCCTCCCCTCATCGCCTGCTGCAAGGCCAGCCCCAGCCCAAGCGCTCAGAGGACCTGCTTCACTGGAGCCCGGGAGCACCACTCACAGCCAAGACCCACGGCAGGAACACACTCCAGGGGAACGCACAAGGTCATCGGATTCTTCCCCAAAGCAAAACGCACCTCTAAAAGAACGTTTTCTCATTTCTTAATGTTATAAGACGTCCCTTCTAAAGTAAGAAGAAATTGTTTAGAAAGAACCGTATGACAAAAGGCCATTAGAAACACCCCTATTTCTGATACCCGAGGTCCGTACAAACGCACGCTACGGGTGCCAGCAGAGGGCCCTCCCAACACCATTCTGCACGCCGAGCAGAGCAGCCCACGGTGCCCTACGAGTCCCGTCCGACGCCTTCTCCACAGCCGCCCACGGTCCAGGCGACCTTCTCTGCCTATTCTGCACTTCAACTGAATCAGCAATTTCCTGTAGATTTTTAGTAAACTGTGCTTCGTTTGGATCTCAGGAAAAGTAACATTTTAAAACCTCCTGTATTAAAGGAGTAAGGGAACAAAATGACCAGAGCCAAGGAGGCACAGAGCCATGATCCCTGACTGCCGGGGGACGGCACCCAGTCCACACCTACGAGCACGGCCCTGGTCGAGGCAATGAGCCCCGACAAGTGCTGGCAGCGCTGTGGAGAAGCCGGTGGGCATCAGACGACGTGGCTGCTGCGGAGAACAAACTAGTGGCTCCTCAAAAAAGTTAAAGAATCATCATGTGACTCAGCAGTTCTGTTCCTGGGTTCGTACTCCAAAAACTGAAAACAGACACTCACACTTGCACACAAATGCTCGCAGAGGCACTCTTCAAACTAACCCGAAGAGGGCCGCCTAGGGGTCTCAGTCAGTTAGGTGGTCAATTCTGGACCTCAGCTCAGGCCCTGATCCCAGGGTCACAGATTCGGGCCCTGCATTGGAGCCTACTTTAAAAAAAAGTCAAATGGACAAAACTCGTGTGTTCATCAGCAGATGAACACACACAATATGGTTCGTGCATGCAACGGAGTATGAAGTTCTGGCCCCGCGACAACATGGGTGACCTCTGAGGACATGATGCTGAGTAAGACGCCAGACACAAAATGACAACTCTACTTACACGAAAGATCTAGTTTAGACAGATTCATAGAGACAAAAAAAGGAAGGGGGAGTTATTGCTTAATGGGCACATAGTCTGTACTTGGGGTGATGAGAATGTTTTATAAAGACAGAAATGATGGCTGCACAACCCTGGAAACATACTTAGTGCAAAAAGTAGACTTAAAAATGGCTGAAATGGGGTGCCTGGGTGACTCAGTGGGTTAAGCCTCTGCTTTCGGCTCAGGTCGTGGTCTCAGGGTCCCGGGATCGAGCCCCACATCGAGCCCCGCATCGGGCTCTCTGCTCAGCAGGGAGCCTGCTTCCCCCTCTCTCTCTCTCTGCCTCTCTGCCTACTTGTGATCTCTCTCTCTCTCTCTCTCTCTGTTAAATAAATAAATAAAATCTTCTAAAAAAATAAAAATAAATTTTAAAAATGGCTGAGATGATGGCTGGGGGGCTCAGCTGGTTAAGCGTCTGCCTTTGGTTCACGTTATGATTGAAGAGTCCCGGGATCGAGTCCCACACTGGGCTCCCTGCTCAGCACGGAGTCTGCTTCTCCCTCTGACCCTTCCCGATGTGTGCTCGCTCGCTCTCTCTTTCTCTCACACACACAAATAAATAAATTTTAAAAGTGGCCGACATGAAAAGACTTACGTTTAAGTATATTTTACCAGAATAAGAAAAAAGAAGGGGGAAAAGATTGAGAGGTGTGCCAGGATACCCTTACCGATGTAACCAGGGACCACTGTAACGAAGCCAGGGCCGTTCTCAGGGAGGCCTCCTTTACAAGGAGATCGATGCAGAATACAAATCAGAATAGAATAAATACTATTTTTATAGCAAAAGAACAGGATTAGCACACCAGTACTGACAGCATGACGTTATAAACTGTATTTTTTTTAAAAGAGACACACTCATCTCCTGGCGTGGACAGCCATATTACAGCTGCAGGAGACACACACCAACATGTCCCGGAGCGGCAGGGCATCTGGGAGGCGACCTGGACTCAAGCAGCTCTTTCATCACATTTGCAACTTTCCTATGAAGTCTGACAGTGTTTCAAAAGAAGAAGGAAAGCAACCCCACAGACAGAAAAAAGTGAAACACCTACAGAAGACTATGGCGCGTCCTTGGTGGGCTCGAATCTCGGCAGGAGTCCAGAGAGGGACTCGGAAAGTCATACACCAACTCGTCGCAGAAGCTGTGGGGACGGAATGTGAAAGCGATACACACGGGCAGGGAAGGCAGGTCCTGCCTAAACAGGATCTGATTTTCTTTTTTTTTTTTTTTGAATTTTATTTATTTATTTGACAGAGATCACGAGTAGGCAGAGAGGCAGGCAGAGAGAGAGAGGGAAGCAGGCTTCCTGCTGAGCAGAGAGCCCGATGCGGGGCTCGATCCCAGGACCCTGGGATCATGACCTGAGCCGAAGGCAGAGGCTTTAACCCACTGAGCCACCCAGGTGCCCCAGGATCTGATTTTCAAAAGGAAAACTGATATATATATATCATGCTTTTATGTTTTTAAATGAAATAAAGGAAATGAGTCGAGAAAAATTAAACAGTAAACACTGCCTATAAGGCAACTACTTTAACTTCTGCTGCAGGGCCTTTCACACCCTGTCCGTGCAGGTGCACCCACCCCGGCACAGCGGAGCAGACCGCACCGACGCGTGCCTCACAGACGGCTGGGAAACCATCTCGCCCTTAACTAAGGTGAGCAAATGAGCCGATGCCATCACAGTCGAGGCTGTGGCAGTGGGCCCCTGGCGTGCTCTGTGCGCTCACCCCCGACAGAGGACCCAACTGACAGACACACAGGCCGTCCCCAACATCTCAGCATCGTAAACAATCCTGAAATGAACATCTTCACTTAATACCCTCCTGTGCACACAGTTCTCTGCAAACCTCTCTAGGACAGTTGTGAAAAAAGGAACGAACAGCGCTAGAAATTACAGCTCCGAGTGCCGTAGGTCTCATCAGGCGTCGTGGACAGAGAGCGTCTTTCTCCTTCTTAAGACTGAACTACTTTAAAAACATTTTGGAAAATAACTCCCTATCCTTCTCATGTTGACCTATGCTAAATCCAGGATCCAGTCTCAACCGTGAGAGGAAGGAACCTTTTCCCTGTCCCAGCCCCACTTTACCAGGAGCAGAAGCCCCAGGCCCAGGGAACGAACAGTGGGAGGCCGGACTGCATGTCTATCCCAGACACAAGCACAACAGGCAGGGCGGCCCGAAGAGCAGATCCGAGAAGACATGAGGCCCTGACGTGATCAGAAACACTTCCTCCCCGCCAACCTCAAAGGCTCACATCACTGAACGTCACTGTTTTTAGACCAAATCATTAAGCAGCAATTTAGTTGATCCCCAGCACCCTAATACCGTGTGCCTACAAGGGCACAGGAACCTCTGCTGTTTTCCGAGTCGGCCAACTCAAGATGATGACGCCACCCAGCACTGCACAACTCTGATCTACATAAACAACCTGTTTTCCTGAAGTCCAAACTTAAACAGAGTAAGTCGCATTACCAAACAGACCTCTATGGGACACGCCATGAGCCACAACACCCCTTCTCTCCGGGGGCTCCACGGACACGCCTGCGTACTGCTGTGTCACCTTAATGCGCCTGCCCGTGACAGAGCATCAGCTCTCCCTACAGGAACTGTCTCTTGTCCATAATGCTCTTTTAACAACAATTCAAATTAATGCAGTATATTCTATGTCCTTGCTTGACACCACAATAGCACTTTCCTGACCTGACTTTTAACACAGTCTCTGAAATGAGAATGCCGGGGTGCCTAGGGGGCTCAGTCAGTTAAGCCTCTGCCTTCCGGTCTGGTCATGACCCCAGGGTCCTGGGATCCAGCCCCGCGTCAGGCTCCCTGCTCAGAGGGGAGCCTGCTTCTCTCTCTCCGTCTGCCTGTTTCTCCCCCATGCTTGTGCTCTGTCAAATAAACAAATAAAATCTTAAAAAAAAAAAAAAAAAAAGAAGAAGAAGGAGAAGAAGAAGAAATGAGAATGCCTATCAAATGGTGAGCTCACTAACCCACGTAAGAGGGGCCCTATGGGACAAACATGATTCCGGCTTTTATGCTTATCACCATAACTGTATCAAGTGGCAGAACTGGGTGATGCATGAAACACAGCATGAGAAATCACTGAGAATTCACAGAGGTGAGGCTGGGGAGATCATCTGCCTTTAGGGTGACTGTTATTTCTTTTTCTTTAAGATTTATTTATTTATTTTAGAGAGTGACAGCACAAGCAGGAGGGGCAGAGAGAGAGGGAAAGAGAATCTTAAGCAGACTCCACGCAGAACATGGAGCCCAAAGTGGGGCCCAATCTCACGACCATGGCGTCACGACCTGAGCTGAAACCGAGAGTCGAATGCTTAACCAAAAGAGCCACCCAGGCTCCCCAGGGTGACTCTTATTTCTACTGGCACCATGAACTCAACTGCCTGGTGCAGCGGGGGGGGGGGGGCAGTCACCCATGCAGGGTAGCCCTCCCTTGGACTATGATGCGCCCCCGGCCAACCATGCGGGTCTGGGCCTTCGTGGAGCACCCGCCCAGGGTAGCTTGCAGCTGCCTGACAAAGGCATCTCAGCACAAGGAGACCCTAACCGCCAAGTTCCTGGTTATGTGAGGCAATGCATCCCCTTCTCCCACTGAAACTCAGTGAGCTTCATTTCTACCACCTGGTTCCACCTCGTTCTCCACCGAGGCAAATGGAGGCCCCAGTGTTTCCCATGCATGCCGCCTAGTTTATTAGGGAGCACAGCATGTGACCAGCAAGGCCCCCAGAAAGCTAAAACTGGGCAGTGGGACGATGTCTGCCACCACAGACTGAACCAGAAATGGATAAAACCAAATTTATAAACAGAGAAAAAATATCATGACTTCTTAGACATCATAAATTTTCGATCAAGAACAATAAGAAAGCATTATTTCCTCACAAAACACAAAAAGGGTTGGTATTTAAGAAGACAAACCAGTTCACTTGAACTATTTAACTTTCTAAGATTCTGAAGTATTTTATAAATCCCAAACCCAGTGACTACTGTAACGGAAAATGATTTTTACTGTTTTAGCAGTATCCTGCAACATAAAAACGGGGATTGGCATAAACACACACCAACCCCTGGGCTCACTCTTAAGTCCCAAACTTAGATAAGCAAAATGTCTCACTATTGAGAGGCCTCCGTGGTCACGGGGAGAGCACAAAAGTCAGATCCAGTCGGCCCAAGTCTCACAGAGAAACAAGAATGAGTGCTGTCAACACAGCAGCTCTGCGTGCTTCGAGGCTGTCTTGAAGGATGACACAGAGGCTTCCCAGAGACACTGTGGCTACAACCCAGCAACTGGGAAATACCAGGGTAGTGGATGATCTGGAATTTCTGGAGAAAATGTCAACATTTTGGTTGCCACCAAAAATGAAGGAATGTAAGTAGAAGTAGTTTGTGCTGACACTATATCCATAATATATTAAGCCAAACTGTATCTCCTCAAGAATACCAATTACTGGAGCGCCTGGGTGGCTCAGTGGGTTAAGCGTCTGCCTTCGCCTCAGGTCGTGATCTCAGGGTCCTAGGATGAAGGCCCGACATCGGGCTCTCTGCTCCGCGGGGAGCCTGCTCCCTCCTCTCTCTCTGCCTGCCTCTCTGCCTACTTGTCATCTCTGTCTGTCAAATAAATAAATAAAAATTGAAAAAAAAAAAGAATACTAATTATTCTTGGACCAAAAAAAAAAAAAATCTGTAGGATATGCAATACAGATACAAAATTTTAGCAAAATCCCAGAGCTCAGGCTGAGTCGGTTCTCAGGATTCCAGCTGAGTCCTGCACACTGGAGTGCTGGTTACACTTCCGGCAAACCAATGACACCATGGGGTGTGAGACAGAACTGCACGCGTCCCTCAGACAGAGGGCTCTCTGCAAAGTGGCAGTGCTAGTGTCTCTCATCTACCACAGCTGCTAAGAAAACCTGATGGACAATAATCTTTTAAAGCCAAACGGTACTAATTAAAAACACTAACATTGCATGCAGAATATAAACGGTGCAATTTCGAGCTTCCTTAATGGATTATTCCATGTGATACATCAATATATAATTAAAAGGTGATCAGCATGATGTTTCTAATAGCATAAGCAACAAAAATCTCCACAAGTTAAGACTTCCAAATATCTGACTGGACAATAATTTCATCAGTCACGACAGGACTCTGTGAAAGAAAATCAACCATTGCTTGGGGCGCCTGGGGGCTCAGCCGGTTGGTGCGTCTGCTTTCGGCTCAGTCATGATCTCGGGGTCCTGGGATCGAGCCCCATGTCGGGCTCCCTGCTTGGTGGAGGGCCTGCTTCTCCCTCTCCCCTGCTTGTGCGCTCTCACTCTCTCTCTCAAATAAATAAAACCTTTTTAAAAAGTATCTACCATGGTCTATGAAAATTCTTAGTTTTTCTTAAATACATATAAAAGAGACGTGAAAAGATAAGAACGTAAGACAGGGTGAGACCATGTCAAACGGCAGGAAGGGCGCAGCTGCGGCAGCTGCTGGCGGTGGGCAGAAGCCCCACGCACGCACGTGCAGGTGCAACGGCTGCAGGCGGAGCGGCGCAGTCACAGGAGCGCTGGGGACACTCGAGGACCCTGAGATGAGGAACCCATTCTAAACCTAACCCCAAGACCAGGAATCACAGAAGAGAGGCTTGACAGATCTAACTCCCAAAGTATTTCAAACATTTCTGTGGCAAAATAAAGAAGTAAACTCTAAGACTGAAACAATGTGCGCGGTATCTTCAAGGTCACTCAACCCAGGACGGGGGAGAACTAGTAACTCCAAGTCAGGCTTTAGAGAAAAAGGCAACCCACAAAATAACAGGCAAGAGACTAAGGCACATCCCCATGGCCACCAGACACACAACAGCAGGACTACACAGAAAGCAAGCATGCTGTAGGTGTTCTAAGGAAATACAGAACAGACACAGAGGCAACGATCTCTAGCAAAGTAGGCAATAAGCCCAGCAACATATGTGATTAAAAATAATCACATATCCAATGACCCCGTGAGAACTACCCCAGGAATGCAAGGTTGGTTTAACCCAGAACAATCAATCAACTAGGGGCACATGGGTGGCTCAGTGGGTTGAGCCTCTGCCTTCGGCTCAGGTCATGATCTCAGGGTCCCGGGATCGAGCCCCGCATCCGGCTCTCTGCTTATTAGCAGGGAGACTGCTTCCTCCTCTCTGCCTGCCTCTCTGCCTACTTGTGATCTCTCTCTGTCAAATAAATAAAATCTTAAAAAAGAAAAAGAAAAAAGAAAAAGCATTTGACAAAATTCTTTCATGATCTGCAACGATGCATTGGGGTCTCTAGTCAATGCAACATGGGAGAGAAGGAAGAGGAGGTCTAATACAAATAAGAAAAAGTAAGTGAGGGGCGCCTGTGTGGCTCAGTCAGTTAAGCCTCTGCCTTCGGCTCAGGTCATGATCCCAGCGTGCTGGGATCGAGCCCCGCGTCAGGCTCCCTGCTCAGTGGAAAGCCTGCTTCCTCTCCCCACCGCTGGCTGCTCTGCCTACTTGTGCGCTCTCTGTCAAATAAATAAATCTTAAAAAAAAAAGAAAGAAAGAAAAGTAAGTAAGTGACCCATACATAATCCTACCACCAATAGTAAATATCTTAGTATATTCCTTACAAATTGTATACATAAACAGAGTATAAATATACTTGTTTTTAACCCATTTTCTTCACTGAGCCTGATGATAAAGGGCTCTATAACGTCATTTGCAAGACACGCAACAGTGCTGTATCTCTCGCTGCCGCCAACTCCGCTCAGCTCTGGCCAACGCCACTGAAGCTAAGCGTGTGCCCAGCAAAGGAGGGTTCTCAGTCGAGCTCCCTCATGTGCTCGCTGTGTCGTGTGCCTCCTGCGTTTTCCACCAAACCCTATAGCTCCCTTCTTACTGTAAACCACCCCATCCCCAACGCCAGGACCTAGAATAATCTACTAACTCACTTCTCTGACTCCAAGGTCTTTCTTTTCCTGCTTACTATCTATTGCACAATTAAAGTTATCTTTTGAGAGCTACGACCTCACCACAGTCTGAAAATACCCAGTTTTCTGAAACACTGCACATGGGCTCCAGCTCATACCTCCCAGCGCAGCACAAAGGCCACTCTGGCACTCGAGCCCAGGAGTCCACTGGCCAAATCAAGCCCAGGCCCATTTTTATACTTCCCATAAGCTAAAAATGGTTTTTGTACATTTCTTTAGTCATAAAAATTTTTAATTTTTTTTTAAGATTTTGAGAGAGAAAAAGAGAAAGAGTGAGCACAAGCAAGGGAGGGTGTGGGAGGAGGGGGGGTCCCAAGCAGACCCCCTGCTGAGCACGGAGCCTGACACGGGGCTCGATATCAGGGTGCTGAGATCACAACCCGAGCCAAAACCAAGAGTCAGATGCTCAACCGACTGAGCCACCCAGCCGCCCTCGTTATAAATTTTTTTTAATGCATTAAAAACTGCATATGGGCTGCACATTTCACCCTTTCCGGAAAAGTCTGACCCCTGACCTAGCCCAACGATTTTTAGGCCCCAAAACAGCCTATCGAACAGCCGTACGTGTGGGCTGCATCAGGCTACCAAGAATGGCTTGAGGACAGCCTCTGAATCTCTGGCCGTTGGCTGTGTCCATTGCCCAGCTTTGGTCCTCAAAGATCCAATTCTGCCCCTCAGCCTTGCAAGGCCCCTGCGGTTCTTCTGGCTTATCACACGCAGCACCGAGGCTGCTACACAGCTCCGTCTCCTCCTCGGCAGGGGAGCCCCTAAGAAGCACGGACTTTGATGTATTCATCTGTGCGACCCAGCATCTAGCACAAGACTGGTACCTAACACATGTTCCGGGACTTTTAAACACATTTAAAAGCGTTTTGATGATTAAATATAAAACCCAGTCCTCTGACATCAAGGGCCAAGTCACGCGGCAACAGGGAGAGCGCACAAAGTAGCCACAATGGGCCCCCCAGGCAATCCGAACTGGCTCTCTAAGACTGGACGCAAGAGCGAAGAGCACCAGAGAGGACTCTAGACTGAGAGCTGAGCGTTCTGGGACCTGTGCTGCACACAGGCGAGCTGGAGGGCTGGGAGAGCAGCAGAGGCTGGAGAGGTCACGGCGGGCTTTCATTTCTACCATCTTGACAGTCCTTGACACATGTCAGTAAATCCAGCCAAAATTTCTTTTGGCTCCTAGAATATTCTTTTTAAAATACGGCTGCATGAAGAGACAGGTCCTTGTGTCTGGGATTTATCGGGGGCACAGGTGTACAGCTTTTATCGAGTGTCCACCACACAGCAAGTGCGCTGTCTTCGGGGCCCACTGTGCTCCAGGACTAAGGCCCAGATCTCTGAGCTTTAGAAATTCTCCCTGCCAGGCCCCCACATCTCTCTATCACCCATTTCCTCTGACCGTACATCAGAGAGCAGGTAGAGAGCCGCTCTAACTGGCTAGCACCCCTCTCAGCCCCCTGGGTGAGTCAGACCGTGCGCTCTACCCCAGGACAAAAGACTGGTCTGCCCTACATCACTGGCTTCAACTGCAGGCTCCTGAGAACAGAGGAGTCACCAGAAAGGAACCATAAATTTGCAGGCCCTCCGAGTATTGGCTGTGGGCTAAATAAATAATGTGTTACCACACACACAAGCTATTTTTTCCTGTAAGTAATATTACTATATTCACAGTAATTTTGTCATTTTCTATCCTCTCAATCAATACATACTTTTTCACAATGACTACCAGGACAGTAGCTTCAAAATTCTTTTGATGCGAGAAAGAAGTTTTTAATATACTGAGAAAAACTGGTCATCTCTGATACACGCTCCCGTTACCGATACAGAGGGCAGTTTCTGAAACTCACCAGCCCTCAGCCCCCTGCACAGTAGCCCCCCAGTTTAATTCTGAGTTGCTTCCTATCCACCTTCTCAGCACTGTGAGGCCACGCGGCACAGTGTCGGAGCGCTGGCCTGAGGGAGGGCCAGCAGGAACTGACCACTACCTCCGGGCACATCCTCAGAGCCAGAGCTCAACAATGGCTCCAGCCCTCCCACCAATTAAAGTGCGGCTTTCTGCACTTACATACTTGGGCTTATATACCAAGGAAAAGGAGAAGCCTGTTACTTTTTTTCAGAGCAGGAGAGTAACTCAAGCAACAATCCTGGCTGAAATACCATGAATATAAAAGTAGCAGAAGACCAGAGGTGGGAGACTAAACCGGGGGAAAGGTCACCAAAGAATGTCACCGTATGAGCACATATAAAACAGGTGCTCGGTAAATAAGTATCCGCTGGGAAATCAGTTCTTACAGTCTGAAGGGCAGCATTCTACAAAGTGGGACTGTGCTGGCCTGAAAGGAAGATGTGGCCTTTGCGATGCACAGTCCCTGTAAAAATGCTTGGAAAAATCCCCGATGGCGACAGCATTCTGGTTCATTAGAACACAGCACCATCTGGTGGTTAAAAGAATTAAGTGGAGGCTACAGGCAGAAAGCCCAGACATACATTAAGAAACTTCCCTTATAATCAGAGTGATTCTTGGAAAAAGACCACATTCCTAATCATATCAGATATTAAAAAAAAATTTCCACAATACTGTTCTGTAACAGGATTGAAACAACATGAGAAAAACACATTTAGAGCTGAATTTCATTCAAAACCCCTATTTTGACAAAAAGACTGAGTATGGTAAAGAAAGTAAGCCAAGAGCTGAGTATTTTGAAGCATATGACACAGAAGTGTGGAATTTATTCCCATCAGAATGTAAGCCCTATGAGAAACAAGAACAGTCCTGGGTTTTTTCACTGCTGGACTACGAAGACCTTCACTTTACAATAAAACAGTTGTTCTCAAACCTTCCAGTCCCAAGACCGCGTCACGCTCTAGAGAGTGACGAGCGACCGAGAAAGATTTTGCTCCTACAGGTCACGGCTGTTGATATTTACCAGGTCACAAATAAAAACTGAGAGAATCTTAAAATCACTGTCATCTCCTTTAAAAATAACACACACATTACATGTTAACATAAAGTGTTTTTTAAGAAGTAATTTTCACAAAAGAAAGAGTGTGAGTTGTCACTGTGTTACAAGTTTGCAAATCTCTCTTCTGGCTCAAGAGCTAGATTCTCACATGTCCATGTCCGGCATCATGGAGCCGCCCCCGGAAGCACGCGCTCGGGACCCCTGGCAGACCAGAGCGGGAAAGGGGAATGAAGTCTTAGTATTAGTACGAAGACAGTTTGACCTTACAGACCTGGAGGAGCGTGGGGACGTACGTGCTACTGTGACTAGAACACAGCAGGTGCTGATGCAGCTCCGCCAGTGGGAGGGACAAGGAACAGAGCATATGACAGGGTGAGGAGCTGGCAGAGGACAAGGGAACAGGGAAGGACCAAGTGCAGACAAGCGCTGGAGGGGTGAGGCCCAGCCCCCTAATTTTATACTGATAACAAGTATATGATGTAACTGTTTGGCGTAGATCTGCTTTGACAGAGTATTATTTAAACGCAGGGTCATCTTCCCTTTAGGTTTTTACTAAACTATTTAAAATATAATGAGCATGAATCACATGAAGTGAACTGCAGATAAATGAGGGTTTCTATTAATTTTTTTACTATAAAACTAACACACGCTCATTTTTTTAAACTTACTATATTCCAGAAAACAGAACAAAAATCACTATCAATCCATGGGCACCTGGGTGGCTCAGTCAATTAGGAGCCTGCCTTCGGCTCAGGTCATGCTCCGGGATCCTGGGATCGAGCCCCGCGTCGGGCTCTCTGCTCGGCAGGGAGCCTGCTTCCTCCTCTCTCTCTGCCTGCCTCTCTGCCTACGTGTGATCTCTGTCCAATAAATAAATAAAATCTTTAAAAAAACAAACAAACCAACCTGTCAATCCATCAACTCAGAATATCTAAGTTAAGCACTGGTGTATTAATGTTTCTTTCCTGAACTTAGCAGGAAATTCTTTACACTGATGCCCGACTGCGGAACCCACAAGAGCTAACAAAGTACTACAGGCAGGGAGCCCTCAGCCATCCAGTCTTTAAGCTCAAGGCTCCCACTGCAGCAAGTACACAGTGGGTCCTGGGAGAGTTCCTGACCGAAGGAGGCAGCCCCAGGACACCGGGCTACAGGCAGCAGCAATGGGTCTGGAACGGAGTCACAGCAGCGGCTATGGACAGAGCAGGAGCACAGGAGGGGCTCGGCAGCAGGGCCCACCACAGGCCAGCCCTCCCACCCCGAGAAACATCAGAGTGCCCTGCCTGTACCCCAGAGAGGCAGCCCTCAGAAGGCTGATGGCAGCAAGTAAGGGACGGTAACGCCCCCTCCCTGGGCCCAGGACTGGGCACACCCGCAGTGGGGGCACAAGGTCAGTAAGCAGAGAGCAGAGGGTACACGTGGAAGGAGGGAGTGGGCCCAGGCCGTGAGGTTTCCCTGTGGAAGGGCTGTGAGCGCACAGGCTGTTAGCAGGTACTGGGCAGTACTCAGAGCCCCCACACTGGGGACAGGGAAGGCCAGCAGGGGGCCCCACAGGAAGGGCCTGGGGGCCTTGACAAGGGTTCTGTTAGACACTGGGGGCTCGGGGGTGCACCGTCCGGCTGGAGGACCTAAGAGACAGCAGGAGAGGGCACTCGCACACTAGGAGCACAGACAAATCCTTGGAGCGGGTTGGTGCAAGGAGCAGAGAAACAGGAGGGAGCTGGAGGGGAAGCGGGATAGAGAAAATCTTTAATGTATGCTGATGGAAACACAAGGAGAGCGGAAAAAGTGAAGGTGTAGGGGGAGGAGGGATGGGGAGAACTGTGAGGGACAGAGATGTGCTACAGCAGCAAGCAGGAGACACCTTGGGCTGAGCCCCAGCAGGGAAGGGGCAGGGCGGGCAAGTGCACAAGTGGCGGTGGGGGGAGGGCATGCTTTGTTCCTGATGGCCTCCACCCCCACCTTCTCAGTGCGGCAAGCAGCCTGGTCCCGGAGGGGTGCGGTGGGGGCACGGTGAGAGTGTGGCCAGAGAAGCCAAGGTGTGAAGGACACAGGAATGTACGCCCGCCCGCCCAACCCCAATCCCTGCCCCGGCTCTGGCTCCTCACAGCCCTCGGGTCTCCCTTGTTCCTGTGAGCCTCTCTCCTTACTCAGCTGCCCTGCTCAAGCCCTCCTCCAGGAGCAAAGCCTGGGGACCCGTTACCCCGTCAACCCTGGCCTGACAGCTGAGCCCAGCCCTCTCAGGACCCCTTAGGCACACCAGCCAGGTCCCACCTCAGGGCCTCAGCCCTGGCTTCTCTCTCTTGCCAGAACTCACTCCCTTACCTCCTTTAAGTGTCTGACCAAATAGCTCTTTCACCTAAGGACAACAAAAAGAGCCGTTACACTGGGAGCGCCTGGCTGGCTCTTGTCGGTGGAGCATGCAGCCCTTGATCTTGGGGCCGTGAGTTCAAGTCCCACACGGGGCACAGGAGTTTGCTTAGGAAAAAAAAAGAGAGAGAGAGGAGATAAACTAGACTTTCATCAAAACTAAAAATATTTGTGCTTCTTCAAAGAGTACTATCAAGAAAGTAAAAAGTCGGGCCACCTGGGTGGCTCCGAGGGTGAACCGTCTGCCTTCGGCTCAGATCATGATCCCAGAGTCCCAGGATCGAGTCCCTCACTGGGCTCCCTGCTCAGTGGGGAGTGTGCTTCTCCCTCTGCCTGCTCCTCCTCCTGCTTGTATGGTCTCTCTCTCTCTCTGACAAATAAATAAAATCTTAAAAAAAAAAAAAAAGTCAACCCACAAAATGGGAAAATATTTCTTTACATCAATATTATGAAAATTAATACCAGAATTATTCATAATAGCAAAGAATGGCAATAACCCAAATGTCCACGGGTTGATGAACGCAGTGCAGTCCAGCACACGGTGAACCGTGGGGCGACTGTGGAAAGGGCGGGCTGCGGACACATACAAAACGAGGCAGACCTTGAACACAACAAAAGTGAAAGGAACCAGTCACAGAGGATCACGTACTACAGGATTCCACTGACGAAAAGTCCAGAGTACACAAGTCTACACAGAGAGAACACAGGTGCCTAGTCGCCAGGGGTTGGGGGCAGGAGAAAATGGCAGTGACTACGGACAGAATAAGGTTTTTTTCTGGGATGACAAAAATGTTCCGGATTTTTTGTGATCTGTTCACTGACAGACCCAAGTTTCCAGGCTAGTCATTCTGATATCTAACAAGTGACAAACACACGATGGATGGACGGGGGGGGGGGGGGGGCGGGGGGGGGGCGGTGAGGACAGGTGGGAAATGGGGGGAGAGTTTTCCAGGGAGGGCGGGAAGATGGAGAGAGCGGGAAGGAGGGATATTCCCCTTCTACAAAGAGCGAGCCTGAGGTCCCATGTTAGGCTCCTGCAGGTGGACAGCCAAGCACCCAACACCGTCTGCCCTGCCGGCACCCCCCTTCTTTCTCGCTCCTCCTCCTCCTGCCTGCCTGCACCCCAACTGGTCCCCTTGCTTCCCCAAGCCAGAAAAGAAGGATGTGTTTTTCAAAAGTCTATCAAGTGGCTATGAGCTCTCCTTGATAGCACTGTCTCACTTTTCTTTTTTAAAGAAAGTCTGTGAAGTGGGAAATGTGTCAGGAAAAATGGACCTCCATGAAGTCCCTCATGCCATCTGTCACAATTCTAAAGAGTGGTTCGTCCCGAAGGTGAGTCAGTTCGGACAGGCTCTTTCCGGATCCGGCGAAGCCCCCTGAGCAGCAGGCTTCCTACACGAGATGAATTCCTACAGGACTTCAGATGCCCAGCAACCCAGACCGCTGGGATGAAGGTATCAGAGCACATCCTTCCTCCCCTAGTACTCTGAAGAAAAGACGGAATGCAGGACTGAATACATCTTTAATTTTTAAAATCCACCATAACTTTTTACTTAAACTTTTTCACTTTGGTTGTGTTCTTTTCTCTTAATGCCATGGTCCACAGATGATTCATGCTGCTTCAAGGACGTAAAAATCTTCTAACATTAAAAAAAAAAAAAACACAGAAAATCTCTAGAATCTTCTTAAAACGAAAGGCAAATGTTGGGGTGCCTGGGGGTGGCTCAGTTGGTTAAGTGGCTGCCTTTGGCTCGGGGTCATGATCTCAGGGTTCTGGCATCAAGCCCCGAATCTGGCTCCCTGCTCGGGGGGGGGGTGTCTGCTGCTCTCTCTCCCTCCGCTGCCCACCCCCCCCCCGCCAGCCCTGCTTGTGCTCTCTTGCTCACTTTCTTTCTCTCTCTCTCTCAAATAATAAAATCTTAAAAAACAAAACAAAAAATGAAAAGCAAATGTCTACCTAGGTGAGGCATCCCCCCGGCCCTGCCTTCTCCCCGTGCCTAGGTTCTGCCCCCACCCTGGGGCTGCAGTCCTCACAGCCCAGGTCTCGATTCCAGCCTTCCCACAGAGGGACGCTCCGTCTAAGGGAGAGGAATAGAGGGAGGAAGGGGGGGAGGAAGAAGGAGAGAGGAGAAGGAGGAGGGGGAGGGCGAGGAGGAGAGGAGAGAGGAAGAAGAAAGGGAGGGAAGGGAGGGAAGGGGAGGAGCAGGGGGAGGAGGAGGAGAGGGAGGAGCAGGGGGGGAGGGAAGGGAGGAGGAGGAGGGGGAGGAGGAGAGGGAGGAGCAGGGGAGGAGCGGGGGAGGAGAGGTCAGAGCCTGCCTGGGCACAGGGTACAACCTCAGCCCGCCTGGGGCAACAGTTCCTCCAAAAGCACACTTTCCCCTCAGAAAACAAGGACACGAACACTCCCTCATGGGCTAAGCTGCCAAGAGGAACCACCAGCGAGACCCGTCGTCGTCGCAGGTGTTCCATCCGCCCGCGTTCCTGGTTAAATGGTCCCCTCGCAACCACCACCCACAACAGCGCCATTTCCCGGCACTCAGGGCCTGAGCTCACAGGGCCGCCCGCGTTCGAGGACGGGCACAAAGGAGCCGTCCCTATTGTTCCTCTTCCTCATTCCGCTGGCTGAGCTGGAGCTTCCTCGCATCTAGGAGGGTAGCCTCCCCCCGCCTTTTGTTCCAAGGATACAGTTCTAGAACAGGCAGCCTGAGAGCCAATCCGCTCCAACCCTGCCATGTCCAGTAAGTGAAACCGCACCCCTCACTAGGCTGCCCCCCTAAGGTGTGTCTCACACGTGCTCATGCACTGTCCCGCTCCTCTATGGAAAAGCCGAGAAGACCCAAATGGAAGCTCTGCGGCCTTGGGTCCCTTTCTGTCATTTCAAGGAAAACGGAGTCTCCCCATCACCAAGGCAGACGGGCCGTCCTGCAACCTGAGCACATGCCCAGAGGCTCCCAGGAGGCAAGGCACAGCCTCATGGGGGATGGGGTGCAGGCTCATGCCCAGGGCGGACAGACTTCTTTCTCCTCGGCCTGTACCGACAATGAGCCAACTGCAAAAGAACATGGCCACATTCTCCAGACAGCTAGCAGGTCCGCGGCGCCCAGACTGCCCTCCGCGCTCCCCACCACCAATAAGGCCACTGTAGGGCAGGGAAGGACAAAGCAAGGCAACATCATTAGGGTTAGGGGTAAAGCAAAAACGTCCTGTGCTTTCTTTATAAACGTTCAAGCAAGAAAAAAAAGACTAGTTTATCATCAGCAAGTGAGAAGGGTAGGAGCCTTCTGCAGTAGAGAACACCTTTCAGTGCACAGAGCTAGGGAGGGGCCGCCGCCCCCACTCCGTATGACAAGACACCAGAACAGGGGTGTTCTGCAGGGGGTGGGGCAGGGCGACCCCAGGCCCTGCCTGCCCCCAGCCTAGCAGCACCTGTGTGAAGAAGGGGTGAAGCAAGGGAGGACAACCGGAAACACCGTGCTCCTTGCAGGTCCCTCCGTCCCTTTCTCCAGCTGCTCACCGCGCACCTGCACCCGGGCCCCTCCTCCAAAGGCTGGCCTCCGCCCCTCAGTGGCGCTTCCCCAGCATCTGCAACCGCCTCCCGAAACAGAGGGAGCTCCAGACAGGGCGCAGTCCAGAGCTGGGCGCCCACAGTGCCCTGAAAGCCATCTGGTGGTGACGACAAACGTTTTAAGTAACTCGAATTTTCTCCAAAGGAAACCATTTGACTGCACATTTACTGTCTTCACCCTAAAAACCCAGAAAGGTCTCTCTATAGAAACCATCAATACAGGGGCACCTGGGGGGCTCAGTCATTAGGCGTCTGACTTCGGCTCAGGGCATGATCCTGGGGTCCTGGGATCGAGCCCCGCATGGGGCTCCCTGCTCAGTGGGGAGCCTGCTTCTCCCTCTCCTGCTCCCCCTGCTTGGGTTCCCTCTCTAGCTGTCTCTCTGTCAAAAAGAAAGAAACCATCAATACAGCTCATCCCACACACACATACACAAATCATAATGATAATAATAAGAGTTCATCGCTTTTAGGGTTTCTTGGGATCAGCCTTGCATGAAAGATACTAACAAAAACCCAGGATAGGAGTCTGAGGCCAAGCTTAAGGGAACAAGAGTCATTTTACCAGCCCTGTCACGAGAAACTCGCCTCCGAGATGACCTTTAGGGCCAAGAACCCAGCACTGAATCCCAGGGAAGACGGCCCAAAGCTTGCCATGCACCTCGGGCCCCTCGCCGAGCTGCCTGTGTCCCCCTTCTGCAGGCGCAGGCTGGGTCTCGGTGCCCCAGCACTGCCATGCCGTGAGGACAGCCGGTCCCCTCCCGAGTATCACCCACCCTCCACTCCCCAACCTCCCCTTTCAGAAACAGACCCTGCCGGGCCAGCCCTCCAATCAGGTCCAAGTTGTGGCTCCTAATACAAAACTAAGCGTCTGAAGCCCTTTTTTAAGGAGGCAATATTTTAAAAGTAGTAGACTCAGGTCTTAAGCAAACTATAAAATAAAACCACAAATATTGCTTCCTATTTTTGAGGTTATACGAAAATAAGGAACACTAACCTTCCTATACACATGCTCTTCTGTAAACTCCCTACCCACTCTCTCTGTTTCCGGCCCCACGCTGGCACTGACCGGGGCCTGCAGGCTGTGGCTGAACCCAAACCGTGATGGGCAGGGTCAAGTCAAAGACCACGGCTGAGAACCCAGAGGAATGGATGATGAGTCATTCTTCGTTAAGTGTCTGGTTCCCTCTAGCCAGGAGCGAACAACGAAGGCACAGACTCGGACTCGAAGTTCCGACGCAGAACACCGTGCCAGCGGAGACACAGCCCCCCGCAAACTGCCCTGCAGCCCGCAGAGAGCAGACGGCAACCCTACCCCACCCCACTCTCAGCTCCCACTCCCCAGACTGATGAAGCACCGAAAAGGTAGGCCGACCGAAGACACATAAACACACATGCTAATGAAAAGAAATGGAACTGTTCACTCACTATTAAGAAAAGGTATTGCAGGGCGCCTGGGCGGCTCAGTGGGTTAAAGCCTCTGCCTTCGGCTCAGGTCATGATCTCAGGGTCCTGCGATCGAGCCCCACATCGGGCTCTCTGCTCAGCAGGGAACCTGCTCCCCCCACCCCACCTCTGCCTGCCTCTCTGCCTACTTGTGATCTCTGCCTGTCCAATAAATAAATAAAAATCTTAAAAAAAAAAAAAAAGAAAGAAAAGAAAATGCATTGAAAGCAAGGAAGGTACCATTTTCCATTTTCCAATGGACAAAAAAATGTTAAAACCTGTCAGCAGGAGAGTGGATAAACAGGCAATTCCCATAGCGCTGATATGGAGAAATGAATGAAACCTCTTTGGGCACAACCTGGCCACATCTACAAAACCCTAACCCATACATAACCCTCAGCAGAACAGCAGCACCTTCTCGACTTCACGACAAGCCTGCAGAAGCTCTCCGAATCGTACCTAATGAGGACATGCACTCAGCCTTCCCCTAGATTAGACCCTCTAAATCCCCACCAGCTAGATACAGAAAAGGTTACAGCCCAACAAGGAACTACCCGAAAGCTGGTGTACTCCTGGGGGAAGCCGTGGAGACATGCACACGGCAGCGCACAGCAGAGCGTGTCCGAGATCCTGTAAGAACAGAGACGCCGGCGTGTGCACAAAAATCCTTTGGGAAGGAATTATAAGGAATTATTAATAGCATGTGACCTTTTAGTAAGATTAAGGGCAAAAAAGGAGGCAGAAAGTCACCTTACAACATGCATCTTTTCTTACTCTAATTTTTTTTCTCTTTCCTTGTCTCTTTTTGGGCCTTAAGAATTCTGATCCATCCAGCTTTGTACATGGGATCCCGGGTCCACGGAGCCATGCTTTCCTCCACTTACTCGCTCTTTAATCATACACCAAGGACCCATGAATCCACCGGCCACATGGTCTCCCTGGGCCATCACCCCTACCTCTTCATACCCAAAGTAACTATATTTTTTTTTAGTATATGTGCTGCCGAAGCGAGCACCCAAAGTAACTATAAAAACAGAACCCGTGGGCTGCAGCTTCATGAAAAAAGGTCCCAAGTACTTTTTTTAATGGGCTAACAACAAATCCATCTAAGGAAGGTATAAATGGGGAGCCCAGGTGGCTCAGTCAGTTAACCGTCTGACTCTGGGTTTCAGCTCAGGTCACGATTTCAGGGCCATAGGATCAAGCCCCACATTGGCCTCCACCCTGGGTGTGGACTCTGCTCGAGATTCTCTCTCCCTCTCTAAAACGAATAAAGAAAGAAGGTATAAATGAACAAGAAAATGAACCCAAAGAGGAGAAGGAGACAATAAAATGAGTGGAAATTTCTACTACAAATATAGATGGAAACTTCTAAGCAAAATTCAGCAACTCGGATTCAGAAGCACAGAAAGCGCTACGAGGCATTGTTGGGTGTACCCCAGGCATACGAGCACAATCAACTTTGTAAGATTCACAAATGTAATTCACCACATTGACAGACTTTTTTAAAATGTAGAAAAAGCATTTGGTAAAATTTAACACCTAGGTATGATTTTAAAAACTCAGTAAGTTAGGAATAGAGCTGCCCTTACTCTGATAGAGATTCAAAAACTAATAAAGTAAACCCCGTCCTGTGATACTGTACTTTATTACAGGAAATACAGATTTGGTCTTACTCCCATTTCTGGCTCAGGGTCCCCAAAACACTGATGCCGGTGTCTTTTACTATGTTAGTGACTTGACTTTGGCTGGTTGCCAAAGAAGCAAACCGGGGGGCCCGAGGGACGGCACTTAAAGTCTCACCCAGACCTCTGGGGAGGAGGGGGGGCCGGAGACTGAGTCGACCGGCAACGGCCAAGGAGTTAATCAAGCACGCCTGTGTAATGAAGCCTCCACGAAAACCCAAAGGGACAGGGGTTCAGAGAGCCGCCAGGCTGGTGCACACGTGGACCTTCAGGGAAAAGGACGCGCCCGGCGCAAGCGCCGAAGCCACCCACCCTTCCCACACACCTCGCCCCTGCGCATCTCTTCCACCGGGCTGTTCCGGAGCTGTATTTGTTTGTAATAAACCAGTGATCCAGTGAGATGCTTCTCTGAGTTCTGTGAGCCATTCTAGAAAATTAATCAACCTAAGGGTCGTTGGAAGCTCTAATCTGTAGCCAGTCAGTCAGAAGCACAGGCGACAACCCGGGCTTGCGACTGACGTCTGACACCGGAGGAGAAGCCAGTCCTGTAGGACGCAACACCACCTGCGGAACGTGACGCCTTCTCCAGGCGGCTCCAGGGCTGAGCGGCTGGTATTACAGAGCTGCTCGGTACTCCATGTGGCACTGCCCTCGCCGCACTGGAACTGGGAGGAGGAACCCTCACAGACATTGTAAATGCACTTCCTATAAGATCAAGAATGATCAGGGAAAGCAAATAAAAACTAGACAGAGGAACAGACGTAGAGACTGACAGAGCAAATATGGTCAAATGTTAACAACTGGGTCATCTGGACAGAGCGCGTGTGGAAATTCTGTGTATTATTTTTGTAAGATTTTGTACATTTGAAATTACCTGGACACTGGAAAGTTCCTAAAATAATAAAAATAAATAAACAAAACCAAGAACAAGGACATCTACCAGCACTGCTTTGACTCCACACTCCACTGGGAGCGCAAACGGGTACCATCAGACAAGAACTGCAATCCGACGGTCAGAAAGGAAGAGAGAAAACTGTTCCTGCTTGCAAGTCCCAGGACTTACAGACTACGAGGGTGACCGCAGAGCTCAGCAAGGTGACTCCACGTGAGGGCAGATACTCAGTCACCTGCCTGCCCTCACGTACAGACGTGGCAATTACAAAGAGAACACCACTGACGATGGCATCAGAGAGTCAGTCACCAGTGACCCGGGGGAACCTACAAAACATGGGCAGGACCTTTACACGAAAAATACGGTTTCACTGAGACTTTTTATTAAAAAACTAAATGAACAGAGAGATATACTGTATTCACAAATAAGAAGGCACAATACTGGGAAGGTGTCCATTCTCATCAAATCGATCTACAGATTCAATGCAAGTGCAATTAATATCCCAACATTATTTTTCATGAAATTTGATGATTCTGAAGTTTACATTAATGAATAAATGGCCAGGGCACCTGGGTGGCTCAGAGGGTTAAGCCTCTGCCTTCGGCTCAGGTCACAGTCTCAGGGTCCTGGAATCAAGCCCCGCATCAGGCTCTCTGTTCGGTGGGGAGCCTGCTTCCCCCTCTCTCTCTGCCTGCCTCTCTGCCTGTGATCTCTCTCTGTCACATAAATTTTTAAAAAAGACTAAAAATAAAAGAATAAATGGCCAAAATTATCCAGAATGCTTTTGAAGAGAAGCATGAGGGAGTGACTAGCCCTACTGGTTTCGAGGATTTATGAAGAAATCATGTAACCAAGCAGCATACGAGAGGTAAGCTGGCCAAAGGCACAAACCCAGAAAGAGATTCCGTGCACATGTCCACTCCGGGGTGTGGGGTGTCAGACTGATGGAGAAAGGAAGGCCTGCTGGATATCCTGAAGCTAGAAAGAAATGATGCAGCACATGAAAAAACAGGACACTGAATCCCTCCCTACTCACACCACTTATTTAAAAAAAATTTAGGGGCACCTGGGCGGAACGGTTGGTTAAGTGTCTAACTCTTGGTTTGGGCTCAAGCTGAGATCTCAGGGTCATGAGACGGAGCCCTGCACTGGGATCTATGCTCAGCATGAAGCCTGCTTGAGACAATCTCTCCATCCCTCCTCTGCCTCTTTCCACCAAAATAAATAAGCCTTAAAAAAAAAAAAGTTTAAAAAAAATTTTTAAACGCAAGAAAAAAGCCAACTCCAGAATAAAGTGGAATTAAATATCAAAACCTAAACTAAGAGGAGTGCCTGGCTGGCTCGGTTGGAGAAGCACTTGACTCTTGGTCCAGAGTTGAGAGTTCAGGCCCCACACCGAGTGCAGAGATTACTTAAAAATGAAATCTTTTAAAAAAATGCAAAGAACTGCAAAATCATAAAAGTACAAAGCCCCCACATGGACAAATGGCATCTACCGACATTTCACAACAAAGGTCATACATTCAGTCAGGAAGCTCCAGAGATGGTCCACGTTATTAGCAATCGAGGAAATACCACTGGAGACGAGATGCCGTTTCACACTCAAAGGCCCCACACCAAACCCCGTGACAAGGCTAGCTCGGAAGGGGGCGGGGCCCAGCCACTGCTCGCACTGCTGGGAGGAGTGTCCCCAACCGGGCCTGAGGCAGCAGCATACCCTCTCCCAAGGTCGAACACTTACACACCCAATGACCTGGCAATGCCACTCACCCAGAAAAGAGAGGAGCATGGAAATGTTCCAGGCAGCACAGGACACAATTTTTTTTTTTTAAGATTTTTATTTATTTGACAGAGAGAGATCACAAGTAGGCAGAGAGGCAGGCAGAGAGAGAGGGGGAAGCAGCCTCCCCGACGAGAAGAGAGCCAGATGCCGGGCCCGATCCCAGGACCCCGGGACCACGACTGGAGCCGAAGGCAGAGGCCCCAACCCACCGGGCCACCCAGGCAACCCAGGATACAATTTTTTAAAAGGCGAAGGGGAAAAGAGAAAAAAACTCTGGAAACTGAAATGTCCCTCAATGGGAGAGTGGGTGAAAAAATCCGGGTGTTTTCACACAGTAAGGCTGGAAAACAGACAAGATAAATCAGTATTGGCAACATGCGATATAAATAAACCTTAGCAATATCATGTTAATGAAAAAGGAAATCACAGAAAATTACACACAGCATGACACCCTATGAAATTAAAAACTATTGAGGTGCCTGGGTGGCTCGGTGGCTGGGCATCTGCCTTCAGCTTAGGTCATGATCCCAGGGTCCTGGGATCGAGTCCTGCATTGGGCTCCCTGCTCAGTGGGAAGCCTGCTTCTCCCTCTCCCTCTGCCACTCCCCCTGCTTGTGTTCCCGCTCTCGCTGTCTCTGTCAAAATAAATAAATAAATTTTTTTAAATAAATTAAAAAATTAAATTAAAAACTATTAAAACTAAAATATCTACTTTTTAGAAATACAAGTAACTACGATGAAACTGTGCAAAAAAAAAAAAAAGGGAATGATGGGTACAAGATTCAGACTGATGACTGAGTTTTCCAAACAGATGTGTGTGTGTACATATTTTTTAAATGTGTCAAAAAAGATTATCTGGGTCATGAAATTATGAGCAATTTTCTCTGCATTAATATAAAAAATAAATGTCACTTAAATACCTATATTTTTTGCGTCCCTTTAAGACTTCCCTTATGCCAAAAAAAAAAAAAGATTTCCCTTATGTAATCTTACAAAAATCTACCTGTCAATTCCTGAGTATTCATCCAAATATTTATAATGAAAATGTTTTAGGAAAAAACATTTATATGCTTTGTTTCAATTCAAGAACAAATTTCTTAGGCCTCAATCGTCACGACAGTAATGACATTAAAATCTGTAAATACTAAAGAGCACAATTAGGAATGTTCTGTATGTTAGACTTGGTAGAACCTCATGGTAGAAAAGTAAACAGAAACAATTTTTAGAAAACAGTATACGCAAGATAAAAAGCAACTTACAAATATGTGCACAGGGGACTGACATTTACATGTAAATTCATAATGTATATCTATAGACCCGTCTAGAAGGAGCTGAACCCCTGCCCAGGGCAGGCACTGGGACTACAGAGAACAGAGACACATCAAGTGCACATTCTAAAACGAAGGAGACAGGACAGGACACCACAGCCCTTAAAAAAACATGAAAAAAACGAAAGACAACTTTAGATAAATAAACCAAAGTCGAGAGACAGAGAAAGGGCAGGAAGCTACGTTAGGTATGATGAAGATGGAACGAACCGTGTGAGCACAAGGACAGCAAGGGCTCCAGCCACACAGGGAGGAGCCCCACGGGCACCAGGCCAGGCTGCTCCACTGGCCCCTGACAAGGGGCTACACCTTCCGACTGAAGCAGCGATTTTAAGGGAGGGAAGCGAAGAATGGTTTTGCTCCAGTGTTTCAGGACCCCTGTGGATTCCCGCTACAGAATCAGTCATACAGGCAAGAGGAAGAAACCGGAATCCTGCAAGGGTCCCAGAGACCGAGGTGTGGCTGACATCACGCTCAGGGAAGTGGTCAGACTCCAGCCACACCCTCTTTAAACAGGTGGTTCTCAATCAGGGGCAATTTGTGTCCCCACCCACAAGATATTTTTCACCGTCGCGAAGGGGTCAGGAGGCCAGTGCGTGGCATCTAGTGGGTAGGGGGGCTGCTAGATCTCCTGCGCTGCACAGGACAGCCCTATAACCATGGCCAGGGCCATACTGTCTATACCCTATGCGAGTGTGAGAAAGCCTCCCAAGACTCCCTCCCCGGGACCCACATCTCCTGGGTTAACTTCCTCTCCACCATACTGACACTTCTACATTTGTATTTCCAGCTCAGACCTCCTTCCACCTAAACACCTCCACTTGGATGTGTATTACCATATCTAATACCAAGCTTGTGATCCCCACAAACCCGCTGCTCCTTGCTGCACCCCATCTCACTTCACCACCACTGTAAGAGCTGAGGCCCAAGGCCCCAAAATCTGATGTCCTCTCTTTCATGCCACAAACTACACCTGATCCATCAGCAAATCCTTTTGGCTTCCCCTTCCAACGTATTTCCAGAACCTGACCACTTCTCAAGACATCATCCTCAACTTCCCCCTCACTTCCCAAACCTGAGGGTTCCATCTTTACAAAAGACCCTGAATCTGACCTTTCTCAGTGTTTCCCCAAGCCACGTCTCCATCAGCACAGAGCAGCCTTTCGTGTCATCTGATTCCCAACCTGTTCAAACTGAAGTCAGAACCTTCTATGTTACCCAGAAGGGCCAGGCCCTGACCTCCGGTCCCCACCTCACACCTCGGCAGTGACGCTGGCCTCCTTGCTGACTCCCCCAGACTGAATGCCACCTGCCTTCCCACACCCCTCCTCTGTGTTCTCTGCTGGGGTATGAGGTCTGTCCCAGCTGGCTCGCTGCGACACCCCTGGGCACGGTACAGGACAGGCACCCAGTGAGCGTCTGCCGACTGAGCAGACGCAGGTGCAGACCATGTGTGCCCAGCAACTGGAGACCCAGCAGGACCTACCCACATCACCCTGCCCTCCTGGGTATGGTTCTAGCCCACACTCTGGAACTCTGGGCCCAGCCTGGCTCCAAGGCAACCACAGCCAATAGTCTTTATGTATCGGGAAGGTAAGAGTAAAAGGAAATTTTGAAAAAGGCACTGCCACCTTCACTTGAAGTTCTCATTTCCTTCCAGTTTCTCTTCATGGACACATTCTACACGTTCGTGAGCTGCATCTGTAGCTTTCCCTCAAACGTCCCCCCATGTATGTCCACAGTCTCCACAACCGTCACATTAACAGTAGTGCAGTATTTCATGAAGCCGACAGATCATACAGCGTTTCAGCAGTTTTGATTCACTGATCATCGGCGAGTTTTCAATTTCCCCCCACTCTGGAAAACATGGTTATGTCTTCATAAGGGATCACTACTAGGGTTTCATCCATTAATTGTTCAACGGTACTCACTGAGCATCTAACACAAAGCACACTCCTCTCTTCAGCTAAAGCCCTAAAGATAAGGTGCATGGGTCCGTGGGTCACAACAGCTTTCGGTCTCTGTGACCAGCCTGCACAAGCTAGGCTACCAGCCCGGCATTCCAGAACAATCGGCGGTGCGCTCCTTCCTGTGAGTGTCCCCTGGCCCTCAGCGTCCCTGACACCTGCTTCTGCCCCCACTCCTCATTGCCTTGTAGGAAACATCACCACCACCACCCAGCTCACACTCTGACCACCCTGTGGGCTCTACCCATGTGCACAGTGCCTACACCTTCCAACTACAAAACATCTCCCATTGTCTGTCCACCCAGTAACACATTTTGGCCATGAACACGCCCAACCTTTCTACAAGTCTTCAGGTCTGTGCTGCCTCCCTGTCCACTCTCTCCCATCTGGCCCATGCCACTAGGACCCAATTATGTCTGTTAGTCTGCTACTTAGTTTGGAGGTCAACAAATATTTGCTCACATTCCCTGGCATTAGGTATACATATGACTCCATTCAGGGATCCTGTATGTATATTTTTAAAGTTTTTGTTTTAGTCCCAGCTAGTTAACACACTATAATAGTAGATTCTGGTGTGCAATATAGTGACTCAACACTTCCGTACACCACCTGGTGCTCATCACAAGAGCACTCCTTAATCCCCCAGTCTATTTCTTGGTTACCTCTCTTTTTTTCCCCTTTCCCTGTTTTGTTTTTTAAATTCCACATATAAGTGAAATCATATGGGATCTTTCTTTCTCTGACTTATTTCACTTAGCATAATACTCTCTAGCTCCATCCATGTCTTTGCAAATGGCAAGATTTCATTATTTTTTTAAGATTTTATTTATTTGAGGGGCACCTGGGTGGCTCAGTGGGTTGAGCCTCTGCCTTCGGCTCAGGTCATGATCCCGGGGTCCTGGGATCGAGCCCCGCATCGGGCTCTCTGTTCAGCAGGGAGCCTGTTTCCCCCTCTCTCTCTGCCTGCCTCTCTGCCTCCTTGTGATCTCTCTCTCTCTCTAATAAATAAACAAAATCTTAAAAAAAAAATTATAAAAAAAAAAGATTTTATTTATTTGAGAGGCACCTGGGTGGCTCAGTGGGTTAAAGCCTCTGCCTTTGGCTCAGGTCATGATTCCAGGGTCCTGGGAACAAGCCCCGCATCGGGCTCTCTGCTCTGCCGGGAGCCTGCTTCCTCCTCTCTCTCTGCCTACTTGTGATCTCTGTCAAATGAATAAATAAAAATCTTCCAAAAAAATTTTTATTTATTTGACAGAGAGTGATCACAAGTAGGCAGAGAAGTGGGCAGAGAGAGAGAGAGGAGGAAGCAGGCTCCTCGCCCAGCAGAGAGCCTGATGCAGGACTTGATCCCACGACCCTGAGGCCATGACCTGAGCCAAAGGCAGAGGCTTAACCCACTGAGCCACCCAGGCACCCAAGATTTCATTTTTATGGATAATATTCCATTGTATACATACATTCCATATCTTCTTAATCCATTTGTCTAGTGATGATCAGCTGGACTGTTTCCATAGTTTGGTTACTGTAAATAATGCTGCTGTAAACATCGGGATGAATGTATCCCCCTGAATTAGTATTTTTGTATTCTTCAGGTAAATACCTAGTAGTGTGATTGCTGGATCGTAGGCAGCTCTATTTTTAACTTCCTGAGGAACCTCCATACTTTCTTCCAGAGCAACTGCGCCAGCTCGCATTCCCACAAACAGAGCAAGAGGGTTCCCTTTCTCCACATCCACGACAATACCTGTTGTTTCTTGTGTTGTTGATTTTAGCTATTCTCACAGGTGTGAGGTTATATATCACTGTAGTTTTGGTATTTCCCTGATGATGAATATCTATTTTTTTAAAAAGACTTTATTTTTTTTTAAGATTTTATTTATTTATTTGACAGATGGAGATCACAAGTAGGCAGAGCAGCAGGCAGAGAGAGAGGGGAAGCAGGCTCCTCACTGAGCAGAGAGCCCGATGCGGGGCTCGATCCCAGTACTCTCTACAGCCAACATGGGGCTCGAACTCACAACCCCATGATCAAAAGTTGCATGCTCTCCTGACTGAGGCAGCCAGGTGCCCCAAGCATCTTTTCATGGTCTGTTGGCCATCTGGATGTCTTCTTCGTTAAAATGTCTGTTCATGTCTTCTGTTTTGTTTTTTTTTTTAAGATTTTATTTATTTATTTGACAGACAGAGATCACAAGTAGGCAGAGAGGCAGGCAGAGAGAGAGGGGGAAGCAGGCTCCCCGCTGAGCAGAGAGCCCGATGCGGGGCTTGATCCCAGGACCCTGAGATCATGACCTGAGCCGAAGGCAGCGGCTTAACCCACTGAGCCACCCAGGCGCCCATGTCTTCTGTTTTTTATCTGGATTATTCATTTCATTTTTATAAGTTCTTTATATATTTTGGATACTAATCAGGGATCATTATATTTAAAAGAAACTCAGGGGTGCCTGGGTGGCTCACTCATTAAGCATCTGCCTTTGGCTCAGGTCACAATCCCAGAATCCTGGGATCGAGCCCCACATCAGGCTCCCCAGGCTCCCTGCTTGGCAGGAAGCCTGCTTTCCCTCTCCCACTCCCCCTGCTCGTGTTCCTGCTCTCACTGTCTCTTTCTCGCTGTCAAATAAATAAATAAAACCTTTAAAAAAAAAAAAAGGAAGAAGAAAACTCAGTATAATCCCTATCAGAATCTCAGATGTCTTCTTTGTAGAAATTGGCAGGCAAAAAAAAAAAAAAAAAAAAAAGAAGAAGAAGAAGAAGAAGAAGAAATCGATAGGCAACCCTAAAATTCACATGGAAACCAAAAAGAGTCCCAGAATAGTCAAAATAATCTTGAAAAAAAAAAAAAAACAAACTTGGAGAACTTGTACATTCCCCAATACAAAACTTACTCTAAAACTATAGTAATTAAGACAGTGTCATACTAGCATAAAGACAGACATGTCATCACTGGGATACAACTGAAAGTCCAGAACAATCCCATGTATCTGTGGTCAACTGATTTTCAGGAAAGACCCCAAGGCTGTTCGGTGGTTACAGAAGAGTTCAACAGTCGGTGCCGGGACAAGTAGGTGTCCACACACAGAAGAATGACCCCGAACCCGTCTGACACCACATACAAAAATTAATTTAAAATGGATCAAAGAGGGGTGCCTGGGTGGCCCAGTGGGCCTCTGCCTTCGGCTCAGGTCACGATCTCAGGGTCCTGGGATCAAGTCCAGCATCAGGCTCTCTGCTCAGCAGGGAGCCTGCTTCCCCCTCTCTCTCTGCCTGCTGCTCTGCCTACTTGTGATCTCCATCTGTCAAATAAATAAATAAAATCTTTAAAAATAAAAAACAAAATGGATCAAAGAGCTGATTATAGGAACTAAAACTATACAACACTTAAAAGAAAACTCGGACAGGGCGCCTAGGTGGCTCAGTCCATTAAGTGTCCAACTTGATTTCAGCTCAGATCATGATCTTAGGGTCATGAGATCGAGCCCCTCATCAGGCTCTGGGCTGAGCATGGAGCCTGCTTGAGATTCTCTCTCTCTCTTTCTCCCTCTGTCGCTCCCTGCCCCCACTTGCATGCATGCTCACTCTCTTTAAAAAAAAAAAAAAAGGAAGATGAAGAAGAAAACATAGGGCGGCACCTGGGTGGCTCAGCTGGTTAAGCGACTGCCTTCGGCTCAGGTCATGATCCTGGAGTCCTGGGATCGAGTCTGGCATTGGGCTCCCGGCTCCGCAGGGAGTCTGCTTCTCCCTCTGACCCTCCCCCTTCTCATGCTCTCTCTCTCTCAAATAAATAAATAAAATTTTTTTTAAAAAGAAGAAGAAGAAAACAGAGGCATAAATCATCATGACCTAGAATTTGGCAATTTTTTAAAAAAGATTTTGATTTATTTGAGAGAGAGAGTGTGTGTGCACACAGAGTGGGCGGGGGGGAGAAGGGAGAGAGAGAGGGAGAATCTCAAGCAAGCTCCATGCTCAGCGTGAAGCCCAACAGGAGACTCCATTCCACGAGTCTGAGATAATGACCGGAGCCAAAATCAAGAGTCAGACACTTAACTAAAACTGAGCCACCCAGAGCCCTTTGGCAATTTTTTATATGACTCCCCCAAAGCACATGCAAGAAAAGAAAAATACACAAATTAGACATCATCAAAATTAAAAATGTTTGTGCTTCAAAGACCACCACTAAAAAAGTGACAACACAGGGGCGCCTGGGTGGCTCAGTGGGTTAAAGCCTCTGCCTTCAGCTCAGGTCATGATCTCAGGGTCCTGAGATCAAGCCCCTCGTCGGTCTCTCTGCTCAGCAGGGAGCCTGCTTCCCCCTCTCTCTGCCTGCCTCTCTGCTTACTTATGGTCTCTGTCTGTCAAATAAATAAATAAAATCTTTAAAAAAAAAAAGTGACAACACAAACCCACGAAAAGAAAAATATTTGCAAGTTGTATAACTGATAAGGAACCTACATTTACAGTATATAAAGACAACATACAATTTGATAACAAAAAGACAATCAAATTTAAAAATAGGAAAAGGATCTGAATAGAAATTTCTCCAATGAACATATACAAATGACCAATAAGGACAAGAAAAGGTGTTCAACAGCATTAATCACTAGGAAAATGCAAATCAGCACCCCACTGAGATGCCAACTTCACACCCACAAGGTCAACTATAATCAAAAAGATCGATCACAGGGGCGCCGGGGTGGCTCAGTGGGTTAAGTCACTGCTTTCGGCTCGGGTCATGATCTCAGGATCCTGGGATCGAGCCCCACATCGGGGCGGCGGGGGGGGGGGGTCTCCGCTTAGCAGGGAGCCTGCTTCTCCTTCTCTCTCTGCCTGCCTCTCTGCCTACCTGTGATCTCTATCCATCAAATAAAGAAATAAAATCTTTAAAAAAAAAAAAAAAAGAAGATGGACCATAGCAAGTGCTGATGCTTATACAGAGAAATGGGAACCCTCAGAGACTGCTGATGGGGTTATAAAATTGTGTGAGCACTGTAGGAAACATTCTGGCAGTCCCTCATACGGTTATCTCCACCCGAGGTAATTGTAGATTCCCATGAAGCATGAGAAATAACAGACTGCCTTGTATACTTTGTCCAGGGTATGAGCTTCCCAGGGCTGCTATAACAAAGTACCACAAACTGGATGGCTTAAAACAAAATAAACTGTTTTCATCCATTCACAGCCCTGGAGGTCAGAGGTCCAACATCAAGGTGGTAGCCGGGCCACGCCCCCTCTGAAGCCTCTAGGGAAGAATCCTTTCTTGCTGCTTCTAGCTTCTGGTGGCTATGGCAACCCTTGGTCTTCCTTGGCTCACAGGTGTGCCGCTCCAATCTCTGCCTCTGTGTGCACATGGCAAGCTTCTTTCCCATGTCTGCGTCTGTCCTCCTCTTAAGAGAACACCACTCACTGAACATAGGGCACACTTAAATCCAGGAGGATTTGATCTGGAGATCCTTGATAAATTACACTGGCGAAGACCCTGCATCCAAACAAGGTCACATTCTGGGCTTCCTGACGAACATGAACTTGGGAGGACACTATTCAACCTACTAATATCCAGTTTCCTCCACTATAATACTTGGCAAAACAAGAGAATACTGTCGTAACCAGGATACTGAACTGCACTGACACAACCCACTAGCCCTATTCAGATCTCCTCACCTTTACTCGTCTTCACATATAAGGCATCTGTACTCCATTCTACACAATTCTATCACCTGTTCCAGTTCACCTATCTACCGCAATAGTCAAGATACTGAGCAGTTCCATAACCTACTATTTAAAGGATCAGTTGGCTTTGGGGCAAAGAATGGATAGGGTAGGTACAGCACGGAAACAGAAAAACTAGGAAGATCAGTTAAGAAGCACCTGCTATAATCCAAGAAAGGCCCAGTGAAGACTTGGATCCGAGCAGTGACACTGTGAGAGGGACAGCGGTGGTGGCACTGAGCTGTTGTCCTGTGGGTACAGCCAAAGGACTTTCTGATGGACTGAATGAAAGATGTACAGGAGAGCAAAACTAAGAATGATTCCTTGTCAGTATTCTTAAAAGGAAAAATGTAAATTTTTATATTGTCTTGGGAGAACGAACATTATGATGTCCAAGAACAGAAAGTATCTTTCCATGGTTTGGGTCTTTTGTTTTGGGAAACAGTATTTTACACTATTTCTTTTTTTTTATATAATTAAACTCACTTCAGAGTATTTTATCTTTCATGGTGGTGGTATGAAGGGACTTACTGTTTGGTATATTTGAAGGCTATTGTTTTTTTTTTAAGATTTTATTTATTTGATACAGAGAGACACAGCGAGAGAGGGAACACAAGCAGGAGGAGTGGGAGAGGGACGAGCAGGCTTCCTGCCGGGCAGGAAGCCTGATGCAGGGCTTGATCCCAGGACCCTGGGATCATGACCTGAGCCGAAGGCAGACACTTAACGACTGAGCCACCCAGGCACCCCAAGGCTACTTATTTTTAGATGTCAATTTTATATCTAGTTCCTTTACTAAATGATTTCATCATCTGCATTTTAGCACTGACTCTCCAGGTACAGTTATCTCACTGGCAAATAGTTTTACTGTTTACCATTTCTTTTCTTTTTTTTTTTTTTTAAGATTTTATTTATTTGACAGAAAGATCACAAGTAGGCAGAGACAGGCAGAGAGAGGGGGTAGCAGGCTCCCCACCAAGCAGAGAGCCCGACGTGGGGCTCGATCCCAGGACCCTGAGATCATGACCCGAGCCAGAGGCAGAGGCTTAACCTACTGAGCCACCCAGGCACCCTACCATCTAGTTTCTAATTCTTTTGCCTCTAACAGTTCTTGTCTGATTACACTGCTTAATCCCACCAATAAAATGCTGACAATTAACGGAGATGATAAGCAGCCTAACTTTGTTACTAACCTTGGTGGGAATGCCTCCGGGGTTTTCCCACTAAGTAAACTGGATGAGTGAATGATGGGTGGAGAGACAGGAGGGAGAGGGGAGGAGGAAGCATAGGATGAATGGGTAAGGGGGTAGGACGGAAGATATCAGTTAGACGGACTGAAGCCTGGAAGATCCCGTCCCAGCTGAACTGTGGCACAACTGCAGCCCCTCTAACATCGCAACTGTAGCCTTATTTAAGAGACCCTGACCCGGAGGTCCCAGTCTGAGGTCCTAACCACAGAAACTGCGCGATAATAAATTTCTGCTGTTTGAAGCGCCAAATCTGAGGGACACACGTGACTCCTCATGTAATGAAAACATCCACAATGCTACCTGCACAGGATTCTTGTCAAAACTGTTTAATCTGTATCCAATCATGAGGAAACAAAGCAGATACATCCAGATTGTGGGTCACTGGACAGAGCAAATGACCTGGGTGCCTCAAAACTATACATATCATGAAAGATTTAAGGGGATATGGGGCTGGGCCTGTTCCAGACTGAAGAAGACAAAAAACCAGACAACCAGATGCCAAGCATTACCTGTGATTTTTTACGTCTATGAAGGACACATGGAGACTAACTGGGAAAAGCTGAGTATGAACAATATACCGTATGTGCGGACTGATGATAGTATCACATCAACACTGAATTTCCTGAATTTAACTACTATGCTGTGATTACAGGAGAATTTCCTTGTTTTTAGGAGATACCGAAAGCCTTGGGGTGAAGGAACATAACACATGCAACTTGTTCTCTGTGGGGCATTAATAACAGTAACACATCAGAGAGAGAGAAAAATGATAAAGTCACTAATGAATCTAGGTGAAGGGTATATGAGTGCTCACTAAATACTCTTTGACATCTTCTAAAAGTTTAAAAATTTTCAAAACAAAAACTTGGAAAAAATCTTTAGGGTTACTACTCTGATTTAAATTTAGTTTGTTCATTTCCCAAGTTTACATTCAAAACTTTAAGTTACTTTCTTGCTGTTAGAAGAGCTAAAATAAATAATGAAATACTTCACTGTAGAAGATCAACAGATCCAGCAAGTCAGGTAACAAAGGTTTAAAAGCTATTAAAACCAGAGACAAACCATAAAAGACTCAATCTCAAGAAACAGACTGAGGGTTGCGGGGGGGAAGGGGGACGGGAGAGGGTGGTGGGGAAATGGACATTGGGGAGGGTATGGGCTATGATGAGTGCTGTGAAATGTGTAAACCAGATGATTCACAGACCTGTACCCCTGGGGATAAAAATACATTATATGTTTATTAAAATAAAAAATTAAAAGCTATTAAAACCAGAATAAGTCCTATTATAAAAACTACTACAGGGCACCTGAGTGGCTCAGTCATTTAAGCCATTAAACGTGCCCACTCTTGGTTTTGGCTCAGGTTGTGATCTCAGGGTCGTGGGACTGAGCCCCTCATCAGGCACCGTACTGAGCGCAGAGGCCCCTTGAGATTCCCTGTCCCTCTCCCTCTGTCCTTCCGGCCACCCCGTGTGCTCACACACAAGCTCTCGCACATGTTCTCTCTCTCACTAAAATAAATAAATAAATCTTTTTTAAAAACCCTACTGCAACAGAAGTACCAGCATGGAAACGTCTTGATCAGAGTCACACTCCTGGAACAGCCTTCAGGACGCAGCCTCTAGCCAACAAGCAAAACCCGTCAACGATTCCAATAAAGACTCAGCTAAAAGGTCCTAAAACAAAATCCCACAGGACAGCCCTCAGGTCTTCATACAACTTTACTAGGAATGGTGACTGGGTTTCCCAGCCGACAGCCCTCTCACAGGACGAGCGCCTTCCCCAAAAGGAGGCAGGGGAGGGGTGTGTCCACAGAAGCGCACTGAGGCCTGCACAAAGAGCCCTCCAGGCAGAGGAACACGGAGCACAGGACCCCAGTTCATCTACAAAACAGCCAGGGGGCCACAGGGCCTGGAGCCTGAGCTGGGGGAAGTAGTAGGAAAAGACATTAGGTAGCCCAGGGCCTGGTGCCACACACAGCCTTGCCGGCCGGGCGACAAACCCACAAGGCAAAGGAAGGCCGCCAGCACAGCCCAAACACTCCATGGACACACTAGGTGCCTGAGCAGAGATCACGGACGCCGTGGTGAAGCGGGAAGGAGAGGCGGCATGGACCCCAGCAACAGCCCCCGTGGTGGGTGTCAGAGGACTCTCCAGGCAGAACCAATCCCCGTTTCCGAGGACTGGCTTCCGCAGATGAAGCCAGTCACCAGGAGGAGCTCAGAGGTTAAGTCAGAGCTCCAGCTGCCCACACTGGGTTGAAGGCGCCCATCAGCCCTCCCAGTACTCAATCCATCCCCAAACCTGGAGACCAGACAAAGGTGAGGCTAGGGGTGCCTGGGGGGCTCAGTGGTTAAGCGTCCGCCTCAGGTCAGGTCATGATCCCAGGGTCCTGGGATCGAGCCCTGCACTGGGCTCCCTACTCCGCGGGAAGCCTGCTTCTCCCTCTCCCACTGCTCATGTTCCCTCTCTCGCTGTGTCTCTCTCTGTCAAATAAATAAAATCTTTAAAAAAAGATTTAAAAAAAAAAAAAAAAGGTGAGGCTGGGGTCCACACAGCACTGGCTGAGGTCACTCAGGGTAAGGACACAGAACAGGGGGACCAGGATGAGGTCCTGGGGCACTTGAGTATCTAGAGGTCAGGCTCCAGACGAAGGTCCTGCAAACAAGACGGAAAACGGACCCAACAAGGTAGGTAAAACCAGATGTGTGAGGTGTTCTGGAAGTGCACTGAGGAAACCGAGCACTCCTCTTTTCTGGAGCTGTGTCAAATGATGTCAAGAGGTCTGGTCAGATGAAGGCTGAGAACCGACAGACTTGGTAACACCTAGGTTAATGCTCAACGGGCAGGCTTGGTAGGTCCTGAAGACAGCAAAAGAATGAAGTCTGAGTCACCAGGATTTAACTTAGAGAAAAGTAAACAAGCGCATGAGCACAAATACCTCGTGTTTGTAAAGCCAGGGGGACAGGATGTGCAAACTAGAAAGCAGCTAGGAGTCTAGTTCCAGCGCACCTCTACGCTCAAGAGGTATGTGGCAATGCTGGGCTAAGCCCCAGACCTCCCACCATGCCTGAGCCCATTACCACACTCACCCCCGAGGGCTGCAGGTGCACGCACCCTGCACCGCACCGGGCTCCGCTTCCCGGCAGCTCTGATCCACACACGGGCACCTGCACGCGACTCCACAGCTGAGCAGCCACCCGCCAGCCCCTCTCCAACTGCTGACTAATCTCTCCTAAGCCTCTGCTCCCTTATCCACAGAATGGGGGCATTCCTCCAGCCTTCCACTAAGTCCTCTTCCTCTCTGACCCTTTTCTTGGAGAATTCATCTCTCCTCCTCTCCCCTGGATTACAGGATTCTCAACCTAGATAGTCGAAAAATTAATGCAAACTCCAAACGTTCATGCTAGGGCAGCACTGCCCAGCAAAAACAGAGGGTGAGCCACAAGTATAATTTTAAATTTTCCAGCAGTCAAACTAAGAAAGAGTAGAAAAAGGAGTAATTTTAATGAATTTTACTTAACCCAATACATACCCAAAATATTATCATTTCAACATACAATACAAAATAATTAATACTTAAAAAATACGAAGTATCTATAAACCAGTGTACATTTCACCAGCACACTCCAATTTGGTGTGGACACATTTCAGGTGTTCAAAAACCAAAGGAGGCGACGGCCAGCTTGTTGGGAGATGGCAGCCACTTCTCCAGTCCAATCTGCACAAGTGGAGAAGCCAACCTTTCTCCAAGACTCCATTTGGAATTCTGAGCAAGACACCTGTGGTATCAGTCGGCAGCAGGCATGAACACACCAGAAGCTTCCTCTAACCGAGCCTCTACCTAAACAGCGAAGAATTTCCTCTTCCCTCTTCGTTGCTTCCGTAACATTTTCCTCTCTTTTAACAGCAAGTATCAAACTGTAATTGTGCGCGTGGTTCTCAAAACTAGAACCAAAGAGCCTCCTAGGCAAGGCCCCATGTTTATCTTCAGGTGGCTCCAAGGTCAAAAGCTGACAAACAAAAGGCATTAAATGTCCCAAAAACAAACTAATGAAGAAACAAATGCCTGAATAAATGGTTCCTGTCTACATCTGGACGCCGGTGAGTTCCCAAACACTTACCCTAGGACACCACCACGGGGGGGGGGGGGATGACACGGACCCGTAAGCCAATTTTGATTCCTTCTCCTTTCTCATGAAGTTTTACAACATTTATAGATCACCTAAAATGTGCCAGGTACTATGCAAGGTGTAGGAAACCAACAAAAGCTACCGCCCAACCTTCGAAGAGTTTCCGGTCTAGTCATTAACACATTAACGAAAAAATAACGTATAAAGGAACCAGTAACTAAAACACAAGGTATGTGGGGCACCTGGCTGGCTCAGTAGGTAAAATACAGGTCTCTTAATCTCCAGGTCACAAGTTCAAGTCCCACGCTGGGTGGAAAGATTACTTAACAACACACCCACACACACCCACACACAAAGTATGTGTTCTAACAAAGGACAGGGCGCTCTGGAACCCTAGGGAGCACATCTCCATCAGAGGTCAGCAAACCAGAGCCTGCCTCCTGTTTCTCTACAGCCAAAAGCCGAAGATGTTTTTGTTTTTAAATTGTAAAAATCATCTGAAATTCAAATTCCAATACCCACACATAGAGTGGCACAGAGCCTGGCTCACTTGTCCACACACGGTTTGTGGTCTGTTTCCTGCTACAAGGCAGAGCTCAGCACTGACAGGCAAATGTACCTGCACCAAGCGCCACCTTTTAGCCACATTGTGACTGGACCTATTGTCACTGTCGTAACCAGTGCATACCCACCACATCAAAAGAAGAAGAAAAAAGAATACTTGGGGCTTTGAATCTTTTTAATGTTTTTTAATGTTTTAATGTTTTAAATTCACAGATTATGATGTTACAGACTCCAAAAACAAAGCACTAGGCTTATCATGCAAAGACACTGTAACTACAGTAAAAGACAACAGTAAAAAATGGGCATCGCAGACAAAGCACACACCCCAGACGTCACAATTCACAGGAAAGCAATAACCAGAAAAGGCAGAAAATTCTAAGAAGCTCAACAACTCCAAATAAGATGAACCCAAAGAGATACTCACCCAGACACATCGTAATCAAACTGCTGAAAGCCAGAGGATTTTGAAAGCAACAAGAGAAAAGCAACTTAACGACGTATAAGAGAGACCCTCAATAAGATCAGGCACTGATCTTTCATCAGAAACCACAGAGGCCAGAAGAGCGGGATGACACGCTCAAAGTGCTGACGGAATGTCAACCAAGAATTCTACACACACCAAAGTACTTTTATAAATGAAGAAGACATTAAAGCATTTAACGTTAACAAAAAAGGGGCACCCGGGCGGCTCAGTGGGTTAAGCCTCTGCCTTTGGCTCAGGTCGTGATCTCAGGGTCCTGGGATCCAGCCCCGCATCAGGCTGTCTGCTCAGCAGGGAGCCTGCTTCCCCCTCTCTCTGCCTGCTGCTCTGTCTACTTGGGATCTCTCTCTCCCTCTGTCAAATAAATAAATAAAATCTTTTACAAAATATATGAGCAGGGCGCCTGGGTGGCTCAGTTGGTTAAGCGACTGCCTTCAGCTCAGGTCATGATCCTGGAGTCCCCGGATCGAGTCCTGCATCAGGCTCCCAGCTCCACGGGGAGTCTGCTTCTCTCTCTGACCTTCTCCTCGCTCATACTCTCTCTCACTGTCTCTCTCTCAAATGAATAAATAAAATATTTTTAAAAATAAATAAAAAATAAAAAATATATGAGCAAAAGAATCTGCCACTGGCAGACCTACTCTATAAGAAACGTTAAAAAAGTCCTCCAGGTAAATCTAAAAGACAATAAAAATGCACTTTAGTTGTAACTGTTTTCTTCCTCATTATTTTTTTTTTTAAGATTTTATTTATTTGTTTGACAGAGAAGAGTGAGGGAGAGCACAAGCAAGGGGAGCAGAAGAGGAAGAGGGAGAAGCAGGCTCCCTGCCAAGCAAGGACCTCCCCCCCACGGCAATGGGGCTCCATCCCAGGGCTCTGGGATCATGACCCGAGGTGAAGGCAGGCGCTTAACCAAATGAGCCACCCAGGTGCCCCTCTTCTGTATGATTTTAAAAACAACTGCATAACACAACAATTATAACTGTAAATCTGTGTGGATGGGCACACTGCATACAACAACATACAAAGATGGAACTTGTCTGACAATAACACCACAAGAAGAACAAAAGAAACGGAGTTTTTATATACTATTTGAATAAAACCGGTATTCATCCAAACTAGATTGCTACAAGTTACAATATTAACTTTCTTTCCCCAAGGAAACAAATAAAAGTACAGTCAAACAATGAGGGAAGTAAAATGGCGCTGGAAAATATCTATTTATCACAAAAGAAAGTAATAGAGTAACAGGAACAAAAGACATAAGATACACGGAAAATAAACGCCGACCTAACATGTGACACCTGCCTTCTCAGTGATTCCATTACATGTAAGTGGATTAAATATTCCAATTAAAAAGCAGAGACCGATGGATTAAAAAAATATATGATCCAACTGTATGCTGTCTGCAAGACAGACCTGAGATTGAAAGACATGAAGAGATTAAAAGTACAAGCTGGGAAAAGGGCTACAAAGAGAAACCACAAACCACAAGCAGAAGGGATATGTGGCTATCAGACCACATGGGCTGCCAGAGACAGAGAGGGACACTTTCTAACGATGAAAGGGTCACAAGTACAAGCCGATGTAACAACTATACAAACACAACTAACAACAGAACCTCAAAACACGTGACGCAAACGCCGACAAAACTGAAAGGAAAGGAAAATGAAAGAATGTGCGGAGACTCCAGAGCCCCAGTGCCAGTAACAGAATCACTAGCAGACGAGGAAGAGCGAGACAGAAGCCACACCGCAGCCCAGCTCCAGCTGGCGCACAGAACAGCCGGCCTAAGAGTGGCACAGCACACGCTCTGTTCAGGCACGCAGCAAACACTCTTCGAGACAGAACATTATCTGAGCCATATTTGTAAAACCTAACTAATTGAAGTTAAAGTTAAAGTATGCCCTCTGACTGTCAGGGAATTATGCTAAAAATCAACGGAACACGAAAACCTAGGAAATAGCTAAACACTTGGAAATCAAACAACACACTTCTAAATAACGTGTGGGTCAGGTGCCTGGCTGGCTGGCTGATCGGTAAAGCGCGGACACTTAATCTCAGGATCGTCAGTTAAAGCCCCACACTGGGCACAGAGCCCACTTAAAATACAAATAAATGAATAATCGATCAACCAATTCATGGGTCAAAGATATCACCAGGGAAAACAGAAAACATTCTGGACTGAAAAAAATGAAAACACAGCAAATCAAAATTTATAGGAGACAGTTGGTTTTCGTTTTCTAGGGCTGCATAACAGAGTATCATAACTGGGTGAATTAAAACAACAGAAATTCACTGCCTCAGTTCTGGAAGCCAGAAGTCCAAAGTCAAGGTGCCAGCTGGGCCCTAACTTCTCTGCTGGCTCTAGGGAGGTCTTTCTTTCCTCTCCAGCTTCTGGTGTTTGCCGGGAAGCCTTGGTATTCCTTGGCTTGTAAGAGTCACTCCAGGATATGGCTCTCCTTTCCCTTTACATCTTCACATTGTCCCCTCAGTACATGCCTGTCCTCACAAAGCACTTTCCTCTCTTATGCCAGCACCAATCACGTTGTACTAAGAGGCATCCTATTCTGGACCTCATCTGAATTTGTCTACAATGACCCCATTCCCAAATAAGGTCACATCCTGAGGTATGGGGTGAGCATGGGACTTCAACGAATTTTGGGGGTAGGAGGGGTCACAAATCAACCATAACACAGCTAAAAAAGTGCTTTGAGGGAAATGTATACCTCAGACTCCTATATCAGAAAAGAACTCAAACCAAGACACTAAGCTTCCACCTTAAGAAACTAGGAAAAAGGCAAATTAAACCCAAAGCAAGCAAAAGAAAGTAAATAAAGTTTATAGTGAAAATAAATGAACAGGAAATTAAAAAACAATAAAGAATATCAACAAAAATGAAGTTACTTCTTTGAAGCTTCAACATAACTCACAAACCTCTGGTTAAACTGACCAAGAAAAACAGAAAGAAGACCCAAATCACTAACCAGGACTGAAAGAGGGACTATCACTACCCACCCTCTAAAAAGAGAGAGAATTACACAGGAACACTCTAAGCAACTGTATGTCAACAAAGAGAGGAAATGAACAAATTCCTAGAAAGACATAAAACACCAAAAATGACTTAAGAATAGAAACCCTGAATACCTAAAACGAGTAAGGAAATTAATGGTGAAAAAAACTTCCAACACAGAAAAGCCCAGACCTAAACTCCTTCGGGGTGAATTCTACCAAACATCTAAAGAACAAATAACACCAATCCTTCACAAACATTTCCAAAAAAACAGAATATACTTCCCAACTCATGAAGCCAGTATCACTCTCACATCAAACACTCAAAGACGTCAACAATAAAGAAAACCACAGACCAATGTAATATCCTTCATGAATACAGGTGCAAAAGTCCTCAACAAAATACTACCAAACCAAACGCAGCAAGACGTAAGAAGAGTTAGATATCATGACAAAGTGGATTTACCGCAGAAACACTGAAAAATCAATGCAATACACCATATTAATAGAATAAAGAATAAAGCCATATGCTCATCGCAACAAATGCACAAGCACTTAAAACTCAATACCCTTTTCTGATTAAAACCAAAACCAGGGGCACCTGGGTGGCTCAGTGGGTTAAAGCCTCTGCCTTCGGCTTGGGTCATGGTCCCAGGGTCCTGGGATGGAGCCCTGCGTCAGGCTCTCTGCTCCACAGAGAGACTGCTTCCTCTCTCTCTGCCTGCCTCTCTGCCTACTTGTGATCTCTGTCTGTCAAATAAAATTTAAAAATCTTAAATAAAAAAAAAAAAAAAAACAATGGGGGGCGCCTGGGTGGCTCAGTGGGTTAAAGCCTCTGCCTTTGGCTCAGGTCATGATCTCGTGTTCCTGGGATCAACCCCCGAGTCAGGAATCTCTGCTCAGCAGGGAGCCTGCTTCTCCTCCTCTCTCAGCCTGCCTCTCTGTCTACTTGTGATCTCTCTCTCTGTCAAATAAATAAATAAAATCTTAAAAAAAAAAAAAAACCAACAAAAACAAACAAGCAAAACTGGGAACAGAAGGTAAGTTCTTCAACCTGATGAAAGGCATCTACAAAAACCCAAGGCTAACATCACACTTGATGATGAAAGACCAAAAGCTTTTCCCTAAAAACAGGAACGAGACAGGGACGGCTGCTCTCACCACTTCTATTCAACGTATCACTAGAGGTTCTAGGTCGAGCAACTGGGCAGGGAAAAGAACTAAATGGCACCGAGATTTGAAAGGAAGAAGTAAAATTCTTGCATGTCTGTTCTCGGGTGCCGTGGTCTGTACAGCTGAAGCTTGAACAGCGCAGAAGGTCAGGGTACCGACCCCCACGCAGCCGAAAACCAGGTCTAACTTCTGATTCCCCAGAAACTGAACTAAGAGCCTACTGTTGACCCGAAGCCTTAGCAGTAATATAAACTGTAAACTGACACGTTCCGTATATCATATACTATATCCCTACAACAACATACACCAGAGAGCGCTAAAATCTTAAGATACTTCAGAGCATGTACTACGCTGTGTTTATCAGACACAATCTGCATGTAAGTGGACGTGCACAGTTCAAACCCACGTTGTCCAAGAGTCAACTGCACACACGTACGTTTTTCTATATATGTGACAAACATTACTAAAGTTCCCCCGGAAACTGTATTTATGTCCTGGTTATGTGTCTTATTGAATCTGTTTAAGGTATGAGGACAGATACCAGAGAACCATAATGGCAGATTCTAACAGCTTCTGTAAGGAAAGGAGAACAGACGGGCAGAAGAGCCAGACGGGGAGAACACATGACCTTCCACCAGCCCGTAACACAGCTGGCGTCGTTCTTCACTCTAGCACTCATGGAGCTCACGAAACACAGGCGACGGACAAGGATGTGCAAACAACCAAGACTCTCCAAGCCTACATGCCAGCCTTAGAATCTGATGGGAAGAAGACCTAGACTCCAAAGACAAAATCAGTTTGGCTACCAGCCTAGCAAACACTGTCCAAACTACACAAGACAGAGAACCCTCTAGGCCTTTCACTGGGTGTCAGATGCTTCCGTGTAATATCAAGACTCGCTTCTTCCTTTGAAACTAATGTAATACTGTGTGTCAAATATACTTCAATTAAAAAAAAAAAAATCTAGGGGCGCCTGGGTGGCTCAGTGGGTTAGGGCCTCTGCCTTCGGCTCAGGTCGTGATCCCGGGGTCCTGGGATCGAGCCCCACGTCGGGCTCTCTGCTCAGCAGGCAGACTGCTTCCTCCTCTCTCTCTGTCTGCCTCTCTGCCTGCTTGTGATCTCTGCCTGTCAAATAAATAAATAAAATCTTAAAAAAAAAAAATCTATCTCTCCTTTCCCATGAGTTTGTACTTCATGGAAACCAAGCAATTTTTCTTTGTAAAAATACTCCAGATAATAAATGAAGTCTGCCATTTTGCAGTTAATGATCCTGAGCAATAAACAGCAATGATTATATGATTGTTAACGTCAAAAAGCAAGATGACCAGACTTATTACGCTGATTTAAAAAAAAAAAAAAAAAGCAAACCTCAGTACTAGTTACAAAGTATTCTGGCTAAAAAAAAAAAGTTTTTAAAAGACAAACCTACATCTGATGCAGCCTCTAGCCCTGGGCTGTCCAACTGAAAGATAATGTGAGCCACAAGCATGAGCCGGGTCTGTAATTTTCAATTTTCTAGTAATCACATTTTAAAAAAGAAATTAGAAGCACAAATTAGGGGCGCCTGGGTGGCTCAGAGGGTTAAAGCCTCTGCCTTCAGTTCAGGTCATGATCTCAGGGTCCTGGGATCGAGCCCCGCATCGGGCTCCCTACTCAGCAGGGAGCCTGCTTCCCCCCCCACCCCCACCTCTCTGCCAGCTTGTGATCTCTCTCTGTCAAATAAATAAATAAAATCTTAAAAAAAAAAAAAGGCACAAATTACTTTCAGTATTATTTAACCCAATATATCCAAAATACTGTATTTCAACACATAATCAGTCTTTTTTGGATTAATATGATACTTTACATTCTCTTTTTCACACTAAGTCTTCAAAATCCTGTGTGTATTTTGTACTTACAGCACATCTCAATTCACACTAGCCATGTTTCAACTACTCAAGAGTGGCATGATAGCTAGCATAATGGAAAGCAGCAGTTCTGGATCTTAAATATCAACACAGTAAATATAGAGAACAGAGGAACATGTTCATATAGCAATGCAATCAGCAAAATCAAGATTATGGAAAGGCTGGGGACAAATGAACCATCATCTTCAAAACTGTCAAAGAAAAATAAAGACATGCCAATCGATGTATTGAGATTTAAGAGAAATCAAGGACGATGAATAGATCATATTTTGTTCCTAATTTGAAATGAATAAGAAATATGAACAGGGCACCTGGGTGGCTCAGTGGGTTAAGCCTCTGCCTTCGGCTCAGGTCATGAGACCAGGGTGCTGGGATCGAGCCCCGCATCGGGCTCTCTGCTCAGCGGGGAGCCTGCTTCTTTCTCTTTCTCTGCCTGCCTCTCTGTCTACTTGTGATCTCTCTCTGTCCAATAAATAAAATCTTAAAAAAAAAAAAGAAATATGAACAGTAACTATGTATTTATTGACTGAAATATTTGTGTGAACTGAAATACAGACTCACTGATGGTGTGGGGACTGTCCCTGAAGGGGGACTGCTGGTGCTGGGAGACAGGTGTGAGGGGTTCACTCTTCCACCTTAAATCTACTTCTAAACAGGTCTGAAAAGTTCTGTAATAAAAAGTCTGTAGTGTCTATGCATGTCCTTGCCAGTACAGGGTTCCATAATGATACCAGTGGCCTGCCAAGAGAGCTGAGTGCTAGGGAACAAAGGGGAGAGCTATTTCACTTTATACTTCTTTTCTTTACATTTTGAATCATGTAGCTGTCTTACCTACTCAAAAAATTAAATTTACACATACACATACTTTGGCTCCATTCACTGGCCTCTGCAACTCCACCATATCACCAGGCCCAGGCCTACCCACTCGTCCCTCGCTTCCTCTCGAGCCTTCCTTCAATCCACTCTCCACACAGCAGCCACAGTCATCTTTTCAAAATAGCATTCTGCGCCTAAAATCCTTCAATGACTGTCTACAGTGCTTAGGAAACCATCAACTCGTTACCAAGGCAACAAGACCCTATATGACCCGGCCCTGCCTCCCCAGCCTCACCTCGTGCCACCTGCCCCTTCTACCCTAGTAATTCCACCCTGTGTCAAAGGGTACAGACTCGCCCAATTCACGACTGAGGAAACTGGGACATCTCTATAAAACACACCACGTGGCTATTAAACATGTGAAAGATGTGGATACACAGGAACTAACCACGAAAGAGAACACAAACAGCACACACCCAACACAGCCACTTGAAGGAGGAACATGCGCATTCATAGGGTCAGAAACAAACAGATGAAAATACTTGGCATTCTTAGGTTCCAATTTTCTGAGTGTGTTAAAAACCCTTTTTTTAATAAAGAAAAGTACATATCGAACCTCACTGTTCCAATTCATGCCTTACCTCCTTTAAGACCTGGACTAACCCATGGTCCTCAAGGAGCCTTTCCCAACACAGGTGTGGCTGCAGCAGTGAGTGCGAGAGCACCCGCCTTTCCCTGCTTGGTAATATTTGCTCTACTACATTTTTATTTTTACATTTTGTGAAATGAGGCAATGATCTCAAAACGCGCCTATCCTCTACACAGTATGTGGACTAGCACTTCACAAACAGAAGGTGCCCAAGGAATGCTTACAGACCGCGGGAAAGGGCATTTTAAATACACTCTGATGGGAACGTAGAAACAAGCCTACTGAAAGTGGGGTGCAAAAAGCAGTCCAAAAACTCTCCTACGTGAAATACCAACCGACAGGGATGCAACTGGGAAAGTGACCTCTCATCTCAGAAGACACCATTTCAAAGGAAATGCCACCTTCAAAGAGTTGTTTTTCAAAATGCAAAACCTGTGGAGATTTTTTTAAAATAACTGAAAATACTAGGAAGTTAAATAAAAGCAGAACAGTGAACAGGAGGACTTCTCAAAACCTGGAATGGACACTTTCTATACCACACCTACAGCAGGCCGGAGGGACGGCTCCAACAGTTATTCCCTACATGACTGGCTGAGTCAAATCAAACTGCCCACTTACTATACGATAAAAGTCCAATGAAATGCCAAACATGAAGTTCCTAAAGAAAAGATCCCAAAACAAGGCTCTTATTAGTTCAATTATTTTCAAAGACAAATTTAATAAAATGTGGTCAAACAAAACAAAACTGTTTTGGTTTTTTGTTTGGCTGTGTGTGGGTTTTTTTTTTTTAAATAAAGACTTTATTTGACAGAGAGAGACAGCGAGAGAGGGAACACGAGCAGGGGGAGTGGGAGAGGGAGACAGACGTAGGCTCTCTGCTGAGCAGGGAGACTGATGTGGGGCTCAATCCCAGGACCCTGGGATCATGACCCAAGCTTAATGCAGACACTTAACGACTGAGCCACCCAGGCGCCCCTACAAAACTGTTTTGTAACAGGACTGGAACCAGAAGCAGGAAACAAGGACTGTAGCCCCAACTCTGGCAGTGATCACAGGAGAGATCTCCAACAACAGGCTACTCAAGGTGTCCTTCTGAGCATTAGGGTCAAGATACACTCATTGCTCTTGTTTACCTTTATGATGATCCAGAACTTTCCCCAGTAATGAGTCCAGAAACACAAACCACACAGATCCTGCGAGGGGCAGCCCTTTCCACAGGAGAGCTGTGCTTTTAGTGTGGGGGAAAACTCACTTCTCAAAATTCACAGTAAATGTTTCTGATTTCTAGACGGCAGAACGCTTTCCACCCCATTCCCTTATTGAAAATCAACCAAAGACAAGAACAGGAAAGAGACACATAAACTCCACCTGGACACATCTGAAACCCCACACGGAACATGAACCGGACGCTGGAGGAGAGCTAAATCACCGCACAGAGCAGAGGAAGGGAACCTAAAGGAGGCCACTGCTGAGCAGCAGGCTGACCCCAAAGAGCCACGGGAGGCTCAGAAGATGGGGTGATGTCTGGAGCTAAAAAGGAGTGTGGGGGTAAAAACCCACCTAGAGGGCGTTGGACTCTCAGGTCCCCAGGCCCACCTACACACTCAGGCAAGCACTCTCAGGTAGCTGCATAGACCAGAGGGCTGGCTCTGTAAGTCCTCTACCAGAAGTGTGCCACACTTGGGGACCGTGGGCACAAAGAACAGGAATAAGCTCCACAGCTGAAAGCAGGGACATTAGGTCAAGACTATGTACTGAGCCACGGGAAGACCCCCTCCTCCCACCCTTCAGCCCAGCTCCAGAACGCCCAGCGTAACACCAACAAGGCAAGAGACTGAAGGAACCTTCTCGGAGGAAGCCAAACCGGGGGACAGTAACATGTGAAGGAGAGCCAACAAAAAAGTCCGTCGTCACCCGCACCAAAGCCACAAGTGAACAAGCCCCCAAACACTCAGCTTCCCATTCTTAGCACTTTATTCTTTTTTTTTTTTAAGATTTTATTTATTTATTTGACAGATGGAGATCACAAGTAGGCAGAGAGGCAGGCAGAGAGAGGAGGAAGCAGGCTCCCCGCTGAGCAGAGAGCCCGATGCGGGGCTTGATCCTGGGACCCTGAGACCATGACCTGAGCCAAAGGCAGAGGCTTAACCCACTGAGCCACCCAGGCGCCCCTTTAGCACTTTATTCTTAAAGATGAATAGCCAAGGACCACCAGACACTGGAAGAAGCTTTCCAAAAAGAAAGAAAGAGATAAAAAATGCAGCAGCAGGGACGCCTGAGTGGCTCAGTGGGTTAAGCCACCGCCTTCAGCTCAGGTCATGATGCCGGGGTCCTGGGATCGAGTCCCGAATTGGGCTCCTTTCTCAGCGGGGAGCCTGCTTCTCTCTCTGCCTCTGCCTGCCACTCTGCCTGCTTGTGCTCTCTCTCTCTGACAAATGAATAAACAAATCTTTGAAAAAAAAAATGCAGCAGCAAAGAGGAATGCAGGCCAAACAGAAAAATTCTGAAAAACAGTAATTTTAATTTTTTCTTTTTTTTTTAAGTAGGCCACAGGCCTAGTGTGTAGCCCAGCGTGGGGCTTGAACTCACCACCCTGAGAGTAAGACCTGAGTCCAGATCAAGAGTCGAACACAGGGCGCCTGTGTGGCTCAGTAGGTTAAGCATCTGCCTTCAGCCCAGGTCATGATCTCAGGGTCCTGGGATCGAGCCCCACATTGGGTTCCCTGTTCAGCAGGGCATCTGCTTCATCCTGGCCCTCAACCCCTCCTCCCTGCTTGTGTTCCTTCTCAAATAAATAAATAAAATCTTAAAAAAAAAAAAAAAGTCAGATGCTTAACCGACTGAAGCATCCAGGTACCCCATAAAATCGGAGGGTTTTTTTGAAGTTTTAACTGTATTTTAGGGGCATCTGGGTGGCTCAGTTGTTAAGCGTCTGTCTTAGGCTCAGGTCATGATCCCAGAGTTCTGGGATCAAGCCCCGCATCGGGCTCTCTGCTCAGCAGGAAGCCTGCCTCTCCATCTCCCACTCCCCCTGCTTGTACTCCCTCTCTTGCTCGCTCTGTCAAATAAATAAATAAAATCTTCCAAAAAAAAAGTTCTAACTGTATTTTAAGAAATTTAACTGAAATTGGGGCGCCTGGGTGGCTCAGTGGGTTAAGCCTCTGCCTTCGGCTCAGGTCATGATCTCAGGTTCCTGGGATCGAGCCCCGCATCAGGCTCTCTGCTCTGTGGGGAGCCTGCTTCCCCGCTCCTCTGACTGCCTCTCTGCCTACCTATGATCTCTGTCTGTCAAATAAATAATAAGTAAAATCCTTAAAAAGAAAACTTAACTGAAATTAAGCAGACATTGTATATATTAAACAAGAATAGGAGGCATTAAAAAAAGAAGAGAGAATAAAGAACACGAAAATACAAAAAGAAAAGTTAAAAATTCAGTGAAAGAACACTCAAAAATGCTCCCAAAAAGTAGAACAAAATGATTAAGACACGACCAGCATGAAAAACTTTTAAAAATCAGAATACTGGGGTGTCTGAGTGGCTCAGTAAGTTAAGTGTCCAACTCTGGGTTTCACCTCAGGTCATGATCTCAGGACTGAGCTCTGCAGAGTCTGCTTGAGATTCTCTCTCCTTCTGCCTGTGCCCCTCCCCCTGCTCAAGTGTGCTCTCTCTCCCTCCCCCCTCTAAATAAATAAATAAAAGCTTTTTAAAAAATAAATTAAAAACAAAAATTAGAATATTTAGTACAGGAAGTACAATATTCAACTGAAATAGTAGAAAATAAGCTATCTCAAATACATTGTACAAAATATCCTACCAACAAAAGAGCCTCAATCTCCAGATTTCAGGCTACTTAATATCCTGCACGATAAATGAAAGAAGGCTACCATTACGACATATCATAAAAATGAGGCAAATCATGGATGCAATGATCCTAAAAATTTGGTGAGAGAATAATGGCTAAAAGGATTGAAAATCAAACTGGACTTCTCAAGAGCAACAATGAAAACTAGAAGACATGGGAGCAATAACTTAAAAATTACTTCCAACCTGGAATGCCCAGCCCAGCCAAACGTAATCGCTCAGCACGGTGGTAAGATAAGTGCATCCTCAGACACGCAAGCTCCCGAAGTCTGTCTCCCAAAAAACTACTGGCGAGCTACTGGAGAATGTGCTCCACCACCGCAAGTGAGCAAACACACAAAGGGAAGCCATCAGATGCACGGAAAGGGGTTCATCACTCGAGAATGATGGGGACAATTTCCAGGATGTCAGTGTGCTCCAAGCCAAGAGAACAGGCGCATCCTGACTTGGGCAGAGCAACTCAGGAGCGCTGAAGAAGCAAATGGTGAGGTGACAGGGCTAAATGGAGGAAACTTAAATTAACACCTCACAAAACAGAAAGTGCAAGAACGTTATTCTGAGGTTCAAAGGAAACCAGGCAAATGAAAAACGAGGCAATCATTAACTCCAGGAAAGAAAAAAGGTTGTACAAAAAAAGAAATAGAGGGCGCCTGGCTGCCTCAGATGGTAGAGCCAGTGACTCTGGTCTCAAGGTTGTGAGTTTGAGCCTCACATCGGGTGTAGAGATTACTTAGAAATATGATCTTCAGGGGTACGTGGTGGCTCAGTTGGTTAAGCATCCCACTTTTGGTTCTGGCTCAGGTCATGATCTCAGGGTAGTGGGATCAAACTCTGAGTTGGGCTCTGGGCTCAGGACAGAGTCTGCTTAAGATTTTCTCCCTCCCCCTCTGTCCGTCCCTCTGCTCACATGCTCTCTCTAAGATAAATAAAATCTTTTTTAAAAAATAAAATCTTAAAAAGAAAAGGAAAAAATTAAGGCAATTACAGTTTACCACCTGGCTCAGCATGGCACAATAACGACCTGAAAAGACTGATGATTTTGGATATGAATATAACCAAAACTGTGAGAGTTCTAGATAGCAGAGTATGAGAGAACTGAGTTATCATCTATCATTAGTGGAAGCAAACAAATAAGCCCTAAAGTTGATGAATGAAGACACAGCAACCCAAGCATATTACTTAAATACACGAAGTAAACGTCAGAGAGTGTAAAGTGGCTGTTGCCCCTCTAGAAAGTAAACAGGAGGAGAACGGCCCTTTCAATTTTTAATTTTTTTTTTTAAAGATTTTATTTATTTATTTATTTGACAGAGATCACAAATAGGCAGAGAGGCAGGCAGAGAGAGGGAGAGGAGGAAGCAGGCTCCCTGCTGAGCAGAGAGCCCGATGCGGGGCTCGATCCCAGGACCCTGGGATCATGACCCGAGCTGAAGGCAGAGGCTTTAACCCACTGAGCCACCCAGGTGCCCGGAGGACGGCCTTTTTATTTATTTATTTTTTTAAGATTTTATTTATTATTTTGACAGACAGGGATCAGAAGCAGGCAAAGAGGCAGGCAGAGAGAGAGGGAGGAAGCAGGCTCCCTGCTGAGCAGAGAGCCCAATTCGGGGCTTGATCCCAGGACCCTGAGATCATGACCTGAGCCGAAGGCAGAGGCTTTAACCCACTGAGCCACCCAGGCACCCCAGGACGGCCTTTTTAAAGGTCTTTTAGAGCTATTTGACTTTTGGGGTGCCTGGGTGGCTCAATCATTGAGCAGCTGCCTTCAGCTCAGGTCATGATCCCACAGTCCTGGGATGGAGCCCCACATCAGGCTCCCTGCTAGGCGGGAAGCCTGCTTCTCCCTCTCCCCCTCCCCTTGCTTGTGTTCCCTCTCTCCTTCTCTCTCTCAGTCAAATAAACAAATATAATCTTCAAAATGAGAAAAAAAGAAAAAAAGATTTTCTTTCCTTCCAACTCTGCCCCTCTCCCCCCCCACCCTGCTCCCTCTCTCTCTCAAAAAAAACAAAAACAAAAACTATTTGACTTTTTTTTTTTTTAACTTTCTTCAGTTTTGTTGTGTTTGGGGTTTTTTTGGGGGGGGGGCGGATCTAGGTAGGCTCCACACCCAATGTGGAGCTAGAACTCACCACCCTGAGATCAAAAGTCTTGCCCAATGAGACAGCCAAGCACCCAGCACTATTTGACCTTTTAAGCAAGGTCCTTGTGCATATATTATTTTAACAAAAAATAAGTTTTAAGAAAGAGATACAAAGTTGCCACCCTTCTAGAAAAGCAAGCAATCAGCCTAGGAAAGCCCTCTTGCTAAAAGGTCACATTTTGCTGGGTCAAAAACCTTAAGTCAAGTACCTTACCCCATGCTGGTTCTGGGTGATCCTGAACAGATACTAAACCTCAGGAGCCCCCACCTACTAATCCACAGAATGGGAGCAGGAGATACATTCCAGTAGCTTATTAGTTCTCTTTAGTGTGAAAAAGTGGTGACTCTCTAGGTCAAGAAAAAGAGAAAAGAATAAACATGCAATTTGGTAAGTTTCAAGTGTTCACACTGCTGACTTAGTCGTGGGGCAATCACTGAACCCTGCTCCGGTAAGCACTTCCCGGATTTAATGGCAAGAGATGACCCTATGCCTATCCACTGCCCAGGAGGCCCCTTACCCTATCATGCACCTCCACAGTAAACGCTTAAGATCATGAATCTCAACCCAGAGCGCTTATGAAGTAAAAACGACCACCACAGACACAGCACGTGTCCAGTGAGCTAAACTGCCTGCGTCCATCTCCCCCAGCACAAGCTCTGAGACCCTGGGGTGCGCGGTCCCTGTTTCTTCATCTGCAAGCGGGAACAGAACCGGACCCACCTCAGAAGACCGAGGTCTGGCTTTAATGAGTGAACTCGCGCAAAGCACTGCAACCGGACTGGACACAGGGAAAGGCTGGGTAAACGCAGCCTGTCATCCCCAGCAGCGGCGCTAAGAAGGCCTCCCTTCCAGGCTGGCTGCCGAATGAGAGCCGTGGGGGGTCATCGGCTCACCAGCTATTTATGAAACACCTACTACGTGCCAGACACCCGACAAGGGCCGGCCCCGCCACCGGCTGTGCCAAGTCGTTCCCTCTCCTCCCCGCCGTGCTCTCCTCGCCGGTGGAGCAGGAAAGAACAGCACCTGCTGCACAGAGCGGAGAAGGGTGCGGGAGACAAGTTCCCTAAAGCGATTCAGTGCCTGAGCCGCAGCGACGGCTCGAGAAACACCCCTACTCGCGGCGCGCCCTCTCTCCACGACCTGCAGGTGACTTCTCGTGCCGCCTCGCTCACCGACTCCCCCCGGAGCCTCACACACTCCCGGAGTGCGGACAAGTTCCAGCAATGCCCCGGCTCCGCGCTGGAAAATGCCCTGCGCCCTCCCAGCTTCCTCACCACCAACAGCCCCGAAGACACAGGGGAAAGCTCCGAGACACGGAGACCACCGACCACCGGGACCAAACCCACAGCCCAGGTGTGTGCCCGGCGCCTCGCCGCGCCGCAGCCCCGCGCCGCCGACTGCACGCCGAGCACTCGCGGGCACAGCTCCGAGGACATCGCCTCCTTCCACGCGGGTCCCCTGCCCGCCCGACGCCCGCCCGACGCCCGCCGACGCCCGCCCCGCCTCGGCTCGCCGCCTCCCGCGCGCCTCTCCCCGCGGCGCGACCAGCGGCCCATCGCACGGAGTTGGGCTGCGGCGCCGCTACGAGCCGGGAAACAAACTGGCCCTGGAATTAGCAAGAGGCAGGACTACACCGCACGGGCGAGGAAACGGGAACTTTTCAGGTCCGGGGCTCGTCCGGGCAGTCGGCTCGGCGCGTCCGCGCGGGTGACAGCCGCCAGGGCCGCCGGCATTGTCTGGGGGAGCGCGCCGGCCGGCCAACTTTTCGGCGGCGCCGGTGCCATCCCCTTCGGAACAAAGTGAAAGGTCAGCGGGCGCAGGAGAGGCGCCGGGAGCGCACGGCCGCGCCTCGGCTCGCGCCGCGAAGTTGGCCGGCTCGCCCCACTTTCCCTTTTGTCCTCCGCCCCTTCCGCGGGGCTCCCGGCCGAGGCCCCGGGCGCGCGGGGGCGGGCGGGCGGACGCGCCCGGCCGGCCCTCACCCCGCGCCCCGCCCGCCGGCCCCCGCCCGCCCGCCGGCCCCCGCCCGCCTGCCGCACAAAGCGCGCCCCGCGCGGCGCGGCCCGGACGCCGGCGGCCTCGGCCCGGCCTCGGCCTGAGGCGCGGCGACGGCGGCGGCGGCGGGGAGGCGCGGGCCCGCCCGGCCCCCTCCGGCTCAGCGCCCCCGCCCGCGCCCGCGCGCCCCGCCTGCCCGCCGGCTCCGCGCCCGCCGGCTCCACGCCCGCCGCCCCCGCCGCCGGCCCGCCGCCCCGCTCCTCACCTCGGCATCGGCGGCGGCCATGGCCCGGGCCCGCAGCGTGGCCCCGCCCCTCCCGCGCGCCATCGCCCCGCCCGCGCCTCGCGGCTCAGGGCGGGGCGGGGCTGGCCGCGCGCGTCTGCGCCTGCGCCCGCGCCCGCGCCTGCGCACGACGGCGCGGCGTGCGGCGTCCCCGGCGCGAGCCTGCGCCGGCCGGAACCGGGGCGCGCTGGCCGGGCGGGGGGCGGGGCTGGGCGCAGCGGCCTTCCGGAGGCGTCGCGGCGGCTGGGCGTCGTTCTCTCCTTGTCACCAATATCTTTTCCTTCTACGTGGGCATTCTGGTGGGCTGGCTGGGGTGCACAAGGACCCCTGACCTCTAACCCCGGACACACTTCGCCTCCGTGGGCCCTCGCGGAAGGCGGGTCCTGACTCGCGTCCCAGGGCGGTGCCCGGGCTCGGGGGTGCTCGCGGCTGGCGGGCAGGGGCTGGCTGTGAGGAGTGCCCCCCCGGAGGGGGCTTCTGGGCGTACCCGTGGTCGGGGTGCCGCAGCCGGGGCGTCGGGCCGACCGAGAACCCGCCCGGCCGGGGGAGCGGGATGTGCCGGTGGGGGGGACGCCTCGAGGAGGAGGGTCGCCTCTGCGTTCGGGGTGCTCCGACGAGGGGAGGAGCCTTGCCAGGGTCGCGTCCCAGCTCGGGGGTGCTCTGGCGGGGGCGCTCCCGCCTCGGGAGGGTGACCCGCGAGGAGGGCGCGCCCTGGACGGGGACCGTGCTCTGCGCGGGGAGGCTGGGGCGGGGCCTGTCCCCAGCAGGATCGCCCCCCTGGTGGCGGGATGCCCCGCTTAGGAGGTGCGCCCCGTCGGGGCAGCCTCCCGGAGCAACCCCGCGTCTGCGAATCGGCGCCCGCCCGCCAGCCTGCCGCCCGGCCGCGCACCGGGAACCGGCTCCGCCCGCCGCTCCCCAGGCCGGGCCTGTGTTACCGCCCTCTGGGAGTTGAGAAGTGCAGACTGAAATTGGGGTTCGGTGGCCAGGGTTCGCGGCGGGGACTGAGGAGGCCCGAGTAAAAGGCTAGTCCGCCTCCGCCTGGCTCGGGCTGCTCACAGTCGCGGGTCTCCCGGAGAAGGGGGCGGGGGTGGGGGGCGTGGACCGCGCACACAGGTGCGGAGGAGGAAGGGGGCGAACGCGAGTACCTCGGGAGTCTTCCCCGCTTCTCTGGGACCGCCGAAGTCCGCCCCTCACAGGCTTGGGACCCCACCCCGAGCCTCCCGACGGGGAGCTCACGTCCAGGCCTGCAAGCCCAGGCGGACGGACCTCCACCCGTATGCCCCCGGCACCATCCTCCCCATCCCCTCTCCTGCCTTGGGCCCTAGTCTGTCCCGACCCCAAAACGCTTTTACCTCCGGGGCCTCCACCACCACCCCTTCAGGGAAGCTCACCGCCCTCCCAGGACTGCGCCCCGCAGCTGCCTTGCTCTGTTTGACTCCATGGCACTCCCCCGCCGTCTTGTCTTTCCCTCTGGGGGTCGAGACAGGGATTTCTATCTCGTGTGCCCCAGTGCCTGTGACAGCGCTGGCATGAAGGAGACAAATACTTGTCGAATGAATAAATTATTTGTGGAGGAAAAGTGCTTTACCAGGCAAATACCGACTGTAAGGGAACGTGTCCGAAGTGGGATATGCTCGCATTTTACACAGTCCGCCCAGCCCACCCTGTCCTTGTGTCCATCACTCAGGTCAAAGGCTGTTTTTGACACACGGGTGTGAACTGTGTAACCGTCAGGTCAGTCCTGAGACATGGGTTGAGTGGACAAACGAAGCAGGGGAGTAGAGTGGGCTCGAGACCGCCTAACTGTTGAGAGGCTGCGATGGGACTGGAGGCCGGGTGGGTTTTCAACTCTGAGGCTGCTGCTAGTGGATGTTTGACAGATTCCCCTCCCTGTGGCGTATTTTGAGCTTTTCTCCAATGTTCATCCTCTCCTTGTCCCACAAATAGTAACATTTTAGAGAGGTTCCTGGTTGCCTGGCTAAGGAGCACATTTCCAGCCGTAAAGAGTGGCCAATGGGATGTTTGCACAAGTGATACAACCCACTTCCCAGCCCGTAGCCCCCAAGTTAGAGGAGCAGGCCCAGTAAATTGGCTGATGGTGAAATCTGGAATGACCAGCCTGGACCCTGGGGTGGAGACCTCAACCTGAGAATGACAGCTATGTCACCGGGCCCAAATCTTACACTTCTGGACTGTTAAGTGTACAAGAATAAACGGGGGGGGGGGGGGGGGAGGGGGCGTAGGGCAGGCAGGGGGATCAATATATCCCCTCAGTCCCCTCAGTTTGTTATAGATTAACAGGGACACCTATCCAAGGTCACTGCCTCACTATATGTCAGATATGGAATTTCAACCCCAAATCTTATCTTAATCCCACCTCCAGTATTTCGCAGACCGTGGTGCAGGATCACTGGCCCCACTGGGCATTTACAGGCCTCCCCTCAGCACTGGAATATCTGCAGATGCCCCTTTGGTGAACCCTGACTTTATTTTTTCTTGGGTTCCTTGGATCCCAGACAACAGGCATTTGAAAAGGACCTTGAGAGCAGGCGTGGGCTTGTGTGTTCACACTTGGATGGGAGATGAGCAGCAGTATCCCTCAGAGCCAGACATGGGTGGCAGTGGTGAGGGCAGGGACTTGAGACTTGAGGCCAAGGATCAAGGAACAGCACGAGGGGCAGGGACTTGGGCAAGCCTACCTCATCACCCCCCGTGGGATTTCTGCTGCAGGAGATCGGAACGCCATCACCTGGGACAATGGGTGCTGGTTGGGCAAGCGAGCCCAAGGTGTGTCAATATGACAGGGGTGGTCTTCTCCCCGTGTTTCAGATACCTTTCAAATTAACACCACGGCTCCAGACATGCAAGCCCCACTCGGAGGGCACATTCTTAAGTAGAACCAAGAGGAAGAGCACCAGCCCTGGCCCAAATTAAAGGTACTCAGTCCCTGCTGGTCCTGCTCCCCAGGGCCAGTCTTCTGGGCCCTAGGCACCTGGAAGGAAGGGCCCAGAACAGGACAGGGGCACGCACCTTGGAGGGGACGGGGCTGCCCACAGGCAGGCTGAAGGGGGTACAGGACTAGGATGAGGGGCGCGTGCCCGGGAGGGGCCCCCACAGCTAGGCTGCCGCACACCGGGCAGGAGGAGGGTGCCCGAGAGGCCAGCCTATGCCCAGCTCTATGGATGAAGCACTTTATTTACATGGCTTCTCTCCAGGCCTCAGCACCCCTGGGAGGGGCTCGTCCCTGGGCAGAGGCTGAAAGGAGCAGCCAGGCAGCAGCGGGTCCTGAGCAGTCCGGGTCAGGCCAGGAGCAAAGAAGGCACGAGGCCCTGGGTGCCCGATCCCAGGGCGAAGGTCGGCGCCCCCGGAGAAGGCGGCACAGGGTCAGTTCCCGGGCGTCAGGCAGGGATCTGCACCGCCACAGCTCTGCTCATAGGATGGTGGGGCCTCTGCGGGGAGAGAGCAAGGTCTGCATGGGGCTCATGGTGCCCCCTCCCCCACCAAACCCCAAGCCCCTCACTCACCATAGGGATAGCCCCATGAGCTGTACTCTGGGGGCAGGATCAAGGTACTGGTAGTGGGCACTGGCCCTCCAGAGCCCTCTGCAAAGTAGGGGACAGTGGCACCTGTGGAGATGCACAAGGGAGGGGGCAATGGGTGGGGAGCAGGGCTGCCATCCTGAGGGCGGGGTTCGGGGGCACCAGGCACGGAGCCAAAGGCGGCAGGTAATGGCTGCTGTTGTGAGTGGCTCTTCGTGGAGAGGGAGACTGCTTCTGCGAAGGGGGGACTGCTGGCTGCCGCCTCGCCCTCCTCCTGGGGTGGTGCTGAGGGCACCACGGGGACTGGGGCCCCGGGAGGCAGCCCTGGGCCTGCTCGGGGGCTCATCGGGGCGTGGTTCACAGCAATATTGCCGATGACAACAGGGAGGGCCACAGTGGCTTCAGGCGCCTTCAGGGAGACCTGGGGAGGAAGCAACAGTGAGGCTAGGCCACCTGCCCCCCGTCCCCGCCCCACTCCCTCCGACCCCCAGCACCTGCAGGTAGTAGTCCACGTGGATGAGGCTGCAGCCTGGCAGGGCTGACTGGGGCAGCGCGGGCACCAGGATCTGCTCTTGCCACTGGGCCCGCCTCCAGGCCTTGACGCCCGCACCTTCTACCTCTGCAATGGTCCGCACATCGTAGATCCAGCGCTTGGCCTTGTAGGACACTTTCTGGGGAGCAGCCAGCCTGTGAGCCTGGGTAGGCCAGCCCCCTCCCCCTCCTCCAGCCCCTCCAGCCAGAGGGGCCTCTGACCTGCAGCAGACTGGCTACCACGGGGCCCGTGTCCTTGCCCGACTGGTTCTCAATGTCCGCCTGCAGCCGCAGCACCTGCCCTACCACGTAGCCACGGAGGTCCGTGCTGGCAGTGAGGACCACACTGCCCGTCTTCACCAGCTTGTAGGAGAACTTCTTGGTAGTGGACGCCACGTTGGGTTGCTTGAGGGGAGGGCATTAATGAAGGGGTTTGGCAGGTGTGGGCAGCCCAGATCTCTGTGGTCCCAGGACAAGCCCACTCGGCCCTGCTGTGCCCTGCCCCCAAACACGGCACAGGCAGCTCACGACAGAGAAGCCGCTGCTCCTCTGGGTCCCAGCCACCTCCTCTCACCTGGGGGCAGGGCGTCAGCCAGAACACCCCTGCTCCGGCCTCACCTCAATGTCAGGGATGCTGTTCAGGTTCAGGGGGCTCAAAATATAGAACACACGGCTGCACTGGTGATCCTTGGAAAAACGTGGAGTGTCGATGGTGGCCCGCACCTGGTGCACAATCTTCCCAAAGGGGCCCTCGAAGGACGTGGGCGCTGTGGCTGGAGAGAGAGCAGGGGATGGCACCCAACTGTCCCCTGTCCCTCCTCCTATCCACCAACTGTCACCACCAGGCCCGGCCAGGCAAGGCTGGGCTCTTACCAGGAAGCAGAAACTGGAAGGGGAAGTTGTGCTCTCCAGCCGGGAGGCTCCCTGCAGAGACAGAGGGAGTTGTGGGGAGAGGGGACTCAGGAGCCTTGAGGTGACACCACAGGACACAGGTTAGAAGCAGGCACTGCAGCCGACCAGTGCATAGCGAGTCTGACTCAAAGCCCCAGAGCAGCACAGGGCTGCAGCCTGGGCAAAGGAGGGGTACAAGAGCTTGGCTTCAACAGGAAAGGGGGATGGGGCTATTGCAGGGGCCAGAGCCCAGCCAAATCAAGGAGAAGCTGGCCCCCTTCAACCACCCAGGCCCTATCACGCAATGCCTAGTGCTTGCAGGGGAGAAAAATACATCAGGGTACAAAGCCCTGCTAGAGGGTGGGTCAGCACAGGGGTCCCAGAGGCCGATGGGGCAGTGGGATGGACAGACCCCACTCAAACTAGGTCTGCCCTGGGGGGTTCACTCTATGCAACAAGGCAAGTACAGGCTCCCAAACTCACCCTTGTCAGCCAGCGACAGAGCACTGTTGAAGTAGCCCTCCTCTACCACCCATGCTGCATCATTGGCCTTGTTGGACACCCTGCAGGAACCCGTGCAGGTCACTCGGATGGCTGCGGGGGGGGGAGGGGAGTGAGTCCCAGGCAGCCGCTGGCCTGGGCCCCTCCCTGCCCCATCACAGAGATTTGGGTAGAGCAGACAGCACCAAGGGGAGTGGGGCCTTAGGCAGCCCAGCAAGTGACCTGCTGCCCTCCAGAGGGCACCTCACGTCCGCCCCCCTCTTTGGGGTACTCCCAGGGAGCCAGGGTGATAGGGCACAGAGTTAAATCTGTCCTGAAGTCCAGAGCAGGAGGTCCCCAGTGCTCACCCAGATGACACCCGTACAGCCCGCAACCTGGTAACCTTGGTTCCCAGCCACCCGTGGGCCCACCAGCCCCGAGTACACTCAGCTCCCTGCAAGGGTTGCCTGGGACACCAGTGATAGAAGCCCACAGGGCCGCTGACCTCCAGCCCCACTTCCATTGGCTCACAGGCACTTCAGTTAGGCTGGGAGGCGCCCTTCACAGTCCAGGAAGCTAACTGCCAGCCCTCAGGATGCAGGAATGTGGTCAGACCTGCCGGAGCAGATAAGTACCCCGCAGTCCCGCACCCTGCAGGGAGGGGACGCCCTTGACTTCCTGGACCAGTGCCGCCCAGGAAGGCTGATTTCCTACATCAAGAGATGGCTCAGTCCTCTCCCGACCAGGACCGTTTGCAGCAGAGGTGGCCGCCACCGCTCTATGGTCAGGAACTCCCCACTCCAGGGGACATTTGCCCAGAGACCACTATGGTCAGAAGGCTGTGGCCGGACCAGCAAGGAAGACAGCGCAGCTGGAGGGGCCGGGGGCTCCGCTCCTCCTTTAATTGCAGGGCTGACCCGAGGCCAAAGATGTCAGTCTCCCTGCCCAGTCTCTCCCCTTCCTTCTGTGATTTGATGGTCAGATGAGGGGAAGGTGACTCAGAATCTGACACCCTTCTGACAGAGCCACCAGGCAGGAGAAACCTGGTATCCCAAGTGCCCAGGGCCAGGGGCCAGCCACACCAGACATGTCGGGGTCTCCCCAGGCCAACCTAACCCTGACAAAACAAGCCCCCGTTGGCCACCCACAGACCACAAGGCTTTTCCCTGGAAACCCTTGGCCTATTCTCCACCCCCGTTGGCACTGCCCGTGACCGGACCTCGGCCCTGATTTCTAATCCACACTCCATCAGCCGTCCCCTCCTAGGGTCAGACCTGGAATTGTCCCTTCCCCAGAAATCTGAGACACGGGGGTGCTCCTACAGATGAGAAATATGGCAGGGGAGCGAGTAAAGGGGGGGAGTGTGACAATTCCAGATGCCACGCTACTCTACACTCCCCACAGAGAGGGTGCGTTCCGCCCTGAGTCTGGCTGCCGTGCGAATTCTGGGACCGGCAGAGTCGGCCAGAAGGAGGTAAGTGGCCCCAGACGGGCCCAGCACTGTCTGAAGACTGTCAAGTGACCTCAGTAGACGGCAGACAGAGCTGAAGAGTCCCCCACCCACCTCTGTCCAAACCCCCAATCCACAACACTGAGTTACAGTAAACTGGTCGTTCTAACCCTCTTACTTTAGAGGTGATTTATTACAAGCGAGCAACTTCTACATCGCAGCAGACCACAGGAACAGACACCCCACCTCAGCGGAAATCAGAGAAACTCAAGTGAGTCACCATTTTCACCCATCCGTTGGCAAATAGTAAAGATCTTGACACGTGTTGGAGAGGAGATGAAGAAACACACTGCTTGATGGTGATGAAGCCGTAGGTCGCTACAGGGGCCCTGGCGAAGCATCGGGATATCTGCTGGGCCCTTCATGCGCCTCCCAGAGGACCCAACAGTTCTCAGAATCCACCCCACCCACCCAGGAGCTAGGAGCAACACTGTTTGTAACGGCACGGCCCACATGGCCCACAGCAGGATGGCTAACACACCCACCCAGCCTGGACACGGCCCCCAGAACTTAGGCGAACAAGCCACCGGGTCGCCTGATCTCAGAAAAACAAACAGTATCCCATCAACCCTTGGGGTATCCCGGAAGGGCCAAGGTTCTATGACCTTCCCAACGCCCAGGCAGAGAGCCTTTCTGCACACATGGTGAAGCCCCTTCGGGAACCTTGCCTGAATGAGCAGCTCCCCATCACCATCTTGGAGTCAAACACCCTCTTCCTGTCCACTCTCCTCCGCAGGGGGACAATGGAGCTGCAGGGGACGGACACACACAGTAGGCTCGTCCCTCCTAACCCACGCAGGAGGGATCCGCGCCCGCAGATGAGCACGACCATCGCACCAGTGTGCGTGCCCCAAGGCACAGCCACAGGACAGGGGAAGTGCGTTCTGGCAAGGGCCAGCCACCAGCACACAGCAACACTGCTGCACCATCTAGATTTAAAAGGGTTTCACTTCTGACAGTGCTCAGATGCGTAACGGCCAGCACCAAACCCATAAGCACCATCGGGAGGTCTGGGGCTACTGCCGTTCTCTAAGGAACGCCATCATGTGGACCGTGTTCCAGAGCGACTTCTGGAACTTTCCTCTCCACCGGCACTCCCCTGTCCAGCAGCCCTCATCCTTGCACCATCTGACCAAGAAGACCCCTGCTCACTCCTCATTCTGGTCCCAAAGGTCTCGCCCACCTCCACCACTTCCCACAAACCTGGAGTGACCCAGCCTTTGCCACGTCTTTTCACTAAAGCTCTGGCCTATGAGGCACTTCCATCAGTCCCGTCTCCAAGCCTGAGACACGGGAAAAGTGCCCCCCTCCCGGGGTTGCTCTGAGCGTGCCCAGAGCTGGTCCATGGGAGGTGGGGAGAATGGCACCTGCCCCACGTTGAGAGTTCAGGAGCGAGTGGGGCTGGAGGCTGACTGCTGCTGTTGTCTGGGCTCCCCCTGCCCCCAACGCCCATCCTCGAGAGTAGAACATGGAGCACCCCCGCGTGACCCTCAGCCTCAGGCTGGGCGGGCCCCGGGCTCCAGGGAGCAAGTTCCTTCCGCAGCCTTCCCCTTCTGCACTGGCTCCGAGGGCAGCCAGTGTCCTCATGGTTGGGGGCCAATCATCTCTGTCCTCTGTCAAATTTAGTGGGCAAGACTATGAGCCCCCCAGGGCCTGAAGGGGGGCCCTCCCCACCTCCATGTGCTCCTGGAGCAGTGGAGGGCCTCCCTGCTGCATCACTAGCTGATAGCAGGAGCTCAACAAGTATCCTACGAATGAAAGAAAAAGAAAGAAGAACCACAGACTTTCCTTTTCCAAACCCAACCAGGCCCAAAAGAAGCCCCAGGACAGCCTCAGCACCCACATTCTGTCCACGCCCCGGGGGACAATCTGAATAATAACCCTTCTGACCCAAAGCCATCGACCACCTACTCTACAGACTGTCCCCCTTCTTCCCTCCCGTTCCGGCAACCGGCTAGCATGTTCATAGTGGGGGCCGTCAGCTGCCGCTCCCTTGACATCCTACAGCCCAAATGCCCATTCACCCACATCCCACCCATCCCATGGAGGCTGGGGTACTCTGCCCAGGCCGGGCCATGCCTTCTTCACCATGGTCAGTAACAGCTTGTTTGCCCTGGGCCCCAGCTACGGGAGCATGACCGGGCCGATGAGCCAGGCAGCAAGCTCCCGCGTGGGGTCTCATGTCTGCCATCCCCCCAGCCACAAACCCACCCCTACCTCCCGTGCCCTGGGCTCTCCCCTCAGTCCCATCTCAACTGTCATCTCTCCTTGTGCCCCAGGGAAGAGCTGTACTCTCACTCCTGTGCCCCCTGCCACCACCATAACTACCCCACCCAGACCCCAAATTAGGAGACAGGGAAGGAGGTGTGAGTCAGCAAGAGGAGACCGCACAAGGTTGGACCCCTGACCAGGGCCACCTTCACCCACTCAATTTCTTCCTAAACCCTGTGGCCTCGAACATGGCAAGGTCAGGAGTCAGACCCATTCAGGACCGGGGCAGCTGGGGCCCAGAAAGGTGGGCAGTGGCTCTCAGTCCCTAGAGGCACTAGAAGAACTTAGCTGCCAAGCACCCAAGGGTTCAGAGAATCCAAGTCCAGAGGGATGCTTGATGGCTGTGGTTTGGGCCAAGCATCCTGAGGCGGAGAAGCACTCCAGCAGCAGCACCCTCGCACTCAGAACCAGCCATCAGGCGTGGAGTCCCTGGGGGACACCCTGAGGGCTGAGCTTTGAAGTCCCATTCAGGGCCCTGCCCACACCTCAGATGGCAGATAAGGCCAGCACCCGCAGAGCAAGGGCCACACCAGCCACCTGACTCCAGTCCCAAAGTCCCAGAAGTCTGCACCAGCAGAAGGACCAGTCAGAAGGTTCAGTTCCTGGGGTTCAGGTCCTGGGCGCTCCGGGGGCTGGAGGCCTGGGTCACGCAGGGATGAGCAAGACCCTCCGAGCTCGCAAGGCCGAGCCTTAGCCCGGGTGGAAACGGGTGTGCCGTGGGGCCGTGAGGATTGAGGGCCTGCGCCAGGGGCCTGGACGTGTGGAAGAGAAAGCCCCGCTTGGGCCAGGCTCCAGGTGAAGGCCCAGCAGGTGCGGGGTCGACCCCGCAGAGAGGGGTCGGGGGCGTGCGTGTGTCAGGTCAGAGTGGCCTTCGCCTAGGTGGGCAGGATCTAAACCCCCGCCCCCGACTCTGGCCGACCCTAGGAGAGAACAGGAAGGGCACTTGCGGAAGGCCTGGGCCACCCTGGCCTCCCTGCTCCGCCCCATCTGCCAGCAGCCGCCCACCCCGGCGGGTCTGCGCCGCCCGGCCCGCCGCACCCCAGCCCTCCCCGAAGCCGGCGGGGCCCACGACTCGCCGGGCAGCCGGGAGGGGAAGGGAGGGGGCGGCAGGAGGCGCCGCCAGTTCCGCAGGTCCGGGCCCAGCGGCACCAGCGGCCGCTTCCGGGAGCGCCGGCCCCGCCGCAGGTGCTGCGCCGCCACCTGAGCCCCGCCGGCCCGGCCCTCCCCGGAGGGGACCCCGCGCCCACCTCGGAAGGGCAGCGGCGCCCCCAGGCGCACGCGCACGGCCCCCGCCAGCGGCTCTCCGGGGCTGTAGACGACGCGGCCGTGGCTCAGGAAGACCTCGAAGAGCTGCACCCGCCCCATGCCGCCGCCCTGGCCGGGCGGCCGCGCTCCGACACCCCCTCCCGCCGCCGCCGCGCTCCGAGCCCCGCCCTCCCGGGCCCGCCCCCGGCCCGCCCCCGGCCCGCCCCGCCGGCCCGCCCCCTCCCCGGGCCCGCCCCCGGGCCTCCCGGGCCCGCCCCGTCGACCCGCCCACTCCCCCTCCCCCCCGGCCCGCCGCCCCGTCTCCGGGGTCCGCTTCTCCTCCCGGCTCGCCCCCCGCCCCGGGCTCCGTCCCGCCTCCACCCTGCCCCCAGCCCCGCCAGAGCCCGCCCCCGGCCCTCCTCCCTCCCCTCCCTCCTCGCTGCCCCCGGCCCGCCCGTGGGGTGCAGGTCGGCGCGGCGCGCGGGACCCCGGCACACGGGCGCCCCCTGCTGCCCCGGGCCGCGCGGCCGGCTCACCTGTCGAGGGGCGGGCTGGGCCGGCGCCCCCTCCCCCGTCTCCGCCCGGCCGGCGGAAGGACGTCACCGGGCGGGCCCCGCCGCGCCGAGCGGCCGCCCCCCTGCCGCGAGAGCCGGGCCCCCTGCCGCGGGCCCCGCGCGCGCTTGGGGGAGGCGGCGCGTCCCTGCGGAGCGAGTCTCGGCGGAGGCCGCGGACCGGAGCCCCCGCCCCAGCCCCGGAGGCGTGGGTGCCGGGCCGTCCGCGCCCCGAGGACGCGGTGGGAGAGGAGAGGTCCCTGCGGGCCGGGAGCTGGGGCGCGGGGGCGGCTGGGGGACCCGAGACGGGGCGCGGCGACGGGGGGCAGGAAGCGGCTGGAGGAGGGCGTGGCGAGGCCGTGTTTGTGTCCAGAGCACCTGCGTGCACGGGGGGCATTTCCGACGGGGAAGACTGGCTTGGGTCGGAGCTGGGGGACGGGACAGAGCTCTGACCGGCAGGATCTGAGACGCCCACCGAGGACGTGTGCGCAGGAGTGTGAGGAAGACAAAGGACCGCAGCCTTGCGGGCCCTGGTGGGCCACGGTCACTCGGCTCAGGGCGGGATGACGTCGAGAGTTCGGGGTGGAAACGCAGAAGCCTGGCCTAGCGCTCCAGCAGAAGGACCGGGGCTTTCAGGCTGGAAGGACTCCCCTGGGCCGGGCTGCGGAAAGGGAGGTGCCCGAGGCCCTGGAGGGCCAGCAGTGTGCGGCCGGCAGAGCTCCCCGCCCGCCTCGCCTGGGATTCTGATGTTGGGGGTGTGGGGGGCCGGCCGATCCGCCACACTTAAGACATTTCCCTATCAACACCAGGCAAGTGGAGAGTTCAGGGTCCCGGGGGAATGGGGAGGATTGTGGGCAACCCGTGAATGGCCGATGTCCACAGCAGAGGTCAAGAAGGGAGTGTTTGGGGAAGGAGTAAGAGATTGTGTTGGCTGCCGCTGAGGTGAAGTAAGCGACAGAAAATGGTGCCCCACACAGCCCTACATCACCCACCTTCCCTGTTCTGGAAGCCACTCTGTGCCCTTGCTTACACCATCAGCACAAAGGCCCTACCTCCCAACGTGCCCCTTTCCTCTTGCTCTCATGCAGCCCAGCCCTGCTCCTGGAGCCTCTCAAATGTGGATGTTTATCTTTTTTTTTTTTTAAGATTTTATTTATTTATTTGACCGAGACAGAGATCACAAGTAGGCAGAGAGGCAGGCAGAGAGAGAGGGGGAAGCAGGCTCCCCACTGAGCAGAGAGCCCGATGTGGGGCTCGATCCCAGGACCCTGAGATCATGACCTGAGCCAAAGGCAGAGGCTTAACCCACTGAGCCACCCAGGCACCCCATGGAGGCAGAATTTGCTGGGAGAGCATGGCCCAAGCCTTTATCGTGTCTTCTGTGAGAAGAAATGGGTGAGGCAGGGTAGGCAAGTTGGAGCAAGCTTAGGATCAGGTTGTCCAGTGGTCTCTAGTTGCCCAGTCCCTGGCCCTACAGTGATTCAGAATGGGCAATATCGGTGTGTGAGTTTGGTAAAGGAGTGTTTGGGGGGTATGGCCTCTGGATTAGTTGGTCTGCATGTGAAAGGTGTGGTCCCAGGCAAGTTGCTATCTTTAGGAATGAACTTAACCCTGGGAGGGGCAGCCTCTCCCCAGCCAGCAAGGCCCCCAAATGTCAAAGTATTGTAAGATACAGAAAATAAGAACATGACCAGTTATGCTCTTGTTCCCATGCTCCTCTCCCCCAAGAACCTTCCCCAGGTGATGTAAGCATCTGTGTCCGATGGCTTCCTCAGTTTGTCTGCAAAGACGTCTGGCAACAACTTCTCCCATCCCTCTGCGTTAGCGCTGCTCCTTCCGTCAGAAGGTAGGGTCCTTGCCCTCCTATCGACTCGGGGCCGGCCCCTTGACTTGCTCTACCCTGCAGAACTGCAGTGAGCGAGATGCCGCATAAGCGGTGGGCTCTGAGGAGGGCCGCTCGTTCTCATTCTCTTGGGGTCCCGAGCTCTCATTTCAAAACACCTAGTTACCGTCCTGGACAGATCAGAAAGAGAGAGAAGGCCAGCACGGGGGAATGAAACCATCTCAGACTGGCTGCCTCAGCCCCACACCCGGAAAGCCTGCGCCTATAGGAGTGACCCAAATCGCCCTGATTTATTATTTATTCTGAAAGTCAGGCTGCATTCAGCCAGGAGGCTTTTCTACTCAGTGTGAGATGCGTGGGGTGTGCTGAGGATAGAGTGTCCAAGATCTCTCTCTCATTTGCATGTCTGATGCCTTGACTGAGGCTGGTCAGGCGTCTCTTCCATGAGGCCTCTCCGCATGGCCAGTTTGGAGTCCTGCACACCAAGAGGCTCTCCAGATGGTGAGACTGATGACCCGGCAGTAAGTCCCCTGGAGGGAGGAAGGTGAAGCTCCCAGTCTGCAGGCCTGGACTCCAAAGTCCCAGAACTTCCCACCACACTGAGTGCATTAAAACAGTCACAGGACCAGCGTGGGGGGAGCACCACACACGGGGAGGGAACTGATTGTGACAACCTGAGACAATCTGCCAGCTGCAGAAGAACCAATTGCTGAACCCAAGTTAAATTACAGAGTCATGAGAAAATAAAGCTGTTGTTCCAAACCACTGCATTTTGGGGTGGTTTACTATGCAGCAATGGATAATTGGGGCCCAAACTGGTACTTAGAAGTGAAATGCTGCCATAATAAAATTCTAAAACCGGGCACTGACTTTGGAGCAGACAGCAGGTGGGCACTGGCAGTGAGAACCTTGACGATGACGGCTGGATGAGGGATGCCGTCCAGAATTGGTGGGCGTCCAGAAAATGGTGAGACCATGGCCCGGGATAACATGGAAGATCGAAAATGTGTCTAAGATCTGATTTTCCTGGCAGAAAACATAAAGGCCAATTGGCTTTGTTCAGTTATGCTAACGTGAAATAAAAGAGAAAGATGAATTAAGGAGGCTGCTGTCCCACGTCCCGGCAGAAGTCAGAGGACATCTTTCCAAGCCAGGCCTCGCTGAGTTGGAAAATCAAAACTCTTTCTCATTTCGAACCTTCCCAAAAAGTTCTGAAGGTAAGAAATGATGTCATGGTGAAGAGTAAATCCGGAGTGCTGCCAGCAAACGTGAGAGTGAAAGTCAAGGGTATGGTTGTATGATCCCTTCTGAAGACTTCTGAGGCTTTTGGGTGGGGGAGAGAGAGTCCTTGTAGACCCCCTCAGCCATACAAAAGGGCTTCTGAGAATCTTGAGGTCATTGTCCCACAGCACCTGACTCCTGGGCCACAGGAGAGAAAAGCCTTCTCAAAGACATTTGCAGTATAGCTTTTGTCCAGTGAAACAGGGTACAGTTTGTTATAGAGAAAATCCATTTTTTTAAATATTTTATTTGACAGAGATCACAAGCAGGCAGAGAGGCAGGCAGAGAGAGAGAGAGAGGAGGAAGCAGGCTCCCTGCTGAGCAGAGAGCCCGATGCGGGGCTCGATGCGGGGCTCGATCCCGGGACCCTGAGATTACGACCTGAGTCGAAGGCGGAGGCTTTAACCCACTGAGCCACCCAGGCGCCCCGAAAATCCATTTTTTCTTAAAGGGTTGTATCGGCTTGAGATAAAATGTAAAATGCACAGATTTTGAAATAAAAAAGTTGCTGGGCCCCTGCTTTCTACCGACAGGAAGCAGGCTGACGAAGGTACTCATCTGAAAACATAGGCCACTTCCTATGGAAAAGAGGGCCATTGCGAGTACAAGGCCCAGTGCCCGGGGGAGGAACCAAGAACCCAAGAAACAGTAGCCAAGGGGCACCTGGGTGGCTCAGTGGGTTAAAGCCTCTGCCTTTGGCTCAGGTCATGGTCTCAGGGTCCTGGGATGGAGCCTCGCATCCAGCTCTCTGCTCAGCAGGGAGCCTGCTCCCCACCCCTCCCGGCCAATTGTGATCTCTCTCTGTCAAATAAATAAAATCTTAAAAAAAATAAATAAATAAAAGGAAAGAAACAGTAGCCAATGGAGCCACGTGCAGGGAGCAGACCAGCCCTGGTCGAGGAGGATTGTGACGGGTGTTAGCCGAATTCCAGAATTGCCGTGGGCCGGTGACTAAGGGTATAACCCTCCTTGTTGGACAGGGTGTCTGTTCACTTGCACTGTGCTTTGCCACTGAATGTTGGCTGTTGGGGGGCAGATAATATGCCCTTGGGGCAAAAGGGGCCACACCCAATGTGCCTTATCCATCTGGCCCTGTTGCACATTACAGCATGTGAGACTCCAAGGCTAGCCTTGATGAGATGGTGTTTGTGGGATCACTTGGGAGATGCACTTTGCAAGAAGGAGGAGCATGAGTCGTTAGAGGCCAGAGGATGGACTGGGGGCAGGCTGCCCCACTAGCAGCCCCCCAAGTGGACCCCCCAAGTGGACCCCCCTACACTGATTTTGGACTTGCTCTGGTGACTAGCTCTGGCCAGTGGGATGCCAGCAAGAACGATTCAAGCAGAGGCCCCATAAATGCTTGCACATGGCTTCCATGCTGGAAGGAAGTCCGGCTATCCTGCCTGGCCACGTGGGGGGACTCTGGATAATGAGACATCACACAAAAACAAGTCACATGCAGACAAATAGGCACGCCAGTGAATTCCCAGCCGAGTGCAACCAGGAGGGACCCAGAAGACCCCAATCACATTAATTCCAAAAAATAATAAATCAATATTGCCTTAAGCCATAAGGTTTTGGAGTGGTTCTTTTGCACAAAAGTATACAGTCATCACCAACAGCCACTGCCCTCATGAGTCCACACATCTCTGGCTACTGCCTCCTGTCCTGCTAGCCCACTCTCTCTAGTGTCATGACTCCTGCAATCCTTGGGACTCCGCTGGGAACCCCAACCCATTGGCCCTGCCCCCTTTGTTGTCCTCTCTCCTTTCTTCATTCAGCTCTAAGGCCACAGGCAGCCGTCTGGGCCACTCTCCTTGAGAAACCGCTCCCCTTCCTTCTCAGCACAACCATGGTTTTAGCTAAACCCAGGCCTCCTCTTTCTCCTTGCCTTCTTTGCAGCAGCCTACATAGGCTGGAGAAACAGTCACACTGACAGGCACCGAAACATTGCTGGGCCATCCTGCTGCCTGTTTCTACTTCTCTCCTAGATCTCTCTCCTCGCTTTGCCAACATCTGCTCTCTTGTCCTCACTTTCAACTGATGTCGTTTTCTACTTATATGAGAAAGTAGAGAGTTCCCATCACCAGAGAACTCCCCCCAAATCCTGCCTGCACACCCCCTTGCCTTCCAGAGACTTTACATCAGACTCTCTCCTTTGTACAGAGCTGAACCACCCATGCTCCTACCTCCCTACCTAGTCCTCCCTTTGCCAGCAATTCTCCTCTATAGGATCACTCCTGTTAGAACCAACAATCTCTCCACTTCCCTTCTCTTTCCAGTTTTGGCCCCATTTCTCTGCTCTTGTTTTTAGCAAAAACACCTCAGAAGAGTTGTCTGTCTCACCGCCTTCAATCCTCTCCTATCATTCCCTTCTAAGCCCTCAGACGGACTTAGTCCGCCATCACTCCATCAAGAGCTGTACTTGTCAAGGCCATCAGTGTCCTCGTCTTGCTCAGTTATCAATTCCCCACCCTAACCTCACAGGACCTACCAGCAGCACCTGATGTGGCTAATCTTTCACAGTCTTACTTGGCTCCCAAGCTACCACCCTCTCCTGGTTTTCCTGACTTGACATCTCCCTCTCTTTACTGGCTCCTTCTCTTTTCAACCTCTTTTCCCCTTTTGTAAGGGAGTACCCAGACCCCGGCTCAGTCTTTGACCCCTCCTTTGCTATCTGCATTTTCTTTCTTTTTTTTTTTTTTGTTAAGATTTTATTTATTTATTTGTAAGACAGAAAGAGATAGAGCAGGAGCGAGGGAGAGGAGCAGAGGGAGAAGCAGGCTCCCCTGTGAGTGGGGAGCCCAACACAGCGGTGCATCCCAGGACCCTGGGATCATGACCTGTGCTGAAGGCAGATGCTTAACCGACTGAGCCACCCACAGCGTCCCTCTGCATTTTCTTCCAATGTGATCTCATCCAGTTGCAAGGCTTCAAACACAAGAAATGTGGGGCGCCTGGGTGGCGCAGCGGGTTAAGTCCTCTGCCTTCAGCTCAGGTCATGATCTCTTGGCCACGAGACGCATCCATCGGGCTCCCTGCTCAGCGGGGAGCCTGCTTCCTCCCCTCTCTCTGCCTGCTTGTGATCCTTCCGTCAAATAAATAAATAAAATCTTTAAAAAGTGAATAAATAAATACAACAAATGTGCTATGGAATGCCGAGTTTGCACCCCAGGCCGGACAGCCCCCCTGAACCCTATACTCATATACCCAATTCCTTTGCAACCTTAACATGAAGCATGAACCAGAAACTCATCTTTATTTTGCTGAGCCGCTGAGAGTCCGGGGTCGTTCCCGAAGCATGCAGCGGGCTACAGAACACTGGCCCCTTGTGTCCAGACACCCAGGATCCCTCGCGCGGCGGCTTGCGCTCCCTTGCTACGTTGCCTCGCGCTGCCGGTGCCCCGCTCTACGGCGCCCCCGCCGGGTCCATCCAGGGAGCAGCCGCTCTTCCATCTACGTCCTCCGACGGCCTCGGGTCTCCCGGTGTGAAAGTCAAAGTCCTCACGAAAGCCCGCCGGCCCCGCTCCGGCCCCTCCTATCCCTGATCTGGGCCCGCTTCTGTCCCGCGGCCCCGTCCGGTGACCACGGACGTCCGACGTTCTCACACGTGCCCCCTCCGGCCCACTCCGCTCGCGCCCACCGCTCAGCCGGGCGTCCCCCGCCCTCCCTCGGACCCCAGCCCCAGCCCCCGACCTGCGCGCGTGCCCTCCCGCGCCCCTAACCGACGCGCGGCCGGGGCCTCCGGCGTGGCGTGACAGCCCGCGAGGGCGGCTGCCGGCCAACGCGGTGCGAGCGCTCGGAGGCCGCACGCCCCGGGGCGCCCGCTCGGGAAGGAGCCGGACCCGCCGCCCCCGCCGCCGGCACGTCCCCGCCGCCCGCTCAGCAGCGGCAGAGCCGGGGGAGGCCGCGGGGCCTCAGGGCGCGCCGCGTGGGCAACCGCGCGCCGCCGGGGTCCTGCGCTCGGCCCGGGCAGGAGGGCGGGCGCGCGCGGGCCCAGGTCCCGGAGGCGCTCGGCCCCCAGCCCCGGCCCCCGCGCGGCGTCCTGCGGAGGCGGGGCCGTTTGCCGGGCGCCGCAGCGAGCCCCGCAGAAACCGCAGCGCGCAGGGCCCCCCGTCGACCCCTCCGCGAGGGAGGTCGCGCGCGCGGGCCGGGTCGCGGGGTCGGGCGTGGGGACGCGAGGCCGGGGGCCGCGCGCTGGTCGCGGGGTCGGGAGCCCGGAGCCGGCAGCGGGGAGCCGGGAGCCCGAGCGCGGCCTCCAGCACAAAGCTTCCCGCGAAACTGACGTAGCGCGGGGCGGCCGCGCAGGCGCCGCCCCTGGCCGCGCCCCTCCCCCCCCCGCACTCCCTCCGCTCCTCAACGCGCCGGCGCACTCTCCCTCCTCCCATTGGCCGCGGCGCGGCGGCGCGCGCCGGCCGGCGCAGTGCGCGCCCCGCGATTGGCGGGTCGGCGGCGGGCGGGGGTGTGTCCGCGCCCCGCCCCGCCTCCGGCTCCGCTCGCGGTGGTGCGCGCGGCGGCAGCGACGGCGGCGGCGGCGGCGGCAGCGGCGGCGCGTGGCAGGTCCGGCGGGCGCGAGGCGGCGGCGGCCCGAGCCCGGCCCAGCCTCGTCCCGCCTGGCCCCGACCCCGGCCCGCCGGCCCGGCCCACCCGGCGCCGCCCCGGCCCGGCCCCGGCCCCGGTCCCGGCCCGGCGCCTCCCGAGGGAGCGGCGCCGCCGGTCGAGCGCAGGCCCGGCCATGACCGACTTCAAATTGGGCATCGTGCGGCTCGGCCGGGTGGCCGGGAAGGTGAGCGGCGCGGGGGCGCGGGGCCGGGGCCGCGGGTCGGGGGGTGCGGGGCCGGGCGGGCGGGCGGGCGGGCGGCGGCGGCGGCGGGTCTCCGCGGGCCAGGACGGGGCTGGCGGCCGCGGGCAGCGCGGCGCCCTTCCGAGGCGGGCCGCTGGCTCGTTGGCGTCTCGGTGCCTGGCCGTCCGCAGTGGAGCTTCGCGCAGGGCTCACGCCGCCCGCGGTGGCCGGGGCTGGACGGGCCTCGGTGGGCCTCCCAGAGCAGGGCCTCCCTCTGCTTCTCTCCCTTACCGGGCCCCGCCCTCCGCGTGGTCGAGGCCGGGGCTTCCTGGCACCTGTGGGCATTGAGGCTTGGCTGTTTCCAGGAGCCGGCCGGCCGTGCAGCTGCACCAGCCACGGACCTTACCCTGGATGGGAACCCTGTTCCCATCACCAGCGGCGGAAGCTTCTGGTGGGAGAGAGGAGCAGAGGCAGTCAGATGAAGGTAAAACCGGCTTAGATCTTAGAAAAAGGCTTTCCGAGCAAGAATGCGACTGGTCCGTTTGGGGGACGTTTCCTGCGTTTCCTGCAAGAGGAACGTGGCACTTTGCCTAGGGAAGGGGGGCTCCCCGCAGCTCCGCGATCCCTCTGACTCGGGGCCGGGCGAGCTAACGTCCTGCCTTCAACTCACTCGGAACGTTTTTGTGAGCAAGCTAAGCGAGCAGCAGCTCGGGGGTACCGCCCCCCACTTAATAAACGCGTTCACGGAAGCCTTCTGGATGTTCCGCCTCCATCCAGGGCCCCTTCCTCTGTTCTGAGCAAGCGCCCTCTCGGGTTGGGCTTACCCGCGCGCTCAGACACACAGCCTAGAGGTCAGCCAGCTCAGTGGCCCTTCGGTTCTCGCACATGTGGATGGGAAGGGAGGCCTGATGTCTGCTCCTCGGCTACAGTCTCCTGCTGTAGGGGGTGGGCTGCCTCGTGCCCCTCACCTGCTGCACAGCCGGAAGGGCCAGTTTCTGTCTGAGGCTGATACTTGGCTGTGGCCCTGAACGTAACATGTTGAAACGTGATTGATTTCAGACCAAGTACACACTGATAGATGAGCAAGATATCCCGCTGGTGGAGGGCTACTCCTTTGAGGTAAGGGTGGCTGTTTCTCGGCTGACGTGCTTTCAGTCAGTGCCGGGGGAGGGTCGCGAGGGGCGGGTTTTATCCCCTGCGAGGGCAGCCTCGCTTTCACCGCCACCGCCACCGTGATGTGCGTCCTCTCCCACTTTCACCCTGGTGGCTGACTCTTCCCGAAAACAGATCAAATTGTGTCACGTTTGTGGTTGAATGCTCAACTGGACAAGCCCTGGCTGCCTAGGAGACTGTCCAGGGCCACCTCGCCTTCCCTCTGGCCGGGCCCCGCCGTCGCTGCTGGGCCCTGGTGCCGTCCATTCTCTCGTCTTCCTGAGCCCCCCTGCCTTCTGCTGTGCTCTTCTTGGTGAGCTTCGGCTCACCCGCCAGTCCTCCCCGACCGGCTCTTTCCCTCCGGAAGTCCTCCAGGGGTCTGTGGAGCCGCTACCCTGTTACCGCCGCACGCGTGCTTTCGCGGTGCAGGTGACCCCAGCACAACGCGAGTTTGAACTGCACGAGTTAACTTAGATGTGGGTGTGGTACTTTTGTTTTTTGGTTATTTGGGGGGATTTTTTGGATAAATACACCCCAGTACTGTAAGTATTTTTTCTCTTTATGACTTTCTTAAAAACCTCGTTCTTTCTCTAACTTTACCTTATTGTAAGAATGTAGCGTATGTTGTGTTTAAAGTACAAAGTATGTGTTAGCTGTCTCTGAGAAATCACACAGATCTTCAGCTGTGTGGGGTTCACTGTGCCTGACCCCTACACGTTCAGGGGTCAACTGTTAGTTACTTGTCCAAGCGTTTTTCTCACTGAATTGTGGGATTTTTCTAAAAATGAGAAAGTTTATTTCTCTGTGTCTGCAGTATTTCTCAGAGTGGGTTGTGAGTGCATGCTTGTTGGGATACAGGGCCGGCTTCTCATGTCGGGGAGCCCCTGCAGAGCCCTGGGTCCCAGAAACAGGCCTCATATATGTGCGCTGGCTTGTCTGTTTCACTTCACTTTCCTTCAGAGGAATTCGGCGTGGAGCTGAGAATCAGGCTTCGTAACAGATCCTCTCCTCATTCCCTCTCAGGCCCGGATGGAAGTGGACGCAGACGGAAATGGTGCTAAGATATTTGCATATGCCTTTGACAAAAACCGAGGAAGAGGGTCGGGGAGGCTCCTTCACGAGCTGTTGTGGTAGGTGTTCTCCGGCTGCTTGCTTCCTGTTTGGGTGCCGCGTGAGCCCTGTTGTGCACAGGGCACCCGGCGTCCGTGGAGCAACCTGCCTTGACACAGCCTCCTCTGGGGTAGGGGGGGCTCGGCTCCCTCCACTGTGTTCTTGCTGAGCCTGTGAGTGGGCCGTGAGGGACGACCTGCCTCTCCTTGGCGCGCGTGGTGGAGTTCCGAAATGCTTGCCGCTGCTCGGGTGGGGTAAGCTCCAGGCTCCGCGTGTGATGCTCGGGGTCCCATCCCGGCTTCTTGCCGCCTAGGTCTTCGGTCAAGGGGCTGAACTGCCAGCATGGTCCATCGTGTTTGGCCACAGTCTCGCGTAGTTGGATTCCTCGCAGCAGCCTTGCTCCTGACTGTCCCCGGCAGTGTGGCAGGGGCCCAGTTCGGGCCCCGGGGCTGCAGTTGGTGGGGGGGTGCAGAGGCGGCAGATGGCGAGAGTTGTCTGTTTCCTAGGGAGCGTCACCGGGGAGGCATCGCTCCGGGGTTTCAGGTGGTGCACCTCAACGCCGTGACCGTGGACAACCGGCTGGACAACCTGCAGCTGGTGCCGTGGGGCTGGCGGCCCAAAGCCGAAGAGACGTCCAGCAAGCAGAGGTGGGTCTCCCCAGGGCCTGCTGGCACCGGCGGGGGGCCTCCGGGGGAGAGCCCTCCTCCAAGCTCTCGTGTTGCTGTGTTTCTGTTTTTTAAAGATTTTATTTATTATTTGAGAGAACGTGTATGGGCAAGAGAGCGGGCAAGGGAGCACAGGGAGAAGAGCCCACACTGAGCCCGACGCAGGGCCCCATCCCAGGACCCCGGGGTCATGACCTGAGCCGAAGGCAGCTGCTGAACTGACTGAGCCGCCCAGGCGCCCCATCTTCTAGGCGCTTGTTACCAAGAGGGCCCATGTCTCTATTCTGTGCTCTGATCTGTGGGAGGGGAGACCTTGGTTATTTTCCTCCAAGTATGGGATCCTTGTTTACTTCATGGGGGTGGGATGCCGTTTTGATGGTGATCTTTTGGGTTGGTTCTCTAGGTTGGCTGTAGTGGGGAGAAGAGCTGTCTGGTGCTTGTACATGGGCAGGACTTCTGCTCCGTGCCCCTGTACACACTCGTGCGTCTTTTTGTCTAAACGTTTCATCTAAGTAGTTAAAAAAAGCAAGACATGGGGGCACCTGGGGGGCTCAGTTGGTTAAGTGTCTGCCCTTGGCTCAGGTCATGTTCCTTGGGGTCCTGGGATCGAGCCCTGTGTCGGGCTCCCTGCTCAGCGGGGAGTCTGCTTCTCCCTCTGCCTCGGCACCCCTCCCTCGTGCTCTCCCACTTGCTCTCTCAAATAAATAAATAAATAAAATCTTTAAAAGAAGCAAGGTAGTGTGGTTTGGGGGCTCTGCTGTTCAGCCTCCACCACTGTGTGGCCCTGCAAACACTGCTTCTGCTCAGGATAGCACAGGTAACCCACTTGGGCAAGTAGGATGCTGAGAGCAGTTACCATGGCCCCAAGAGCAGCCCTGGTATGAGCTTCATGGAGCCCTTGAGAAGAGCTGGGGAACCAGCAGGAGGGGAATTGGGAACCAAAATGAGCCAGGATGTTCTCAGCCACTGTGTACCATCTGTGGGCTCACAGGGGCTCTCTGGGGTTCGTGTATGCCCTCAGGCCTCTGGGAAGCCTTTCATCAAACAAAATGAAGGTGGTGTTATCAACAGAACAGTAAGGGCAACTCGGGAGGCCAGTCAGTGTCCACATCTCCCCTGGGTTGTCCAACATGGACACTTGTTCAGTGGGGGCACTGGGATCTGCCCCCACGACACTGGACAGGTCTTCCCACTGTGGGCCAACAGGGCGCTGTCTACCTCTTTACCCAGCAGTGGATCTGCTCCTTTTAGGAGCTCTGGGTTATGAAGTCTGTCGCTTTAGGCCTTTGTGTGACTCATGGTTTGGCCAACCTATGGCTGAATGTTACATTTACTCATTTGAACATTCTTTATGGTTATGAGATAAGAGAACCACAATTGAAAACACATTTTTGGGAAAGGGTCCTTTGCACCCCAGGCTACCCTGTGGAGTGGTCTCTGCTGGGTCGTGGCCTGGCTGTCCCCATGCTCCTCTAGGCTGCTCCTGGGAGGCCCAGGACTGAGGCTGTGCTCTTGAGGCTTTCTCCTTTGTGACCTCCCAGGAGACAATGAAGTGGTGCCATCCTTAGTTTGTTGTCTAGGGATGGAGACTCCCAGCAGCGGTCACACCGTGGGTCAGAGCTAGCCTGAGTGGTTGTCATGGGTCAGAGCTAGGCTGAGTGCAGCGTGAACTCCCAGCTGGCCTGGGCAGTGTGTGTCCTTCTCTTTCTCAGCTGGTGGCTTCCACATGGCTGGTTCTTGTGGTGGGAATCAACCTGTCTTTGAGGCCGGGAATATGGCCCCATGGATTCTCCCAGGCCTGCACATCCCGCCTGGCTTCCCTTCAGTGCAGCGGCCACAAGGGCGACTCATCTGGGGGCAGGGGTGGAGGGGCTCTTTGTCAAAGCATGTTTTCTTTGCTTTCTGCTTTTAAAAGCCATCTGGGGCCCAAGTGTGCCTCTGTCTTGTAGGATTTCATTGAAAGCTCTGAAGGCAGCCAGCAGACTCCTACATCCCAACTCTTCCCCTTTTCTTTCCTTTAGAAAACTTTTCTCATTGCGGTAAAATGCATGTAACATTTACCATTTTAACCTCTTTTTTTTGGAGATTTAAATATTTTAGAGAGAGAGCATGCATGCGTGAGAGTGTGCCCAAGGGGCAGGGAGGGCAGGAACCGGCAGAGGGAGAGGGAGAGAGAATCTCAGGCTTGGCTGAGCCCGAGCCCCACCTGAGCTGCACCCCACAGTCCTACAGTCACAGCCGGAGCCACAACCAAAAGTCAGACGAGCAACTACGCCACCCTGGTGCCCCCATCGTAACCATGTTTGAGTGGCCAGTTCGGTGGCATCGCATACACCCACCATCCCCACCATCCATCCACCTTCAGAACTTTCCCACTGTCCCAAACTCAGACTCTGTCCCATTAGATACGGACCCGTCCCCTCCCCAAGCCCCCACCTTCCCGTTCTCCGTTTCTGGATCTGACTCCTCTAGGGTCTCCTGGGAGTCCTGTCCTACAGGATTTGTTTTTTCGATACAGGCTTATCTCAGCACAACGTCCTCAAGGTCTGTCGCTGACGGAGCCTTTGTCAGGATTTCCACCCTTCTTAAGGCTGAATGATGATCCATTCTATTTCTCTACCACGTCTCACCTGCTGGCGTGTTGACAACGACCGGCACTTGCGTTGTTTGCACACCTCCGCTGCGGCGAATACTGCTGCGGTGAGCCCGAGAGTTCAGCTGTCTCTGTGAGACTCTGCTTCCGGCTGGTCGGAGTCTGTGCCCCGCAGTGCAGGTGCTGGGCTGTAGGGCGGTTCTCCTTTCACCTTTCTGAGGTGCCGCCACCCTCATTCCCGCGGCGGCTGCGCTGCTCCCGACCCCGCCCGCAGCGCGCGAGGGCTCCCGTCTCTCCGCGTCCTCGCCGGCACTCAGTACGCGCTGGGTTTGCTTTGTTTCCCTCATCCTAATGAGTGTGTGGTGATATCTATCTCGTGTCGGTTTTCATTTGTATTTTCCTGACGATGAGTAACGATAGTCATCTTTTCGTGTGCGTACTGGCCATTTGTACATGTGCTTTTAGAGGAGTGTATTCTGGTCTTTTGGCTATTTTTAGAGATTTATTCATTTACTGGTGGGGGAGGGAGAGAGAGAATCTCAACTGACCTCCCGCTAAGTACGGAGCCCGGTGTGGGGCTCAGTGTGACAACCCTAAGCTCATGACCCGAGCTGAAATCAAGAGTCTGATGCTTAACCTACTGAACCACCCAGGCTCCCCTTGCCTTTTTTTTTTTTTTTTAAGATTTTATTTATTTATTTGACAGTGAGAGGGAACACAAGCAGGGGGAGTGGCAGAGGGAGAAGCAGGCTTCCCGCTAAGCAGGGAGCCCAACGCGGGGCTGAATCCCAGGACCCTGGGTTCGTGACCTGAGCCAAAGGCAGATGCCTAACGAATGAGCCACCCAGGTGCCCCTCCTTTTGCCTGTTTTTAAATCTGGTGGTTTGGTGTTTTTCTTGTTGGGTTATGGGAGATGTTTGTATATTCTGGATGTTAATTTCTTATCAAATACACGATTTGCATATATTTCCCTCATTTTGTGGGTTGCCTTTTTAGCTCTGTGGATAGTGTCCTTTTTTGTTGTTCTTCTAAGTAAGCTCTAGGCCCAGTGTGAACTCTTGACCCAAACATCAAGAGTTACGGCTCTGCCATGCTGACTGAGCCAGCCGGGTGCCCGGAGGGCCTGCATTAAGGTCCTTGATCCATTTTGAATTAATTTTTAAATGTAACCGAGTCTCTCCAGGCCTGGTGCCCATGGGGGTGGTGGGGTGAAGGGGGTGTTAGCCTGCTCCTTTGCAGCCTGGCACCAGGGTGGGCTGCGGACTGCCTGCACTTTCCCCACCCACCCTGTGCTCCAGTGGGGCCCCTCGGGGAGCCTCAGGTCTCACGTCAGGTAGGATTCCTTAGTTGTACGCTTCTGGTCCGCTAAGGGCATAGAGCAGCTCACCGCATCAAAGGGGAGGTCGCTGGGGCAGAAGCAGGGAGGAGGACCGCCAGGCCTTGCTCTGGTGGCCGGGCTTGGCCGGGTCCCGGTCCTGAGACCACGTGTCCTCTCCCCCTGCCGTGTGCCCGTCAGTCCCAGATCAGGGGGTTGAGGAGTGAGGTAGACATAGCCCTGCCGTGTACCGTGTAGTGGGTCGGTCCCTGATGCCACACACAGATCAGCCCCGCAGCGAGTGCTGTGTGGGGGCAAAGAGAAGCCAAGCTCAAGATGTCGTGAAAACCGAGCAGGGCAGACAGTTTGTCCTGAGGTCGCGTCCCCGTCGCACCCCTGCCTTGGCGGTGTCTGGCGGGAGCGTGCTGAGGCGTCTGCTTGTCTTTTCCAGGGAGCAAAGCTTATACTGGCTGGCGATTCAGCAGCTCCCCACGGACCCCATCGAGGAGCAGTTCCCTGTCCTGAACGTGACCCGCTACTATAACGCCAATGGGGACGTGGTGGAAGAGGAGGAGAGCTCCTGCACCTACTACGAGTGCCATTACCCGCCCTGCACGATGATCGAGAAGCAGGTACCAGTGCGGCCGCGCCCCCCGCCCGGCCCCTCCGGTGGCTCCCCGGCCACAGCGGCTTTTCCGCGGCAGCTTCGGTGCATGGGCTCGCCCGGCCCTTTCCGATGGGGATGTAGCATCGGCCCCGCAGCCGGTCCCCTGGCGCTACGGTGAAGCCGTGGTTCTCTGTGTTCTTTCAGCTGCGCGAGTTCAACATCTGCGGGCGTTGCCAGGCGGCCCGGTACTGCGGCTCCCAGTGCCAGCAGAAGGACTGGCCGGCCCACAAGAAGCACTGTCGGGAGAAGAAGCGCCCCTTCCAGCACGAGCTGGAGCCCGAGCGGTGACCGCGCCGCCGGACCTTCCTTGGGCGCGGCAGACACAGACCGGCGGTCGGCCTGGAGGTGCCGGAGGAGCCAGTGGCTCGCAGCCTGGCGGCTGCCGCGGAGGCCACCGTCACGGGGACTTGGTGGGCTCAGTGATCCCCGCGGTGTTCAGCTCCGAGCACAGACGGCCGGGGAGGCTCCCACTGGGATGCTTCTCGTTATTTATATGTTAATACGTTTGTAAACTCATGTACAGTTTTTTTGGGGGGAGGCAGTGGGAGGGTTAGAAATTACAAATAGAATCATTTGCTGTAATTCTCAAATGGCAAACGGTCAGGACACGTGTTTAAAAAGTCTAAGAAGTGTCACGTGACGGAAGCTTCTCTGCGCGGCTGCAGCCCCGGGGAGCGTGGCCTGCCTGGGGTCGCGTCTACAAGGCACAGTAAAGGGGTGGAATCATCGAGTGCCTCGGCCGTTCTTCGTTCTCCTTTTTGCCCTCAATGCCATTGAGCTTTATTTCTGAGTGAATCAGGGTGGTCTAGGGCTGGGGGTGCAGCGTTGCCTTTCTTTCTGGGTTGAGAGAGAGAGGAGGCAGGTGGGCATGGAGTGGGAGACCCAGCCCCACGCTTGTCCTGTGGCAGGGGTGGCCGGGGACGCTGGAGCAGGTGGCCCTGTTTGGCAGGCATGGAATGTTCTCAGCCCCGGCGCAGGTAAACTCTCACCTGGATTCACGCACTGAGCGGCGGGGCTTGTGCCCGGCGGAGCGCCGGAGGTCCTGCCTGTGTGCTGGAGTAAGCAGGGGGATAGAGCGTTGCTTCCCCTTCTGCTCTGCTGGGCTCCCTCTCCCTTCTGGGAGCCCAGGGTCTGAAGGCTGGGCAGGGCCTCTTACACCTCGCAGAATCACTTTAGGACAATAAGCAGGGCTCCGCGCCTGGGAACCTACTAGTTTCCAGATCCAGCCAGCCCGCCAGAGGCTTTACCTCCTGGGAGAAGGGAGGCTGGCCATTCCACCTCCGAGCATGTGTCCTGGGCTGTCCCTTTCCCCACGTTGGTCCCAAGGGTTGCTGCCACTTTCCCTCGTGCAGGTCTTCTGCCTCTTCCGTGTGTCCCATCTGCCTTGTGTGTGCTCAGTTCCTTGGCTGGGGACAGACTCTTGGTGTCCTTGGTTTGTGAGTCGAGCTTCTGGTAGGCTCTTTTGCAGTCCTTGGGCAGTATGTCTTGGAGAGCCAGACTGGGGAAGTCAGGTGAAGGCAACATACAGGGAGCAGGATGGATCCTGAACTCCGAGGGGCTGCTGTGAAGGTGAGAACCCCACCTGGTCCCCCTGCCAGCGTCAGTGCTGCATGCTTTCTTGGTCAGGGACATCCTTGCTCCATAGGTGAGGTCTGCTCTAGGTCTCACCAGACCTTAGGCTGAGTGGTAATGGGGGATCAGAAACCTTCTGGGGAGGGGGATATGTGTGATCCTGAGAGACAGTCCTGCAGACAGCAGTTGGTTTGAGCTCTTGGGACATTCCCAGGGTTGGTGTGACTCCTGCTTCCAGAGGTCAGCTCTGGTCAGGACTGTTGGGTGGGGGGCACCTGTGTCGGCCGGCATGTTGGGTTTTGGGTGGTCTTCCCGGCACAGGACCTTGAGTGTGCTCAGGCAAGTTGCTTTCAAACAAAGGCTCCTGGGATGAGACACCAGACCACAAGCTGTGGTCTTTGCCCGTGTCCTTTGTGTCTGGGCACTTGGAGCCTGTCTGCATTCCGCAACCCACACACATTGTCCTGCGGGCAGCTACTCGTCAGAAAATTACATCGAAAGGTCCCAGCTGACCTGTCGGACACCACACCAGGTCCTGACACACCGTTGGTCTCTTCCATGTGGTGCGGTTTGTCTAAAATAGCACTGGCCCAGGGACTGCTGTCCAGTGTGGCTGCTTAAAGCAGGCGCCGCCCACTGGTAGCTGTTCCCTGTCCGGTGGGCTGTGCCCTGTACTGTGTGTTAGAGACCCCAGCCCCAGGTCTGTGCTGGTGACGGGCTCTGGGCTGGAGCTGTAAGGTTCCGAAGGTGCCTGTGGACTGACTTGTTCCCTATGCCTGCGTCATTGCCGTGGACGCTGTCAGGAAGGTGCTGTAGGATCCGTAGACAGCTCTTACCCCATGTGCGTCCCTTGTCCCTTCTCTGATACCAGCCCCTCGTTTCTTTCCTCCTCCGATGGCCCCCAATCTCTTGATCTTTATAGCCATACACCTGAGAGGAAGGTTAACATTCAGATGGTTAAAATAAGGGGCTTGTGTAGTGTGTGGAGCTGCTTGACTTGGCCTTTTTTGTTGTTTTTTTTTTAAGATTTTTATTTATTTGAGAGAAAGAACGTGAGCGGGGAGGAGGGGCGATAGGAGAAGGAGAAGCAGACTCCCTACTGAGCTAGGAGCCCAAGGTGGGGCTCGATCCCAGGACCCTGGGATTATGACCTGAGCTGAAGGCAGATGCTTAACTGCATGAGCCACTCAGGTGCCCCTTGACTTTGACTTTTTTTTTTTTTTTTAAGATTTTTTTATTTGACAGAGTTCACAAGTAGGCAGAGAGGCAGGAAGAGAGAGAGAGGAAGGGAAGCAGGCACCCCACTGAGCAGAGAGCCCAATGTGGGGCTGGATCCCAGGACCCTGAGATCATGACCTGAGCCGAAGGCAGAGGCTTTAACCCACTGAGCCACCCAGGCGCCCCTGACTTTGACTTTTTAAAATTTAATTGAATTGATTTATTTGAGAGAGGGGAGAGGGAACACAAGCAGGGGGAGGGGCAGAGGGAGAAGCAGACTCCCTGCTGAGCGGGGAGCCCCATGTGGGACTTGATCCCAGGACCCTGAGAGTATAACCTGGGCTGAAGGCAGACGATTCACCAACCGAGCCACCCAGGTGGTTTTGGTTTTGTTTTGTTTTGTTTTGTTTTAAGATTTTTTAGTCTGAACCAAATGTGAGGCTCAAACTCCCAACCCAAAGATCAAGCTTGAATATGCTACAGACTGAGCCAGCCAGGTTCCCCTGGACTATTTCTTGCACCAGGTGCAGGTGTGTGGTTCAGCCGTTTTGGACAGTCCTGTCACTTTTTGACCAGCCTCTTCTGTGGTTCTGCTCAGCCGCCCTCTGACCTGCTGGCTCACAGCTGTATTTCCAAACAAAGCCCTGCTTCCAAACCGCAGGCTGGGTCCCCAGGTATCCGTGGGGAGTGGGGATTTCAGAGTCAGCCTGTCCGGTTCCCTGGAGCCATCCCAACAAAGTATCACAACTACATGGCTCAGAACAACAATGTATCACCCCATTTGTGGAGGTCACAAGTCCCAAATCAAGGTGTTGGCAGGACCATGCCCCCTCTGAAGACACACGGGCAAGGAGTGCGTGTTCCAGACCTCTCCCAGCTTCTGGTAGTTTCAGGTGACCCCTCCTTGTGGATGCATCGTACCACCCCTCCGTCTTCACGTCATCTCCCTGTGTGGGTCTGTCCTTGAGACACCAAATCATCCCTTCAGAAGGATACCAGTCAGGGGCACCTGGGCAGCTCAGTCAGTTAAGTGTCTGCCTTCGGCTCAGTTCATGGGATCATGATCCCAAGGTCCTGGGATGGAGCCCCACATCTGCTCCTTGCTCAGCGGGAAGCCTGCTTCTCCCTCTCCCTCTGACTGCCGCTTCCCTGCTTGTGCGTGCTCTCTCTCTCTCTGACAAATAAAGAAATCTTTAAAAAAATAAGTAAATAAAGGGGCGCCTGGGTGGCTCACTGGGTTAAGCCCCTGCCTTCCGCTCAGGTCATGATCTCGGGGTCCTGGGATCGAGCCCCGCGTCGGGCTCTCTGCTCCGCGGGGAGCCTGCTCCCCCCGCCCCCCCCCCGTCTGCCCTTCTGCCTGCTTGTGATCTCTCTGCCTAGTAAATGAATAAAATCTTAAAAAATAAAGATACCAGTCCTGTTGGACTAGGGCCCACCTTAATGACCTCATTTCAACTGGACGACCTCTGTAAAGACCCTGTTTCCAAATGTCTGTTCTCTGGTGCTGCGGGATAGGACTTCCCGGCTTTCTGGAGACAGTTCAGTCCATCCTTCGCAACGTCCAAAGCTCGCGTTCCCCAAACCCGTGCTGCAGTATATACTGGTTTTCTTGACCGGCGGCAGCATCTCCTCAGCCTCCCAGATCAGATCGCGGCTGTGCGCGGGGTCCTCCCTTACGTCCTAAGGGGCCGACGGAGCCCTGCCCCTGGGGCCCAGACGCGGGCTCCCTTGCCCAGGCCCTCTGTCCAGCACCCCAGCCCGCGGCGCATCAGGCACCCCCAGCTGGCCCTGGCTCCTTCCTCCTACGTCCTGGCAGGCGGGTCTGCGTCCGCGGGTGCCCCGCGCTTCTCGCAGGCCCGGCAGCCCCCTCGGATGGCCGTGAGGGACAGAGGGCGGGCATGGCCCACCCCCTTTGGGGCCGACCCCGGACTCGGCTCCCTCAAAGTCTAGGTCCTTTGCTCACCCCTACTTCCGTGCCCTGTTTCCCTTCTCCCTCCGCCTGTCCCTCTCCCTCCCGCCGCGGTAGGAGCCCCCTCGAACGCCATTCCGTCTGGATACTGGGCTGTCGCCTCCAGCCCCGCGTGCAGCCCGCGGAGGTCCGCCGGCAGGGGGCGCAGGAGCCCGGCCTCTCGCGCGGCGACGGCGGCGGCCGGAAGTCCCGCCCCGGTGCCCCGGAAGTGGGGGCGATTGCGGAAATAAAAAGGGCGGGTTCGGAACTTGGTTCTCTCCTCCCCGCCGACCTCAGCCCCGACCCCGGGCCTCCCCGCCGACCTCCGCCCCGACCCCCGCTCTCCCCGCCGACCCCGGCCCGCTCTCCCCGCCGACCCCGGCCCCGACCCCCGCTCTCCCCGCCGACCCCGGCCCCGACCCCGACCCCCGCTCTCCCCGCCGACCCCGGCCCGCTCTCCCCGCCGACCCCGGCCCCGACCCCCGCTCTCCCCGCCGACCCCGGCCCCGACTCCGACCCCCGCCCTCAACCTGGCCTCGCCACCCTCCCCCCGCCGCCCGATGTCGGCTGTGTCCGGGTCTGACTGCTGCGGCCCGGGAGGTCGCGTCCGGCTGCTGCAGGCGGTGGACACGGAGTACACCGCGGACTCGGTGGAGTGGTGCCCGCTGGAAGGCAGCAGGCACTTGCTGGTCTGCGGCACCTACCAGCTGCAGAAGCCCGAGGAGCCGCGCGCCGACCCCGAGAGCAAGGTGTGCGGTGCCCTCCTGCCCCCGGCGGCCTTGAGCGCGGCTCTCCGGGTCTGCGCTCCCCGAGTGGCATCTTCAGTCGCTGAAACTGGGCTCCTCTTCCAGGAGACGTCTCAGGAAGGGCGGGGAAAGAGTTCAGGCGGGCAGAGCCTTCCACACTTGCTGGGACCTGTCGGGCCTGCGGTGGGGACGGTTGGAAGAGAAAAGTCTGTGTGGAGTCACACAGGAGGGGAAGATGTGACAGTGGCCTTCTGGTCAGAAGGCAGATTAGAGGGTTTTTTTTTTTTTTAAGATTTTATTTATTGATTTGACGGACAGATCACAAGTAGGCAGAGCAGCAGGCAAGGGGTGGGGAAGCAGGCGCTCCGTGAGCAGAGCCCGATGCGGGGCCTGGGATCGTGACCTGAGCGGAAGGCAGAGGCTTTAACCCACTGAGCCACCCAGGCGCCCCAGGGACTTTTTTTTTTTTTTTTAAGTTTATTTATGTAAGTAATCTGTGCACCAGCCCTGAGAGCAAGAGCAGCATTCTGCCCGGACTGAGCCGGCCTGGCTCTGGGAACGGGTGTCCTGAAAGTCCCTTATACACGGGTGTGGCTCAAGTTTCTAGGTGAAGTCTAGAATAAAGAGAAACTGGGAATTTGAAGGAGCTATAGCTAATCTCTTGAAGGCATCTATTCATATGCAAACCAGGCTTTTAATAACGGTAAGTGGCGCTCCAGCGACCTGCCAGAGCTGGGACTTTTCAGGGCTGACTGGGTCCTGCAGTGACCCTGCCATAGCTGCTTCTTGCAAGTCCGCTTAGAAGGAGCGTTCTAGGGGCACCTGGCTGGCTCAGTCAGTAGGCCATGCAGCTCTTGATCTCAGGGTCATGAGTTTGAAACCCACATTGACTGTAGAGATTATTTAAATAAAACTTAAAAAAAAAGAAAAGGGCACCTGTGTGGCTCAGTGGGTTGGGCTGCTCCTTCGACTGGGCTGGTGATCTCAGGGTCCTGGGATCGAGTCCCACATCGGGCTCTCAGCTTGGTGGGGGGCCTGCTTCCCTCCCCCCCGCTCCCCCCCCCGCCTGTCTCTTTGCCTACTTGTGAGCTGTCTGACAAATAAAATCTTTTTTTTTAAATAAAATCTTTTCTTTTAAAGATTTTATTCATTTGACAGAGAAATAGAGAGCACAAGTAACCAGAATGGCAGGCGGAGGGGGAAAGAGAAACAGGCTCCCCGCTGAGCCCAGAGCCCAATGCGGGGTTCACTCTCAGGACCCTGAGATCGTGACCTGAGCCAAAGGCAGACACTTAACCCACTGAGCCACCAACATGCCCCAATAAATAAAATATTTAAAAACAAAAACAATTCTAGGGGCGCCTGGGTGGCTCAGTGGGTTAAGGCCCCTACTTTCGGCTCAGGTCATGATCCCAGGGTCCTGGGATCGAGTCCTACATCGGGCTTTCTGCTCGGCGGGGAGCCTGCTTCTCTGTCTCTCTCTGCCTACTTGTGATCACTGTCTGTCAAATGAATAAATAATAAGATTAAGATTTTATTTATTGAGAGAGAGAAAGAACGAGCAGGGGGAGGAGCAGACTCCTTGAGCAGGGAGCCAGACAGGGACTTAATCCCAGGACCCTGAGATCATGACCCGAGCCAAAGGCAGAGGCTTAACTTACTGAGCCACAAGAGTCCCAGAGTCTTGGCCAACCTTTTCCTTCCTTTGATTCCTTTTTCCCATCCCTCGGGTTCTTTGGTATCTATCAGAGTGATCAGATAGATTACTGCCTTTTCTGTAGAGTGGACTGGATGCTGATGAGCCTCAAACCCGTTTGGGTCGTCTCTACTTGTATAGTTTCAACGAGGAGAACTCTGCTCACCCCCTGCTCGAGGTCCAAAGAAGAGGTACTTCCGCAATCCTGGACATGAAATGGTATGATGTTGGTAAAAATCCGTCTTGTCTGGAATTCGTCGTGAGTATCTGTTCATTTCATCAGGGAGCCTGATGCCTGTCAGCATTCAATAAGATGGGGAAATGTCTGAACTTTTTCATTTCTTTATTGTTTTGCCCACCTATTGGCCCTGGGAGGGTACTGTAGACTGGGGCTCCTTTCAGTTGTCGTGTTCCAAGTCCTCGGGTTGGTGGGAGTCTGGAAAGTGATGCAGGGGAGTCTTGGAACAGAACTGTAGGCTATAGCCTGGCTTTGGAGCTGAAATTTTAGTAAGTTCCTGAGGTCCATAATGCTATCCCGTGCCCTGGGTACGTCCTGTGCTCTGACTGGCATATGAATTCTCCCCGCAGGTGCCACATCCCGGTGGCCGGCCATGCCCTCTTGGGCGTGGCAGACGCTGGTGGGTCCATAGAACTCCTCCGTTTGGTGGGGTCTGAGGTCAGTGACTAGGACCAGGAGTTGGGGGTGGGTGGGTTGGAAAGACTCTGACTGGAGACGGTTTGGGCGTGAGGGTGTGCTGCTGCGAACTTTTCTGTGGCATGATTTCTGTTCAGTGGCAAACTTTATCATAAAACATTCTAATCTAGCGTGCAGTCTGTTTTAAATTACGGGGTTCTGCATCTGACTCTGAGAAGAGGTCACCCGTGTGTCCCCAGTGGAAGGGCTGAAGGGACAGGGCATTCATTCATTCACCTGTCAGTGGGTCTGAAAGTTCTTCTGTATGGAAAGGCTGGACCAGCGTTCTTAGGCTGATGCTGCTGGGGCCAAGAACAGCAACGAACTTCCTATGGGAAAGTGGTACTTGTCACCCATAATCAGGAAGGGATGTGTCTCCCCTGTGGCTTTCTCAGACTGTTTGGTATTGGGCAGTGCCACGTGTTTGCAGAATGACTGCATCCGACGGTCAGAGGCTTGGGAGAACAGGGGATTCCTGTCGTCGAGGGAAGGCAGAGCCCACAAGACCAGCCCTGACTCGGTGGGAGGGACACACACCAGCACAGGTGTGCAGGCGGGACCGGAGCACTTGCTGTTGGGGCTATGGCGGCTGAGGGCTTGTGTGTAAAGGGCCGTGCTGCAGCCCTGTCTGAGGAAGGAGGGAGGAAATAATCCGGGGAAGACTGTGGGCCCATGAACCAGGTTCTGGCAAGAGCACATCACCCTCAGAGAGGACCCTGAGGAAGCCGCCTGCTAGGGGCCTTTTAAGGGAGGTAAGCATCGTCCAGCTTGTCTAGGTCATGAGATACTTACGTAAGTCTTAGAAAAGAGAAACCGCGTTTGATGGCTAGTTGCAGCTTCTGAAATGGAAACTAACAGAAAGATCCCGATGTCACTGTCCCTGAAGACAGAGTGTCCCAGCATCCCTTGAGGCGGGGAGAGGTGGCGGGTGTCTGTCAGTGGCGCTTCCTGGGCCGTGTCTAGGAGCGCACGGACAGCGAAGGGCAGAGACCTGCTTCCGCTCGGGTTGTGTGTAGAGTCCTCCTCCCACAGGTGTGGCAGCATCCGGAGAGCGGGGGCAGGGTCCACAGTGGTCCTCTCATTCTGTGATGAATCAAGGGCTCACACACTTTGTTCGTCTAGTAGTAGAGGAGGGAGTGATGGCCACGTGAGCTAGAGTACTCGGCTTTCTGGGGTTCTGGGCTATTTCCCTTAGATAGCGCTCTCTTCTCTCCGGTAGAATGCTTACACGCTGCAGCCGGTTTCCGGCTTTGCCCTGGGGAAGCAGTGTCTGGCCCTGTCCCTGGACTGGTCCACTGGGGGAGCCGAAAGGTAAGGCCGGCGCTGGTGAGGGACCCCAGGCTTTCCTCGGGGGAGTCGCCGCTCTTCTCGTGCAGAGAGATTCGAAGCCTCGTGGCAGCCGTGATTCCAGCTCCCCAGACCGGGCAGTGTCAGTACCAGTCCTGATCTAGAGAGAACACGTTCCGGCTTTTCAGATAAAAGGAACGGTGTTTTCATCGAGGGAAGCTGACCGGGTTTATTTTAACAAGCTCAGTGGTGGTTTCTGCCCGATGCCCAAACGACTTAACGGGCAGGTCCGCAGACCAGGTCCATGGGGAACCTCTGCCATGAAATGTCGCAAGGTGTCACCCGCTGGGAACCAGGAGAGGGTGATGAGTTTGGGTCAGTGCATAAATTCGGCTGGGTTTCTCCCTTGGTTCCCTGCGTCTAGGGCCAGTGACCAGCCCTTGAAAATCATCGGCAGCGACTCCAAGGGGCGGCTCCACCTGCTGGAGGTGACTGAGGCAGGGCTGCGGGCGGTGGCCACGTGGGCTGCCCATCAGTTTGAGGCCTGGATCGCTGCTTTTGATTACTGGCGGACGGAAATCGTGTATTCAGGTTGGTACTTCCCCGCTGGGTGTTGGCCCCATGAAGGAGGGAGTGAGCAAGTGTGGCTCGTGTCAGGGCGGTGACTGTGGACGCGTTGGGACCTTGAAGACCCTCTGTGGAGACAAAAGCTGTACCTGGTACTCGCGACTTAGCCGTTCAGGCTTCGCGGGGTCTTGGGTAGCGCTGACCGCGTGCTGGAGCAGCAGAGCCCGGCCTCCTGGTGCTCCTGGTATGTGATCCTGTGCTCCTGCTGCGAGAAATCCAGAGTTCCCACGTTTCCCACTGCTGTTTCTGTGTCCAGTATTGACTTTGTGACGCTGGGTTTCAGGCTTGTCTACTCCCTACTTGGATACAGTTTACCTTCCCAAAGAAAAGGCCGAGAGAGAGAGAGAGGCTGGGTTCCCTGGTATCGTGGGTAGTGTGTGCACAGGTCCTGATGTGAGGGTGAGAAATTCCTCGAACTAGAGTTTGCAGGAGCTGGGCGTCTGTGATCAGCCCCTTTCGGCCGAGTGGAGAGGACTCATGGGAGATGGGAGGCAGGGGACACTGGCCGCTGAGAGAAGGTAGAAGGGGGGCTCCTGGATGTGCGGAGAGGCAAAGAAAAGATCTGACCCTTGCTTCCCTCTGCGGCCAGTTGCCAGTAGTGCTCTAGGCTTCACAGCGCGCTCAGGGCAGGGACGTTCTCTTGGACTGTCAGGAAGCTGTGTGGTCCCCCGCCGTCTGCCGCAACCACTCTCACTCGGCGCCTTGGTGGTCTGGTCCCGAGAGCACCCTCTCAGCTACGTTCCTGCGCTGACCGGCGCCGTCTTCCTTGAGTTACCCTGGACGTCTCCTCTGCTGATTGCTCCTTGTTCTACTTCGGGGGCTCCTCCCGTCTGCTTAAAAGTTTTCCTGTCCTCTGGCCTCTGTCCGGTGCGTTTCTCTCTCTGCGTCGTCACTCTCCTGACTTCAGCTACGGGCCCTGTCTTCCAGAAACAACTGCATTTTGGTCGCTTAAGCAGACCTCTTTCTTTCCTTCCCTTCCCTTCCCCTTCCTTTCTATCTCTCTCTTTCTTCCTTTTAAGGAAATTTTTCTTAGTTATTTTAAGGCATCTCTGCACCGAGGGTGGAGCTCAAACTCACAACCCTGAGATCAGAGTCACACGCTTTTTTGACTGAGCCAGCCAGGCACCCCAGGATTTAATTTTTTTAGATCTTCTCGTTCTCGGATTAGTACTACCTTGAGGCTTAGCTAATTCAGAGCAAGGGTATCGTGGCGGCTACGATTTCATAATTCAGCACCAACTCATTTTTTCACCGAATGTTTATGGAGCATGTGCTGTGTCAGTGCAGTGTTCTAGGTGCTGGAGATACATGAGTGAACAGGACAGACAGCAGCCCCTGCTTTCACTGAGCGTACGTTGAGACGAGACACGCAGTGGGCGTGGCACAGTGCAGAGCAGCTCAGAGGTGATCAGTGCTTTGGGAAGAAGAAAGGTAGAGTGGGGGGGGGGGTACTGGGGTGTGGGCAGGTGCCGGCTGTCCTGTCCCAGAGCGCGGTCACTGGGGGCAGAGGCCTGGAGCAGGAGTGAGCCTGCTGCGTGGGGAGAGCTGTAGAACCGGAATGGTGGGAGGAGTGGCAGACAGAAGGTGGGGAGATCAAAGTCCCAGGGCCCTGCAGGCTACGGGGAGGACTTTGGCTTTTGCTCAGAATGAACTGGGAGCCACAGCAGGATGCTGGGCAGAGGGATGACATCTCCTGACTTACATCTTAGAATCCAAGGGGATCTTTTCCACTAAGGTGTTGAGTGTAGCTGCAGGGACGTGGGGGCAGAGCCCGGAGACCTGCCACGCAGGTGGTGGCAAAAAGGCCTCAGACCAAGTTGGGAGTAGGGCACGCAGGGGAAGAGCCGTAGGACTTTGGGTGTCTGTGTGCAGCGGGTCACCAGGGTGTCCTGGTGGATGAACGTGTTGTGAGACAGGAGACACCAGCGTGCGAAGAAGCCGCTACCGGCTCTCTCTGCGAGTCTGCCACCGGACGGCAGCCCCTGTCGGAGGCATCACGCCTGGTGCACCGGTTCGGTCGGTCTCCTTAGTTGTAGGCCGTGTTCATCCCGTCTCCCTTCCGTCTGTTGTGGGAGTCCGAAGCGTGCTCAGAGAGTGTGTGTTGATGGGCAGGTTGAGTGGAGGGGGGCCAGGTGGCAGGCAGGTGGGTATGTGGGAGGGTAGACAGTCGAGTGGATGGACACGGTGGTCAGACCCAGGTGTTTTCGCTGGCTCCCTTCACTCTCCCGTGGGCCTGTGTCCCAGTCCCAGCCTTGCTCCCCTTCCTCCAGGATAGCCACCGGTCCCCTTTACCTGTTTTTCTTTTTTTTTTTTTTAAGATTTTGTCTACTTATTTGACAGAGACAGTGAGAGAGGGAACACAAGCAGGGGGAGTGGGAGAGGGAGAAGCAGGCTTCCCGCTGAGCAGGGAGCCCGATGCGGGGCTCGATCCCAGGACCCTGGGATCCTGACCTGAGCCGAAGGCAGACGCTCAACGATTGAGCCCCCAGGCGCCCCAGTACCGTCTCTCTTGTTGCTGGATGATGGGGCCAGCTTCCCCTCTCTTCCTATTTTTTCAGTCCCTAAGACAAGCAGGGGTGCGTTCTTCTGTAAGGTTACAAAGGGCACTTCCCTTTAAAACACATGGGGGTGGGCGGAAGGTTCCAGAAACGCAAGAAGTGCTCCTGCTTGCCGCCTCCTGCCCACAGCTCCCGTTCAGAGTTCTTTGCTATGGTAGCTTGGGTTTGCGGCGCCAGGACCGCCGACTGCCGGAGCCTGCGGAGCGGCCGCTTCAGCCAGGTCGTGCCCCGGAAACTCACCCGCTAACTTCGTGGCCTTCCCTGTTACTCCTCTAGGCCGAGCCCCTCAGCCTCTCCTGTCTTCCCCGCGGGGCCCTCCCCAAGTCCGGAGACACAGTTCCAGCCCAGGGCTCTTCTGCCTGCTGGCCCCTGAAACCACGGCATCGCCCGTGGACATCAGTGCCCTCCCTGGCGGGCAGTGGCTGCCTCCTGTCGTCAGTGCCGTTGTCAGCGGGCCTTTCTGTTTCCACGCAGGTGGGGACGACGGCCTTCTGAAAGGCTGGGACACCAGGACGCCTGGCACATGTGTGTTCACGAGCGAGAGGTGAGCTACCAAGGGACCAGCCCTCGGCGTGTAACACCAGCGCCCCATCCCCCCTCTGTGGACGTTCCCCTGGGGTCGGGACCCTGCGCGGGCGCCGGCTCAGACCTCACACTTTTGCCCACAGACACTCCATGGGCGTGTGCAGCGTGCGCAGTAGCCCCCACCGGGAGGACATCTTGGCCACGGGAAGGTGAGTCCCTTCGGGTTGTCCCGGGCTCCGTCTTCCTCGTTTCACTTCTTTTCTCATGGTGACCATCGCGCTGCTGTTGGATGGGCCCAGCTGTTCACCAGAGTGTAGAGAGCTGGGCTTGGGAAGGGCCTCCGTCCCAGACGAAGGAGTGGCGTGGGTGTCCCTGGGAGGTGGCCCTTGCACCTAGGGGGCTGGGGGGAAAGCAGCTGTGGGTTTTCCTGCGTGCGCCCCGTGGTTTCAGCTACGACGAGCACGTTCTGCTGTGGGACACTCGGAACATGAAGGAGCCGTTCGCAGACATGGCCGCGCGGGGCGGAGTGTGGAGGCTCAAGTGGCACCCTCTCCGCCACCACCTGCTCCTGGCAGCGTGCACGCGCGGCGGCTTTCAGATCTTCAACTGCCAGAAGGCGATAGGCGAGTGAGGGCCCCGTGGCAGGCAGGCCTGGGGTGGGGGTTCCCGGCGTCCCTACTGCCTGGCTCTGCCAAGCTCCTCCTGCACGCTCTACACATTCCCCGGCTCACACCCTAGTCCCACCGAGGCCCGTAACTGGGCCAGGCCCAAACTCGGTCTGCGGCGCTCTGCTCCTTCGCCGCAGTCCTCACCTGACCGGCTCGGTCACCCGGGTACCTCCCGCTGGTTGGCTGTCCTCTGCCCTGTTAGGACTCCGCTCTGGAAGCGTCACCAGCTGTCTCTTCCGTAGCCGTCCTTGGCCCGCTTTCTGCCACGTCCCTCCTGCCTGTGCACGGTCTGGTCTGGCTTCCCCGTGCTTCCCACGCACTTCAGCTCCCTCCCTCCTGCTCCCGCTCTCTGGGCAGCACCCGGTTCCACGCGGGCCTGACCCACTTGGGGGCTCTCACTCTAGGTTGGTGTTACGGTGGGTTCTCGGAGTTGCCAGGCAAACCGTGTCCTTTCTGTAGCCGGTCATCCTTTCCCGGGAACTTTTGCACATTTTGTTCTCTCTTCTCAAGCCCCCAGCGCCCCCCTTTCCCTCCTCATAGTCTCAGTCTGTGACTCCTCCTCCCTCCTTGTCCACACGAGGAAGCGACTGAGAGACGCCACCTCTACCTCGTCCGTGTGGCTCTGCGGCCTGGTCTCCCCTGCGCGGGGCTGCGCTCCCGGCTTCCTGTTCTGTGTCTTCGGTCCCGCCGTCTGTCGCGCGTCCGCTCTGGCAGTTCCATGCACGTGCAGTTCTCAGCCACGTGAGGTCTTGTGTTTAATGAGACGTTGCTCTCTGAGACGTTGCCCTCTGAGCCCTGCTCTCGCTGCGTGCCATCAGTTTTGGGGTGTGGTATGTTTTCACTCATCTCAAAGTACTTTATAAGGGCACCTGTGTGGCTCAGTGGGTTAAGCCTCTGCCTTCGGCTCGGGTCATGATCTCAGGGTCCTGGGATCGAGCCCCGCATCGGGCTCTCTGCTCAGCGGGGAGCCTGCTTCCCCCTCTTTCTCTGCCTGCCTCTCTGCCTACTTGTGATCTTTCTCTCCGTCAAATAAATAAAATTTTTTTAAAAAAGTACTTTCGGGACGCCTGGGTGGCTCAGTTGGTTAAGCGGCTGCCTGCAGCTCAGGTCATGATCCCAGCGTCCTGGGACTGAGTCCCACATCGGGCTCCTTGCTCTGCGGGGAGCCTGCTTCTCCCTCTGCCACTCTGTCTGCCTGTGCTCACTCTCTCTCTCTCTTTCTCTCTCTCTCTTTGACAAGTAAATAAATAAAATCTTAAAAAAAAAAAAACTTTCTAATTTCCTTTGTGATTTCTTCTTTGACTCATTACTTATTGATGAGTGTGTTTAATCCCACATTTTTGTGACTGTCCTAAATTTCTTTTTTTTTTTTTTTTTTAAGATTTATTTATTTGTTTGACAGAGAGAGACCACAAGCAGGCAGAGAGAGAGAGAGAGGAGGAAGCAGGTTCCCCGCTGAGCAGAGAGCCTGGTACGGGCCTCCATCCCAGGACTCTGGGACCATGACCCAAGCTGAAGGCAGAGGCTTTAACCCACTGAGCCACCCAGGCGCCCCTGTCCTAAATTTCTGACACAGATTTCTAATTTCATTCCTTTGTGGGTTCCTTTAAGTTTATTGAGACTTGCTGCTTGCATTTGTGTGTGGTTGGTCCCAGAGAGCGTCCTGCGTGCCCTTCAGAAGAGCGGGTTCGGTGGCTGTGGGCGGAGCGCTCTGCAGATTCTCTTCAAGGGATCTGTTGATTTTCTGTCTGGTTGTACGTTAGTTTTTTATTTAAAAATATCTTTTTCTAAGTATTCCCTATGCCCAGCGTGGGGCTTGAACCCACCACCCATAACCAAGAGTCGCAGGCTCCACTGGTGGTTCGTTATTTTTTTTAATGTGTCTTTCATATTTTCTCATTTTTATTATTTATTTAAAGATTTTTTTACTTATTTGAGAGAAAGAGAGAGTGCGTGCATGTGTGCACACTGTGGGGGGAGGGGCCCAGGGAGGGAGAATTTCCAGCAGACATCTCCCCCGGCCCCGGGCGTGGGGTCCCCCAAGATCATGACCTGAGCTGAAACCCAGAGCCCGACTCTCCAGCGACTGAGCCACCAGGTGCCCCTGTTCGTCGTGGAAAGTGGGCAGTGAAGTCTCCGGCTGCTGTGCTTGTGTCGTGAATCTCTTCCCTCGTTTCTGTGTCCTCGTGTATTTTGGGGCTCTGTTGTTCGGCGTTTGTCTGTTTATGCTGTTTGCATTTTCCTAACGAACTGACCCGCATGGTGGTGAGGGTCCCTCCTGCCGCCTAGGGACTCGGGGGCTTCAGGGCGCCCTCTCGCGGCTGCCGTTGGCACGGCATGTCTGCGCGATCTTGCTTTCAGTCAGTTCCTAACCCGGAGTCTGAAGTGTGTCTCCGGGCCGGGGTTGTGGGTTTTTGTCAGGAACGTCACAAAAATGACGTTCTGCCTTCCTTAGTGGGCTTCATCAGGGGCCACGTGATGTCACTTTGTCTTTTTCCCGCTGATGAGGCTAATTTGGTCCCTTGGTTGAGGTCTCCCCTGGGCTTCTTCACTATAAAAATGCATTTTTCCTTGTGTAATTTGTACTAATTAGTCTGTGGTTAGTATTTGAACCTTTGTGTTCTTCATCAGACTTTCACTCAACACATGATGATTCTTGCCTGAACAAAATCATTACCATAATTGCGAAGATTTTCTATTTTCTTTTTCTTTTTTTGATTTATTTACTTATTTTAGAGAGAGCGTGAGCGAGCATGCATGCATGTTCAGGGGGGAGGGGCGGAGGGGGAGGGAGAGAGAGTCTTCAGCAGACTTTGTGCTGAGCACGGAGCCTGACACGGGCTCTCACAGCCCCGTGATCATGACCCGAGCCAGAACCAAGAGTTGGTCGCTTAACCGACCGCACCACCCTGGTGCTCCGGTATCAGTTTTTCCTCTTTTTTTTTTAAGATTTATTTATTTATTTGACAGAGATCACAAATAGGCAGAGAGGCAGGCAGAGAGAGAGGAGGAAGCAGGCTCCCTGCTGAGCAGAGCGCTCGATGCGGGGCTCGATCCCAGGACCCTGGGACCATGACCCGAGCTGAAGGCAGAGGCTTTAACCCACTGAGCCACCCAGATGCCCCAGTTTTTCATTTTAAACTTAGCTTTTTTATAAGGAAGAACCTTCTTCTCTCCCATATATCTGTACTTATTAGCTGTCCATATAGATTCATGGACTTTTATGTTACTGAGTGGGCCATAAAGTGTTGTCATTACTCATTATACCGTTCACATTATCGTAAAGCTTTCCCATGAAGACCTCCGGAAGCTGTCTCCTGTGTGTGTCAAGTGTCCCCACTGATTTTTGAGTACTTCCCTCGATTTTTTGGCCACCAGGCCTTCCAGGTGGGGACAGCCAAGGCCACACCCCCAGCTCACTGGCCCCTAGTTTTCTGGGGCTGGTCTTGCCATCCGTGGCCTTGTCCTGGACCTTAGACGACCGCGGGTTCGGCAACACCTTATCATTTCTTTTGCTGGTCACATGTTGCTTGTATACTTTTTTTTTTTTTTTTAAGATCTTATTTATTTGACAGAGAGAGAGAGATTGCAAATAAGCAGACGGAGGGAGAGGGAGAAGCAGGCTCCCTGCTGAGCAAGGAGCCTGATGCGGGGCTCAATCCCAGGACCCCGAGACCATGACCTGAGCCGAAGCCAGAGGCTTAACCCACTGAGCCACCCAGGCACCCTGCTTGTATACCTTCTGCAGCGAGACTTCTTTCCAGTCCCGCCCTCCAGCCTCAAAGGTGCCATAGTGACTCACCGTCAGGAAAACTGCCGAAACTCTTTAGTGACTCCTTTCCAAGCTGAAACCCAGACTTTATGGAGCAGGCACTCCAGACATTTGTCCCTGCTCCCTGGTGGCATTGCCTGGCCACTTGTTTGTGGTTGCCCAGACGTGTCCTGTTGCTTCCCACGTGCTTGTTCTCCTTGTTGTTCTTAGCATCCCTGTCGCTCCCCTCTAGCTAACCCTTTGTCCTTTGCTTTGAAGTCTTCACTGAGAGACTTCTGCCCAGTCTGCCTGCTTGGAAAGGCACCCTCGCCCGTGTGCTTCTGGCCGTGCTGATTGCTCTCTGCACACAGGGTGCGCTCACTGCAGGTGAAGGTCTGTTTTCTTCTCATCTGTCACATCTCAAGGGTTCCTTTGCGTGATGCACAGTGGTTGCTGACAAACGAGTGGCTGCTTTTAGCAGAGTCTCCCTTTGAGAGTGGGCAGGGGCCATGGGTTGGAAGTGATGAGATCAATCCTGGGTAACATCACATGTTTGGTCTTATTCCAGAGGAGAAGCAGGAAGCCTACACGGTCTGTGTGTCTCACACGTTGTCCAACTCATTGGTGTATGGAGCTGACTGGTCCTGGCTCTGTTCCGGCAGCCTGTCCCAGATCCACCAGCCGTGCTGCTTGGGGACTTTTCCCTGCGGCAACTCAGGAGCCAGAGCCGCACCTCTCTGTAGCCTGAAGGCTGTACACCCGTCACCAGCAGCCTCTTGTCATCATTTAGCAGAGGACAAGGAAGAGGGTCCTTCCAGACTCCAGAGTGGCAGCAAACGGAGGAGTCCTCTGCAGCCACTGGCAGAGGACATGACGGAGAGCGAGAGCTGGCGGCACACTGCAGGGACCAAGGTCTGTGACTGTGACCTCTGTCTGGAAGCAGCGACCTTGAACACTGACCTCCTAGCTACTTGCTCCTTCTATGATCATGTTCTTCACCTCTGGAAGTGGGAGAGCAGCTGAGCTAGGGAAGAGTTTGGTTGGTTTGAAGTCATAAAGGCCATTTCCACAAATAAAACCCAGTGTGACTTTGTGAGTGCACTTCACTCAGACCCTCGCACTGGGTCTTCTCCTCCGCAGGGGACCGCACAGGGCCCAGTGCCCTTCATGGGCTCTACAGCGCGAGGTCAGAGAAACTGCTGGCTTCTCAGTCCGCGGGGGCATTCCACGGCGGTGACTCTGCCTGGCGGCAAGCGGCGGAAGGGTCTTGGTTCCCAGCTCTGACTTGTCAGTTTCTTGTGTGAATTGGACATTCAGTTCTTCATACTTACTTAACTAAAGGAAAGTGTGCTTTTTTCCCCTTAACTTTATTATTTTTTCCGTGTTTCAAGATTGTTTATGCACCACACCCAGTGCTCCATGCACTACGTGCCCTCCTTAATACCCACCACCAGGCTCACCCAACCTCCCACACTTTTTTTTTTTAAGATTTTGAGAGAAAAGAGAATGAGCACCAACGGGGAGGGAGGGTTAACGAGAAGCAGGCTCCCCGCGGAGCAGGGAGCCGGATGCGGGGCCCCATCCCAGGACCCTGGGGTCATGACCTGAGCCGATGGCAGACGCTTCACCGAGTGAGCCCCCAGCGCCCTGAAAGTGCGTCTGTCCTTAAGGCGACTTGACGGCAGTTTTCCGCGAACTTTTACAAAGACGCGGCACCGGAAGTGCTCACACTAGCCTCGGCTGCCGGCGGGCGCAGGCAAGTGTGTACAGAGTTGCCGCAGCGAGTCGTCCGCCTGAACGGGGTAGCGCGGCGGACCAGCCGCCTTCCCCCTAAGGAGCCTGGGACTCTGACTCCCAGGCTCCCCGGTTCTGGAAGAAGCGGAGCGCGGTGCAGGCGGGGGACCGGACCCGCGCTGCCGGGGCGCAGACACGCGGCGTGCGCTCTCCTTTAGACCTTTCTTAGCGTGTGCGCCCGCCCCGCCCGCCGAGCCGGGGCCCCAACACCCCGAGACTGTGCCTGAGCTCAAGGCAGGCACCGGGCCGACGGAGCCCCCCAGACGGCCCAGATACCACGTCTGCCTTTTGCCTTATTTCCCGACGAAACCCGTAAGAAACCGCCGCGCCGAGTGACGGGCTCCCAGCCGGCGGCGCGCTCGCCCCGACACAAGACTCCGGGCCGTGTTTAGGGTTTAGCGGCGTTTATCTAGGACTCGGCTCTCCCCGGAGCGCACGCGCCCGGGGCGACGGCTCCAACAGGCGACGCCAGCGGCCGCGCCGGACCCCGGCCTCTGCCCCGAGCCCACGGGGAGGACGCTCGCGGCTTCCCGAGGGGCGGCTCCGCGGCGGCCGCGGCTGCTAGCGCGGGAAGTTCCTGGGGTACAGCTGGAAGAGCCTGCCGTCCTGCGTCGGCTCGAAGCCGTACTTCTCCAGCCGCGCCGGGTCCACGGTGCCGTCCCTGAAGTCCTCCGCGACGGCCGGGGCCGCGGCCTCCCGGAACAGCTGCTCGGCCGTCAGGGGCACGTCCGGGCCCGCGGCGGCGCGGTAGCTCACGTACGGCCGCAGCCTGAAGCCCGCCAGCTCGGGCACCACCAGCTCCGGGACCATCTCCTTGACCTGCACGAACTTCCCGTTGCGGCCGTGGACGCCGGTGCCCTTGGCGCCGCGGCCCTTGTAGAAGGTGCGCGGGCCCCGCTTGCTGGTCCACCGGCTCATGCGGTCCGCGCCGCGCACCAGCGCGCGAGCCGCCCCGCTCAGGAGGCCCATGCCGAAGCCTGCACGCCGCGGGCTCCCCTGCCGCCCCACACGCGCCGTGACCTGCCGCCCCACACGCGCCGTGACCCGCCGCCTCGGCCCCCGCTTCCGGCGGCTCGCACGACTTCCGGCGGTTCGCGCGGCTTCCGGCGCCCTGCGCGGCTTCCGGCGGCCAGCACGGCTTCCGACCCCCGCGCCGCAGCAAGAGTAGCTCCGATTGGTGGCGCTGCGTCCAATGTACAGCCTCGGCCCTGCGAGTGGGCGGGACCTCTGGGCCCCGGCCAATGAGCGAGGAGGTGCGACCTTGACTGCCGGGCGGCGGGGGTAGTGACGGGAGCGCGGGCGTCGGGAGCGCGCGGTCCGGGTGAGTCGCCGCAGAGCGCCCGGAGGTAGCGGGGGCTGGTCTGGCTCTGCGAGGAAGGGTACCCGTCAGCGCCCCCAGCCCGTGCCGGGGCGCACACTGCCCCACAGGCCCGCCCGGCCCTGCGCGGTGGGAGGCGCAGGTGGGGGGCGGAGCCCGAGTCCTCCGGCCGCCCCGGACGTTAACCACCACCCCGAGCCCCCAACTCCGAGGTCCCCCCGCCGTCAGGCCCGACCCCGACGCCTGTCAGCCCCCAGCCTCCAGCCCCGACGCCAGTAAACCTCGAGCCCCCGGCCTCGCTGGTCCCAAACCCAAACCCCTCACTCCGACGCCCGTCAGCCGCGGCTCTCCAGCCCCGACGTCGGCCAGCCCGGGCGCTTGTCCACCCGAGGTTCCCCAGCCCTGGTGTCCACCGACACCGACGCCCCCAACCCCGATGACCCCCTAAAATGACACCCCCCAACCTGGACGGCCACTCACCCCGGTGCCTTCCCGACCTTGCAGCCCCCCTGCCCCCGCTTCTGTCGGGCCGTGTGCGGTCTGTGCCCTCGCCGGTGCGGGCCCTGAGCTCTGCCCCGCGCAGACACGGAGCGAGGGGCGCGTGGGGAGACTGCCTGGTCAGGGCACCAGCAGGCCTCCCCGGACTCCCAGGTCAGGGCTGGGGGCGGGCGCTGCCGGCCCTTCGGGAGATTCGGCGGAGAAGGAAGGGTTTTCCATGTGGGTGGCAGAGGACACAGGACGTTTGACCCAGGAGCAAATGCACTATGGCCCCGCATCTGCCTTCTGCGCCTGACTTCTCTGGTTGGGATTTTGGGAGAGACACGCTCTGGGTTGCTGCTGCTTTTCTGAGGGGCCTGGGACACACGGGGGGCGGGGGGGGGGGGACAGCCCCAGACCTGGCTCCTCCCCACTGGATAGGGGCAAGGTGAACCAGCTCCCCAAGCTCATCCTCTTAAGGTGACACATCCACCTCGAGGACTCAAGCCCACTGGCTAGAAACCCCCCTGAGGCAGGCCACTAGGTTGTCTCACAGTTGCCCTGTGGGAACCTGTGCACCCCTATCCTGCCCCCAGCTACAGCCCCATCCCTGTGGTCCTGGGAGCTCCTGGCCGCACTAGGCCTTGGCTGAGCCGCCCACGCTTGCCCTTGACCTGCTGGGCCAGGAGCGGGACTTGGCTGCAGTTGTGGGTTCCTGGGCGGCCGCAGGAGAGCAGCTCACGGAGATGGGAGTGGCTTTGGTGGAGAGCGCAGCTTTCCATCAGGGGTTTCCTTTCAGTACAGACAGACTTTGAAGAGAAAAGGAGCCCAGCAAAAAAGCCTGAAAGCGTTGCTCTGCCCTGTGAGCATGAGTTGGCGGGACAGTTGCCCTCCTTTGAACCAGTCTTTCTTCTTTTCACCTTGACTGTTTTTTTCATTTTTAGCCATGAAGCAAGAGGAGGATGCCAGCCCAGAGGTATGGAACTGGAGGGTTCCGGGGATGCATCAGAGCCGCAGAACTCCCAGCGAGGGGCTTTTCTGGACCCGGAGAAAGGGTCGTTTCCACATTTGCATTGTGGGCTGCTCTTCCAAGTCAGCTGAATGGGAGTGGCAGCTTGGGCCCCTTTGTCCCCTTGTCAGAGTCGAGACTCTGCCTCTGCCGCTTCTTCCCCTGAGGTCACAACTGTCAGTCCCCTTAGGACTTCTGCTTGCTTTGACTCGAGTCTTTTCTCCGTGGAACATCTGTAGCCGTATCACAAAGCCTTTATTCCTAAAGCAGAAAAGTGGATGCATTAAAACAACTCTGAAACGCCTGAGGCGCTCAGTACGGGAGATTGCATAACTAGGTTACGGGCCGCCTGTGTGACCCTTTCCTTGGTTATCCTTGGTTGTCCTTGACGGGGTGGCTGAGCTCCAAGGGACGCACCTAAGTGAAGAGTGGGTTGTGGGTCCCGTCCTGGCGACAGCTGGGCACCACTCTAGGCCAGGAGAGGCTCTGTGTCTTGGCTCTGGAGGAGCAAGCTCTCACTGCTTCCGTGTGTCTGCTGAACCAACCTCAAACACCTGGTTTTCTGGGCCACTTGCTTATCCTGGTTTGCGGCACCTTTCTGCTTTTGAGCCTTGCTTCCAAATGCCCTTCCACTCCACTGGGTTTTCTGGCCTCCATGCTGCGTCTGCTGCTCTCTCTGAGCGTGGGACAAGCTACTTTAGTCCTTGGCACTTGGGGCTTGAAAGGATTAGCAGGTGCCCCTGCCCCAACCCGTTCCTGGCTGCCTGGGGTGGGGGGGGTGGTATGTGGAAACCAGGAGGAACGTGGAGTGGCTGCTTGTTTGGCTGCTTTTTCTCGTTCGTTTTCATCTTTTTGGGGAATCCGCCAATATCCATGTAGGTGGCCCCAGGCATCTGCCCATTCACCATCCTGTGCTTGTTTTCATCTCTTCCTCCTCCCTCCCTTGGGTCTGGGCTTCTGAAGCCGCACTGACTCCTTCCCTGGGAGCTGGGGGGGGGGGGGGTGGGCAGGCACATAACCTTTCCCTGCTATGAGCTGGTATTCAGGGTTCTCAAAATCCAGAGGACTCCTCTGGGTTTCTGAGCATTGCTGTGGTGTCGGCTCCCATGTGCCCCGTTGCCAGCAGCACACACACAGTCCTGTTGGTCATCGCAGGGCACTGAGGGATGGCCTTCACGCCCCCTGCGGCCAGCCGGCCTTGCTCCTCTAGACTTGGGTGTGAGGAACCCGAAAGCTGAAGATTAGGGTTCACATGTGATAAAGATGCCTGTGATTTGTGGTCGACACAGCACAGCTCCTGGCCCTGCCCAGCTGCCTGACTGTCCCCGTGTCCCGTGGGTCACCGTGCGAGACAGGTTCCTCTGTCTCCTGAGCAGCCGTGCTCAGAGGACCTCAGCAGCCGAGAAGATCACTTCTTCCCGGGCTGCCGGCTCCCTACCCAACCAGCAGCTCTGTCCTTGCTGCCCTGTGCAGCCGAGGCCATGCCTGTGTTGGCCCTTCCTGACCACAGCGCTCTGCCCTAGGCTGACTTCTGTTTGGGTTCTGCCCTACAGTCCTGGGGCCTGCAGTTGACGGAGCAGCACTCACAGTCCACCATGGTAACCACCCCCTGTGCTTCCTGGTGGCGGGGGGCCCTGGGGTTCATGGTCCCTTGCGCTCCAGGCTGCTCCTTTGTGGCCAGGGTGGGGAGGGGCTCTTTGGCCGTCTTGCTGATGGGTGCTCTGTCTTTGACCTTGCCCAGCTGATGGGGATTGTGATTGGAGCCCTGCTGGCCCTGGCCCTCGTTGGCATCACTGTCTTTTTTGTGTACAGAAGGGTTAGCCAAGTCCGTGAGTATCTCGCTGCAGATTTGAGCTCTAGGGGTAAGAAACAAGGGCTTGGGAGGGTGGCAGAGGTTTGGGTGTCTTGCCCATGTTTGGAGCTCCTAGGAGCAGCTCTCAGACCTGTGGTAGCTGTTGTTGGGAACTACTGGCCTGTCCCAGCTGAGGCTGTGCACACTGGACCCAGGGAATTTGCATATGTCCCCAGCTTTTGTGGCTCACGTTTCTGAGCAAGACTTTGGTAAGAAATGACGCGAGTCCTGCTCCCTGTGAGCCGGCCTGTGCCCGCCCGGGCCCAAGAGGCCACGTGCGTTTCCCCCACGCTGTGTGCCACGCAGGGGCAGAACAGGCTCGGTGTGCACACCCTACGGGTTGCCCGGCAGAACCCTCCTGCCTCTCTGCGGCTTAGCAACCCCCTCTCTCCCCTTGCAGGGCAGGTACAGCCCACTCCTCAGTACAGGTTCCGGAAGAGAGACAAAGTGATGTTTTATGGCCGGAAGATCATGAGGAAGGTAACCTGCGCCGCTTCCCACAGGCCCCGGCACAGTGCGGCCCCCAGCAGCCGGTGGCTGCCCTCACCCTGCAACGCCGCGGCCTCTGTACCCTCAGAGACTGTTAGCCAGTGTGGGGAGACGGGGGCCTCATCAGCCTGTGTCCTGGGGCACAGCAGGTCCTGGCTTTCATGCTGAAATCGGGGGTCCTGCCGAGATTGGACAAGGGAAGGCCTCCCTTGTCAGCATCAGTCCCCGCGTGGAGAATAGATGGCCTGGTCCAGTCCTTCCCGGTCACCCCCAGCCCCCTCCCACCCCCTGAGGGCAGGAAGGGACTCAGCACTGCCCAGGGCTTGAAATACGAGTAGCTGCTGCCATTTTAGAGCTGCCTCTCCTTGCCACTTGCCCTGGGTTCGCCGCTGCTGCGCGTTCTCTGTAGCGAACTCGAAATCCCACAGCAGGGGCACCTGCGGGGCTCCGTGGGTTAAGCCTCTGCCTTCGGCTCAGGTCATGCATGGTCTCAGGTTCCTGGGATCGAGCCCCACATCAGGCTCTCTGCTCAGCGGGGGGCCTGCCTCTCGGCCTACTTGTGATCTCTGTCTGTCCAATAAATAAATAAAATCTTTTAAAGAAGAATAAAGAAATGCCACAGGGAAGGCCTGTGAGTCCTTGTGTGGACTTCACGTTCTTCTCAGCCTCAGGCGGTGACACGGAGGCGCACCGGCGCTGCCGACAGGCCGTGGCACGGGCCTCGAGCCTAAGCACGGTCGCCTCTGCCTAGTGAGGGCCACGTGCGCTGACCTCAGGCAGGTCTTGAAGGCAACTGCACGGGCTCGAGTTGGGAGGCAGTTAACCAGTGGTTCCACTGAGGACTGCAGTGGCCAGACTTGGGCTGAGGAGGACAGGAGAGTGGTCCAGTGGTGCCAGGTCACCCGGAGGGAAGGAGGAGTCGTGACCTCACATCTCGAGGCAGGTGCCGCTCGGGGAGCAGAGGGGCAGTGGCTGCCCACGGGGGGTTGCTGACATCCAGGAACCAGCGCTCTCCACTCTGACTGCCACGCTTACGGAGGGACAGATGAGCTAGCCTGGGGGGTGGTGAAGGGGCAAAGACTTTCTAGACCCAGGATGATCACACAGGGACTCGATTCTGGGGGAGTTCGGGGCTGGGACAGGCGTAGGACAGGACGGGGCTAACTTTATGTATGTATTTGTTAGAGAGAGGTGGCGTGCGTGCATGAGCAGGAGAGGCAGGGAAAGGGAAAGGAGAATGCCAAGCACACTCCATGACGAGCACAGAACCAGACACGGGGCTCGATCTCACAACCCTGAGGTCATGACCGGAGCCAAAACCAAGCATTACATTCTTAACCAACCATGCCACCCAGCCGCCCTGGGGCCAGCTTTCAAAAGGCTGTGGAAAGGGGCTGCTGTGTCCGTGTAACAGAGGAGAGGCTGAGCCTCAGGCTTGCCCGCAGGGGGAACACAGGCCTGAGGACCTGGTGCTCTCTCGAGGGCTTCACTGTCCCCAGTACCAGGGATGGTCCCCGTGTGCTGGGCAGGTAGGCAGGCAGGGCCGGATCCTGGGAGCTGATGCCATGCCTGCAGGCAGCCCCCAGGGCAGGTGCTGGGGGCTGAGACTGAGGCCAGGTCCATTAGGTCCTGGCTCAGGACTTGGCCTCTCCTTTTGCCCTGCAGGTGACCACGCTACCCCACACGCTTGTGGGTGGCACGGCGATCCCCCGGCAGCGGGTGAGGAAGAGGACCAAGGTGCTGTCTTTGGCCAAGAGGTACTAGGAGTGTCCTTCGGACCACACGTGCCCCAGCTGCCCTCCCTGGAGGGCACTGGTGAGCCTGCTGGCCATCGCCGCTGCCCCTGGCTGCCCTGCCTCTGCGTCCACCGTGCTCATGCCATCTGCTTGGAATGCCCTGGGGCTCCAGATGCGAGGATCTCTGCTTTGTAGGATTCTGCGTTTCAAGAAGGAATACCCAGCCCTGCAGCCGAAGGAGCCCCCACCCTCCCTGCTGGAGGCTGACCTCACGGAGTTTGACGTGAAGAACTCGCACCTGCCGTCAGAAGTTTTGTACATGCTGAAGAATGTGCGGTAAGACAAGGAGGCCCGCTGCAGGAGGGCCTGGGCCGCGCTCCCTTTCCTGGGGCCGCCCCTGCAGCCCCTCGTGCTGCTCTCCTTGCCAGCATTTCCCTGTTCAGGAGGAAACTCAGAGCAGGTGCAGGGAGCGCGAGGCTGTGTTGAAGCTACAAGCCTTCAGTCTCGGGCTCCCTCCCGTCTCTGCCTGGAAACCCTGTTCCTCTTTCTAGCGCTGCTTTGCCGTCCTGGGCTTTTGTGCGCGCCTCTGGCTCAGATTCACAGTCATGGCTCAGGAGTTCTTTAAGCTGGTGGCAGAGCAGTTTATGGAAATTCCCGAAGTTTCCGCTTCGGTCCTGATGTGGATCGGGCGGCTAGTGCTGACTGGCGGAGGCGAACCCCTGCTCTGCGGATCTGGCCAGTGCTGACGGTGGCAACGGCCATACTCCATCAGCCTCCTCCTGTCCTTCCTGGAAGGTCTCCCACACGTGCTGTGGTTTCGCAGGGTCCTGGGCCACTTTGAGAAGCCACTGTTCCTGGAACTTTGCAAACACATGGTCTTTGTGCAGCTGCTCGAAGGAGAACATGTCTTCCAGCCAGGGGAGCCGGATACCAGCATCTATGTGGTGCAGGATGGGCGCCTGGAAGTCTGCATCCAGGACGCGGTAAGAGTGCCTGGCGGTTGGGGGGGGGACCCGAGGGGGAGCAGGGTGAGGTGGACAGTGTGGGTCTGCTGTGTTGTAATTGTTAAGTCAGCTCTGTACGCCATGTGGGGCTTGAACTCATGACCCTGAAATCAAGAGCTGCACCCTCTACCATCTGAGCCAGCCAGGCGTCCCCGTTGTGTTTTTACTAATATGTCTGCCATGTAAAAGGTTCCTACTGAAAAGTTAGTATAAAATTTTAAGTTTCTGTTCTTTGGGGGAAAGGCATACTTTGCTATCACAGGCGCTGGCGCAGGGTCGGTGTGCCCTTGACATCGGTGTGCTGGCTTCACTCGCGCGTGGGGCGTGCCCGTCACTTACTGGGCTCAGTGGCGTTTGGGGGTTTCCTGCACTCCAGCTGTTCCTGGCCCTTGGAGGCGCCGCGCCTGTCTCCTTAGAGTGCCCCAGTGGCCACCCACTGTTGTTGGAGCAGACTCTTGGGGGCCCCAGACCGCACAAGGTGGCCCCCTGACCTTAAGGAAGTCCCTACCTGCCTGAGCCCGGGGGGTGGGCTCTGAGCCAGCAGGGCTCCCACAAGTCCTTTCTAGACACGATGCTGTCTGTGTGTGGCTTTGTCTACGCTGGACTTGGTGGGGTGATGAGAAAGGAAATGGTCTTCATCCAGCCCTCAGCGTCCAGGGCTGTCATCAGCCCAGCTGGTAGGCCTTTCCTGGAATGGAGCCTTTGGGCCAGAAGGAAGGGTTCTTGGAGGCTGACCTGGGCCAAGTTTGAACAGGTTCAAAAAGGGTTTTCCCGGGTCAAGCTGGGATGAAGTTCTTATACTAAATAAACCACCAAAGTTCTCACTTCTGTTTTAATGCAGTGGGAAAGTATATCAAAACACTATGATTACAGACCGTTAAGAGACTCTTTATCTCACAAACGAGGGTTGGGGAGGTTGGGTTATGGACGTTGGGGAGGGTGTGTGCTATGGTGAGTGCTGTGAAGTGTGTAAACCTGGTGATTCACAGATCTGTACCCCTGGGGCTACTAATACATTATATGTTTATTAAAAAATAAAAATATTTTAGTATATGTGCTGCCGAAGCGAGCACTAAAAAATAAAAATATTTTAAAAACCCACTATGATTTATAGCAGTAAGAACTGAATTTAGGCCTCACAGCCTTCTGTTGAGATCAGCAGACTCCTTGGGTTTTGTGAAATTCAGTCTAAGTCCTCCTAGGCCATGGCTTGAAGGGCCCAGCTCCGCCTGGACTTCCTGACTGCTCGTACTCAGCCTTGTGTTTTCTGTCCTCTGCTTTGGACATTATCACATCTGGGATTGCCGGAGGTCCACTAGGGCATGACCCAACTCTCAGGACAGGAGGTCAGGTGGCCCAGCTGGCCCGGGCTGGGCGGAGCCTCCGGTCAGCGGATGACTCTGCTCTGCTTCCCGACCGCAGGACGGTGCTGAGGTGGCGGTCAAAGAGGTTCTGGCCGGAGACAGCGTCCACAGTCTCCTCAGCATCCTGGACGTCATCACCGTGAGTCCCCTGGGTCCACCCAAAGTCACCAGGACAGCAGGTCCCCCACGCCAAGGCCGGTTCTCCCCAGTGGCGAGGGGCTGGTGTATGGACTGGGGTGCGTGGGACTCCCCATAGGCCGAGGGTGTGTGTAGAAGCAACTTTAACTGTGTGTTCACGCGGAACTGGCATTTGCTTATGCATTTTGACTGTCTTTTCAGCGATGGTTTTTTGGACTGAGTGGTGTATGCACGTGGTCTGCGATTCGAAAGGGACAACCGCTGTGTAGTGAAAACATTCCTCTCATCTCTTAGGCCCCAAGGCCCCTTCCTGGGAGGGGTCCTCCTGTGGGCTTCTGTGCCAGCGGGTATCTCTGTTGTCCCCCAGGCTTCTGCTGAGCGTTGTGGTGAATGGTTTTGTGTGCACACTCTTTCACGTATCTGGCTGCGGAGACGACCTGGGTGTGAGGGTGTGCACGCTGCCCCACGCCTGAGCCACAGTCCTGTGGTAGGACGCCGTGTCCTCACCCACCAGCCAGGCAGTCATCTCGTATTTGATCTTCGTCAGTGCAATTACAAAATAACACCTCGTGTTATCTTGTGATGTTTAAACTTAGTGGCCTGGAACTTTTTTTTTATTTTTTTTTTTAAGATTTTTTATTTATTTGAGAGAGAGTGTAAGCAGGGAGAGGGACAGAGGGAGAAGCTAACCCTCTGCTGAGCAGGGAGCCCGAAGCCGGGCTCCATCCCAGGACCCCGGGATCATGACCCGAGCCGAAGGCAGTCGCTCAACCCACTGAGCCCCTGCAGGCGCCCCGTCGTCGGACATCTCAGACATATGCAGAAGTAGACAGGATAGTAAAATCAGTTATGTGTGCGTCACTAGCTGCAGAAAGTCTCAGCTCGGCAACCTGTTCCTTTCTCACTGACTAGAATTCACTCTGATTTTCTCCTCCAGTGTCAAATCTCTACACAGTGAAACAAATCTTAGGCGTGCGCCGCCCGAGCTCTGATAATGCACACGCCTGCGTAGCTCTAAAGGTGTACTTGATTGTCTCCTTACCTTCCAGGCTCTACTTCCTGCTTTCACTTTTAGCTGTTCACCAAGGCCACGTGTACCTCGGTTTCCCCCAGACACTGCACAGAGGGCTCTCCAGAGTGGTTTAACAGGCCTTGGCAAGGATGCATCCATGTGGGGCCAGGAGTTTCGGTATTTGGGTGACACTCCTGATGGGTGGGGCCCTGGGTGGGTACCCTGTGATGTAGCCCGGGCGCTTGTGTACAAGGGGGTGACAGACTCGAGGCTTGGGGGTGTTTGTGGTGCTCCCCCCTCCCTACCAGGCTGGCACAGACATGCTTTGAGCTTTGCCAGGGCCCGGGGTGGGGGTGATGCCAGGACTCCAGCATCTCGCTCTGCCCCCAGGTCCTGGTGTGTCTTCATAAGACGCTTGGCCAGCGCTGAGAGAGACACCGCTTCCTCTGAGCGAGGCTAAGCTGCCTCGAAAGGCCAGTGCCTTTGCCTAAGGCGCTATGCTGGGAAGGGGCTCCCAGGTGTGCAGGGCGGGTCGCTTGTGGCTCTGTGGGACTCTGGCTGGTTTGTGTCAGAATCTGTGAGGTGTACTGTGAGTCTGAGATGCCCAGGAGGTGTAGACGGATTGTGTATCTCCATGGAGACCAGCCGGGGCGTCGTGCAGCTCTGTGGCCTCCCTCTGCCCTGGTGAGGGTTAAGTAAAATGTAGCTTTGGTGGAGGCTCTTCCTGGTGCTTCTTGTCTCACTGTGATTTCAGGCGTGGACAGGAGATGCGCGCTGTGACCAGGCCTCCCCGACCTGCTGCGTCCCTGCCCTCCTCCTGCGGTGGGAGCCCGCCTCCCTTCAGTGGGGCAGGGTGAGGAAGCAGGGCTGATGTTTGAGAGAAAATTATTCTCTGTTGTGATTAATTGATCATCTGGGGGGACATCATTTTTGCCTAATCAAATATTTGTGTTTGTCACTTAAAAAAATTAATTCTATCCAAGTAACAGATTCTTTTCTTTTTTTAAAGATTTTATTTATTTATCTGACAGACAGAGATCACAAGCAGGCAGAGAGGCAGGCAGAGAGAGAGGGCGAAGCAGGCTCCCCACTGAGCAGGGAGCCCGATGTGGGCCTCGATCCCAGGACTCTGAGATCATGACCTGAGCCGAAGGCAGAGGCTTCACCCACTGAGCCACCCAGGCGCCCCAACAGACAGATTTTAAAAACAGTTTCAGTGTTTTATGAGTCCGTCCGGCTGCCCCCTGCCCACGTCTTCTAGGGCGTCTGGGGCAGTGGGGGAGGTTTGGCCCTTGGCTGAAGTTTGCTGTCCTGGACAGTCAGTGTTACCTGTCAGGACTAGGTTGATCGGGCTCAGTGGGGGCGTAACATTCCTTTGAGTGCTGGATCTATGGACTAGTGATAAAAAGAAAAGTAGCGCGAGCTCCTTGGAAGCCGGCTGTGAGCCCTGTACTCAGGGTTTGTCCTCCGGGGTTCACTCGGGAAGGCTGGCAGGGGGCCCACAGGTCACCATCGGCAGGTTTTCTCCTCTAAAGCCAAGTCTCAGACAGGAGTCTGCCAAGGTCCCGCCATCGAGGAAGTGGCTTGGGGAAGGAGCGTGGGCTTGCCCCATGCAGGCGGACACTGTCCTCCCGCCCAGGCGTGAGATGGTGCCCTGCCCTTGGCTCTGCTGAAGGTCTAGGTGCTCTGACCCGTCTGCTTCACCTTCTGCAGGACCCCCGCGGCCCGCTGCAGGGTGGGGAGGGGGCTCAGGCCTTCCCAGGAGGGTGGGTTTCACCATCTTGGCTCTGTACCCCCAAAGGGAACGGTTCAACTTTCATCTGACAGTTGGGTCAGCTGCCACTCTGTCACATACTTTGCCCTAGCTTCCAAAAGGCGGCTGACATGTCTCGTCTGCTCTTAGCTTTTGTCTTAAATCTTGGCGGTGTCTGTCTCCCCCCCCCCCCGCCTAAATATTTTATTTATTTATTTGACAGACAGAGATCACAGGTAGGCAGAGAGGCAGGCAGAGAGAGGGGGAAGCAGGCTCCCCGCTGAGCAGAGAGCCCGATGCGGGGCTCGATCCCAGGACCCCGGGACCATGACCTGAGCCGAAGGCAGAGGCTTCACCCACTGAGCCACCCAGGCGCCCCCTTGGAGGTGTCTTTCTAACAGAGCAGAGATCAGTGGGCCTGCCGTAGAGATGCACACTCCCCTTCAAACTACCCTCTTTAATGGGAGGTGGTCTTTGTTATTATTTTTTCCGACTGAGGTAACAACATATTCTTTGGATACCTAGGCAGTTTTGGTTCTTTTAGTTTTTTTTCCATTCCACTGAGAAGCGGTCGGCACGCGTGCCTGCGTGTGTGTGGTGCGTGCAGGGCGTCTTGGTTTACCTCTGCTGTGACGTGATCCCCACCACAGGTCCAGCTCACACCCATCATCTCCCGGAGACGCATTTACACGAGCTGTGATGAGCTCCTGAGGCCCCTGCTTCCCAGCGTTCCTCCGCGCCCTGCGGCAGCCACGGGCACCCTGGTGCTCACCGTCCTGACGCTCGAGCTGGAACTCGGAACTCTGACCACGTCACTCCAGCTCCCCTTCCCTTACTATGTTAACTTCTACCAATGTTATGGAACATTCCACAGATACAGAAATGGACGAGGTAGTAAGCAGGCGCGTGAGCTGTCACACAGGCATGTAGCCATCGCCAGGCTGCCTAGCTGTAAACCCGCCCTCCAGCGTCCCTCTCCTTTCGTCAGAGGACAGCTTCGCCCTCGGCAGCACGTGGCACGGAGGCTCCCGCCCCGGCCCTGCGTGGCTTTATGCTGCGCGTGGCTCCTTGGCTGCCGGGCCTCTGCGGGTCGGTGGGGCCAGGCCCCCGCGGGCAGGCCGTGTCCCGGTCCGGCCGTGTCCCGGTCCGGCCGTCCGCACCGCCGTCCCGCCGCCCACTGTTCAGCTTGTTTACGGTTGTTTCTCGTTCTGCCTCTGCTGCTGAGCACGTTTGGAAAGCGGGAAGCGATCCTGGGCGTCTGCCCCTGCGCCTTGGGCACACTCTCAGGTCAGGCTCTCTCTGTGGTTCACACAGGTTTTCGATCTGAGGTGAGGTTGGAAGTGTTGTTTTTCTAAATAAGTCAATTTGGAAATAAGTAGCCCACGAGCTAATTTTAGCAACAGTGGCTAATGGCCATTCCCTTTCCCCACCTTTTCCCCAAACGTATGCACCTGCTTTTCTCTCTGATTCTTGGACAGAGATGAGAATTGCTGATGGGGTTTGTGGGGTCCTCCCTTGGCTCTCCTGGGACCTCCTAACTGCTTGACTGCTTGTGAGTGGGAGACTGGGTGAGGCCACATGGAGGATACACCCTCTACCCGCTGTGTGCCGACAGAAACAGTGCCCACTCTCTGTAGGGTGGCCGAGTGGTGCGTAAGCGATGAGGGGGTGTGCGGGCACCTTTGGCCTCACGAGGGGGCAGGGAACCCAGAGCCGGCCTGTACTTTCTGTCCTTTAATCCCTGGCAGGCGACTGCTCTGTGGTCCTGTTTCTTGTGGTGTAGTTGTGGTCTCCCGGGGACACTTTTTTTTTTTTTTAAGATTTTATTTATTCATCTGACAGAGATCACAAGCAGGCAGAGAGGCAGGCAGGGGGGGCGGGGAAGCAGGCTCCCCGCTGAGCAGAAAGCCCGATGCGGGGCTCGATCCCAAGACCCTGAGATCATGATCTGAGCCCAAGGCAGAGGCTTCACCCACTGAGCCCCCCAGGCGCCCCTCACTTTTCTTTTTATAAAGGATGTGAAATGAGCAGAAAAGGGAAGAAACATAACGGAGTCGCAGAGCTCACTTAGAGTGTTTTGAGAACCACATGCCCGGGTTCCCGACGCACAGGGCTTGGTCAGGACTACCGCAGCTCCCCCGCCGTGGGCAGCCTTCCCGGCGTGGCCAGCCCCGTCCTGGGACTGCCAGGCCTCCCCCTGTGAACACAGACGTCACTAGCTGGGTGAGAGGCTCCCCCCAGGAACCAGAGCCAAGACTGGCCACGTTCCTCACCATTCAGCCCTGGTAGTGCAGCCGTGGTGTGTGTGTGGGCCACAGAAACCCATCCGTGGCTGGGGCGTGGCGCAGCGTGGTGCAGCCACTGTGGAAACAGCGTGGTAGTTTCCTGGAAGTTAAAGATGCGTATACTGGGCGGCCCAGAAGCCGTATGTGAACATTTATGACAGCTATCTGTATAATTGCCAAAAACTGGAAACAAGCCAGGCGCCCTTTAGAGCAGTATGGCAGGCCTCAAGCTGCCGTCTCAGGGAAGGGAGCCAGCCCTGTGTGATGCCATTTATGGGACGTTTCGACAAAGGCAAACCGTCAGGACAGATGGACGCCGGAGGCTGCTGGGAAGCATCGGGGCCGGCTCGGGCGGTGTCCTGGCGGGAGAATCGGGCTCCGCGTGCTCCTGCTGGGCGGGGGCCCCTTGAGCGCGGCGAGGGGCAGTGGGGCCGTGGCAGGCGCTTCCGTGTGCGGCCACGTGCTGCTGTCTCGTCCCTTCTGGGGACGGGGGTGCTGGGAGCGGCCTGACCTTGGTGTCCTCGCAGGGCCACACCGCTCCGTACAAAACCGTGTCTGCCCGCGCTGCTGTCCCTTCCACCGTCCTCCGACTCCCAGCGGTGGCTTTTCAAGGCGTGTTTGAGAAGTATCCTGAGACCCTGGTGAGGGTGGTGCAGGTGGGTCCCGTGCAGGAGCCCCTTCTGGCCCTGGAGCCGGGGTGCCAAGCGCTTACCACAGCTGCGGCGCTGGTTCCGAGGGCCGCACACCCGGGAGGGCACGTCCGCTGCAGGTGCAGCAAGGACTAAGGGGGTTTGTAGCATGTTTTAGAGTCAGAGTTAACACTCGTGACCTCAGAGCGGCTTCAGAGCTCCCACTTGCCCCCCAAAGAGTTGGTTTTTTGTTACTAAATTTGTTGTTTTGAAGTAATCTTAGATTTATTGACAACCTGCACAGTCAGTGCAGTTTCCCTGCGCGCCGACGGCTGCCGTCCTGGGTGCGCACGGGGCACTGTCAAGCCCCGGGGGCTTCAGGTCGCGCTGGGGCCGGGGCCCGCGGGAGGCCTGGGCCCAGCACAGCCGGCTGTCCCTCACAGATCATCATGGTGCGGCTACAGAGGGTCACCTTTCTGGCTCTGCACAACTACCTGGGCCTGACCACAGAGCTCTTCAACCCAGTGAGTGTGGCCTCGCGGCCTCGCCGTGGCGCCGGGACCCTGGGCCTGGGGAGGGGTTGGCGGGGCTGTGTTTACTCCTCTGCCTTGAAGCCGGGGCTGGCGGGTGAGTCGGCAGCTCGATTCTCGCGAGGCCGTGCGCTGAGAACTGGCCCCACCTGAGAGATTTGGGGGATGGGGCCCCTCCAATGCCCATTCTGGGAGAGCCTATAGTTTGGCCTGAATGTGGCTCCTTCAGTCACCTCGATCCATAAGGTCTCCTGCCCCTTTCCTGTTGTGCACTGGGCACACGCTGCCTGCCTGCCCGTGCAGGCAGCCCCCTCCCGTCCCTCGGGGTCCCTCCTGTTGGCACTTGGGGCGGAGGGGCCAGCTTGCTCCCCGCAGAGCTGCTGTGAGCAGTTGGTGTAGATGAAACCCTCGTGGCTCCTGCTTCGAGGGGACCTGGATGCTGATCACTCATTCCTGGGGTCAGCCCTGCACGGGGGGGTTCTCCTGGATCTGACGGGTTTTAGGGTCTATCGTCTTCCTTCACTGGTATTTTAAGGCAGACCCTTTTGTTTTCTGCATTACCTTTCTTCTTAATGAAGGGCGTTAAGGCGTCTGAACGGTGTTGACCACCATTTAAATTTGATAGAGTAGCCAGGATAAAGCCCACTGGGCTCCTGTAGCCTCAGCACACGGCTGGTCTCTGTGCTGGTCGCCACCCCTCTTGTTCTCCCAAGTGTGGCTGCTGAGAGCGCTAGCTCAGGTGCGACCCTGGAGCACCGGCTGCTCTCTCCCATCCCAGGAGAGCCAGGCCATCCCCCTGGTGTCTGTGGCCAGCGTGGCTGCCGGGAAGGCCAAGAGGCAGGCGTGCTGCAGCCCCGAGGATCGTCTGGAGGGGCCCCTGCGGCCCCAGGAGACCTGCGACCCAGGTACAGTCCCCAGACTGGCCTCCAGCCTGAGTCCGGGCCCCCTTCCCACCCCAGCCACCCCCCCCCCGTCTCCCCCGTCTCTGTGGGAGGACTCGGCCCCACGGAAAAGCCGTCGGGAGCAGATTCCGAGCCTCCTGCTGCTCTGAGCTTTTGAGAAGGTTCCAGATCTGGGGGAGAAACTGTCCATTGAGGCTTCTTGGCTACGAGTCACCTTCAGGGTGACTGTGACGCACAGCCACGCTGACGAGTGCGGCGTAGCTCACCTGTGTGTTTACAGACTCATGGACCAAAGCTGTGGTACGCAGCTCAGAGCCTTCCCAGAAGGTGGTTTTCAGGCTCGTTCACCTGAGGAGCCGGTGGAGCACCGACGTGTGCCAGGCTCATGCCGAGTGTGCCGAGATGGTCCCCTCAGCGAGGGCCGCCACTGGGAAGGGGACCCGCAAGTCCTCAGCCTGGTGGAGGAGGCTGGCCGCGAGGGGCAAATCAGTTCAGGAAGACCTAGGAGAGGCAGGGCAGGGCCTGCGCCCGAGGCCGGCATCGGCCCGCCATGCCTCGGGCAGGCGGGTGCCGACGCTGAGGCCTCGGGCCTTGAGACGTGAGCTCTGTGTGCCACCGTGAGAACAGAGGCCTGCCTTCCTACCTGTCCCCTCCCAGCGGGTCGAGGGGGCAGCCGTGCAGCGGGCTCGGGGCCGCCGCTGAAGAGGAGCCGGTCCTTCCCGCTGCCTTCCGTCCACGAAGAGACCCTGGATGAGCTCGGCAAGGCCCAGGCGGGAGACCAGACGCCTCTTGTCCCACCAGGTGAGGCACTGGACGCCCTGAGCTTGGAGCATTTATGGGTGGGCAAGCTCTGAGGCCCAGAGGACCCCGTGCCCACACTCTGGCTCAGTCAGGTGCGGTGGTGAGTGTCTTGCTGCCCCGAGCATCCTGTGAGCTCCTCTCTACACTGCTCTGTTTGACCCTTGCCTCGCGTCTGTGTCCCAGGGGTCCTCATCCCTGAGGCTGCGCCGGGCCGCCGTGGGAGCACCTCCCCCAGGGCCATCCTTTCTCCCCTGTGCTGGGCTGTGCCCGCCAGCACACCGCTGTGTGGCATCCTCTGCTGAAATGGGTCTCCTAGGCCCTCTGTCCCTTCAGCTGCCACCAGGACCTGCTTTCATTAAAGCCAAGTTCTCAGGGCGCCTGGGGGGCTCTGTCAGTGAAGCGTCTGTCTTCGGCTCGTGTCATGATCCCGGAGTCCTGGGGTCTGGCCCCGCATCGGGCTCTGCTCTGCGGGGAGCCTGCTTCCCGCTCTTACACTTCCCCTGCTTATGCGTTCCCTCCACCTCTCTTTCTGTCTCCTTTTGTTAAATAAGTAAATAAAATCTTTAAAAAACGAAGCCGAGCTCTCCAGGGGCTGTCCATGCGGGCTCCTCCCTGCTCTGCCTCTGCTGCGCTGTCTCGGAGGCTCTCTGCCCCTCTCTGGGCCCCTTGCCCACAGGGACCTGGTCATGGGCTCCGTGTGCTGCAGCCTGGACGCTCTCCCGGGGCGACCCACGGTGCTGCCAGGGATTCTCACGCTCACCCCACTGTCTGCACAAACTAGCTCGCTCCTTCTCACCTTCTAATTTTGCTCTTACGTTGGAGAGTCTGTCTTGTTTTCGTGCGCTCTCTGAGCTGTTGGCAGGTTTCATCGTCTGGTGTGTTTGAGACCCATTTGGGTTCCCTCTTCAAGAACTGTCTGTTGGGTGCGTGGCTGGCTGGGTCGGTAGAGCGTGTGATGCTTGATCTCAGGGTTGAGCTCGAGCCCCACATTGGGTGTGGAGACTACTTTCTGCTTATATTCTCTGCCCGTTTTCTGCAGGGTTTCCTGACTCTGTTTCCTTGGTCTGCATTAATTCTTCATGTGCTCTGGATAGGGCCCTTCCGTCACTTGTAATTGTTGAGACGCCTGTTTCTGGCTCCTGGAACAGGAGGCACGATGCCGGTGTACTGCGAACCGGCCGCTGCACACCCTGTGATCGGCGTCTGGCGCCTTCCTCCTTGCTCTCGCCTCATTCACTGGGGCGTAAGCGCGTCCTCCCAGGGCCTCTTCTGCAAGCTGCGCGGCCCGTCTCCCGCACAGACGGGTCCTTCCTTGGCCATTCCTGCTTGTTCGAAGTCAGAGATTCAGCCTTTCCTTACTTCGTGTGGTGATAATTTACACGGCGCCATTCACGAAACAATCTTTTGTTTCCTATTGCCTTTTTTGGTGCCATCTTTCTTTGGTGTCAAATTTCTGAATATACGTTTGTTTTTGTGTTTTTTTTGAAGATTATATTTATTTGACAGAGACACGGTGAGAGAGGAAACACAGGCAGGGGGAGTGGAAGAGGGAGAAGCAGGCTTCCCGCTGAGCTGGGAGCCTAAGGCGGGGCTCGATCCCAGGACCCTGGGATCATGATCTGAGCCAGGCAGATGCTTAACGACTGAGCCACCCAGGTCCCCCCCCCCCACTTTTTTCTTTAGTAATAGTTTTTTATTTTTTTCTAAAGATTTTATTTATTTATTTATTTGACAGACAGAGATCACAAGTAGGCAGAGAGGCAGGCAGAGACAGAGAGAGGGGGAAGCAGGCTCCCCGCTGAGCAGAGAGCCCGATGCGGGGCTCGATCCCAGGACCCTGAGACCATGACCCGAGCTAAAGGCAGAGGCTTCACCCACAGAGCCACCCAGGCGCCCCTAGTAATAGGTTTTTGGAGAGATATTTCACATACCATTGAGTTCACTTTTTTAAAGTGTATCATTCATTAGTATATTCGCAAAATTGCCTCGATCCGCACTACGTAATCCCAGAACGTTTTGCCAGCCAGCAGAGATGTCCCGTCAGCTCTGCCCCGGCCCCAGGCGGCCCCAGGTCTGCGTTCTGCCGCTGCGCCTCGCCTGCTCTGGGCGGTCCATGACTCGGATCTACTCTTCAGGCGCCTTGTGTTCTCCTGGGATGTTCGCCCGCTGCTGCCCGGGCACCAGGTCGTTTTCAGTTCTCACCGACCGTTTCTGCCTGGGTAACGCTCGCACAGGAGGTGTAGATGGTCAACGGGCCGTGGGGCCGTGGCTCCCAAACGGCTCACCTGTGAGGCCGACGCCCAGATGCAGAAAGCAACCGCTCCGGTCCCCAGCGGCTGAGACGTCAGGCTCGCCCCCTGTCCCGCCGGGCTCCCTGCTCTCCCGAGTCCCGGCAGCGCGAGCTGGGGCCGGGTTGCGCTGCTGCCGTGCAGCTGGTGTCTCGTGCGCATCCGCATCCGTGTCGTGTGCAGCGACACGCACCTGTTCTCAGCGGAGGGTCGTGGGGTGTGGTGCGAACGCACTGCGTTTGTGTGTCCGTTGAGCACACGTCCCTGCTCCCGTGGGAAGGGCTGGTCAAAGAGCGCTTGCCCTCGGCTCAGGAGACGTGGCGCGCGGTCTTCGGGCACTGCTCCGGTGCGTGCTTCCCCGCCCTCCTAAGGCTGTGTCGCCCAACACGGGGCCCCAGCACGTGTGGCTGTCAGCATTCGGATCTGGGCAGTTCGGGCCTCTGTCCCACTCAGGCGCTCTTGGCCTTCTGTGTCAGTGCCGCTGGCAGGAGGCCCCCACCCGCCCGCTGGCTTCTTCCTGTCTTCCTCACACCAGCTCCTCTGGCCCAGTGGGCCCCGCGGTGGCCGCTGCCTGTCCTCCTGACCACTCCTGAGCCCTAGGACTTGTCACCTCCATTGGGATTGACTGCATGGTCTTTTGTGTGCCCTCCTCTCGGATCGTCGCCACTCCTGATGGGTTAATGGTTCTTTAGGTCTCTGTGCGAGTCCGTTTGGGGACGTGCGTGGAAGGTATTTTCTGCTCTCACGTTTCACGTGCCTCAGAGTGTCTTTTCACGGATAGAAGTTTGTAAAATTAATGGAGTCCAATTTATCAAATTTTCTTCTTCTGTAATTAATGCATCTTTTGTCCTGTTTAGGAAATCTGCCTGTAAGATTTAACATTTTACCTTTCATATTTATCTCTCTAGGGTTGGCTCTTTGATCTCAAGTGCGTACAGGACATGATACACTTTTTTCCATATGGCTATTCAGCTGACCTGCCGCATTTTAAAAAATGTGTTTAGCAAATTTTTCAAATAAAAAAACTTCAGTGACAGATAACTGAGAGTAAAAGCAGTCCACCTGTCCTAAAGTTCAACTCTGGATCACGCAGTTCTGCAAACACGCAGGCACATTCGCCTGTCCTCGGGCCCTGCAGGCGGTGCCCTGTGTGAGACCTGAGTCTGCAGAGAGCGGAGGTTCTCAGCATCTTACGGGCTGTCTGCACCGCATGCGATGTGCGTAAACTGACGTTCAGAGCAGCACCGTGTAGAGCTGTGTGACCGTTACCGTGCGCATGGGTTAGTCACAGGGACCGTGATACAGTTTTATTTTTAACAATATTTTTTTTAAAGATTTACTTATTTAAGAGTGAGAGCACAAGTTGGGGGGCAGAGGGAGAGGGGGAATTTCAGGCTGACTCTGTGCTGAGCACAGAGCCTGACACAGGGCTTGATCGCCTGACCCTGAGATCACAACTAGAGCCGAAATCAAGAATTAGACATTTAACTGACTGTGCCACCCAGGCGCCCCAGCTGGGTTTAATTTTTTAATTTTTTAATTTTTAAAAAAATATTTTACACATTTATTTGACAGAGAGAGAGAGCGCACAAGCAGGCAGAGAGGCAGGCAGAGGGAGAGGGGGAAGCAGGCTCCCGGCTGAGCAGAGAGCTGGATGCAGGGCTCAATCCCAGGACCCTGAGATCATGACCTGAGCCGAAGGCAGAGGCCTAACCCACTGAGCTGCCCAGGCGCCCCAAAACAATAACATGTTAATAAGATACGTAACATGAATACATTGTCACATAATATAATGATACAACAGCAAATACTGGGAATGCACAGTGTCTTGGGATTAAGAGTTGGTTGTGGAGGCGCCCAGCTGGCTCAGCCAGTGGGGTGTAGGTCTCTTGATCTCAGGTTTGTGAGTAAGAGCCCCACGTTAGGTGTAGAGATTACTTAAAAATAAAATCTTAAAATTTTTTTTATTTAAAAAAATAAAATAAAACTTGGTTGTGGGTCACAAGAGAGCATGCGTGCCCGCACGGTGGCTGCAGTCCAGGGACCCGAGTCTCACCTCTCAGGGTCTGTGCTGCTCCGCCTGCGGGGGGAGAGCTCAGCCTGCCCTCCGCCAGTGTGTATGGACCCACGTGTCCGGCGGGTCAGCACAGTGTCCTGAGTCTTCCCTCCATTTGTAGGGAACATAGCAGGGGCTACCTCAGACCTGAGGATGGCATGTGACCGTGCCAGGGTCCTCCTGCAGGCGGAGGAACGCCCTGGGAGCGCCATGGCCGGCAAGGTAGGTGGGGACCCTCTCTCCTCTATCAGGCTGTGCTCTGCCTTGGCGTAGTGCTCCCTGCGGGAACCTTCTCCCTGCCACATCCCTCTGACCACGCTGCCTGTGCTCTTTTCAAGTCCAAGAGGAACGTGACTGTTGCAGACGCTCCCTCTGCAGTCTTCCGCTACTCGGAGACGAACTCCGACGAGACTGTCTGCGGCAGGAAGACGGACGCCATCTTCAGAGCCGCCAAGAAGAACCTGCTCACTCTGATGAAGCTGGACGTAAGTGGCTGCCCTCCCGCCTTCTCTCCAGCTGCGGTGAGCGGGGAGACTCGCACAGTCTCTGCAGGGGCGGGTGCCGACTCCCACAAACTGTTCTTTAAAGAACCCACTGCTTTTGGGCGTTGTGTCCTGGGTCGGGGCTCCCTCTGGGACTGATCAGGATGGCGTCCTGCTGCTGCCGGCTTTGCACACCCTCTCCCTGGCACCGTCTTCTCAGCACCCCTTACCCTCCCCTGCGTGCTTGCAGGGGCAGGAACGGGCCGAGCATCCTGTGTGCTCTGCACACTTCGGACACCCCCAGGATGCCCTGTAAGGGTTAAAAGTGACCCTCTCCTGACCAGTCTTCATCACGCTCCCGTTTTCTCTTTATCCTTTTCTCCCCTCACATTTTAAAAAGAGTTGTGGGGGGACGCCTGGGTGGCTCAGGCGACTGCCTTCGGCTCAGGTCATGATCCCAGCATCCTGGGATCGAGTCCCACATCGGGCTCCTTGCTCAGCGGGGAGCCTGCTTCTCCCTCTGCCTGCCGCTCTGTCTGCCTGTGCGCGCGCACTCTCTCTCTCTCCCTCTCTCTCTCTGACAGATAAAAAGAGTTGCGGGTACCCTGCATACAGAAGAATGTGGGTGCCCACGGAACCACCATGCCAGGGACCAAACTGGGTGCCCTCTGTGGCCCCGGCCCCTCCTCTCCAGGAAGCACTGCCCAGCGCCCGCGTGGGGACTCCCTGTGCATGACTCATCCCGTGTGGCCCCTGCGCCTGCTGTTCCTTGCTTGGTAGCCCCTCTGTGACTTGCTCACATGGCTGCTGGTCCGGGAGGCTCTGCCAGCCAGGACTGAGTGTCCATCCCTTGTCCACGCTGTGGAGGGACATGAGTGGACATGTCTGTGTCCCGGGGGTTGTGCGTCACCTCTCGCCCAGATCGGGGGCTCCTGTGGCCTTGCACGCATGACAGCGTCCAGGTTTTCAGCCTTTTCCATTTCAGATACTACGGGCACAGTGTTGAGTACGGCTTTTTTTTTTTAAGATTGTATTTATTTATTTGACAGAGATCACAAGAGGCAGAGAGCCAGGCCGGGGGGTGGGGGTGGGTGGGCAGGGAAGTAGGCTCCCCGCTGAGCAGAGAGCCCGATGTGGGGCTCGATCCTAGGACCCCGGGATCACCACCTGAGCCGAAGGCAGATGCTTAACAACTGAGCCACCCAGGCACCCCTAGATATAAATATTTTTTTGAAAGACTTTATTTAGGGCGCCTGGGTGGCTCAGTGGGTTAAAGCCTCTGCCTTCGGCTCAGGTCATGATCTCAGGGTCCTGGGATCGAGCCCCGCATCGGGCTCTCTGCTCAGCGGGGAGCCTGCTTCCCTGCCCACCCACCCCTACCCCCTGGCCTGGCTCTCTGCCTCTTGTGATCTCTCTCTGTCAAATAAATTTTTTAAAAAAATCTTTTAAAAAAATAAAAGATTTTATTTATTTATTTGACAGAGCTAGAGAGAGAGCACAAGACAGCAGAGCAGCAGGGAAAGGGAGAAGGAGAAGCAGGCCTCCTGCTGAGCAGGGTGCCCGACGGGGGCTCGATCCCAGGACCCCAGGATCCTGACCTGAGCCGAAGGCAGAGGCTTCACCAACTGGGCCCCCCGGGGGCCCCTGATTATACATGTTTTTGCTCATGGGTTCTTGGTTGGCCCGGCATCCTCGTTGGAAAGTCTGACGTTCCCTGCCAGCCAGCTGCGCCCCCGTCATAAGCCTGTCTGTAGGGCTCTCCGTCGGGGCTTCTGGGACTGCTCTCGGTGGGCGCACGGCAGTGCTCTGCCCCTGGCTGCCCTCCTGGAGGCCTTCCCCCCGCTGCAGGAGCTGCCTTTCCTGGCCCTCTGGTCCGAGAGGATGTTTTCATGACGTTTTGTCCCTTGCGCCCACAGCTCAGCATAGCATCTGACTGGGTCAGATTTCAGGCCAGAGTTGGGGCTGAAGGAGGGCAGAAGCCAGGAGCCTCCCGCTGTGCCTCGTGCCGCTGTCTGCAGCGCCGTCGGCCGGTCCTGGCATCGCGGTAGTTTGGCGACTCTGGGACAATGGTTGGTAGAGAACAGGCGACGGTGGAGGGTTCAGGAGCACCAAACAGTTTGCTGGCCAGGGCGTCGGTGGGGACTGCAGAGAGAGAGAGAGCGGGCCAGTCGGCGGGGCGGCCGGGGCTCTGCCTTCTGTCCCCAGCGACACGGAGGCTGTGTGCGCGGAGTCCCTGCGGCTGCCGGCCTGTTCGAGGACGCGGCGCTGAGGTGAGCGCTAGGCGACCTGCTGGCAGCCGCACACAGTCCCTGGGCCCAGTGTCGCCGTGAGAAGTCCTGTGCTGGAAAAAAAAAAAAAAAAAAAAAAAAAAAAAAAAAGAAAAATAACTTTTCTCTTGCTGCTGTGAAGATGTTTTGTTTGTTGGGGCGCCTGGGGGGCTCGGTCATGTAGCCTCTGCCTTTGGCTCCGGTCCTGATCCCGGGGTGGTTGGATCGAGCCCCGCGCGGGGCTCCCTGCTCAGCGGGGGGCCTGCCCCTCCCTCTCCCTCTGCTCTTTCTTGCTCTGTCGCGCAAATGGATAAAAAAAAAAAAAAATACTTGTTTTTGGCTTCCTGCGGTTGCGGAACCCGGCGCGGATTTTTTTCTTTATCTTACATGAAAGGCTTCGGGCTTCCGTCTGGGCCCCTGAATTCCTTTTGAAAAATTATGAGCATTTTCTCTTCAAATACTGCCACGGCACGTTTTCTCTTCCGAGACTCCACGGGGCGTGTGGTGTCCGGTCTCTTCTGCGTGTCCCAGTCCCTGTCAGTCCCCACCCGGGGCGCGCGTTCCGCTCCGCGGTCGCGTCCGTTCCCCGCGGCCGCCTTCACCTGCGCCGCTCCCCGGGCGGCCTCGTTGGCCGCGGCCTCGCTTCGTCCGCGCGCTGTCCGTGTGGCGCCGTCTCGGGTTCCCAGCCGGCCGGAGAGGAGCGCCGGGGCCGCGCGCTCGGGGCCGCCGGGGACCCCGCAGGGACGTGTCACCGTCCCCAGCGTCCGGAGCGTTGGCTCGGGGCTCGCTGGGGCGCGCTGTGGGCGGCCCCCCGCGGCGCGGCTCCCCGGAAAGCCCCGGTCCGGCCCCTGTCGCCGGCCCCTGTCGTCCGCCCCTGTCGCCGGCCCCCGTCACCGGCCCCTTCCGGCTTACGGTCGCTCCGTGTCCCTTCGGGCCGAGCAGGCTGCTGGCGCCCAACAGAGCCCGCTGCCGGGCGGGGGCCCCGGTCCGCGGCGCACGCGGCTCGCAGCCCCCAGGTTTGGCGGCTGCACTGAACGTCCCGGGCTGCCGTTTTCAACTCGTTGGCGGAACAGTAAGAGCCGAGGGCCGCCCTTCATGGTAAAAGTAGGGTTAGTTTTGCAAGACACCCCCGGACTGCAAGCCCCCGGCCTCGGGGCAGCGTTGCGCGGCCCCACGTCGTCGCCGGCGTCCGCGTCCGGGACTGTCCGTGTCCCTGCGCGAGGGCACCCGGCGGCTCCCCGAGGGGCACGGTGGCCCGTCCCTGCTCCGGTTTGCGCTGCCTTGATGGCGCGTTTGCCGGTTGCCCTCTGTGCCGAGGAGTCTGTTAAGGTCTCGGCCCCTTGGCAGCCAGGTCGTTGGTTTCCTTACTGTCGAGTTGTAACACCGGTGTGTTTGGGACAGCAGCCTTCGTCACCTGTGCCTTTTGCAAATGTTTTCTTTTATCTGGGGCTTGTCCGTTTACTCTCTTGACCGTGTCTTTCACAGAGCAAGACTTTTTTATTTTAATGAGGTCCAGCTTATAAATTTTTCCCTTCATGGATTACGCCTTTGGTGTCATATGTAAAAAGTCATCGCCCGACCCAAGATCATATGGATTTTCTCCTGTGGTATCTTCTACCAGTTTTATTTTGCATTTTGTTCTTAGGTCTGTGATCCATTTGGGGTTCCTTTTTTTGAAGGGTATAAGGTCTGTATCTAGATGCATCTTTTTTTTTTTTTTTAAAGATTTTATTTATTTATTTGACAGACAGAGACCACAAGTATGCAGAGAGGCAGGCAGAGAGAGAGGAGGAAGCAGGCTCCCCGCTGAGCAGAGAGCCCGATGCGGGGCTCGATCCCAGGACGCTGGGATCATGACCTGAGCTGAAGGCAGCGGCTTTAACCCACTGAGCCACCCAGGTGCCCCTAGATGCATCTTTTTTTAAGATCTTATTTATTCATTTGTGAGACAGAGATCACCAGTAGGCAGAGAGGCAGGCAGAGAGAGAGAGCGGAGCAGAGAGCCCGATGTGGGGCTCGATCCCAGGACCCTGAGATCCTGACCTGAGCCGAAGGCAGAGGGTTTAACCCACTGAGCCACCCAGGCACCCCAGTATTTCCTTTTCTTGCCTATTGCACTGTCAAGGACTTCCAGCACAATGTTGAAAAGGAATGGTGAGGTGACATCCTTGCCTTGTACATGATCTTAGCCGGAAAACGTCGAGTTTCTCATCATTAAGATGAGGTGATGTAAACTGTAGGTTTTTGTGGATAGTCTTTATCAAGTTGAGAAAGTTCCCCTCTGTTCCTGGTTTACTGAGAGTTTTTGTGACGATTGGGGGTTGGGTTTTGTCGCGTGCTTGTCTGCATCTATTGATATGACTGTGCGATTTATCTGTTTTGGTCTGTTGATGGGATGAATTACATTAATTGATTTTCAAATGTTGGACCAGCCTTGCATACCTGGGACAGACCCCACTTGGTTGTCGTGTATTAATTCTTTTTATATGTTGTTGGATTTGATTGGCTAACACTTTGTTGGGAATTTTTGCACCTGTGTTCCTGGGAGGTGCTGGTCTATTGTTTTCTAGTAATGTTTTCCTCTGGTTTTTATGTTGGGGAAATTCCAGCCTCATCGAATGAGCTAAGAAGAATTCCATTTTCTGAAAGAGATTATAGAGAATTTTTTTAAGATTTTATTGATTTATTAGAAAGGGAGAAAGAGAGAGCTTGAGCAGGGGGCAGAGGGAGAAGCAGGCTCCCTGCAGAGCAGGGATCCCAACGTAGGGCTCGATTCCAGGGTCGTGGCCTGAGTGGAAGGCAGAGGCATCCCCGACCAAGCCCCCCACATACCCCTATAAAGAACTGTTACAATTTCTTCCTTAAATCTTTGGTAGAATCTGCCAGGGAACCAGCCCATCTGGGCGTGGTGCTTTCTGTTTTGGAAGGTTATTGATTGCTGATTGAATTTCCTAATAGATAGAGGCTTATTCAGGTGGTCTCTTGTGTGAATTTCGGTGGATTGTGTCTTTCAAGAAATGGGCTCATTTCATCTCAGTCACCACGTTGTTGAACATAGAGTTGCTCATAGTATTCTTTTATTATCCTTTTACTTTGTGTGGTTTCTGTAGTGTTGACCTGTCTTTCATTTCTGGTATGAATGATTTACTTTCTTTTCCGTTTTTCTTAGTCTGGCTACGGGCTTGTCAGTTTTACTGATGAGGGCTCTGCGCTCAGCAGGAGTCTGCTTCTCTCCTTCTGCCGACAACCCCCACCCCTCACTCTCTCTCTGAAATAAATAAATAAAAATCTTAAAAAAAAAAAACAAAAAACGGAAAGGTTTGGGGCGCCTGGGTGGCTCAGTGGGTTAAAGCCTCTGCCTTCGGCTCAGGTCATGATCCCAGGGTCCTGGGATCGAACCCGCATCGGGCTCTCTGCTCGGCGGGGAACCTGTTTCCTCCTCTCCCTCTGCCTGCCTCTCTGCCTACTGGTGATCTCTCTCTCTGTCAAATAAATAAATAAAATAAAATAAAAATTAGACTGACGTAATTAGAAATAGATGCACTCGTCTCTGCCCGCAGCTCCTGACAGCCCGAGGGGACAGCAGACAGGGCTGGTCACACTCCAAAGCTCGGCACTGGCGGCCCGACCCCCACCCTCCAGAGAGCGGAGAGGGGCTGCGGACCCAGTTAACAATCTGCCATGCCGCCACAGAAGTCCCCGAGCTACGGGGTTCAGAGAGCTCCCAGGTGGGCAACACACCCACGTGGGGAGGGCGGCGCACCCCCAGAGGGCACAGAAGCTCCGCGACCGTCCCGCTGACACCCGGCCCTGTGCCTCCCTCCCACGGGGCCGCTCCCGACTCGGGCCCTCCGTAACAGACCAGCGACAGCGCGTCCGCGGTTCCCTGAGTTCCGTGAACCCGAGGAGGGGGCTGTGGGAGGCGCCAGTTCACAGCCAGGCCCTCGTGTAGCAAGTCGCGTGCGCCCGGGGACCCTCGACTTGGGACTGGGGCCTGGTGGGACCGAGCCCCTAGCCTGTGGGTTCAAAGCGGAGCCGGCCTGCAGGCTGCCCGGCAGGCCTCGCGGAGAGCGGGAGACCCGCCCGGCGTGGGGAAGCCCGCCGCAAGGGGTCGGACGCCTTCCGTATGTAGCGAAACGGAGTTTTCCTCGTAAACACTGTACTGCTTTGTAGAGTGTGGGAACTTGGACCCATAACCCTGACCCGCCAGGCCTTGGGTCACAGGAGCTTGTACAACCGGGTACAGCATTGCTGTTGCCGTGTGGAAGGTCAGTTAAGAATGAGAAAAGGGAGGGGTGCCCAGTGCCTCCCTCGGGAGTGTGGGACTGTTGTTTTTTTTTCTTTTTTTAAGATATTATTTATTTATTTGAGAGAGAGAGAAAGCACATGTTGAGGGTTGGGTCAGAGGGAGAAGCAGACTCCCTGTTAAGCAGGAAGCCTAATGTAGGGCTGGATTCTGGGACTCCAGGATCGTGACCTGAACCGAAGGCAGATGCTTAACTGGCCGTGGAGCACGTCACTCTTAATCTCAGGGTTGTGAGTTCAAGCCCCACACTGGGTGTAGAGAGTACTTAAAATCTTAAAAAAAGCAGGGATACCTGGTGGCCTCAGTTGTTAAGCATCTCCCTTCAGCTCAGATCCCAGGGTCCTGGCATCGAGTCCCCCATCGGGCTCCCTGCTCGGCGGGAGGCCTGCTTCGCCCTCTCCTTCTCCCCCTGCTTGTGTTCCCTCTACTTGTGGTCTCTCTGTCTCTGTCAAATAAATAAATAAAATCTTAAACAAACAAACCAAGAAGGACAGTGCAGGTGTTTGTTTTGCACTTTGATGGATTCGTGTCCTGTACTGTTTCTCTGTGGAGGTCCGGGGCCCGGACCTGGACCGTCTTCCCTCGGACGGGGTTCTCTGCACGTCTGGCGAGGCAGGTCTGCTGCAGCAAGGTCCCCGGTTCTCCGTCATTAGGCAGCGTCCTTGCTCCCGCACTTTGAAAGGATGGTTTCACCGGGTACCGAATTCTAGGTTGGTGTGGTCTTTTCTCTCAACATTTTAAACATTCGACTTACTCTTTTCTTGCTCACGTGCTTTCCTGAGGGACGTCGATACCATTCTTGTCTTGGTCCCTCTTTGGGTCGGGTGTTTCTTCCCTCTGGCGTCTTTCAGGATCTTTATCTTTGATTTTCTGTAGTTTGAAGGTGCTGTGTAGGCCTGGGTGTGGCTTTGGCGTTTATCCTGCTCGGTGTTCTCGGACATTCCCCGGCGTGTGGTTTGGTGTCTGACATTAATTTGGGGGGACTGCTGGCCTTCCCGCCACGTGTGTGTTACGGGTTCGGCGTCGTCCCCCTCGAGCGTCCTCGTCTGCGTTCGTCAGTTTTGTTTGCTTTTCAGGTTCAAGCTTTGTGTTGCTGTGTCCGGTCCGCAGACGAGCTCGTCAGAGGCGCATTCCTGCCCTTCTGTCTTACCTCCAGCTCTCCTCTCTGGTTCCCAGGAGACCTGCTTCCGTGTCGCGCGCTACTTTATCCTACAACCCTTAGCCTGTATTAGCCACAGTTGTATAAAATTCCGGTCTGAGAATTCCACCACCCCCAGCAGGTCCGAGTCTGATTCTGATGCCGCTCTCTCTCTTCCGTGTGCGTTTGTGTTCTTTGTGTGCCTTGTGGCTGTTTCTTGATAGCAGGACACGACGTCCCTGGTCAGAGGAACTGCGGTCTCCCTCCACTTCACTAGCGTGATCCAGGCAGGGGATGGCTGGGGTCGGGCCCAGTCCCTTCTCGGCCCCAGAGCCGCTGCCGCAGAAGCCCCCGCGGGGCCAGATGGAAGGGGAGCTGAGCAGCCAGCCCCTGCCCAGCCGGGGTGTGGAACCTGGGGTCCGACATGCGGCTCCTGCTTGGCCTCTGAGGGTACAGCAACCTCCGGGGCCTGCTGTCTAGGCTTCGGGAAGCACAGGCCGGCCGGCCGCCGCACACCCACACCGCCTCTGCTCGTGCTTCCCAGGGGCTCTGGGCTTGAAGAGGGCCAGTGGGGGAAGGAGGCGTCTTCCTCACTTGGGCCGTCCGCGCACCCTGACTCCACACCCCAGCATTTCATCAGTGCCGGCTGGCCTTGTGATAACCCTCTGCACCTCTGAACAGATTCATGGTTTTGAACTGTTGCTTTGAACAACACTGGTTACATTAAATTTATCATTGATAGAGAGAAGGCACTGCAGCCAACAGAACTTGGGTCCCACAGCGGTGAGGCATGGGGAGCAGGGCACGCTGTGACCCCTCCGTCCGTCTGTCTGCAGTGAGGCCCACGCATCCGGGCCGCAGTCCTGCTTCACCCCGACCTCCCCTTCCCCTGGTTAGCGAAGGCCTTCTGGACTCCAGCAGCCTAGGCTCTGCTGAAATAATTTACCCCAAGGGCAGGCCTGTGGAGCAGAGAGTGCTGGGTGGGTTCAGAATGTTCCTCTCCTTCCCGCTGCTGGAGGCCCGAGGGCATTTTCTCCGCTTCCTGCGGGAGCCCGGGGAGCCCGCCGGAGCTCCTGGAGGTATAGCCTATGAGGCGCCAGGGCCCCATGACGGGGTGTCCTACGCCGAGGGCGCCTGTTTGCCATGGGCGGCTGTGCAGAGTGCGGCCTGGCAGTGGTCCTCCGCACGGTCCGTCTGCGTTCCTCGTGGGGGCCGGGGCCGCCTCCTTGTGTTGACCCCTGCGTTGTTTGTAGGACCCCTCGCTCTTGGATGACCGGGTGTCGCTGCTCCACGTTCCGGGGGGCACGGTGGTGTCGAGGCAGGGAGACCAGGTGAGCCAAGGGCCGCGGTCGGAGGGAGCGGTCCCCAGGGCTGCCCGGCGCTGGTCACGTGATGCAGGGCCCATGGCCCCTGGCCCCGGGGCGCTCCTTACCCCGGGCTGTGGGGGTGTCTGCGGACATGGTGCCAGTCACCCTGCCCGTCCTCGAGGGGGAGGGTGCGTGTCCACGCTCACAGACGCGCGTGTCCGCACGTTTGTACGAGAGTCATCACCGATCTCACAGTCTGGTGCAGAAGGGAAGCTTTTGTTTTCTCAATTCTCAAATCCAGATACAGGTGGAAAACAATTTTTTTTTAGTGAAATGAACCTGATTTCTGGTTCTGAAAGCCACATTCTGCTGGGCAAGCAAAAATAATCTCCACAGCTCCTGCGCTCCTCCTGCCCTCCACTGCTCCAGCTCGTCTCTGCCGCTGCTGGCATGGCCGGGGCGTCTCTCTCTGTAGGAGTTGCGCTTTCTCTGGCCCCTGCACTAGCCTGGTGGACAGTGTTTTGTCTGGTTCGCTTTGAGAGCAGCTTGGATGAGACGACGGGTCCCTCTTGTTGGGTGAGCGGGCCGAGCCTGGGCCCTCCACCCGTCTCAAGGGGTCTAGGTGATGGCAGCCAGCTGTGCGGACCCAGGGGCAGGACTTGGGGACAGACGTGCCCAGGCACAGGCGCCTGTAAGCCCTGGATGGGGAAGGCTTGGAGGGCCAGCCCGGGGGCGGGGTGGCATCGGGCCCCCAAGGGGGTGCTCTGCAGGTGTCCGAAGGCATCAGTGTCACTGCCTCCCTCTCCCCCCCTTCTTCCCTCTGGTCTGTGCCATGACCAGGAAAGGCTCTTCCTCTCCCCAGAGGAACCACACTGCTGGCTGACTCTCTTGTGCCCGGTCAGTCAGGGCCAAGGGTTAGGAGAGCCCTCGCCTGCTCACAGGTTCAGTCCCTGCTACCGCCTTCTGTGGCACCCGGTGCGCGGGGACCCCTCAGAGGCTGTTTGGGGGGTACGGGGTGCGGAGCCGGCCCGTCTGCCCCTGGCCTCCCAGACCCTGAGGGCCAAGCCTTGCTCTCAGGCCTCCCAGAGCCCTGCACTGCCCCTTTCCTGCTCAGACCAGAGAGGAGTGGTCTGACCAGAGCAGGGGTGAGCAGGTCTGGAGATAGGCAGGTGATGGACACAGTGAGGTTGGCCTCGGAGTAGTCTCACGGGCACGCCTGGCAGACGTGTGATGTGTGTGGGGTCAGGGAGACTCAGCAGGGCCACGTGGGGAGAGAAGGGAGCACATCTGGAGGCCTCTGGACGGCTGTCGCCCCGGCAGCAGAGCCGCGTGGCTGCATAGGCCAGCTGATGTGCGGGGGGGTGTGCGTCTGGGGCCAGGCTCTCTGCCGCCAGAGAACTGACCCCTGTGATTGGTCATCAAACGGTGAAACCATGGACCCTGCTGACACTTCTGGGAGAGCCCAGCCCAGGATCAGTGACGTGAGACGGCACAGGCGCAGGAGAAGCGCCGCCCGCAGCCAGCCCCGTGGTCTCCAGCCCACACCCCTTGTTTGGTCAGGACGTGAACATCCTATTTGTGGTGTCGGGGCTGCTGCACGTGTACCAGCGGAAGATTGACAGCGAAGAGGACACCTGCCTGTTTGTTGTGCGCCCCGGGGCGATGGTGGGCCAGCTGGCCGTGCTCACGGGAGAGCCTCTCATCTTCACCATCAAGGCCAACAGGGACTGCAGCTTCCTCTCCATCTCCAAGGCCCACTTCTATGAGTGAGTCCGGCCCGGCCTGGGTGGCTCCTGGGCGGGTGGTGGCCGTGGCAGGGCCCATGTCGGGCACCTCTCGGGGTCCTGCCTCTGGCCCTTCTCACGCTGGAGACAGGAGTTCCGGGGACGAGGGCGAGGCCCGTAGGGTGAGGCGGCAGGAAGGGGCTGTGGCACTACGGGGTTAGCCCCGGAGGACTCCAGCTCCTCTTCGGGAAGACACAGTCCACGTCATCGCTAAGCCTGGGTGCGGGCAGGCCCTGCTCAGCCCCGTCCAGCCTGCCCCGGCCCAGCGGTGTCCTCAGCCTGACTCCCTGTGCGTGTGTCGGCGTGCACGGGCCGGCAGCACGAGTCTCCTGCCGCCGGCAGCTCCCGCCCTGTAGACACCGTCTGGTGGGTGTCCTGGGTGAGCTCGTCCGGTCCTGGGCCTCCCCCCGGACTTCGCTCCGGAGTGCAGGCTTGTGTGTCGGCCTGCTGTCCTGACACCCGTCTGGCGCACCTCAGGGATTCCTCAGGCTGTCGTCCGAAGCTGAACCGTCGACCCCCCCCCCCCCCACCTTGCTCCTGCTTCCACCTTGCGTCTACTCGGGGACTGGTGCCTCTTGCCTGCCATCGCTCGGGCCGAGTCCTGGAGTAGCCCCAGTCCCACTGTGACCCCTGAGCTGACCACAGCCCTGCTGCTGCTCTCCAGAAGCCTCCACAGTCTGGGGCTGCCCTGCTTCCGCCCTCGCCCCCAGCAGCCTGTCTGTGCACGGCGGCAGGGAACCGGAGCCGTCGTGTTCCCGCTGGCCAGAGCCTGCCAGGGACTCCATTGCGCCCGGGATCCTCTCAGCGCCTTTCCTGACCTAAGGCCCCGCCTGGTGGCTGCCCTCCAACCTCTCAGCCTCACCCTGTCTGGTGCCCTTCTCACCTCCTTTCCCCACCCCCTCTGGAGTTCACGGCACATTGTCGGGGGGCAGGGACTTCACATCCCACTACCGGGTCGGGCCCCCACGTGAGGTCTGTGCTCAGAGCACATCTGGGGGGCAGATGGCAGTGGGCAGGGGGCCCCGCGGCCTGTCCCAGGGCTGCCAGCAGCTGTCCGTGGGCCACGAAGGAGCAGGCGGCTGAGAGGGCACTGCGCTCTGTCCGAGCCCTGGGCCCGTGTCTCTGTCACTTGCGACGTGGCAAGTTTGATGAACAGGGTATGGGTCCTGCCACCTCTCAAGTGCTGTGGCCTGGAGTGCAGGGGTGGCACTGGCGGGAGTGGCTGCCGGCCGTGGTGGGGCGGGCGTGACTCTGGGCTCGCCGGCAGAATCATGAGGAAGCAGCCCTCCGTGGTCCTGGGTGTTGCGCACACTGTGGTGAAGCGGGTATCGTCCTTCGTGCGGCAGATCGACTTTGCGCTGGACTGGATGGAGGTGGAGGCCGGGCGCGCGGTGTACAGGTGGGGCCCGCGGGGAGGCAGGCTTGCCCTCTACACGTGCCCTCCGGGGAGGCGGTGCCGCTGACGGACTCAACTCTGCCCCCTGCAGTCACCACCCCGTGCGTGTGCACACTTGGACACACACGCTTTCTCGCGGGCATCTCCCCGCATCATTCCCTGCACGTCCACGCTGCCCTTGGAGGTGGCCCAGCGGAGGTGACGCTAAACGGCGCTGCTGAAAGCACCGGTGCACTTGGTGTCCCTGCGATCTCGTCCGGGCGCCCGCAGCTCTGTGTCTCGGCTGCCGCAGCCAGGGACACAGATAGGGTTACAGCTGTTGACTTTCGTGATAACTGAAAATTCAAACTAAGGAGATTTTAAGTATTTCGTTGTTTATTTAAAAACCATAATAAGCCATTTACGTATTAGCATGTGTGTTTTTATTTATTTATTTTAAAGCCCTTTATTTTTTTTTTCAAAGATCTTATTTGAGAGAGAGCCTGCTCATTAGCGGGGGCGGGGGGGGCCAGAGGGAGAAGCAGACTCCCTGCTGAGCAGAGAGCCCGACATGGGACTCAGTCCCAGGGCCCAGAGATCATGACCTGAGCCAAGGCAGACATTTAACTGAGCCACCCAGGGGCCCCGAGCATTTATTTTTTTTAATGTGAAACAACTGTGTTTCCCAAAACAAAATAATTCAGTGAGAAGATTGCATTCTCCACCCTCCCACCAGTGGTGGAGGGCTTCCTGGCCTTGCCTCTCCAGTCCAACAGCCTCTGTCCCCGCAGGCAGGGGGACAAGTCAGACTGCACCTACATCGTCCTCAGTGGCCGGCTGCGCTCCGTGATCCGCAAGGACGATGGCAAGAAGCGCCTGGCGGGCGAGTATGGCCGTGGAGACCTCATTGGTGTGGTACGGCCGGGCTCCCTCCTCACCATGCCCTGCCCTGCGGTGACTGCTGGCCCACTGCCTGGGTGGGGGGGAGCCCTGGAAGTGACCTGTGGAGGACTCTCCCCCCCACCTGGGGCGCACCTTTCTTGGGGGGCTGACACGCATGCGTCCACCCAGGCTGCCGCACCAGGGGTGGGACGGCCCCTTCGCCCCATCCAGGAAAACATGCCTCGAGGTGGTTCCTCTGAGACTTGCGTGTAGGATGAGGCCCTGGCCGGTCTCTTCTGGGTGCCTGACCCGGGTCCCGGCGCTGCCGGCAGCACGCGCTCTTGCCAGCTCTCACTGATGCTTCTCCAGCCGCACTAGCCCCTTTTCCTCCCGTTCCCCACCATACACCGCATTCCAGGAGGGTTGCCGTGTGCTCTGCCTTCTGGTTGGGTTCGGAGTGCGGCCAGCTGGGCCTGCGGGGCTGGCGCGCGTGGGCAGTGTGGCTGTGCCTCCCCAGCCTCTCTTCTTCAGGTGGAGACGCTCACCCACCAGGCCCGGGCGACCACAGTGCATGCTGTTCGGGACTCGGAGCTGGCCAAGCTTCCGGCGGGAGCCCTGACCTCCATCAAGCGCAGGTACCCACAGGTGAGCACTCCTGTTGCCGGCCGCCTTCAGGGAAAAGCCCGTGAACTCGGCCTTTTCAGGCACAGGACTGCGTTCTTCTCAGTACCGAGGGAGGTGCGGATTGGAGTGACCCGGAGCAGGCAGGTTGCACATTTTAAAGGAAGTGTCCATGTGGACCAGCACGTGGGGGAAAGGGCCTTGGGACAGGTGACTTGGGCACTGCCAGGAGGCAGGAGGGGGACGCGGGGATCCAGCGAATGAAGCCTGCCTGGCCCATCCCACAAGTCGATAGATGTCCCAAGTGGTGTTTAAAACCATCAAGGACTCCCAGGATACACAGGAGCGAGCCCAGGGAGTATGCGGTTTCCGCAGCACAGGCCTTTCTCTGCACTTCCTTACGAAGGGTGAACTCGGAATTCGGAGACGGCAGATGGAGCTTGGGCCAGCGGCCAGCCGCAGGGTGAGGGGAGTCTGTTCTGCTCCGGGGCAGTCAGTGTGGCTGGCTCTCCGGCATCGGCCTCCCTGCTCTGAAGTAGTAGGTGTGCGTCTGGGGACAGGGGAGAGCCTTTGAGCTCAGGGCTGGAGAAGATTAGCAGCAGCGAGACGGCCTGTCCTTCCCCTCGGCACCGCGTGCGCCTGTCCAGTGCGCCTCTCTGCTCTAGAACACGAGGAAAATCCCCCAGTTCATTTTATGAAGTCAATTTTAATTTGAAACTTGATAAAAATACGGAAAAGCATTTGGGGCATAGCTACAAATACTCTAGGTTTGAGTAAATCAACAATAAAAAATGCTATTTAATTAGGGTACATTTAAGGAATGTTAGTCCAGTGTCAGAAAATTATTAAAACGTAATCAATTATGGAAAAAAGTAAAAGGAAGATCCTTAGGATTATATCAGGGCTTTTGGCAGAATTCAGCCACAGGTAGTAAACACTCGGAGTAGAAGTGAAGAAACCTTCAGACTAGAACAGACGATTAACTCTGGAACTCCTGAGTCCAGGACGGACAGGCCCCTCCTCCCCTAGCAGAAAAGGTTGAAAAATGAAACGGCCGGTGTCCACTTGGAAAAGGGGTACTCGTGACATTTGCAGAGAACGTGGGTCTTGTTAGCGGAAACCTCCAAGGGAACGGATCAGGAGAGTTTACGGGACGGCAATAGAGCTGAGACCCCTGTGTGCCCACGGGGCCTCCCGGTCAGAGTGGCAGGGCTCCTAAGGGCACAGCCAGTTGGGAAGCCACACTTTGCAAGCAGGGCTTGGCCGGAGGCCCTGATGCATCCCCTGTGGGCAGGCCCAGCTCCATCACAGCGTGGGTCTTTCCAGTGGGAAACCAGGGACGGGATGTCATTTTGTGAGCCGTTTAGAGTGCCTTCCGGGGGCCCCTTGCACGCCAGGAGTCTCACCTGTGGGCTGCCCAGGCTCCTGGGCACGCAGAGCTGTCCCGGGGAGAGGGACCCCCTGGCGGACCGCCATAGTTCCCGTGCTAGCTGGACGGCTTGTAGTCCTTTCCTGTCATCTTCCATCTGGGTGTTTGTGCCCCAGATACGGTCCCTGGGGGCCCCTTGGAGTCTTTCTGATGTGTCCTGTGCGTTTCTGGCCTGGAGACCCTGGTCCCTTCGGTGGAGCTAGGCCCGCCTGGGGGCCCAGCACAGGGGCCCTCCCTTCCCATGCCAGCCCCTCCCTCTCCAGCGGTGAGAACATCTGCTCCGATCCTGAGCCGCTCAGCAGTGTGTGCAGCCCCTCGGTCAGGACCACCCCCTCCCCCATTCCACAGTGTTACCCCCCCAGGCTGCCACCATCCCCTCACACCCTGTCACTTCCAGCTCCCCAGGACTCTTGCCCCTGCTAGACGTGGGCAGGGAGTCCCCAGCCTGGCCCCAGACTCACTGTCCCGAGAGTCAGCTGGGGAGGGCCACCCCCTTCCTCCCTCCCTCAGGGAGCAGCACTCCTACCACGCTCTGGCGTGTGGGGTGACCTGGGTTCAAATGGGAGGGCTTGGATCTAAACCCCAGGAGACCCCCGAGAACAGCAGGACAGTTTGGAGGTGGCTGGGGCCAGTCTGCCGGCCACCAGGAGCTGCGGGGTCGCTGGGAGCAAGTCTAAGCCCGGCCACTGCCTCTCCTGCAGGGCCGCTCCCTGGTGAACCCACAGAGGGATGCTCTGCTCATGCCCACGGCCCCGGGGTCCGTAGACTTCTCCATGGGCGGCTCCCAGGGGCCCAGGGCCTGTCCTGATGCTTGTCCGTCACACTCGGGCTGCTGTGGGGCCCACGGCCTCTCTGGGCAGTCAGGCCCCATGGGCGCTCTCGCACAGGCACAGGCACCGGCCTTGCCCCAACCCCAGGCTTGCTCTGTGCCCTAGAGCACAGGGGGCCCTGCCAGGGTGCTCTTGCCAGCCAGCGTCCCCCGCCCCTGACCGCTGCCCTCTCTATCTGTTCTGGAGTTCCACGTCAGCGAGGTGGCACAGAGCACAGTGTTCTCTGGCGGCTTCTGTTGCTTGCCGTGGTCTCTGAGGCCTGCGTCTCATGGATGTGGTCTCTCTTTTTTTTTTTTAAGATTTTATTTATTTATTGGACAGACAGAGATCACAAGTAGGCAGAGAGGCAGGCAGAGAGAGGAGGAAGCAGGCTCCCTGCTGAGCAGAGAGCCCGATGCGGGGCTCGATCCCAGGACGCCGAGATCATGAACTGAGCCGAAGGCAGAGGCTTAACCCACTGAGCCGGCCAGGCGCCCCGTGGGTGTGTTCTCTTTACCGCAGAGTGAAACGCTTGCTCACCTGTCGTCCTGACGGGCACGTGTGCTGTTCCCAGCGTGAGGCTGCTACGGAAAGGCTGCTCTGCACGGGTCTGTGGCCCACTTTCCGTCTCTCCTCAGGGCTGCCGGAGGGTGGCGTGGCAGGGGCAGGGGGGAGACAGATGCTGAACTTTTTCAGAAACTGCCGACCATCCCCTGTGGGCTGGTGCCAAGTGACAGTCCCAGCCCCGCGCAGCCCCAGTCACTGGGCAGCTGTCGTGCGCTCGGACCCCCTTGACGTTAGCCGCTCTCGTGGCAGGACGTGCTCGTGGGATGGGCGTTTGCGTTCTCCTGACGACTGGAAGTGTTGAGCGCCTTCTTGTGTGCTCATGGGCGTCTTTTGGTTTTTTTTGTTTTGTTTTCTTTTGTTTTTTAAAGATTTTATTTATTTATTTGATAGAGATCACAAGTAGGCAGAGAGGCAGGCAGAGAGAGAGAGGGAAGCAGGCTTCCTGCTGAGCAGAGAGCCCGATGCGGGGCTCGATCCCAGGACCCTGGGATCATGACCTGAGCCGAAGGCAGAGGCTTTAACCCACTGAGCCACCCGGGCACCCTCATGGGCTTCTTTTGAACCTTTTCACTTGATGTAGAATTTTTGAAATATATTTAATTGTTAAATTATCTTTAGGATTATTATAAATCTGTAATTTGACAACTATATCACGAGTATGTTTTTGAAGGCTCTGATATTGACGGATTAAGTGCTGTGTTTCGGATCAGCCTGAAACTCTTGACAGTGTAAGCGAACGAAGCTTTCGGGGGGTGTGTGTGAAGCAGGTGGCTGCAGCCTGGTGAGGGGGCGTGTGGCCACTCGCTCTCCCCTCACCTGTTGTGCACTAAAATTTTCCATAATAATGTGGGGGTTTTTTATTAGCTCCAATGAACAGTTTAATGCTAGATTAGTTAAAAAAAAAAACCAGACTCCTTTTTAGCTTCTGTTTTGGACCACTCCTCAAACTGTTTTTGGTCTCACATCCTAAAATGAGGACAGTCTCACTTGCCTCCTGCATGGGTGTTTTCACTCCAGCGTCCTGGGGGTAAGAGAGGCTCTCCGAGTCGGTTTGCAGGTGCCGCTGGGTCCTGGAGCCGGAGGTCTCAGCCTGCTCCCTGCACAGTCAGCCCCAGAGCTCCGGGCCGTGGGCAGTCCGGAAGCCAGCCTGACGCTGGGGTCTGGGGGCCGAGTGCAGGAGAAGCAGCCTCCGAATTACCCCATCTGTGCTGCCAGTGTGCTCTCTAACACAATTTAGGTTTTACTGAGGCTGACTCTCTTCAAAGCAGTGATGCGGAGTGAGGCTGCCCGGACAGTACGTCCTCTGTCACCTGTAGACCCAGCCAATCAGAAAATCTAACTCACTTTGTTTTTATGCAAAAGTATTGAAGTAAATTACAGATATCTTGGCGTTCCAACCTTAAATACTTTGTGACTCTAAAAATTCAGTATTAATGTGGCCATGTACTACTTTCTAGATACGATGTAACACCAGCCCATGTCCTGCCCAGGCCAGGCTCCCTCAGGAGCGCCTGGAAGCCCTTCCTGGTTCACCTGTGGGGTGGTCCTGGCCGCCCCTGGTGCTTCCCTGCCCTGGAAGTAAAAGGAGACCCTGGCCTGGCGCCAGGTCACAGGACATGTGCCCCTCACACCTGCTGGGCCCCAGTGGGCTCTCTGTGGTGCAGACCCTCATCCCACAGAGTGGGGGCCACTGCCCGGTGACCAGCCTGCCAACCGCACCACTGCCCTCAGCCCCGAGGGGTCTGCAGACACAGTGGCTTTGCAAATGGGGACCCAAGGTGCTTCTCTTCTTGGTTTCAATGTGTGGCCTCCTTTCCTTCTCTGCCCCCCAGGTTGTGACTCGGCTGATTCACCTCTTGGGTGAGAAGATTCTGGGCAGCCTCCAGCAGGGAACTGCGACAGGTGTGTCCTTGGGAGCTCCACCCTCCTGGCCCCGAGGCCGCACCTGCCCCGTGGCTGCCACAGACGGGGGTGGGCGGTGTGGGAGGGAAGCCCTGGTCCCTGTTGGACGCGGACTGGAACCGAGCATTGGGGCACTTATGGGCGGCCGCGTCTGCCCCGTGCCGAACCAGTGACACGGTTCTCCAGGCTGGGACTTTCCCTGTCAGCTTATGTGTTCTCTTCTGGTTCTAGTTCAGAGAGGGTGCTCTGTGAGATGCTCGCTGGCACCTTGTCCTGGTCCGCAGTGGCGGGAACCACCCGCACCTGCCTTGGCCTGTGGTCCCCTCTGCCAGAGCCCCTCATCAGAGCACCACACCCTCCTGGCTGCCCCAAGCCCTGCACCCCTCTGCTTCCCTTTTCCACTTCGTTTCAGCCCCTGACTTATCCTGCCGCTCCCTAGTCGGCCCCTGTGCAGTCTGTGCCCCATGCCGGCTCGGGCACTGTGGGAGGGCAGCCCTGTGTCTCCTGGCATCGACCTGGACACAGAACTGTGCTTTGTGGAAGGACTGGGGTGGCCAGCGTGCCCAGTGGGACCACAAAGTGTGGCGGTGCCCCCCTGAGTCCGCTACATCTCGTCTTGATTGACTTTGTCTGCAAAGACCCATTTCCAAACGAGGTCACACTCTGAGGTCCGCGGTGGACATGGAGGCACAGCTCAACACGTGCTGTGTCTTCACGTCACCTCTGACCACCTGCATGGTCTGCTTGACGCGGGTTTCTTGTAGAAAGCACATAGTCAGATGGTATTTTTATCATCCCGCGTGACAACTTGGTATGTGTTTTTTTAAGATGTTATATATTTATTTGAGAGACGGCCAGCACAAGCTGGCGGAGGAACAGGGAGAGGGGGAAGCAGGCCCCCCGCCGAGCAGGGAGCCCGACGCAGGGCTCGATCCCAGGACCCCGGGATCCTGACCTGAGCCGAAGGCAGACCTTCACCGACAGAGCCCCCAGGCCTCCCCGCCTGACCGCTTGTTCAGTCGGTGTGCACACGTCTGTGTTGAGCACGATTACTCCCGAGCTGGGATCGGGGCCTCTCCCTGCAGTGTTTCCTGTCCCCCCACCTCGTCGTCTTTCTCCTTCCGTCCACTCTCGAGTCCCTCAGCCCCTCCGAGCGTTCCAGCGTGCGTCACATGGCGCTCTCCGTAGCCGCTGTGGGGTCGCAGCTCCCCTCCCTCACCATGACTCCCAGGGTTGTGCTCGGTGAGCCCCTCCCACGGCCCGGGAACTGCTGCCTCGGCCAGAAAGCACCGCCGCCCTTCATCCCGGCTTCCGGGCGGTCCAGGGACGCGCCTTTCACGGCGGCCCTCCCGGGCCAGGTCTGCTGGCCGCCGACTCTCTGAGCTCCCTTCTCGCAGCCGTCCGCGTGTCACCTCCATCCCCAAGACGCGTTTGCCGATGCGTGGCCGGCCCCGGGGAGCGGCCGCCTGTGGCCGCCACAGCTTCTGATGAGAAGCCCCGATGGGGCTCTTCCCACGTCCACGTCTCGCCCTTTCTCGGGCCGCGTTGAACACTCTTCGTCCTTAGTGTGTAGAGACTACGTGCTCGTCTGCTGGGATCCGTAGATGCGTGTCTTTCGGCAGATGGGGGACGTTTTCAGTGTTTATTTCTTAAGATACTGCTTCAGTTCTGTCCCCTTTATCCTTCCGGAAGTCCAGGGACACAAATGCTAGACCTTCTCTTACTGTTTCTGAGGTCTTGGGGCACCGCCGGCTTTTCCCTTCCCCCAGTGTTGAGATCGCAGGCCTTCTCGTGATCTGTCTTCTGTCTCCACCGCGACTGTGCACCTGTGCTACTGGTCGTGGCTGCTGTGTCGCCGCTGCCTTTCTGTCCTTGTCAGTAATTCCAGATTCTGTGACCTGTTGTCACATTTGTCCGTTGTTGTAGGCGAGGTTTTCCTGGCTTTTGGTATAGCTGCTAATTCTGGATTATATCCTGTATTTCGGGCATGATGTCATGATGTCATGGGACTCTGGTCCGGCCTCTTCTGTTCTAGCCGACTGTCGGTGTGCTCACGCCCCCAGAGCATGTCCTGGCCCTGGCTGTTCGTTAGTTAGGTAGGTAGTTAGACTGTTTCTTAGGATGTTAGTTCGGTTCTCAAGGCCTTTGCGGGGTTACCCCGGTCTGCCCTGCCACGTGCTCCTCAGAGCCGCTGTGCGGTCCTGGCTGGTTTCACGCGTGGGCCGCGCGGAGGTGAGTGAGCCCAGGACTGCTTGCTGGGGGTGAGAGAACTGTTTCTGCTTCTTCCCTCTGGGATTTCCCTGTGCTGCAGGGCCTGGAGAGTTGGGGGGCTCCAGCTCCAGCCCACTGTGTCTGCAGCCTGGCCACCCTGGGAAAGAGCCCTGGAGGCGGCCCCTGGCCCGGGGGAGGGGAGCGGGGGAGCCTGCCTGGCTATAGCGGGAGAGGGGCAGGGGCACCGCGGCCTCGGTGGCCTCGGTGGCCTCGGTGGCCATGGTGGAGTGCTTCCCAGGGGTGGAGGCCCCAGCCTGGCCGCTCTCCTCTCTGTGCCCTCCAAGCCGCCTCGGGACTGCTGGCAGCGGTCCGGTGGCGTGTGCCTGCCCCGTCTCCCTCTTGGGCAGAACCAGAGCTCCCAGTGCCCCGGCGAAGGCTGAGGGAGAGCCGTGTGGAGCTGGCAGGAGAGTCCCCTTTGGCTCTGCCTCAGATGGAGGGTCCTGATATCAGAGGTCGCTAGAAAAGACAGAGAGGAGGGGAGCCAGGAAGAGAGCCCTCGGGTGTCCAGGCTGCTTGAGACCAGGGTCTGTCTGGGGTGTGGCCGGCAGGAGGGTGAGGCTGACCCCGCCCCCTGCCACTTCCGTGAGAACAGGTGCTGCTGGCCCAGAAATGACCATTGTTGGAAATAAGCTTCCAGGGACCCTCTGATGGGTGACCTTGTGGGTCAGCGGGTCTGTGGTTCCTTCCCTGCTCCGTGGGGGCCCCAGGGCCGCACGGAGCTTCCTGGGCCTCGCATCTAGAGGACGGAGACTCTGTGGTCCCAGGGACAGGGGCTCTTACCGCACTGGCTTGTCGCCCCGAGCTTCAGGCTGCCGTCCCTCACAGGTCGCACTTACTGGTTCCAGAGCCCATGGTGGGAACACCGTAGGAGGCCTCACCCGGCAGAGCATTTGGACTCTCCGAGGCTTCTCTGGGTCACAGGGTCTTTCCCTCGCGCCACGCCTTTCTCATCAGTGGGGCCCGGGGCCCGGAGTGTGTGAGAGGCCGGGTGCTCGCAGTGCGGCCCGCTCCTTCAGCGGGAGGGGCCGGCTGATCTGGTGGGCAGACGCGGGGCACTTGGGTTAGGGAAGCCGGGAGCGGACCCTGGGGCCTTTTCCTCTCTCCCAGGCCCTTGTACCCTGGGGCATCAAGAAACAGAGACACTGTGCAGTGCCAGCCCAGCCCCTTAGGCCGACACACGACCCTGTGCTCCACAGGTCACCAGTTTGGGCTGCACGCCGCAGGCAGCAAGTGGGACTCAGGGAACCCCGCCAGCAACCTCTCCACGGTGGCTGTCATGCCTGTGTCAGAGGACGTGCCCCTCACCGCCTTCGCCCTGGAGCTCAAGCACGCCCTCGGCGCCATCGGTAAGTCCTGCCCAAGGCCAGCTGGGTCCTCTGCAGCCTCCTCTTGCCCCGTGGTCCTTCTGGTTCCTTCTGCCGGTGCGCCGGCGTCCTTCACAGCTAACCCTTGTGGGCGCCGGGGACAGGGCTGCCGCGGGAGCAGGAGGACATCTGCATCTGCTGACGGTCCTGGTGCTGGGCACGTCTTGTGGGCCGAGGGCTGTCCCTCCTGCACCTGTGGCTCAGGGAGCCTCCTACCCGGAGGGGACGGTGCGCGGCTGCAAGACCCGGCTGACCGTGTGGGAAATGCCCTTGGTTGGGCTCGGGGGGCTTGGGTAGTATTTCCGAATCCCTGACAGCTGTTCAACTTTGGAATTCAAGAACAAGGAATTGAAGTTTTGAGAACTCTTAGAAATTCCCCAAATCATGAAGTGTTCTGTATTCTCTTTTTTTTTTTTTTTAAGTTTTATTTATTTGAGAGAGAGTGAGCGAGCGAGGGGGCAGAGGGGGAGAGAGAGAGTCTCAGACTCCCTGCTGAGCACGGAGCCCGACCCGAGGCTCGATCCCCCCACCCTGAGATCATGACCTGCGCCAAAGTCGAGAGTCGGACGCTCGACTGATGGGGCCAGCACGAGCCCCAAGGCGCTCTGTGTCCTCAATTCTTTACGAGTTCTTCTAGAACCGCGAGCGACGGTAACGGCAGCGTGTCAGCCTTCTGTGAGGCGGGTGTACTGGAGATTTCAGGGCTTGTCTTTTGAAAACGCGGCGCGATAGTAAACCCAGTGAGTGTTCTGTTCCTGTCGTGAAACAGCGTGAGAAGAGTGTATATTTTCACAGTTTCTACTTGATGTAGACATTCGATAATAGAAAGCATTAAATAAATACCAAATAAAAATGATTTATAAAATTGGAAGATACTGCTCTAGGTCCTTAAAACATATTCTGAAAAAATTCTGCAACACAGAAGGCATCATTGTCCCGTCCGTCTTGATCTTTGCCTCGTAACAGCCACGCCCAAAGCCGGGCTCGTGCTCCTCTCCTGTGGGCGCCACTCATGCCATCTGGGGCCGACAGCGCATCTCTGAGTCCTACAGCACAGATGTGTCACTTTCATAAAAGCTTATTCTGTTTAAAAATAAAACAACAACTTTAGGGGCGCCTGGGTGGCTCAGTGGGTTAAAGCCTCTGCCTTCGGCTCAGGTCATGATCTCAGGGTCTTCAGATCGAGCCCTGCATCGGGCTCTCTGTTCAGTGGGGAGCCTGCTTCCCCCTCTCTCTCTGCCTGCCTCTCTGCCTACTTGTGATCTCTGTCAAATAAATACATAAAATCTTTAAAAAAAACAACTTTATTCTGTAGTAATTACAGATTCACAGGAAGTTACAAAAATAGTAAAGAGAGGATCGTGTCCCTTTTCCCCCAGTTAAGCGACTGCAGCATGCTGTCGAGGTCAAGAGGGTCACTGGTGCGTCTGCAGAGGTCCCTGGTGTCGGTGGGCGCGCTGTGCCATGGTGACTGCCAGGGAGGTTCCTGCTGCCACAGCCAGGCGCAGCGCCCCGCTGCCCCTCTGGCAACCCTAACCCTGTTCTCCCGGGTCGTCTGGTTCCGAGGGCGCCCTGAGAACGGAGTCCTGCGTGGGTGACCCTGCAGACAGGCGCACTCGGCTCAGACGACGCCTGTGTCCGTCGTGTGCTCCCCTGCACCGCGGGGCGACGGACCGGACACACCTGGTTTCTTGAACCTCTCGCCTGTGGACGGGCTTTCTTTGCTTTGGGGGTTTTATGAACGAGGCTCTGTGACTCTCTGGGCAAAGGGTTCTGTGTGCACGTGTGGGCATGGGGTGCGTGTGGTCGCGTGCCTGCCGTCGTCCTGGGGGACCACCCCCCGCCCGCTCCCGCCAGCACGGCGCCGCCGCCCCACGCCTCCTTGTCCTCGCGGCCCTCGGAGCTGTCGCTGTCTGCTGTTAGTTGGAGGAGGTGCCACGGCCGGTGTGGTACCCGGTGCGGGCCTCGAACTCCCGACGCAGAGATCAGGATCTGAGCCGCAGCGGAGAGGCAGGCGCCCGTTTCTGCCGTTGTGGCGGGTGGGCAGTGAGGGCGCGTCGCGGCCCCAGCTGCATCTCTCCGTGGTGGACGCAGCGGAATGTCTCCTGTCCTTTCCGCCATCTGTGCGTCCTCTCCGCTTTTGCTCTTTTTCTCACTGGGTTCTTTGTTTTCTTACTGTGGAGGTTTGAGAATGCCTCGCCCCGAGCGGACACGGGCTCTTGGCTGGGCTGCGGGTACGGCGGCCCCCGCGCTGCCCCGACGCGTCCACGGGGCCGACCGCATGCCATGGCCGTGTCCAGCTCACCCTGGTGTCCTCGTACCTCCTTTTAGCTCCTTTCCCCTCTTCGGTAGCGTTTCTAAAAACTCTGCACCCAGCCCTAGGGCCTAGATTCTCTCCCATGTTTTTTCAAAAGGCCTGAAGTTTTATGTTTATTTTTTAAAAGATTTTTTTGTTTATTTGAGAGAAAAACGTGCGTGCTTGTGGCGGGTGGGGAGAGACAAAGGAGAGGGGACATCTCAGTCAGGCTCCACATCAGAGAGTCAGACACTTAACCGACCGAGCCGCCCCGGGAACCCCCTGAAGTTCCGCATCTAACGTAATTATCTGTTTGGAGGCTCATTTTTGTAAAAGGTTTGAAGTTTAGTAGAGATTTATTTTTTTGCTTATAAATACTCCGTTTTCCCGCTATCATTACTGAGGAACCACCCGCCTCCCCCCGAGTGACGCCGGCACCCGCCGCCGGGAACCGGCTGCCACCGCCGCGGGCTCGTTTCTGGGCCCCGCTCTCCGCAGTCCGCGGTCCGCGCGGCCGTCTCCAGGCCAGCGCCGCGCCGTGCTGACCGCGAGCGTCGAGGCGGGTCTGGAGTCAGGAAGCGGGAGGCCTCCGGCTCCGTCCTTCTGCGGGGTGGTTCTGAGCGCTCAGGGTCCCTGAGATCCGCAGGAATTTCAGGACTGGTTTTTCTCCATCTCTAAAAATGGCACTGGGACTCCGACAGGGGTCGCGCGGACCCCGCGGGTCGCCCCCCGTGTGCGGACGCTTCGGCGACGTTCCGTCTTCCAGCCCGTGAGCACGGGTCCCGTTTCCACACACTCACGTCTTCTTTCGTCTCTTTCAGCGATGTTCCGTGGTTTTCGGTGAACAAGTCTTCTGTTTCCTTGGTTACGTTTATTCCTTATGTTTTGCTGATCTTGATGCTATTATAAATTACTTTCCTTAACCTCTTTTTTTCCAGATGGTTTATTGTCCGTGTATAGGAACGTAACCGACTTCTGTGTCGTATTTATGTCCTACAACTTCATTTATTACTCGTGCCAGTTTTTGGTGGACTTTCTGGGTTTCTTTACATGTAAGATTGTATCGTCTCCAAGCACAGATGCTACTTTTCCCTTTATAGTCTGACACCTTTTGCATCTCTTTTCTTTGCCCAAGTGCTCCGGCTGGACTTCCCACACGCTGCCGAACAGAAGCGGCGAGGGCAGCGTCCTTGCCCTGTTCCTGATCATGTGGGGGAATTCTTGGTCCCGCGGCGCTGACCGTGATGTCTGCTCAGGTGCTCGTGTGTGGCCTTTAATAGACGGAGGAGGTTTCTTCCTAGTAAGAGTTGGTGGGGTTTTTTTTAAGGTTTTGTTTTTTAAGGAACCTCTACACCCCACGTAGGACTCGAACTCACAACCCCAAGATGAAGGGTCACGTGCCGCACCGATGGAGCCACTGGGCGCCCTGCACTTTGCTTCTGCCACATCAGTAATGTTCCACTCTCGTTTCTGATTTTAATCGTTTAATCTCCTCTCTTTTTTCTTTATTCGTCTAGCTTAAGGTTTGTCAGTTTTGTTGATTCTTTCAAAGAACCAACTTTTGTTTTCCTTGATCGCCCGCATCGTTTTTCTGTCCCGTCTTGTTTCTCTCTGTTCTGACCCGACTGTCTCCTTCCTCCCATCTGCTCTGGGCCCCGCGGCTGTTCTTTTCCCACTTACCCAAGGTATAAAGTTCCGTGCTTTGCAAAGAACTTCGAGTCTCAGCACACAAAGACCTGGGTGCACGGCGAGAGAAGCCAGTCCGAGGAGCCGCACACCGCGGGGCTCCCGCTCTCTGGCGCTCTGGAAAAGGCGGAGCCGCGGACACGGTGCCGAGATGGCGGTTGCCTGGGGCCAGGGGACCGGAGGCGCGGAAGCGGGGCGTGCGGAGGACTTTTAGGGCAGTGAAAATCGTCTGTGTGATAGCACAGCGGTGGACAGGTGTCATTCGCGTCTGTCCAGACCCATACAGGGTACGACGTAAAGGACCCTGACGGGCTGACTTTAGTTCGTCTCGATGCGTCAGCCTTGGCTCGTGGACGGTGACAACGGACCAGATTCCTGCAGGAGGCTAGTAGTGGGGCGGTAGGGGACAGGAGGGTGTGTACGGGAACTCTCTGTACTTTCTGCTCAGCTTTTCCCTAGACCTAAGTACATTTAAAAAAATAAAGTCTATAAATGGTTGAAAGAAAGAAAGAAAGCTGGGTCCCTGATTTGAGACCTTTCTTCTTTCTTTGAAGCCCGTTGGTAGCTCTGGGCTCCTCTCCACAGCCGACGGCTCCCTCCCTGCGTTTGGGATGCTGTGTTTCTGTTTCCCTTGGTGTCCGGGTTACTTGTTTGACCCCTGGGAAGTTCAGGAGGGCGTCACTGAATTCCCACACGTTTGTGAATCTTCCGGTTCTCCTCTTACTGATTTCTGGTTCCATACCGTTGTGGCCAGAAAACGATACTTTGTATGGTTTCACTCCTAAGTTTGTTAAGACTGGTTTTGTGGCCCAACATACAGTCTGTCCTAGAGAGCGCCTTGGGTTATGTTGTTGTCGGTGAAGTTCCCTGCCCGTTGTGGGGCTCAGACTCACGACCCCAGCACGAGGTATGGCCCGCTCCCCAGGCAGAGCCAGCCGCGCGTCGCGGGATGAAGTCGCTGGGGAGGTGTGTGGCGGGCTGCTCTGGGGGGCACTCTCGTCTCTGTGCGTTGTGGTACGTGTGTGGCGGCCTCTCCCTGCGGCTTCGGTTTCTATCTGCCAGGGACCAAGACGCTGGTCGCCCAGCATCTGTCGGGTTGCCGTCTTCTCCTCGGTGGTGGTGGTGGGCGTGGTTCTTTACGTGACCCGGACACAGGCCCGTGTTTGGGTGCCAAGACTGCACGCATCTGTCTCCCTCTCTGGTTTGACTTTTTATTCTTCTGATGATGTCCTTTGAAAACAGAAGCTCCTAACCCTAATTCAGGCCAGTTTATCGACTGTTTGCTTCCATCATCACTGCTTTCGCGTTTTCCTGAAGGAACCGCGCGCCGCCCCAAGCATGAGGATGTTCTTCTAAACTCTCCAGTGTTGCCGTTCCCGTTCAGTTTACGGTCCACTGGGGATGGCTTCTGGGGATGATGGGAGGTAGGACTCAAGATTCACTTTGTCCGCAGTGATGTTCAGTGACTCAGACCCGCCCTTCGAGAGACTGAACTTGGCCCACTGCTGTGCTGACGCATTTGCCGAAAGCCCAGTCCCCGTGCTTATGTAGGTTGCTTTCCCTCGTGGAGGAAGGTTCTAGGCTGATATCAAGCCATCCTCTCGCAGCCCTTGGAGGTGGTGGTCCGTTTCCTCAGCTTCCGGTATTTGGGAAGGAGGCAGCCAGGCAGCCAGGCCAGAGCAGGCTGGAGCAGCATCCCGGCCAGAGGCCACTTCGGCTGTGCCCCACGGAGCCACAGACGCAAGTGTGGGGGAGCCGTCTTGTTTCTCCTCCCTGCCCTGGTCCTGCCTGCCACCTGGCCTTCAGCAGAGCCCTGCTAGGGACAGGGCTGGTCACCACAGGAGCTGCAGCCCACCTTTGCTGGCTCCACACTTCCCTAAGGGGTCCCTCAGGGCCCCCCTGAGTCTAGGCAGGGGTGTCTACACGGGAGACACACGCCAGTGGGCAGGGAGAGCCCAGCCTGGGGTCCCTGGAGGGCCTCAGGGCTGGGCTCCCTGGTGTTCCTGCAGCTAGACACAGCCTGCCAGTCCCATCGCATCCCATATGACGTCCCAGAGAGGTGGGCAAGACACATCACTGTGGTGTCCAGCAGGGCCCATGAGGCAGCCCAGCCCTAAGAGGTCTCCCTCCCTCTGTAGGAGCCCTGCCAATGACCAACCGAGCTTGTAGCCAGGAGTGCAGGCCCCAGCAGGACGAGCCCCCTCACCGCAGTCCGTGGGGGGAGTGGCTTCCCTGCTACTTAAGTCTGAGGCACCTGTGCGTGTGCACCGGTTGGACCAGATACACACCCCTATTCTGTGTGCCTCTAGGAAAGCAGATGCTGCCAGTTACAATACAAGGCAATGATTTCTCATGTCTCCACTTTTTTTTTTTTTAAGATTTTATTTATTTATTTGACAGACAGATCACAGGTAGGCAGAGAGGCAGGCAGAGAGAGAGAAGGGAGGAAGCAGGCTCCCCGCCGAGTAGAGAGCCCGACGCGGGGCCCGATCCCAGGACCCTGGGACCGTGACCTGAGCCGAAGGCAGAGGCTTAGCCCACTGAGCCACCCAGGCGCCCCCTCATGTCTCCACTTTTAACTGAAGCTCTTGGAGAGCTCTGTACAAGTGTGGGGGTAAGAAGGAGGCCCTCAGGACTTCTGGGTCCTCTCCAGCCCAGGGTTGTGGGTGCGCCCCTGGGGACCTGTCTGCCGATTCTGGTGCTGGTGCTCCTGGCTGGGCAGGCCCCGGCACCTGTGTCCCTGTAGGCATCATCAGACACAGGGGATGTGAAAAGATGTGCATCTCCACATGGCTGAATACGCCAGTACACATGTTGGATCCAGCCAGCCCTGCTCACCGGGGTTTGGGCCCCCAGCACACACACAGTCTCAGTGTTGCAAAGATCTGAATGCTTTCTGTGTAGCCAGGAGACTGGGGGTCAGAGAGCCCCGTCTGGAGGCCCTGGGGCTGCTGGTCCCGGGAGGTGGGCTGCCAGGGCAGTTTTCTGTAGTTTGGGTTTGTGTTTTCAGGCCCCGTCCTGCTGCTGGCCAGTGACAATGTAAAACAACGCCTCGGCTCTGCTGCCCTGGACAGGTGCGCCAGCCCTTGTGTGGGACAGCTTCCGGCTCCCTGGGGGTCCAAGCACAGCCTTGAGCTGCACCGTCCACGCGCACCCCGCCGTCTGCGTTCCCCTGACCCCCTGGAGTCTGTGGGCCCTCCTGCCCCGTCTGCTACACCGGGGCCTGCTCACCCCGTCTGTGCTCTGGCATTGGTGTCCCTCCACGTGTGTCTTCCAGTGTCCATGAGTACCGGCTGTCCAGCTGGCTGGGGCAGCAGGAGGACATCCACCGGATCGTGCTGTACCAGGCGGACAGCACGCTCACACCGTGGACCCAGCGCTGCATCCGGCAGGCTGACTGCATCCTCATCGTGGGCCTGGGCGAGCAGGAGCCCTCAGTGGGCGAGGTGCGCCGGAGGGCGGGGGCGGGGCCTCGGGGCGGGGCCTCGGGGCGGGGCCTCGGGGGCGGGGCCTCGGGGAGCGGCCGGCAGTGCCCCCCGCGAGGCAGGGCTGCCGACTGGGCAGGTCCTGGCCCTGGCCCGCTGCTCTTCACACCCCTCTGTTTCTCTGTCTTTTCCTTTGAATGAAATATTTCAAGAACTCAGGAAGAGACATCATAAAAGCCGACACCCGCAGCTCTGGCCTGCATGTTTTGGAAACATCTTGCTGCATTGACCTCTGGTGGTTTTAGCACAAAGCAGGGCATCTGCTCTGAAGTGGCCCCCGGGGGGCCTCTTGTGAAGTGGAGCCTTTCCTGTTCCACTATGAATGTGTTCAGCGCTGGTTTTCAGGTCTAAATTTGATAAAAATCCTGTCCTATTTTATATCACTTTGAAGGGTCCTTTTTTCTCAACACTTAGGGGTTTAAGCTTTATCCATATCGTTTCCCTCATTTTTATGACTGTTGAGTCTCCTCTGTGTGAGCACCCGCCATCTGTCTGTTCTCCGCTGTGAGGCGACATCGCCGGCCCACTTTGTCTCCAGCTTCAAGGCTGCGGGGTGTCGGCTCCTTCCGTGCACACTGCGCTCCCCGGCTCCTTCCTCTCTGACCCCGGGGCAGCTAAAATTGCCCGACTCTGAAGCAGGTTCCTCTTCTGCGGGCAGAGCCGCAAGGGAGCGTGCCTGCAGGTAGTGACCTTCACTGAGAAGGTCACAGTGTGTGCCCACGAGGTGCCGTGAGAGCCACAGACAGGGAGGAGGCCCTCCCCTCCTGGCCACTCTCACCCAGCCCAGCATGAAGCAGTCACGTGGCCAGGCAGACCCCTGGGTCACAGCTTTGACCGCCAAAGGGCAGAGCACCGCACAGCCGAGCTGGCTCCCAGGACCGGGCTGCCACCTGCCGGGACCCTCCTGCCTATGGGGGCGGGTCCATCGGGCAGGGGCTGGAGTGGGGGCCTCCGTGACTGCCCACCTCTGGCGGTCAGCTGCGTCCTGCCCGAGCCCTCAGGCTGTGCTGTCCCGCAGCTGGAGCGGATGCTGGAGAGCACGGCCGTGCGTGCCCAGAAGCAGCTGGTCCTGCTGCACCGGGAGGACGGGCCGGCACCCTCGCGTACCGTCGAGTGGCTGAACATGCGTAGCTGGTGCTCCGGCCACCTGCACCTCTGCTGCCCTCGCCGCGTCTTCTCCAGGAGAAGCCTGCCCAAGCTGGTGAGGTCTGGGCGGTGGGCTGGCCCCCCGGGAACTCCTGGCCTCCAGGGCAGCCTCCCTGACTTGCTCTGTGACGGAGGGGTGCGGTCCTACACGCTCCCTCTTTGGGTCCCTGTAGTCTGAGCTCCCCGGGCCACTATGAGGCTGGCTTGCCTCTCTGTGAGCTCACGTTTTCCTGAGCTTGACTTCTGGGGCCTGTACCAGGGAGAGGGACGTGGCCCCGTCCGGCAGCAGGCGTCTGTCTCCGGGGCCGCAGAGGGGAGGCATGCTGGCACGCACGTACCTCCACAGGAAGGCAGGGGGGAGGTCACCGGAGCCCGCCAAGGGGCGGGAGGAGAGCCTCCTCAGCCCTGGGGGCTTGGGGCCTGGGCGCCCCAGAGGCTGCCCACATGCCACAACTTGCCTGGCCCCACGGCTCAGTGGACGGTGTCCTCATAGCCCTTGCCCAGCGCAGCCTCCATTTGGGGGACTCGGGGTGAGGGGCGCTCGGTGGTCTCCTGCTGGGCCCTGGAAAGGGCTTTGGGTCTGGAATAGAGGAAACCACCCTGGTCAGGCCACAGCGTGTGGGACTTGGCCCAGCCCTCCCTGGCCCCTGGCCCCTCTCTCAGGTGGAAATGTACCAGCGAGTCCTCCAGAGGCCCCCAGACCGGCACTCGGACTTCTCCCGCCTGGCTCGGGTGCTGACCGGCAACGCCATTGCCTTGGTGCTTGGGGGCGGGGGGGCAAGGTGAGTCCCCACGTGCAGCTGCTGTGTGTGCGCGCGCGCGTGTGCATGCTGATGAGGAGGGCGCTGAGCTCGTCCTGGCCACAGGCCCCGCAGGTCAGCCCCCCGCACGAGCAGGCACGTCTCCGCGCCTGGCTCCGCCTTGCCAAGCAGTGCTTCCCGCAGGCTCTCCCAGCTTTTCCCGGTTGCCAGTACAGTAGAAGATTCCTGTCTTGTTCTAACAGTCTTTGCTGGAATGTCTGCTTGTCTGTTAGCCATCCGTGCCTCCCCTGAAAACTCTGTTCTCACCGTTTGCCAGTCTTTCCGCTGGGCCCCGGGTGAGTGTCTTTCCGTTTCAATACACGCTTTATAGCGCGCTGGCTTCATCTGCTCGCCAACCTAGCGCGGCGTCCCCGAGTTCTGTGGGCTGATGAGTTCCTCAAGTGACCGATGCCCCTGTTTGTCACTCTGGCCCTCGCCGCCTTTCCCCTGAGCTTCAAGAGGGATCCGCACCTGGAGCAGCTGTGGATCCGGGGCCGCCGTCAGGAGGTGCAGTGAGGCCCAGGCCTTCTGCTGGCGAACGAGATGCTCACGGAAGGGCAGAGCAGCGCCTGCCACACCCGTGCTGGGCCCTTGCCCCTCGGAGGGGGTGGGGAGAGCAAGGGGCACCCGGCCTGAGCGCTGGGCTGCGGGGTGCACGTTTAATGGAAATTTAGTTTAGTCAAAGTAATACTTAGTTTAAAAGCCCTGTGGCCGTTCCCTGAGGCAGTCCTCTGCCCGCCTAGCCCTGACGGCGCGTCCGGAGGCATTCCCGAGACTGTGACCCGCAGCGTGGCGTTGGCTCTCGCTCATCTGCATTCCTATTCTGTGTGTTTGGGTTTTTTCAGTTTTTCTGTCCATCCATCATCTACCGATCACCTGCTGTCCATCTACCTATCACGGCTCGCTTATCTGTCTGCCCGTCCGTCTGTCCTTTGTCCTCTGTCCTCTGTCTGTCCGTCCCTCTCCCTGCTCACCACTCCCAGTCCCAGTATGGTTCCCACACTGGTCCCGCTGGTTGTCCCTGTGTCTCTTAGTCTGACGACGTGGCATGCGTCCTTGCACAGGTGGGGCTGTCTGTCCTTCCTCGTAGCTGCTGTGGGCTGGGTGTCACGGATGGCTGCCCAGGCCGCCCCCGGAGCACCCACCGCCTGTCAGTGCGCTCGCCACCATCCTGGACGGCTTCTGCTTCACCATGTGTGGGAACCACACCCCGCCCAGGCCTCCCACCACCTCTGGGCTCTGCTGGTTGCTTTCCAGTCTGGCTGATGGGACACGGTCTTGGAGTTTCCCTTCGCTGTCATCGTGGGACACCTGCCTTTGTCCCTCCCGCGTTCGGCTTATTTTCTCAGTTCCACGGCTCCCCCTTTCCTGACACGTTCCTGATTTGGGTGGCGTTCCCGCTCTTCACATTTCCTCAAGAGAAGGAGGAAAAGTTTTAAAAGGCTGCATAGCCGAAAATGTCTTCCGGGATGATTTGGGTCTGGAATCCAAGCTGGAAGTAATTTTCCCTGAGAATTTCTACAGGTGCCGCCATTGCCCTTGGAGCTCCCAGTGTCCCTGCTGGGACTTGGCCATGTGCCTTGGGAGCGGTCCATCCATCCACTACCCTGGCTGGGCTCAGGGGCCCTTCCACATTTGGAAATCATGACCTTTGGCCCCGAGGAATGTTCCGTGTGTTCGCCCACCTGGGCTCTGTCCTCTGTTCTGGCGCTTCTGGCGCTCGGTCAGGCGTCTGAGATGGGCCCCCAGCCCTCCTGGCTTTCATCTCCCTTGTTTTCCATCTGTCTTTTTGTTCTGCTTTCCAGGTGATTTTTCTCAAATAGGTCTTCTGCTAAAATATTTCTAATCCCTGGAGCACCTGGGTGGCCCAGTTGGTTAAGCGTCTGTCTTCAGCTCAGGTCGTGATCCTGGAGTCCCAGGATCGAGTCCCACATGGGGCTCCCTGCTCGGCAGGGCGTCTCCTTCTCCCTCTGCCTGCCGCTCCCCTCTGCTTGTGCATGCGCTTTCTCTATCAAATAAATAAAATATTTTTTTGAAAACCTTCAAAAACCATTTCTCATGTCTGAGTGCTCTTCCGTGGTGTCTTCTCTGTCCCTCAAGTGCAGTGCTGACTCGCTCCGAGGATACTCACGCGGGCATCTCACTGGCCTCACTTCCCTGCTCCGTGCAGGCTCGCGTGTGGCTTTGCTCGCTCAGCCCTCGGAGCGCAAGGCCACATCAGTGGTCCTGCTGATCGCGGTGCACCGTCTGCCACACTGCTCACCCCGGTCCTGGCCGTGGTCACCTGAGGGATTGAGGGGGAACGGCTGTGACTTCTTGCCGAAATCTTCCCGCAGGCACCGCTCTCGCCTCTCCTGCTTGCGGGGCTCAGCGTACGCTCCGCGCCCCCACCAGCGGCGTCCGGCGTCCACGCTCCCGCACTTTGCCGGCCCTCGGTGTTATCAGGACTTCGAACTGTTGCAGTGCACACGCTGGGGGGGGCTCTTCCTGGGGACTAACGAGGTCATGTGCTTGCTGTGGCCCTTCCTGTCCCTTGTTTTGTTTCGTAGCGTTTGCCTCCCTCGCGCGTATCTCCCTGGTGGCCTGTCTTTGTTACTGATTCAGGGGACTCGTTCATGGAGTCTGAACTCTGTTAACTTTGTCTCTCAGTCTTCGACTTCTCGTTTTCTCAGTGGTGTCTCTTCGATGAACGGGTTTTAATGTCGATGTATATGAGCTGCCGGAGCGAGCCCAGTGTTTAGTTTCGCTGAAGTGTGGTTTTCCATTTTTACGGTGATTGCTTCTGGTGTTCTGAGTGCCCTTGCCTGTCCCAAGGTCACAGAGGCTTGCTGTCCTCCTCCGGGAGCTCCGTGCGTCCGGCTTGTACGGGTCTGTGGCCCACCTGCCGTGGCCTCGTGGCGGCCGAAGCTGTTTTGTAGCCGCTCCGGTGAAGGCCTCCCGGCCCCTGAGGTCACCGTGTCACCCGCATGGCTCTGTCGTGTGTGTGTTTTAGGACGCCCCACACTGTCTCGACAGCCTTGTGGTAAACCTTGACTTCAGGCCCTGCACGTCCTTCCGTTTTGTTTTTTGTTTTTTTCAAAATTGTCTTTGTCTGCTCAGGTGCTGGCACACACAGCTAAGCGTCTTACGGGCTACTTTTTCCCGTGGTAAATGTCATACTTTGAATTTCAGGCTCACGGTGTCGTCACCAGCGCACAGAAGCACACAGTGGGTGTGTGTACCTCGCAGCCGCATCTTACAGCCTTGCTAAATTCACGAATTCTAGTGACTTTGTTATAGGCTTTTTTTTTTTTTTTTACATTTCCTGTATACAAGTTATATCTTTTGAGAATCAAGGCAGTTTTTCTCTTTCTTTCTGAAATATGTTTATGTCTTTTGTTTCTTCTTCTTCCTGCCTTGTTGCCGGGGGAGGGAAAGCGCTGGCTTCTGTCTCGAGTGTGGTCTTGCCGCAGGCTGGGTGTCGGACGGAGCAAGTGCCCATCCTTAGCCTCTTGCGGAGGGTGCGGCGTGAAGGGGTGCTTTGGGTGTCTGTTAAAGTGCTGAATTACACTGATGTTTAAACAGAAACTAACACTTTATTCTGGGGAGAGACTCACTTGCCCACGATGTGCCGTCCTCTTTAAACCCTGCTGGCCTCCCTGTGAATCTGGGTGCGCTTGTCCTTTCTTGAGACATGTGTGGGTTTGTTTGCTGGCTTCAGAATTGAGTTGGGAAGTGCTTCTTCTTTTCCTATTTTCTGAAATTTTTATATAAGATCTGTGTTACTCTTCCTTACATGTTCAGTAGCGTTCACTAGTAAAACCATCTGGACATACGATTTTCTTTGTGAACATTTAAAAATCAAAGGCTCAGTTATGTTGACGGTTATAGTACGATTCAGATTTTCTCGTGTCAGATTTGGCAAGTGATGCTGTTCTACGAACGTGTCCTTTTCATCTCCTCCCACCTCGTGAGACTCACACCTGCTTCTCACTGCGCTAACTGGGGCGTCTGTGCAGATGTGCGCTTTCTCGCCCCCGACAGCCTCCCCCCGAGCAGGCCCCTTCCGCCGTGTGTTTGTTTCCTGGTTCCTTAATTTCTGCTCTTCTCTGTATTATTTCCATAATTTGACTTGGTTTAAACCGTTGTTCTCGTGCGAAGTGGTGGCTTGTGGATGTTGTGTTGTGACCTCAGAGGACAGAGAGCCCAGTCCTCCTGCACCACACCCGTGGGGACAGCCTTCTGTTCCTGGGCTGCTTGCTGCTGGAACTTTCTTTCTGTCTCGGGTTTCCAGCAACGAGCAACGGTTTTCTTTTGATTCATGCTTGGAGTTCGTGGTGCTCCTTTCACTGGAGCCTTGAAGCTGATGGTCAGTTCTGTCCAGACCACCGTCTGTCCCTGCAGATACTGCTTCTGCCCCACCCCTTTCTTCTCTTTCTGGGCTCCTCTGCCGGATGGATCCCATGCGAACTCTAGGCGCTTGGACGTCTGTTCTGGGGAGCGGTCTCCATGGTCGCCATCCCGGGGTGTCCTGTGACTCAGTGAGCATCTTCTTCTGCCGCGTCTGTGGGGGGGCTCTCGTCGGTGTGCCTGGCCCACTGCCCGACCCACCGGTTGCGTTCTTCACATCAGACGCTGGATCTCCACTTCTTTTTTTTAAGATCTCATTTTTATTTATGAGAGAGAGAGAGACAGCGAGAGCAGGAACACAAGCAGGGGCAGTGGGAGAGGGAGAGGCAGACTCCCCGCAGAGCAGGGAGCCCAATGCGAGACTCAATCCCAGGACCCTGGGATCCTGACCCAAATCAAAGGCGGACGCTTAACCACTGAGCCCCCCAGGCTTCACCCCTTCTCTCCACTTCTATTTTTAGTATATGTGCTGCCGAAGCGAGCACCTTCTCTCCACTTCTAAAGTTGCTGTTTGGCCTTGTCTTACAGTTTTTCGGTTCTATGCCAAATTATCAATCTTGTCTTTAATTTCTGGAAAATTTTTTTAGGCTTATACCGGAGTGTTCAATTTTTTTGTGGTGATATTAAATATTCTTATTTTTTATTTTTTAAAGATTTTATTTATCCATTTGACAGAGAGAGATCACAAGCAGGCAAAGAGACAGGCAGAGAGAGAGGAGGAAGCAGAGAGCCCGATGCAGGGCTCGATTCCAGGACCCTGGGATCATGACCTGAGCTGAAGGCAGACGCTTTAACCCACTGAGCCACCCAGGCGCCCCTTAAATATTATTTTTAATAGTGTTAAAATATGCATCCCATAAAATTTACCATCTTAAATATTTTTGACTGTGAAATCCAGTGGCATGAAGTTCATCCGGGAGGTCGTGCGAGCAGTACTGTTCATCCCCAGGATGTTCTTCTTCCCGCACTGAGCCCTGTTCTCCGCCATCTGTGTGTGTGGGCGTGACCCCTCCAGGCCCCTCCAGTGAGGGACCCTCGTCCTTCCGTGTCTGGCTTCTCTCACCAGTGGGAGGCACTCGCGTTCGTCCACGTGGTACTTTTCTGAGCCAGGCCACGTCCCTCTAACGCACGGGCAGTGCTCCTCCGCTCCCTCGTCCACCTGTCAGGCACACAGACCCCTTTGGGCCCCGGGGCTTGCTGGGCCCAGCTCTCTGGAGCCTGTGCCGCGTCTCTGTTGCCCAGCTCCCTCGCGGCCCACCCATCTTGCTCGTCCCCTCCTGGCTGGGGTCCCATGGCCTGATCTCCTCTGTGACGGGCGACTTGCAGTGGGCATCACCGAGGAGAGAGGAATGGTGGTTGGAGGCTCAGGGCGGCGGCTTCGGTCCCACACTGGCTTTCCTGTTCCTGCACGGGCTCGTCCGTGTCCACCCCACCCTCATCAGGAGCCCCCTGTGGGGGGCCTCTGGGTGTCTCGCATCCTCCCAAGTCTGTGCAGAGCCTGTTCAGCTTCACATCCCAGCAGTGTCCATGGGGCCGTGTCTCTGCCCATTTTCTGTGACTTACGCAAGGGGCAGGCACTGAGGAGGAGGGGGTGGCCCGGGAAGACCATTTCTGCCGCCTTTGCTGGCGCACGGCATGGTGCCGTGCCCGGTGACGGTGCCCTCCGTGCTCTGTGCTCCTGGTGGGTGTAGAGGCTGTGCCCAGGTCGGCATCATCCGGGCCCTGACGGAGTGTGGCATCCCCGTGGACATGGTTGGAGGGACGTCCATCGGGGCCTTCATGGGCGCCCTGTACGCCGAGGAGCGGAACTACAGCCAGATACGGATCCGGGCCAAGCAGTGGGCTGAGGTGAGGGGCCTCGGCCCTCCCTGGAGCTCAGCCCCAGGTTCCCATAGTGCCACAGGGGCAGGAGGACACAGGGAACTCGGGCTCCTGCTCGCGGCTCTGCGGGCTCTGGCCTCAGAGCGGGGTTTATGGGGTGGTGGGGGAACGGGGAGCACAGAGCAAGAAAGGACGTCAGTGTTGGGGACTTGGCTCTTCATTTATCAAGGTGACTGAGGTCAACATGGAGAGGTCAGCACCATTGAAAGGAGAGTTTCATGTTACCTGTCGTTCAGCTGAGGGTCTGGTCACAGGCCAGGCAGACGTTTCCCTTCCCTGCTTCTGCTGGTCTGCTTCAGCTGTGGGAACGGCCGCGGATCTTTGGGTCTGCTGCCCTCCTTGTCCTCAGTGTGTGTTGGGTCATGGGACCCCCTGGGAAGCCGCTCTACAAGGCCGGATGGGCTGGATCCCGTCCAGGCTGTCCTCTGTCCCTGCCTTTCTGGGGGAGCCTTCGACCTCCTGCCGCGATGAGGGAGGTGGGGGGGGGGCCTCCAGGCTCTGCAGGCTCTCTGGTGCTAGACGGGGGTTTCTTCAGGAGTGAGGGCCTTGCTAACCACGGACGACCCTGGGGGTGCCACGCTGTCCCGAGTTCCTGCCCTGCAGCAGCACACTTGTGCCCTCTGCTTGTCCCAAGGCAGGGTCTGCGTTCTGTTCATCTCCGTGGGAGCACACTGGGGGGCACCTCACCCTCAGCTGGGGCCCCACATCACACATGGCCTGTGCTCTGGGTGTTTCCGCCTCGGCTCTGGCCACCCAGCGGCAGGTCACATCTCTCCTCTCCATCCCCAACCCTTAAGAAGTGAGGCAGCCTTGAACCCGCGCATTCTGGGGCAAGGCCAGGGCTGCCTGCCCAGTCACGTGTCCTGCTCCTTGCAGGTCGAAGCGGCCCCCGTCTTCATTGAGGAAGGATGGGCCTCAGTCCCGCCAGAGAGACAGGGTTAGGGAGTTTTGGCAGACAGGGCCCTCAACAGCGCCACCCTTTCCTGGACCCCGATGGGGTGTCTGCCGTGGTAGCGGTCAGCGGTGGTGGAATGTGAGGGTCAGCCCCAAGCACGCTGGGGCAGGGCAGCTCCCCCTCCAGGGGAAGCCTTGATGGGTCCTACTTACCGCTCTTGGGGACCCCAGCAGGGAGCTCTCTTACACACTCACCTGTTGGCGTCGGCCCTGGACGGGGCTTCGTCCGGAACTCCCTGAGCAGGCAGTGAGAGCCAGGTGTCCGCGGGTGTCCTTGTCGGACCCCCAGGCCCTGCTGCTCATGCCCTGGCGCTAGCCCCCTCCCCAGACACCCTTGCTGTGCTCACAGGGAGCACACGTGTGTGCTCCGGCCCCGCTCCCTTCCCAGACTGGGGCCCCGTGGGATCATCCACTGCCTGTGCCAGAAGGTGGGGTGAAGCCCTCACCCTCTGCGGGGCTGTCACGTGTGCCTTGCCCACTCAGGATATGACGTCGATGGTGAAGACTGTGTTGGACCTGACCTACCCGATCACGTCTATGTTCTCGGGCGCCGGCTTTAACAGCAGCATCTGTAGCGTCTTCAAGGACCGGCAGATTGAGGTACCCCCCCCAAGCAGGGGTCTCCCTCATCTCCTTGAGCCTCCGGGGCTGCAGGGTCGAGGGCTGACAGCGGGGGAGGATGGCCCTTCTGAGTCGTGCCGTCCCCTTGCAGGACCTGTGGATCCCCTACTTCACCATCACCACGGACATCACAGCCTCTGCCATGAGGGTCCACACGGATGGTGAGCACCTCCTCCTTGGGTCCCCTGATAGGGGCTCAGACATGCATGGGGGCCCAGGCCCCCTCCCCCCACCCCGCCCCCACCCCTGAAGCGTGGGTTGGGGCAGGGGTGCTGAGGAGCTGCTCAGGGGTTTGGGGGGGCGGGGGCAGGCAGAGAACCTAGAAGCTGCCTGAGCCAGGGGAAGCGCCGAGATGACCCGAAGGCGGCCGCTCAGGGAAGTCTGGACCCAGAGAGGATCCTGCCGAGAGCGTGTGGGACGCGAGATAGCAGTGTGAACTGAGAGCAGGGACGGACAAGGCAAAGGGCACTCTTGTACGCGGGGTGGGGGGTGGCAGAGGGCACATGGAGGGCGTGTGTTTTGTGGGCTCCAATCAGCAGTTGCGGGGAGACTGCTGGGCCGGGGACCGTGAGGTGGCCAGTAGGTGGGTGGCGGCTGCGGGCCCTTTTCTAGGGCAGGGTGGTTTGTAAGCTGAGCGCGTGTGTCTCCTTGGAGGTGAGTGGCACCATGGGGCTCACAGAAGGCTTTGGCACACACGGCACAAGGTGGGGAGCCTGCAGAGCCGGCCGGGCCTCCCCTGGGCCTCTGGCCCTCTCCATTCTCCCTCCGCGGAGAGAGCCTCTCTGGGGGAGGAGGGAGAACAGGAGGTGTGTCTGTCTGTCCAGGCCTGGTGCCGTCCACCGGACGTCAGACGTGTAGACTTCAGGACCCCGCGCTGTCAGTGCTCTTGGCCAAGGGTCTCGGGCAAGAACCCGGTGTGGGCAGCGAAAAGCTCCCCTCCTATCCCCTTGGCAGGCCCTGGTGGCAAGCCCTCCGCCCTCCCTCTCCCCCAGGCTCCCTGTGGAGGTACGTGCGTGCCAGCATGTCTCTGTCAGGCTACATGCCTCCCCTCTGCGACCCCAGAGACGGACACCTGCTGATGGACGGGGGTTACATCAACAACCTCCCAGGTACCGTGGCCGCCTACCCTCCCGGGGAGCCGGAGGCACACAGTTTCCTCCACGTGTGCTCCTGGAGCCCGAGAAAGCGCACAGACGCGTGCAGACACAAGCCCTTGTGCGCACACTGGGCCGTCGTGTGCTCCCAGCATTTGGCCGTTTGGCAGCTCAGCCGTACCCGGAGCGAGGGCCAGGCAGAGGCGCTGAGAGCAATGATGGCCCATCTGCATCCACAGTCAGAACTAACAGCCAGGAAGTGCCAGGGCTGCCGTGGGTGCGTCCCCTCCTCGGGCACACCTGTCACCTGTTGGATAGTTCTGTGCATTAGTCCGGGAGGGACACTGGACCCCAGTCCTCTGGCCCCTGCAGGCTCTGCCCCGCCCCCCAGCCCTACTCCCCTCTGGGGCTCTGCAGGCCTGTCCCAGGCGGTAACCACGGCTGTCTCCTCCCCAGCGGATGTGGCCAGGTCTATGGGGGCGAAGGTGGTGATTGCCATTGACGTGGGCAGCCAGGACGAGACAGACCTCACCAACTACGGCGACGCACTGTCTGGGTGGTGGCTGCTGTGGAAACGCTGGAACCCCTTGGCCACGAAAGTCAAGGTGGGGGCAGAGCTCTGCCCGGGGCCCGGGCGGCCAGGGGCTCCTTGTGGCTCCTCTGTGCCTCTGTCCCCGAGATGCCCAGCATGGTGCTGTGGGCAGAGGAGGGCTGCAGTGGTCTGTGGCTCCAAGCCAGCGGGGGTGCGCTCACTTGCTCCCTGCCCGTGTCAGGAAGCCTGCCTGGACCAGCGCTGGGGAGGGGGGCAGGCCCGTTACCCGCCAGGACCCCTTCCCAGGAAACCTGGCTGGGCACCGCCCTCCTCCCAGGCCTAGCAGAGACATGTCTCCCCTTGGGAGAGGGAGGGCAAGGGTTGGGCAGGGGGCCGTGGGGCCGGGGTGGCCCGCACAGCCCGGCTCAGACGCCGTGAGGGCAGCAGGTGTTGAACATGGCGGAGATCCAGACGCGCCTGGCCTACGTGTGCTGCGTCCGGCAGCTGGAGATGGTGAAGAACAGCGAGTACTGCGAGTACCTGCGTCCCCCCATCGACAGCTACGGCACTCTGGACTTCGGCAAGTTCGACGAGATCTGCGTGAGTGTGGCTGGGGCGCGGTGCCCACCTGCCCTCCTATCCAAGCCCAGAAGTGGGGCCTCCTGACTCTTGGTCCCCGGGTCCCTGGTGTGTGTGCAGGAAGTGGGGTACCAGCATGGCCGGACGGTCTTTGACATCTGGGGTCGCAGTGGTGTGCTGGAGAAGATGCTGCAGGACCGGCAGGGGCCGAGCAAGATGAAGGCCTGCGACGTGAGCGCCCGACCTAGCGCCCTCCCTCCCTCCTGGGACCAGCCCTCTGCCCGGCTCAGCGGGCCTGAGCGGTGCAGGGCTCCTGCGGCCTGCGGGACTTTGGCACGCACCCCCACCGGGGCCAGAGGATGGGGGCACGGGTGCGGCCCTGTGGGAGCTATCTCTTGGCCTCTGCCCCGACATCCCTTGTTTTTCACTGTGGCGCTGCTGCTCCTGGTGGGAAGGGATGGGGATCTGCTCAGGCCTCTGTGCTTCTTCTAGGCCCTGCCCCGCCCCAACTCCAGGGGGCTGGGCACCTCAGCAGGCTGAGACCACAGAGGGTTGCAGAGAGGGCCTGGGGGACCGGCCAGGCAGCCAAGGGCTGTGGTCTGGGGACCAGGGGAGCTGTGGCCTTGGCCACATGTCCCTTCCACCTCCGCCCTCCAGGTCCTCACCTGCCCCAACGCCTCCTTCACTGACCTCGCGGAGATCGTATCGCGCATTGAGCCGGCCAAGGCAGCCACGGTGGACGGTGAGTCGGGGCTTAGGACACACACCCGCATAGCTGAGGGTGACATTGGCAGTGTCCCCTTCTATAACCTTTGGCACACCCCACAAGCCGCCCTGGCCGCCAGGCCCTCCCAGCAGCCCCGGGGCCTGATGACCGCTGTGGCACGGCCCCTGCCCTTGTGGGGACCAACACAGCCCTCCCCTGTCCCCAGACGAGTCTGACTACCAGACGGAGTATGAGGAGGAGCTGCCGGACGGCCCCAAGGATGCATACGCGGACTTCCAGAGCACCCCGGCCCACGCAGGCTCGGACTCGGTGAGCTGTCCGGACCTGCCTGCACGCCTGGGCTGAGTCAGCTCTGAGGGCTCTGGGCAGGCTAGCTGCTCGCTCCCTGCTGCCCTGCAGTGCGGAGCCAGAGAAACCTGGCCCAGGGTCAGCCGTCCAGGGTCACCCCCACCCTGACGTCGTGCTGTCTGCTTCCAGGACGACGAGTCCTCCCTCCGGCATCGGAACCCCCATCCGGCTTCCCAGAACTGCCCCCGGGCTGCTGCTACCCTTGGCACTCAGACCGCGATGGAGAGAGGTCTCCCCTCCCATGCACCCTAGAGCAACGTCGGTGGAGGGCCTCTCCCCCAGCCTGCCAGCGAGACCTGGCAGGGAGCCCCCTAGTCGGCCTCCCCAGTGCTGGAGGCCCAGCTGCGTGGGCTGCCTCTGGCCCCTCTGCACTGGCAGCTTCTGGTGGGGCACTGGGTGCGGACAGCAGTCCCTGGGCTGTGCCTGCCACTGTGGGGCCCGGTGCCTCGGAGAGGTATTGGAGTACCCCTGTGCACCTGCTTAATGGGTCAATAAAGGTAGATCCGACTGTGTGTGGACGTATGTCTCCCCAAGTCCCTGTGGCGGATAGCGGCCCATGGGCCAGGGAGCAGCCTGGCCCCGTCACTGGTGCAAGGGGGGGGGGCAGGGAGCATAGCCCACTGTCCTCTGAAGTCACCACGGGAGGGGGGACCCCAGGCACGCCGCCCCCCCCCCCGTGACCAGGCAAGCAGGACGCCCAGGGTCCTTGCAGGGCTGGGGAGCCCCCCAACCGAGGAGCCCCCTCCTGACCTGTCCGGCATCCTCTCCCGCAGAACTATGCCGCCCACAGAGACCCGGGAGCCCTTCTGTGTAGGAGGGACAACTCCGGCCCCGCAGCCCTTGCAGGTCTCCGGGGGCACGGAGCCCCCTAGCCCGAGGGCCTAGGCCCTTGCCGTCAGGGGACCGCCGGCCTCAGTTTCTCCGCGTCCCCGCCAACCTCCCCCCGCCGCCCCCCCCCGCCCCCAGGCCGGCACGGTGGGCGGAGCCACCTCCCCAGTCCCCTCCGGACGACCCCGCCGGGCACCGGCGTCACGGGCGGCCACCCCCAGGCGTGACGTCGCGGTGGGCGGAGCCGCGGGCCCGCCCCGTCCGTGACGCCGCGGTGGGCGGAGCCGCCGCCCCCGGCCCCGGCCGCGCTCTCCGGGTGCGGCGGGACTCGCGGACGGCCCGGCGCGGCCATGCGGGGCCCGGGCCCGAGCCCCAGCCCCAGCTCCGGCCCCGGCGCGGCGCGGCTACCCCGGCGGAGGCGGCGGGCGCGGGGCGCGCTCTGAGGCCGGGGGATGCGCCGCCGCCGCCGCGACCATGGGCGCCGCCGCCTCCCGGAGGAGGGCGCTGAGGAGCGAGGCCATGTCCTCGGTGGCGGCCAAAGTGCGGTGAGTGCGGCGGGCCGGCCGCGGGGCCCCGCGCCCGCCCCTCCCCCGCGGCGCCCGCCCCGCGCCCGCCCCTCCCCCGCGGCGGGGCTGCTCGCCGCGTCTCCCTCCCCCCGCCCCCCGCCCCCCGCCCCCCAGCTCGGCGCGGCCGCGCTCCCGAGACCGCTGTGGGCGACGCGCCCGACCTCACGACCCCCGCCCGCGGACCCCGCTCGCGGAGTGACGGCGGCCGGACGGAGCGCCCACCCCGGCGCCGGCCACGTTGCCCCGGGACCCGGGGCGGGGGGGGCTCCCCGGAGCTGCGCCCTGCCCGCGCTGGGTTTTCTGGGGGCGGGACGGCACGGCCGGCCGTGAGGGACCCCGGCCCTTCCTCGGCTGGTGCCCAAGGGCTGGGTGGGGGTGGGGACCCCAGGTCCCTTCTGGGGAGCGTCCAGAGTGACCCGGGTGCACTGAGAGCGCACCCCGCTGTCCACCCTTCAGAGCAGCCCGAGCATTTGGCGAGTACCTGTCCCAGAGTCACCCTGAGAATCGGAACGGTGCAGGTAGGGGCATTGGGAGAGGTGCCCGGACGGGGTCGGTCCGCAGCGCACCCCCCTCCCCCACCACCCCCACAGCCTGGGATGCTGTCCCCTGCCCCAGGCCTGGCCCAGCTCCAGGGCCGGGAGCAGGCAGCAGGAGCTACCCTGCTGGGCTGGCTTCCTCACGCCCCCTGCCCTCCCTGGCCCAGAGCCCCAGGAGGAGCTCAGAGTCACTCATCACCATGGCACCCACCCAGCCTGGGCCGTTGGCATGGCAACAGGCCTCCTGGCACCCCCAGGGTTGGCACCGCTGTCTCTGGGGGCCAGCTGGTGGGGGGGAGGGGAGAAGTTGGCACTGGGCGCATGGGTGCAGCGGCAGGCTGGGAGGTGGCATGTTCATTCCTGTCTCCGCGCGCCCCCCCCCATCAACCACAGGTAGCATAGCCTGTCACCCCCACGCACACACACCCAGGGCTTGGGGCCCAGGTAGGAGGAGGGTGGGAGCCCCTGAGAAGAGTGCGCAGGTCACAAACACCTTTTCTGAAGATGGCGGGGGCTTAGAACTTGGTCACTGGGGCGCAGCCCCAGTCGTCCCCCACCCCCCCACCCCGCCACCCAGGCCAGGCACTCACTGGGAGTTCTCTGCCCTCACCACACCAGGAGAAGGGGAGGGCAGGGCCAGAGGGCTGCCGTTTACCTGGCACCTCTCCCCCAGACCACCTGCTGGCTGATGCCTACTCTGGCCACGACGGTTCCCCCGAGATGCAGCCAGCCCCCCAGAACAAGCGTCGCCTCTCCCTCGTCTCCAATGGCCGCTACGAGGGCAGCCTCTCAGAGGAGGCTGTCAGTGGGAAGCCGGCCGGTGAGGGCCCCCAGCCCCGCGTGTACACCATCTCCGGGGAGCCGGCCCTGCTGCCCAGCCCGGAGGCCGAGGCCATTGAGCTGGCCGTGGTAAAGGGGCGGCGGCAGCGGGAACGGCACCACCACCACAGCCAGCCCCTGCGTGCCAGCCCCGGGGGCAGCCGCGAGGACGTCAACAGGCCGTGCCAGAGCTGGGCAGGCAGCCGCCAGGGCTCCAAGGAGTGTCCCGGATGCGCCCAGCTGGCCCCTGGTCCCAGCCCCTCCCCTCGGGCCTTTGGGCTGGACCAGCCACCCCTGCCTGAGGCCACCAGCCGCCGCAAGAAGCTGGAGAGGATGTACAGTGTCGATCGTGTGTCTGGTGAGGGCAGGCTCGGGGGCAGGGTGCCGATGCTGGGGTTTGCCGGCAACAGCCACTGTGAGGCTTGGACAGGTGGGGGGTGTGCAGGTGCCCAGCGGCACCAAGTCAGTCAAGGAGTGCTTCCTGGAGGAGGGGGATTAGGAGATTCTCCAGGGTGGAGCACCCAGAAAGTGTGGCTTAATTAGAATATCGGGCTGCCTCTGGGGAGTCCTGGGGATCCGTCTCTGCCCTGGGCCCCAACAAACAAAGTTCCCAGTAACCTCGGGAAGGCGCAGCGTCTGGGGCCTGGCCGGGTACTGTGGTGCGGTGTGGGCGGTCGGCGAGCCCCGGAGGCTTGCTGTGTGGAGAAGAGGCCTCTCTGGGACACCTGAGCAGCCCCACGCCTCCCGGCTCTGGGGTCACCTCCTGAAGAGCAGCGTGCCGACTAGCTGTGCCCTCACGTCGTCTCAGGGCACCTCCTGGTCTTCCCAGGCTGCAGCCTGGGCATCAGGGCACAAGCCGGGGGTGTGGGCAGTTCACCTCCGTGACCTCATGCTCCAACGATGGACGGAGCCCAGGGGTTGGGGCCGGGGTCAGGGTGAGAAAGTAGAGCAGATTCTCATCCGCCCCGGGTAGGAGCTGCAGGGGTCCTGAGAAGGGGCAGCCCCCAGCAGGACCGTCTCCACACCGGGTGAGGGCCTCCCCCTCCCCCTCCTGGAATGGTCCAAGGGAGTGGAGTGGGCGGCCTGCAGAGAAGGCCCCGGAGCCCCCAAGCGAGGCTGCAGCCCTTGTCCCCGGCCTGTGCCTCCTCTCCGAAGGGCAGCGAGGTGAACCCTCTCTCTGGGCCCCTGGACACAGGCTGTGCTCGCAGAGGCGCGCTCTTCCGCGGTCGGCAGCCCCAGGGGGAGCCGGGCAGGGACCGGCCGTCACGAAGCCGCTGAGCTGTCTCGGCGTGAGCCGCTGAGCCACGTTACCGTACAGCCTCCGGCCAGCATCCGCCCCCCAGGAGAGGGCTAGGGGACCCCACTGGCTTGGGCAGAAGCATCCCCTTCCCTGGCAGCCCAGGGAACCCCCAAGCCACCCTCGCCCCTCCTCCTGTCTTGCAGACGACACCCCCATCCGTACGTGGTTCCCCAAGGAAAACCTCTTCAGCTTCCAGACCGCAACCACAACTATGCAAGCGTGAGTCGTGCACCTGCCGGGGGTCCACGGCGTGGGGCCTGGGCCTGGGGCTTCTTCTTGGTGCTCAGGAACTACTGCCAGACCCTCTCCCGCCTGCGAGGCCCACCCGGGCGGCTGTTTCTGAGCAGCCCCACGTGCCCCTGTCCTGCCGTGTCTGCCAGATGTGACAGCAGACGGAGGGAAGGCAGGGCTGGCTGCTCTCCTCCCTCAGCCTCCCACTGCCCCTCCCTCGCCCCATCCATCATCACCCCTCCCTTCCCCACTGCCCTGCCCTCTGCTCTCCTGGCCCTTCCCTGTCCTTCTTGGTCCTCTGGGGACCTGGCCCCGGGCTGCAGCTGCTGCAGTCTCCGGTTGGGGTGGTCCTCCTGGGGCACTGCCTCGTCTCAGCTCCCGAGACAGTGGCCTCCTTGTATTTTGTGCACCTCGGGGGGTCACACCCCAGGCGTCCCTGCGGGGGCCTGCTCTTCTCTCTCTATGACACGTACCTGGGTTTTCAGACGCGGAGTTCCTTTCGGAGAGGCACTGTTGGCTGCAGTGTCCCCCTTATGCTACTCCGGGGCACCCATCACCACCCTCAGGCTGGCTGGGGGTGGTCACCTTGGCCACCAGGCCCAGAGCCAGCAGAAACAGGCCTCTGTGCCCGCCTGACCGTGTCATGGCACCTGGTAGCATGGGCCCATGACCTCCTCGTCCACCACCGTTGCGCGGGCTTCCCAAGCATAGCTGGTACCCTGCTCGAGCCTGGAGTATGAGTGAGGGTCCCCCGGAGTCAGTGACGAGGGCAATACCAGGGAACCTAGGGGGCCGTGGGGTCGTGGCTCACTATGTCTTCTTTCTCACGCTGCCCCTTCCCGCCGCTCCTCCAGCATCTCGTAAGTACTCTGTGGGACCTTGAGCCTAAGAGCACTGGGGTTGTCCCTGGGGGACCCTCCCACCCCCAAATAGGTTTGGGCAGGCCAGGGACCTGGGCCTTGACTGTGAGGGAGTGCCACATACCAGCAAGCACCACGGCCACAGCAGGGCCTGCCAGGAGCCGGGCGGAGGACAGGGCGAGACAGGCCAGGGTCCTTCTGCCTGGCCCGGCGCCCTGGATGCCCCTCCAGGCCCTGTGCTCACGCCTCTGTCCCCACGTCTCAGTCCCTCCTACCTGCGGCCAAGGGCAGTGCTGACTCGTGGTGGTTTCTCAGGGTGTTCAGGGGCTGCGCGGAGAGGAAGCGCCGGAAACGGGAGAATGATTCCGCGTCTGTAATCCAGAGGTAGGGCCTGCCAGCCACTCGCCACCAGGGTCCGTCTCTTGTCTGCGCTGGTCTGGTCTGGGCCCACTGGGCCCTGGCAGACCTGATGGGGGAAGGGCGGTGGCGACCACTGGCCTGGCCCTGCTCTGGGGACGCAGCAGGCAGGAGAGGTCATGGAACCTGGGCCCCCAGGCCTGTGTTTTGGGGGTATATTGACAGTGGAACTACAGGCAGCTAGCCCACCCATGACTCTCTCTGACCCTTGAACCCCAGAGCTGTGGGGTCAACAGCAAGGCTTATCCTCCCCGAGCCCCACCTCAGAGACGTGGCCAGAAACCGTGTCCGTCTTGGACCCTGGACCTTGGTAGGGCACACATTTGGGGGTAAAGACGACCTGTCTCTGAGGTGGCCCAGGGCCGTAAGAGCAAGGAGGGAGTGTCCACAGGCCCCAATCCTACCTGGGGTTAGTGCAGACAGTTGCGCTGAGCACAGGAAGCAGGAGCCCTTGACCACTTGGCGAGGGAGGCTGGTGGAGTTCAGAGTGGGCCCAGAGAGGGAATGGAAGGGTGGGCAGTGGGGGTGGGTTCCTGAAGGCAGGAGGGTCACCAAGGGCGGGGTCCTGTCATGGGGCCAAGGGCAAGAGAAGGTTTGATCATTGTGCCTTTGTCCTAGCAGCAAAGGGGAGCCCTGCAAAGGTGTCAGCATGAGGGACGGAGTGGGATTTGCTTCTGAGTGGGCGGTGGGCGGTAGGCGAGTAGGGGAGCGCAGGGGCGTGACGGCACACCCGCCGGCTGCGGGCAGTAGTGCCAAGCAGGGAGAATGGGGGACTGGTCCACCGCCCACCCACTCTGGCGATCCTCACCAGCCCCCCGTGTTTCTTCCCCAGGAACTTCCGCAAACACCTACGCATGGTCGGCAGCCGGAGGGTAAAGGCCCAGAGTAAGACCCAGGGCAGGAGGGTGGGCAGGCGCGTGGCGCTGCTCTTGGCTGGCTGGGGCTTTGCGGGCTGCTCGCTGCACCAGAGAGACCGGGGTCCTAAACCCCCACCACAGCCCCACCAGGGAACCCTGGACTCTGGCCCTGCCCCAGCCTTGCGACAGAACCCCTGCCTCAGGCTCAGCTCCGGCTCCAGGCCCCACCCCGAAGCTTGCAGCACAGCCCCGCCCCAGGCTCTGCCCCTCACAGATCGTCGCAGGGGCCCCGCCCCCAACCATCTGCACAGATCCGGCCTCCACCGGTCCTAGGGTCCAGACCCTACTCTTCCCTCCCCAACACCCACTGGGGTCTTGGGGCACTAACCCCTGCCCCAGCACGCCAGACTTGGCCCACGGGCTCCCCGGACTGACGCCCTCCAACCTCCTAGCCACGGACCCTTCCTCCCGCTTTCCCAGGTGGTGCCCCAGAGCCAAGAGCCAGCCCTGTCCTGGGTTGCCGAGGCCCAGGGTCAGCTCAGGCTCTGCCCCTCCCACCCCCACCCCCCACCCCGGTCCCAGTCCCGCTGCTGACCCGCTTTGCTCTCACTGCAGCGTTCGCGGAGCGGCGCGAGCGGAGCTTCAGCCGGTCCTGGAGCGACCCCACCCCCATGAAAGCCGACACTTCCCACGACTCCCGAGACAGTAGGTGCCCGGCACAGGCCGGCCCACCTGCCCCCAGAGGCCCCCCCCAGGCCCCAGCTCCCGCGCTCCACCGGGCAGGCCTCCTGCCTGGGCGCTAGGCTTCTGCGCTTCTGCTCTCCAAGCCTCAGCTTCCCCATCTGTGAGGTGGGGGCGCCTGGCCCCTTATACTTCGTGGGCAGGGTGCTGTGTGCTGCGTTGGGAGAGCTGAGGGGCCAAGGGCTGCCCTGCAGGGCTCCTGGTTCCAGCGCCCCGGGGGGCCTGCCCCGCTGACGTTGTGCGGGGGTCCACAGAATGGCCACATATGGTGGCAGCGGCCAGTGTTGCCAGGCTGCCGGTGGCCTGTATTGGTCTCTGTCGTCCTCCCTGGGTTACTTGCTGACCTGGAGGACCCTCGGGAGCCTTTGTTGTGGATTCTGTCTACTGCTCATGTCTGCGGGTTCCAGCTGGGACTGGAGGTGCTGCTAGGGGTCCACAGCCCTGGTGACCCGTCCTGCCCCTCAGGTAGTGACCTGCAGAGCTCACACTGCACCCTGGGTGAGGGCTTCGAGGATCTGGACTGGGAGACCGAGAAGGGCCTGGAGGCAGTGGCCTGTGACACCGCGGGCTTTGTGCCCCCCAAGGTCATGGTGAGGTCGGGTGTCTTTATGATCTTTCTGTTCCGGCCAGTCGTAGGCTGGTGGGGGGTTCTCTTTCCTCCAGGAGCCCAACAGGCTCTACCTGGAAATGATGTAGCCATCCCAGGCTGCCCAACAGTGGGGGGTGACCTCCTGGGGCCTCCTGCTGCCCACTGGGTCTGAGGCAGCTGGGCCCTGAGCCGCCCCCTGTGCCGTCTCCAGCTCATCTCCTCCAAGGTCCCCAAAGCTGAGTTCATCCCGACTATCATCCGCAGGGACGACCCGTCCATCATCCCCATCCTCTACGTGAGTCCCTCTGCGCCAGCCCCGGGGCTGGGGGTGGGGGGCCGCGGCCTGAGAGGGGCCCTGACCAGAGTGTGGCCCGTGTCTCTCGCAGGACCACGAGCACGCAACGTTTGAGGACATTCTGGGTATGTGCCCTGTGGCCCCACTGTCCTCTGATCCCGTGTGGGGCTTCACCTACAGGCCGCGGGGGGCGAGGGGACACGGGGGGGAAGCTCACACTCCTTCCTCCCTAGAGGAAATAGAGAAGAAGCTGAACATCTACCACAAAGGGGCCAAGATCTGGAAGATGCTGATTTTCTGCCAGGTAGGGCTCAGCCCCTTCCTGCGGGGGGGCGGGCTCTCGACAGAACGTGCAGCCTTCGCGCACCAGTGAACGGGCACGTGTCTGTGTGATGGGGGCCGCGAGCGGACGCCCTCTGTGTGCACCTCACGTGGCCAACCCCATCTCTGACAGGGCGGCCCGGGACACCTGTACCTGCTCAAGAACAAGGTGGCTACCTTCGCCAAAGTGGAGAAGGAGGAGGACATGATCCAGTGAGTGGGCCGCCCGTGGAGGCGGCGTCCGTGTGCGCACCCCGTCCCTGCAGTCCCTCCCCCACGATGCTCCTGTCTCCGGAGCCGGGTCCTGGGCCCTGGCCTGCCCCTCCTCACATGCGGGGCCCTGGGCTGGAGGCTGCTGGTGACCCGGCCCCTCCCCCACCAGCTTCTGGAAGCGCCTGAGCCGCCTGATGAGCAAAGTGAACCCGGAGCCAAACGTCATCCACATCATGGGTTGCTACATTCTGGGGAACCCCAACGGGGAGAAGGTACAGGGACCCCCCAAGCCCTGCTCCAGGCCTCTGGAGACCCTGGACCCACTACAAGAGTTGACAGCCTTTCATTCTTCCGTTCTGCTCTCCCTTCAGCCCCTAGAAGCCCCTTGTGCCTGAGCCCAGTCAGTGGTCGGGGGTTCCTGCTCCCCGAACACCATTCCCCCACACCTCCCCTCCCCCGCCCTGAACTCACGGCCCCGCCCTGCCCTTTCAGCTGTTCCAGAACCTCAGGACCCTCATGACCCCTTACAAGGTCACCTTCGAGTCCCCGCTGGAGCTGTCGGCCCAAGGTGAGCTTGCCAGGGCCAGGCTGGCTCCCCGCCTGAGCACCGGGGTCCGGGGGTGAGGCCTGAGCCGTGGCCTTTCTTCTCCTGTCCCAGGGAAGCAGATGATCGAGACCTACTTTGACTTTCGGCTGTACCGATTGTGGAAAAGCCGCCAGCACTCGAAGCTGCTGGACTTTGAGGATGTTCTCTGAGGGCCGGGACCCCCACCCGGCTGCTGCCGCGGACCAGTGGCTGGGGCTGGGCCACTCGTGTGCGCCCCGGGACCACGTGGGTCCCCACTTCAGGGCACCCCCAGATGTCGCTCAGGTTCCCTCCTGGGGGTCTGGCCCTCCCTGCACCACAGTCCACTGAGGTCAGAGCCCCTGCGGCCCGGGACCAGCCTCGCCCCCGTGGCCAGGGCTTGCTTGGCGGCCGGGCGCCGATGGGGCCTCGGCCCTGCCCCCGATGGGGCCTCGGCCCTGCCCCAAGGCGCCTGCTCTGCTCGGGTCCGTAGACATAAGTGCAATTTCCACAGCCCCGGAACAGTCGGGAGGGAAGCAGCGCGATTAGTTGAGTAGCCGAGTGCTGCGTTACCAGTTGCGGTGTAGACGACCTAGCCCCGTGTGCGTCCAGGACCTCGTCTGCTCCCCGCTCCTCTGCCCTGCCCTATTTGATCACCAGCACCAGGGCGGCCCGTCGGGGGAGCAGTGTTGCCCGGCTGCCCGGCCCGGCCCCGGCCTTGGCCGAGTCCCCGACGGTGTGCGCTTGTACCCTCTCGCCGCCCCTGCTTCCTCCCACCTCAGCCGCGCCAGCCCGGCGGGGGTGCCTGGGCAGCAGGGGAGGGGCGCACCTTCCCTTGTCCCCGAGGAGGCTCTGGGTTGAGCTGGGCCCCCCCGGCTCCCCGTCCTCCAGCACCCGCCCGGCCCCCTGATGCCGTGGCGCGGCTCAGCTTTTGCCAGCCTGGGTCGTAGCCCTCTTCCAGTGCAAAGGTTCGCCAGGGGCGGGCCGGGGCTGGGCCCCGGTGGGTGGGGACCCCGCGGCGGCGCTGAGCCACGATGGACTTGGGGCGTGTGGCCACCTGGGGCCCAGCGGGGCCGGCTCTTGTATGTAGCTGGGGCTCGGGGGCAGGCCCCCCTCCGCAGAGCCTGGGTGTGAGGACACCTGGCTGTGCCCTCAGCTAGGGGAGGAGCAGGGGCACGTGCTGGGCTCTGAAGGATGTACGATACCCCTTAGAGTGACCATTAAACCCGACCCTCCGCTGCGGCCGCCTGGCTCTTCTCTCTCAGCACCGCCCGCTACCTTCCGGGACCCAGAGACCTCCAGGCCCGTGGGTCCAAGTTTGCCACAGTGGCCCCTGGACAGAGAGGCCAGGTGGGGCCCCTAGGCCTTCCCTGCCAAGGTCACGCTCGGTGAGAGGGTCTGGCGGCAGCGGGGATGGAGAAGAGCAGGTTCTAGCCAGCGCCAGGGGGTGGAGGGTTGTGCTCCCACAAAAGAGTCAAGAGGGCTCGGAGCTGCGAGCAGAGGGACCCCCGTGTGGGCTGCCGCAGGCTGTCGGGAAGCAAGCGCGGGCCCGGCCGGTACCCTCTCCCGCACGAGCCCGCGCTGCCGCTCCGCCGGCGGCAAAGCTGCTGATGCTGGGCCCAGCTGAGCCTGGCTCCCTGGCCAGCCCCTGGTCTCCGGTGGTCCAGGGAGGGGCAGCAGGTTCGGGCTGGGCAGGACAGGAGGCCACCAGTGGACAACTTGGGAAGAGTCTAGGAGTCGTGAAGCCTCAGGTGCCGGGAGCCCGGAGGTCAGCGGCCTCTCCTGGAGTGGGCGTGCCGGCTCTGGGGGCGCCCGGCCCTGCTGCCTCCCACGTGCCCCCAGGGCGCCCCCTGCAGGGCCGGGTGGCAGAGGGTCGGAATCCACAGGAATGGGTAAGCTGGTAGATCAGATGCCCGTCCACGTGCTCTTGCGTACAGAGTCGTGTCACTGGGGACTTTGAGCGCTCTCGGGGCCTGAGCCTGACGCGTCGCCCCCGTTCCTCACAGCCGCGGTCTGCGCAGGCTGCCCGAGTGTCTGTGGGCTCTTGTTTGACACGCGCGGGCCGGGAGGCTGGCTGTCCCCAAGATGCCCGCCCACCTGCACACCGCGGCTCAGAGGGCACGTTAGCTGTGCTGTCCAGCCCTCAGCCCGGGGCCAGCCAGGAGCTCGATCATGTGCCCCCTCCCGCACCTGCCACCTGGGGGTCTGGCTGGGGCCTCAGGGGCAGCTGTGCCGGAGGAGGGCTGGGAGGTCCGCCGGTGGGAGGCTCAAGGCCTTCGTGTCTGGCTCGCAGGGTTCTTGGCCCCGTAAGCCCTGGGGAGGAGCGCGGTGGGAGAACCGAGGTCGGGTGTGGGAGCACCTCCGCCCAGGAACAGGCCCAGGACGCCGCGGATGAGCGTTGGGGGAAGGTGGTGGCAGACGTGGGGGCCGAGGCTGGCCGGGGCCGCTGTGGCCCTGACCCATGCACCTGCCCCAGTAGCTAGAGGTGGTGGTAGAGGCAGAAGATCCTCGGCAGGTGAGGAGTCATTGTACATCAAGGACAGCAGCCGGGAGGGGAAATGAGTGACGGTCTCAAGAGCTAACGTGGGAGAAGAAGCCACAGAACCTTCCCATTAGGGACCCCTGAAGGCCAGCAAGAGGGATGACCTGTTGCTTCTTGCCTGTTGTGTTTGGCACAAATACTAGGACATTCGTGCCCTATGTTGGTAAACGTGTGGGGAAAAGGTCACGTGAATTGTTACAGCCTTTCAGGAAGAAACTCTGGCCGCGGCTCTTAAAATCGAACTGATGTGGCCGCCTGGGCAGCCGGGCGGCCGGGCATCTGCCTCTTGGTTTCGGCTCAGGCCATGACCCAGACAGAGCCCCGCGTGGGGCTCCACACTCCGCGGCAGTCTGTCTGAGGGTCTCTCCCTCTGCTCCTCCCCCAGCGCTCACACACACACTCAAATAAACCTCGAAATTGCACGTACGTTTATCTGATAAACTGACCTGTGTGGAGCCAGCCCCTCCCTCCGGGGAGCTGTCCACTGTCCCCGTTCATGCCATAGTCAGGGCAAGGCCAGACCACAGGGTCGGCTCTCCCGGAAGGAGCGGATGGTTCAGAAGTTTTGTCATTTAGGGGGAAGTATGGTCAGGCGTCTGTCTATAGGGAGTAGGTAGGTGAAGACGGGTGGGAGGTGTCCCGCCCGCCGCTGTGACAGGTACACCTTCGTAACTCCCCAGGAGGCCAGGCCTGAGCGCAGTCCTTGTCGCCCCAAACAACACGGGCCCAGGTGGTCCCAGCCTGCCCAGCTCCCCCACGCTGCCCTCGTTGTGCCCCACTCACCTGCCGCGGGCTCTCCTTGGCCCCAGATGGATGCCCTGCTAGGGCAGAGCTGGGCATGATGCCCGGCAGGGTGTGGGAGCGTCTGCCATCCCACGGAGCTGTGACTCCCATCCCGTAAAGTGGAGGAGAACAAGCCCTCTCGGTGGGGTAAGTCCGCGCCGTGACTGCAGGCTGGGAAGGAAGGTTCCTCTCTCCCGGCAGTAGGTGTCGCGGGGGGCGGAGGGGAGATGACGCGCAGCCCGCCCCTGAGGACGGCAGAACGGGCCGGGAAGCCGCCTCCCACATCTCCCCGCGGGCAGCCTCCAGCCCTGGCACTGGCCTCCAAAGTGGCCGCCACGTCAGCCCCCTGGGCATCTTCTCTGCCTAGGAACACAGGGGCTACGTCGGCCTTGTCTGGAACTTTCTGATGCTCCCTCAGTCTGAGAATGAAGCACCTGCCGCCGTCCTTGCCCCCCTGCTTCCGGAAGGGACACCTAGTGCCCACAGCTTCTTACTAAGTCTGTGCGAGCGAGGGACAGAGCTTCCGCTTGGAGCGGTCTCCGGAAACCGGGATTGATGGGGGGGGCGGGGGGTGTCGAAGCCCCTGTGGGAGTGGCCCCTGCCGGTCCCACCCTATGCAGCCACCACCAAGCAGGGCCGGGGTCTGTCCTTGGCTCGGGGAAGGCCGCCATGTGGGCTGGACGTGGAAGAGGCCCCAGGAGTGAGCCGGGCGGCAGCGATCTAGGAAGTGCCAGGAAGCCGCCAGCAGAGCCGTGTGTGGACCCTGCACCCGCGGCCGGGCCGGCAAGGAGGCGACCCTGACCGATGTCCCGTGCGTGGCCTCCTCCCAGACTGGAGGCTCGACCAAGCCAGGTGATGCGGTGAAGGAAGATGGGGTGACAGGGACCGAGGCTGCCGCGGACGCCCCGGTGCCGTGCACGGGCTGGAGGCCGGACCCGTGTCCCGCAGCGGCCCTGGGGGTAGCGCCCCGGAGGTGGGACAGCTGGAGAGCCCCGAGAGGACTGGCCAGCGGGGCGGGGGCCTCGGGCGCGGGGCAGCCGGAAACCCGGACGCGCCGGTCGTTCCCAACGAACCAGCAGGACAGACCACAAAAGTGCCAGCACGCGGCCGCCCGGTGGCCACGCAGAGGACACTGGCCCGGCCCGAGAAGGCCGGTGCGGCCTCGGCACCCCCCCCGCCCCCCCGCTGAGGAAGCTCACGTCCGCGGGGACCGGGCCACGGAGCCCCACACGCCGCAGCTGCCGCCCGCACCGAGCTCGGTGGCCGGTGACCCAGGCGCGGGGCCGGGAGCGGGGGCGGGGCCGGCCGGGGTCCCGCCGACAGCGACAGCGACAGCGGCAGCGGGGCTGTCGCAGCTGCGGGGCCGCTCGGATTCCTCGAGCCCACGAGGGCGTCAGAGGCTCAGCGGCGAGCGACCTGGGGACCGACCCCGACCCCCGACCGGACGCGCCGGCGGCCAGCGCCGCGGACCCCACGCTCCTCTCCGGGGCAGACGAGGCCGCAAGACGGGCCTGAACCAACTGGAGGGGACTGAGGTCGGACCACGAGGGTGGGAAACGAGAAATTAATTAAACAAAGGAAACTGGAAATTTCAAAAACAATGTGGAGATTAAACAACGTGGTACTGAACGACCCATGGGTCAAAGAAATCAAAGGAAAATGTTTAAAAATACCTTGAGACAAGTAAAAATGGAAACACAACATACCAAAATTGATGGAACGCAGCACAAGCAGTTCCCGGAGGGAAGTTCATCATGGCAGATGCTCCCTCAAAAAGCCAAGAAAAGGCTCAAGTAAACCACCTAACGTTACACCTCGAGGAACTAGGAAAAAGAACAGATGAAAGCCAAAGTTAGAAGGAAGGAAGGAAATCGCGATCAGAGCAGAAGTAAATGAAATAGAGACTGAAAAGATAATAGAAAAGATCAATGAAACTAAGAACTGGGTTTTTTAAAAGATAGATAACATTAACAACCTCCAGCGAGATTTAGCAAGAAAAAAAGAACTCAAATAACATGAGAAATGGAAGAGAAGTTACAGCAGATGCTGCGGAAATACCAAGGGTCCTAAGAGGCCGCTGGGGACAATTACACACCGGTAAATCGGAAAACCAGAAGAAAAGGATAAATTCCTAGAAACGTACAACTCACCAAGCCTGAATCCTTGGATTCAATGGAAAATTAATGGAAAATCTGAACAGACAGGTTACCAGCAAGGAAATTGAATCAGTCATCGAAAACACCCCAGCAGACAGCAGTCCGAGATCGGATGGCTTTCCAGGTGAACTCAACCACACGCGAAGAACCGTCAATACCGATCCGTCTCAAACCCTTTCAAAAATGGGGGGGCGACTCTTACATTTTAGGAGACCCTCATCACCCGGACACCAAAACCAGGTGAGGATGCCACCAAAAAAAACTCAAAACAACGAAAACAATGTCCCTGATGAACACAGATGCAAGAATCCTCAACGAAATTTTAACAACCCAAATCCAACAATACGTTAGAAAAGATCATACGCTGTGTTGGAGTGGGATTTACTCCAGAGACGCAGGATGGTTCAGCATCCCCAAATCAGCCCATTTGACATACCACGTCAACAAAACAAGGGATAAAAGCCACATGTCCATCTCAATAGATGCATAAAAAGGGTTGGAAAAAGTTTCACATCCACCGAAGATAAAAATTCACCAAAGGAGGCGTACAGAGGATCCACCTTGACGTAACAAAGGTCGTGTGTGACAAGCCCCCGCCAGCTTCACACTGGGGAAAGGCTGAAAGCTTTCCTCTAAGAGCGGGAATAAGACAAGAATGTCTACTGTTCCACTCAGTTCAACATAGAATTGGGAGTCTTAACAAGAGCAATGAGGCAAGAAAAAGAAATAAAAGACTTCCAAATTGGAAGGGGAGAAGTAAAACTATCACTGTTTGCAGAGGGCGTGATGTGTACAGAAAACCTTAAAGACTCCATAAAAAAAAACAAGAACAGAACCAGAACAAATTCGGTAAACTTGTAGGATACAAAATCAACCCACAAAACTCTGTTGCTTTTCTTTACACTAATAATGAACCATCCGAGAAATTAACAAAACAAACCCAATTACGATTACATTGAAAAGAATAAGGGGTGTCTGGCTGGTAGTCGGTGGAGAACGGGACTCTTGTCAAGGTTGTAGGTTTGAGCCCCATACTGGGTGTACAGATGACTTAAAAATAAATTCTTGGGGTGCCTGAGTGGCTGAGTGGGTTAAGCCTCTGCTTTCAGCTCAGGTCATGATGCTGGGGTCCTGGGATCGAGTCCCGAATTGGGCTCCTTTCTCAGCGGGGAGCCTGCTTCTCTCTCTGCCTCTGCCTGCCACTCTGCCTGCTTGTGCTCTCTCTCTCTGACAAATGAATAAACAAATCTTTGAAAAAAAAAATGCAGCAGCAAAGAGGAATGCAGGCCAAACAGAAAAATTCTGAAAAAGAGTAATTTTAATTTTTTCTTTTTTTTTTAAGTAGGCCACAGGCCTAGTGTGTAGCCCAGTGTGGGGCTTGAACTCACCACCCTGAGATTAAGACCTGAGTCCAGATCAAGAGTCAAACACAGGGCGCCTGTGTGGCTCAGTAGGTTAAGCATCTGCCTTCAGCCCAGGTCATGATCTCAGGGTCCTGGGATCGAGCCCCACATTGGGTTCCCTGTTCAGCAGGGCGTCTGCTTCATCCTGGCCCTCGGCCCCTCTTCCCTGCTTGTGTTCCTTCTCAAATAAATAAATAAAATCTTAAAAAAAAAGTCAGATGCTTAACCGACTGAAGCATCCAGGTACCCCATAAAATCGGAGGGTTTTTTTGAAGATTTAACTGTATTTTAGGGGCAACTGGGTGGCTCAGTTGTTAAGCGTCTGCCTTAGGCTCAGGTCATGATCCCGGGGTCCCGGGATCGAGTCCCACATCGGGCTCCCTGCTCAGCAGGAAGCCTGCTTCTCCCTCCCCCTCTGGCCCTCCCCTGCCTCCTCCTCTGCTCTCTCTCTCTCTCTCAAATGAATGAGAGTTTAAAAATAGACAGATAAATAGATAGATAAAATCTTTTAAGAAAAAAAAATAAAATACTTGGGGATAAATTTAACCAAAAAGATGAAAGACCTGCGTATTGAAAACTCAAGACATTAATGACACGAATAAAAGATATTTCATGGCCATGGTTTGGACGAATTAATATTGTTAAAATGTCCATACTGCCCAAGACAATCCACCCTGTCATTGTGATCCTTATCAAAATTCCAATGGTATTTTTCACAGAAATAGAACAGTCCTAAAATTTGTATGGAAGCACAGAAGATCCTGAAAAGCCAAAGCAATCTTGAGAAGGAATGAAGCTGGAGGCATCGTGCTTCTTGATTTCAGATTATTTCCCAAAGTTAGAGTAATTAAAACATTATGGTACTGGCACAAAAACAGATCCAGAGATGAACAGAACGGAACAGAGAGCCCAGACAATCCCACGCACGTACGGTCAATTAATTTACAACTGAGTGGGCGAGAATATGCAGTGGGAGAGGCCGTCTCTTCGGTAAACGGTGTCGGGAAAACTGGACACTGCCCTACACCACACCCAAAGAACACTCGAAATGGATTACAGACTTGAGTGTAAGATCTGAAACCATGAAACCGTGAAACTCCTAGGAGAAGCTTCCTGACATCTGTCTTGGTGATACCAAGAGGAAAAGCAACACGAGCAAAAATAAACAAGCGGGACGACATCAACGGGAAGTCTGCCCAGCAAAGGAAACGGTCCGGGAGCTGGGAAGAGCACCCGCGGAATGAGGGGGCCTAACCGCAAATCCTGCGTCCGCGAGGGTCTGGCGCCCAGAGCTCACAAGCTGCACAGCAGAAAGACAGGGAAGCTGATCCCCACACGGGCGGAGGACCGGGACCCACGGAGCCCCGGCCCGTGGTGCGAACGGCTAAAATGAACAAGTCAGGCAACGGGCAGGTGTTGCCGACGGTGTGGAGAAAGGGGAGCTCTCGTGCGCGGCTGGTGGGAATGCGAGCCGGTGCGGCCGCTCTAGAAAAGAGTCTGGAGGGTCCTCAGGAAGTTAAAAATAGAGCTGCCCTAGAAGCCACGATTGTACTGCGTATGTATCGGAAGACGACAAAAATACTGATTCAGAAAGATATATGCTCCTTCGTTGCAACGTTACTCACAACAGCCAAGATACAGAAGCAGTTTGTGTCCACCGATGAATGAATGGGCATAGAAAAACGTGGTGTGCGGGGCGCCTGGGTGGCTCGGTGGGTTAAGCCTCTGCCTTCGGCTCAGGTCATGGTCTCAGGGTCCTGGGATCGAGTTCCGAGTCGGGCTCTCTGCTCAGCAGGGAGACTGCTCCCTCCCCCCATCTCTGCCTGCCCCGCTGCCTGCCTCTCTGACCACTTGTGACCACTCTCTCTGTTTCAGATAAATAAATAAAATCTTAAAAAACAAACAAAGCTGGGGGGGGGGGCTCTGGGTGCACAGCGGCGAGGCCCACACGGGCGGCAGCGGTCAGCACGGACGCACGGGGAGGTGGACGCAGCAAGGACCCAGAAACAGGCCCACACAGGGGACCACCATGCCGAGGTGCACGAGAGTTCAGCAACGGCGGCAGCGATGGGACGCAAGCCTTGACCTAAGCCGCGCGTCTCCCACGAAGATTAGACGTACTGTAGCTCTAAACGCACATCATGGGACCAAAAGCTTTTAGGAAAAAGAAATCTTCAAGGCCTGGTGTTAGGTGAGAAGGTCCCAGCAATGACGTGAAAGGAGCCGTCCGCTGGAGAATACATCTATAAACCAAATTTCATCAGAATTCAAAGTTTTGCTGTGAGATGCACCGTTAACAAAGTGAAAAGACCAGCTACAGACCCAGAGAAAAAATTTGCAAACACGTGCATGACAGGGGGTTAGATCCAGAATACGTAAAGCACTTGTGGGCTCTAAACGTGGTGTCTCTCCCGACCGGATGGGGCCCAAACACGGGGCCGCCGGCCGGGATGGAAGCCGGTGGAGCAGGAGGCGCACGAGTCCTCCTGACCCCACGGCAAGGGACGGCGGCCCGGGCCCCAGAGGGGAGGCCGTCAGCCCCGCGGCCGTGGTGAGGGCTGTCTTGAAAGAGGGAGGACCGGGAGGTCTGGCTGCGCACAGAATTTTCCCGTGTTTGGTGACGGTGACTGGTTGTGAGCAGCCCGTTGGGCAGTTCGGCCCACGGATACTTTGAGGGGGTCTCCTGATGGGCTTGGCTGTGCTCAGCCAGGGGCCGCTCAAGCCTGTCGGCCTGGACGCCGCCTCTACAGGACACCCTGAACTTAACACGAAGAACACAAACAATCGATTTTAACATGGGCAGAATGTGACGCTTCATCAGGGAGGATATATGTGGGCAAATCAGCGGTGGGAAGGTGTCCAGCACCCGGGCCATGGGTGCAAGTTAAAACCATAACGAGGTTTCTCTGTGCACCTATCAGATCGGCCAAAATTAGAAACCGCGACATCAAATGCCGGGGAGGGTGCAGGGAAGCTGGACGTCACTCAAGAAACCGGCAGTTTTGAACCCAGTGAGACATGACTTGGCCACACGCTCAGCGGTCTGTCCCCGGGTGAGACCCAGGCGCCGAGGTCCCCGGCCGCTCCTTGCAGCCAGATCAGGAAGCCCCGGATGCCTTTGACAGGGGCAGGCCATGCACACTGAGGCAGGTCTATACGGACTGACCGGGACTGACGCGGGCCGGAGGAGGGACTGGGGCGCAGGCGGTGGCTGCCGGGCCTCGTGCTTCCCCTGCGTTGGGGAAGCCATGCTCTCCCCATCCCCGGGGCCTTCTCCCCAGACGGAACGGTGACCAGAGGCCATCGGCAGTGGGGCTGGTGGGGGCAGGGCGCGACCCCAGGGGGCACAGGAGGGGTGCCGGGTAATTCTGACTGGTGGTGTTCCAGGGAGTCTATACATGGGCACAAACATGGGGCAATTTTATCGTACGCTTGGAACGACTGAAGACAGCCGCACTCGGCAGCCACATCTCTCCGTCCTGCCTCCTCCAGCCTTCGCTCTAGCCAAGCCCTGGGTCACCAGACTCCGACCTGCCGGGAACCGGCTTCCGGTGGGGAGAGGGCAGGGTTCAAGGGCAAAGTCTGCTTAGCTTTTGGGAGGGTGGAGGCCCACCTGGACACACACCAAGTGGGGCCACAGGAGAGGGGATGACTCTGGGTGGGGGGGTGCGCAGAGTGTGACCCTAGGTAGTGGGGGGTGGCCCCCCGGCAGGGGCCTGAGCTCGACACCCCCTGAACCGCTGTCGGCCGTCTGTGAACTGGGGGTGGGCAGGACCGGCTCACAGGGGTACCTCGCCCAGGCTCCGTCACTGGCCGGGTGAGGTGCAGGTGGAGGTGGGTGGTGACTAGCTGACGAGGAAGAAAAGGCAGGAAAACACCTGGCAGGCGCCTGAGCGACCGCAGTCCACTCTCTCCTTTCTGCAGCCGGCTGTCCAGCAGCCCAGGTGAGGGGCCGCTCTCAGTCTGGGGGGGCTGTCCTGGTCAGGGAGGGGCTGTCCTGGTCTGAGAGGGGGTGTCCTGGTCAGGGAGGGGCTGTCCGGGTCTGAGGGGGGCTGTCCTGGCCAGGGAGGGGGTGTCCTGGTCAGGGAGGGGCTGTCTGGGTCTGAGGGGGCCTGTCCTGGCCAGGGAGGGGGTGTCCTGGTCAGGGAGGGGCTGTCCTGGTCTGAGGGGGCCTGTCCTGGTCAGGGAGGGGCTGTCCTGGTCAGGGAGGGGCTGTCCTGGTCTGAGGGGGCCTGTCCTGGCCAGGGAGGGGCTGTCCTGGTCTGAGGGGGCCTGTCCTGGCCAGGGAGGGGCTGTCCTGGTCAGGGAGGGGCTGTCCTGGTCTGAGGGGGCCTGTCCTGGCCAGGGAGGGGCTGTCCTGGTCTGAGGGCGCCTGTCCTGGTCAGGGAGGGGCTGTCCTGGTCTGAGAGGGGCTGTCCTGGTCTGAGGGGGCCTGTCCTGGCCAGGGAGGGGCTGTCCTGGTCTGAGGGCGCCTGTCCTGGTCAGGGAGGGGCTGTCCTGGTCTGAGAGGGGCTGTCCTGGTCTGAGGGGGCCTGTCCTGGTCAGGGAGGGGCTGTCCTGGGGGGTGCTGACCAGTCTTGAAGGGGGTGTTCTAACCATGGAGAGTGTGCCCACCCTCCTTGACCACCCACTGGGGGCCCAGGCTGGGGGTCTCACAGTACTATATTCCTTGGAGATGGGGTTATGAGGTGGGGTTCCAGTGTCCTGAGCCCTGCCGTGCCCTGGGTGCTGGTTGGGGGCACAGGCTGGGCCCCCTCGGGGCTGGACTGACTGGCTCAGACCGGTCACCAACCCTCTGAGTCGCTGCCTTCCAGCCGCGGAGTGGGGCCCGAGCCCCCCAGCCTGTCCCAGAGCGCGTGTGTGCTTGTGAGGCTCCCGGAGGGCTGCGGGGACCCGTCTCCCGTGGGCCGCGGCACCGAGGCTCCGGACTGTTGCAGGTGCGGCCCTGTTCGGGGACGTTTGGGGCCTGCAACAGGCCCTACGGGGACCCTGCGCGGCCCGCATTCCCGGCTCTGCCTCCGCCTGCTGCCCAGAGCCTGTCTGGAGGCAGCAGAAAACCAGATCAGAGAAAGAGGTTGGGTTTTCAAACAGAAACCGGTGTCTTTGTTAAGAACCCCCTGACCTCAAGGTCCTTTTTCATCAAGAAAATGTGCTCCTCGGGGCCCCGCCGACCTCACTCACTAGAGCCCACGGGAGGCGGCCTGGCAGGAAGCAGCCGTCCGCTGGTCACCTGTCCCCACGGCTCAGCCTGCCCTCGGGGCTCCCGGAGGGAACACGGTGCCCTGGGCCGCAGAGCGGGCGGCAGGCCGGCGGCCAAGGGAGGGTCCTGGGGTCCCCGACTTCGGTCTGGATCTGACCTGCCAGGCGGGGGCTCCTTTTCCTGGGAGGGTGGGGGGAGCGGGGCTGCGGGAGAAGGTGGTGGGCGTAGCTGCGCCGGTCCCCGGTGCGGCATGGGGACGGGGCTCTTCCGGGCCCCATCGCCGCTCGCTGTGTGTGTCTCGGGCTAGCCCTGCTGCCTTCCTGGGCCCCGACCCCTCTGCGGCCCATGGTCCCCTGGGCAGGCCTGGCTCCTAGTGTGTGGTCTGCGGCCCTGCCCCCGACCCAGCAGGGTGTTCAGTGTCCCAGCGAGGACTGGGCACCTCTCCAGGTGGCCGTGTCTGCAACCAAGGAGTCTGGGTGCCCCCTGCTGCCCCCCTGCAGGTGCCGGCCCCTCATGGGGCTGACCTGGAAGAAGCGGGTCCTGGCGGCCCTGCTGGGGGCTGCGGTGGCCTCAGGCCTCACCACGCTCATTCTCATCCTGGTGGAGGCCACCAGTGTCCTCCTGCCTTCGGACGCCAAGGTAGGCGCCAGGCCCTGAGCAGGGGGAGGTGGGGCTGGCGGATGCTGGCTGGTGCCCGCCCTCCTGACCTTGCTGTTACCCTCAGTTTGGGGTCGTGTTTGACGCCGGGTCCTCCCACACGTCCCTCTTTGTGTACCAGTGGCCGGCGGACAAGGAGAATAACACGGGTGTGGTCAGCCAGGCCCTGGCCTGCCAGGTGAAAGGTTAGTCGGCAGCTAGGTCAGCGGTGGGAGGGCTGTGCGGGAGTCCCCGCCGGGTGCGGGTCTGGGGGTGGCACGGGCTGGAGTGAGGTGGGAGCAGCACTTAAACCCTTAGCATATCGGCCAATCGGCCTAAAGGAAAAGTGGCTCAGAGAGGTTGAATGACTTACCCCAGGTGGCCCGGCTGAGCAGGGAGGTCCCGGGCCAGGGTGTGCGTGGGCCTGCAGAGAGCAGGCACAGCGCCTGCGCAGCCCTTGCTGCCTCTCCCATCTTCTGGAGGCTCCGGGCACTCCCGGGCTCGAGGTCCCTTCGCTCCAACCTCTCGCTCCAGCGCCGCGCAGCCTTCTTCCTCGAATGTCCCAACGCCTCCTCTCCTCTCTCACAAAGGACCTGGGCCATCGAATTTAGGGCCCACCTGGAGAATCCAGGCTGACCTCATCTTAAGATCCTTAACTTTATATCTGCAGAGACCTGTTTTCCGAACAAGATCCCACTCAGAGGTCCCAGTGGCGAGGGCGTGCTCGTATCTCCTGGGGGGACACGGTCCGTGGCGCCGCGGGCCCTCCCAGCCCAGCTGGCCCTCAGGCCTGGAGCCACGTCCTGCAACGCTGTGTTTCAGGGCCTGGAATCTCCTCCTACGCCTCGGATCCCGCCCGGGCTGGCGAGAGCCTGGAGGACTGCCTGGAGGAGGCGCTGGCGCTGGTCCCGGAGACTCGGCGTCGGGAAACGCCTGTGTTCCTGGGGGCCACAGCCGGCATGAGGCTGCTCAGGTGAGGTGGGCTGGCTGGGGGCATGTCCAGGAGGAGCAGCTGGGAGAACGGCGGTGTGGACCCCTTGGGCCGGTGGGCAGGGTGTGGGCTGCGGGTGTCCCACCAGCTCCGGCCCTTTCTGCCCAGCCAGAAGAATAGCTCCCAGGCGGGAGACATCCTCGCGGCGATCAGTCGGGTCCTGGGCCGGTCTCCCCTGGACTTCTGGGGTGCTGAGCTCCTGGCTGGGCGGGATGAAGGTGCCTTAGGTTGGATTACCATCAACTACGTCCTGGGCATGCTGGTCAAGGTGCCATGGGCAGCCTGCGGAGGGGGCTGGGTGACGAGGGGCTGGGGGTCCATGAGGCTGGTTTCAGGACTCGGTGCTGCCTGTCTGTCCTCAGTATTCCTTCTCTGGAGAATGGATCCGGCCTCTGGAGGGGCCCCTGGTGGGCGCCCTGGACATGGGTGGGGCCTCCACCCAGATCAGCTTTGTGCCCAGAGGCCCTATACTGGACAAGAGCACCCAGGCCACCTTCCGCCTCTACGGCTCTGAGCACAGCGTCTACACCCACAGCTACCTCTGTTTCGGGCGTGACCAGATGCTGACCAGGCTCCTGGCTCAGCTGCTGCAGGTCAGCTGGCCCCCAGAGGAGGGAGAGGGGCGGTGGGATGCCTGTGGCCCTGGGCTGGGCTCAAGGCCCCCTCCCTGTCCTCCCGCAGAGCAGCCCCGGCCCCCTGATCCGCCATCCGTGCTACCACAGTGGCTACCGGGCCACGCTGTCCCCAGCGACCCTGTATGAGTCACCCTGTGTCCACACCACACCCCCCCGAGGCCTGGCCTGGAACCTCACTGTGGAGGGAACAGGGAACCCTGGGGCCTGCATCTCGGCCGTCCGGGGCCTCTTCAACTTCTCCAGCTGCGAGGGCCGAGGACACTGTGCCTTCAATGGGGTCTACCAGCCCCCTGTACGGGGCCAGTTCTACGTGAGTGGGAGCCCTCTACACTGTCCTCCCCAGGCTCCCAGGCCCCTGCCGGAGCCCCAGGGGCCTGATGCCAGGCAGGCCCAGGGCGAGCCCTGGATGGGTGGGGGACTCTGGGTCCCCAAGTGTGTGGGGGGGTGGGCGGAGACTTTGCCTGGTTGGTGCTGGGGCTCCTCTGACCCCGGCCGACCTGGGCATCGCCCCAGGGCAGGCACGCCCAGCTTCCTTCCCCGCCCCCAGGCCTTTTCCAACTTCTACTACACCTTCCACTTCCTGAACCTCACCTCCAAGCAGCCACTGGCCACCGTCAACGCCACTGTCTGGGAGTTCTGCCAGAGGCCTTGGAAGCAGGTGGGTGGACCCTGGGACCACCAGTCCCCGCCAGTCCCCACCAGCGCCTGCCCAGCATTCTGGGCTGCCGCTGCCCCAGGCACTGACCTCTGCAGGCAGGGCCTCGGCAGGACCGCACCCCGCGGGGTGTGGCCAGCAGGGCGCGGGGGATGCCGAGAGAAGGGAAGACCCAGGCAGGGGACCCAGGGGCCCATCCTTGGGTGGGATCTGCCTCCGGTGGGCCGGGAGAGGCGGCGTCACCTGGCTCCTCACCTGCCGGGCCCCCAGGTAGAGGCGAGCTCGCCCGGGCAGGACCACTGGCTGCGTGACTACTGTGCCTCGGGCCTGTACATACTCACGCTGCTGCTCGAGGGCTATGGGTTCAGTGAGGACACCTGGTCCAGCATTGAGTTCCGGAAGCAGGTGACCACCTCCCGGGGTGAGGCCATCCGACGCAGGGCAAGGGGGGCGGTCGGGGACTCTGGGGCAGCGGCCACAGCCCTGACCGGCCTGCGTGTCCCACAGGTGGGCGGCACGGATATCGGCTGGACGCTGGGCTACATGCTGAACCTGACCAGCATGATCCCAGCCGAGCCCCCCGCCCGCTGGCAGGCAGAGAGCTACGGCGTCTGGGTGGCTGGAGTCGTCTTCGCCGTGCTGACTGTCGTGGCTACCCTCGGGGCCGCCGCCGTCCACCTCCTCTGGCCCCGGGGCTGAGCTGGGCTGCCCCCTGGCATTGGTGGGGCGCGGGGGTGGGGGGGCTGCCCCAGCCTGGACGGCTGCACGGGCCAGAGCCTTCCAGTGAGCCCTGCCGGGTCTCCCTGTGTCGTGGGCTCTGGCCCCGTGGTCAGACGGCCCCACCCAGCCCTCAGTGTCACTCTGGCCAAGCGGGCTGTATTGTGGCCTCCCCATCCTGACCCCCCGCGTTCCCTTCTCCACCGCGCTTCCCAGGACGGCAGGTGACTTCCTGCACAAACGCTGGGACACAGGGCCCCGCAGCACTCAGGGCTGTGTGATCTATGGTGTTGTGGGACGTGAGGCCCAGTGACTGCGGGAGCAAGAAGGGCTCCGGCTCCCTGGGAGAGGCCGGCCGTGGGGGGTCTGGGAGCGCAGAGCTGGTGGGCCCCCTGCTGTTTCCCGGCCTGAGGGACCGTCTCCAGGATCCGTGGCTTCTCCTGGAGTGGCCGCCCCACCCCCACCCTGGACGCCTTCGTCAGCCCTCCCAGGGGACAAGCCCAGATTACAGACCACACCTTCGTGGGGCGGGGGAGACTGCTTTATTAAAACCCTCCTTGCCACGGGACGGCTGGTTTCTTCACCGGGGCTCCGCGGGGTGTCGGGCTCCTCACACATCCTGTCCAGCCGGGCCCACAAAGCACTTGGGGAAGATGCCGACGCGGCCGTCGCAGTGACCCTCCAGCCAGGCCCGGTCCACTGTGTGTGAGGGGGCCAGGGTCCCTCAGAGTGTGTCAGGCGGTGTGAGCTCACACAATCTCCTCGTGCCCCAGAGGCCCACTGACCTTCACACAGCACGTCCACGACGTCCCCCCGCCGCAGGGCCAGGTCCTCGGGCCCCCGGGCATAGTAGCTGTGCTGGGCCACCACCTGGTAGAGGGCAGCTCGGCCGCCTGCTCCCTGTGGCGGGAGGAGGGGGCGCAGGGCGGGCAGGGCTGGAAAAGGGCCCTGGGGGTCCCTCGTGCCCACCCCCACCCCCGGCCACCCGCGCCCTCCCGAGGCTCACCCGGCACTGAAGCTGCAGGGCCCCGGCGCCGGCCGCCGCGTCCCGCCAGGCCCTCTGCAGCGCCTCCTCCCCGGGGAGGGGGACCCAGCGCCCCTTGTTGCTGGGGTCTTGGTAACTGCAAAGAGACTCCTCAGAGTGGCATCGAGTGGGCGGGGCATGCTGCTGGCGGGCGCTGACCTCTGTGGTCTGCAGCGCCGCCCCCGGCCCACCCGCTCACCTGAGCTGCGCACGCTGGGCCTGGCGACCGAGGGCTTGGCTCAGCAGGCCCCGCAGGCCGGCCAGGTCCACTCCTCTCGGGACCCTCAGGGCCAAGGTGAAGGCACACTGCGCGGTGACGGTCACCAAGGACGCAGGTTCCTCCATGGCCGCTCCCTGGGGCAGAGCAGCAGGCAGTGTCGGTCATGAAGCCCCAGCCCTGCATGCCCAGGGACCGGCTGGGGTGGCCTTTGAGCCACGAGGGTGGGAGGGGCTGGCGTCCCCAGGGCCTAGTCTCTGGGCCCCAAGTCCCTGAAAAGTGGGGGTGACATGAAGGCCTGTGCCTCTTACCCCAGCACCCAAGGGATCCTCCGAAGGGCGGGGGTCCGGTCCCCCGGCCACCGGCAGCCCTGTGGAGGGTGACAGAGCAGGGGCTCAGGTGGCCCACACCCCGGCTGGGAGGCCCAAGGTAGCCAGCTGCCTCCCTCGGGGGCGAAGAGGCTGCTCCCAGCTCCCCAGATGCCTGCCCAGGACTCCCACCACCACGGCCTCTGCCCACCACCTGCGGCTCAGGGGGTCCTTACCTGGAGGATCCTGTCTGCCGACCTGCTCCACATGGGGCCTCTGCAGGAAAAGCCACAGGCTGGGAGCAGGGGCCAGGGGTGGGGGCCCCTGAGGTCCGGGCAACTTTCCCCGGCCTGGAGTTTGTTGCAGCAGACCCCGTGGTGAGGTGTGTGGCCGGGGAGTCAGCCGGCCAGCAGGAAGCCGTAAGTACAAGCTGGATGGGGGTGCGTTCAGGGCAGGAACCAGGTCCCTACAGGCCTGGAGCCCATACTGCCTGGTAGGGGTGTCCTCCCAGCACTGTGGCCCCTGCACCCCCCTCCCCACGCAGGGCCTGGGCTCATTCACCTGTGTCCCCGGTCCAGAGCCGACCTCTGTCTCTGCCTCAGGAGGCATCCTGGGACCGCAGGGGCTGGCCGTTCTGCAGGGGCCTGAGTCTCTGGCCCTGGGGGGCAGGGGGAGCCCTCATTGTGAGGACTGGCCCAGCTTGTGCCTGTTCCCCCCAACACAGCCTGAGAGGAACCCCAAGTGTGGAGATGAGGGGCCGTGGCCCTGGGTGGGGGCCTGCTCGGTGTCCCCACACCCCGTGTGACGTTGAGCTGGGAGGGCCCCACCTGGGAGGGTCCAGTCTGGCAATGCCGGCCCACAACCCAGCAGCACCCTCCTTGAGCCCCTCGGTTCTGAGCCTCGGTGCTGTGTGGGGTCGTGGCGACCTGACGTCTCAACTCCCCTCTGGTGCCCACCGAGGCCTAAGTGACGGTTCTGTGGGAAGGGGGCACAGGGCTCTTCGTCCTGCAGCAGGACAGGCTCAGGACAGACTAAACCCAGGGCCTCTGGACAGAGGGGGTGCAGGGAGGGCGGAGAGAGGCTCTTTCCTGGCCTCAGGGGCCACGATGCAGGCCTTACTCCTGCCCCAACCAGAGAAACACGCACACGGAGGGGAGACCCACTCCTTCCTACCATGGGGCGGCTCCAGGTCTGCCTTTGCTGTCCGCACCCCGAACCTGTGGGCACAGAACAGCGCGCTCTCTCAGGAGGCAGGTCCCCGGGGCAGCGCCAGGGCAGGGAGCCCCAGCACTGCCTTCCCCAGGTGAGACTCTCGCACTCAACAGGCCTGCCACTCCCAACTTTAGATCAGAGGGATGTTGGGAGCCCCTGCGGAGGGCTCAGGGCATCTCCCTCCCTTCACAGGACAAAGGTCTGAAACGCCCAGGCCTGCAAATGACAGGTGAGAAGTCTGGGCTGGCTGGGAGGCGACCCGCCCACCTGGGGCTGCTGAGGCTGGTTGTCCTCACGTTGGTCATCGGGGATGGCGGAGGAGACCACCTGGTGAGGGACAGCAGAGGGACAGCTGAGCTAGGGGCCCTGCGATGTCCGCTCCCAGCCCCTGCTGCCCACGCCACACTCCGGAGGGGCCCATCCGCCGGGGACTAGGGGGGCTGCCCATGCCTGACCGGGGGCTGTCAGACCACCACAGTGGGTGCTGGAAGGCAGAAAAAATAGGTCTCATCGAGGAAAATCCCTGTGCTGACAGTTTTAAAAATTTTTTGAAGATTTTATTTGTGTATTTCTCGGAGAGAAAGCGAAAGCGTGCACATAAGCACAAGCCAGGGCAGAGGCAGAGGGAGAAGCAGGCTCCCCGCTGGGCAAGGAGCCCGATGCGGGACTCGATTCAGGACCCTGGGATCCTGACCCGAGCAGAAGGCAGCCGCGTAACCGACTGAGCCACCCATGTGCCCCTTAACTTATTTTTAATACAACTTTTTAAATGTCTTTACTTCTTAGAAGTTTGTACTGTGACAAACAGACTCTAAACTCACAGATGCACGCAGCTCAGGGCCGCCCGGCCCCTGCCAGCGATGTCTGCAAAGCCCAGGTGTTTGGGGCACATGACCTCACCAGCCCTGTTCCTGGTCACACCAGCGCACCGGCCCTCGGTGACCTCGGTGGGTGCTGAGGCTAACGCAAGGGCCACCAGCTTGGAACCCAAGTGAATTTTCCTTTGTGAGCCCTGGAGTCACTTCCTTGAACCCCAGCCCTGCTCCCCAGTGTTCTGTGATTTTGGTGGTGCTGCCGGGCCCTGGCCAGCCGACCTCGGCCCTCACTGGGATCTCACTCTCTGTAGCACAGATGCAGGGAGACAAAGAGACAGAAAAGCACAGGGAGAAACTGAGGCCAGAGGAGTGTGGCTGAGGTGGAGGGCAGCGGGGAGCACTGCCGAGAAGCCATGAGCTCCCTCGTCTGCAGCCAGCCTCCGCTGGGGGCTCTGCCTCCTGGTTCCGAGAGCCCAGGATCTGTGAGCTCCACGTGGAGACACGGCTCCTGACCCAGGAAGCTCAGGCACTCTGCCGTTTGGGGGTGGCCCCGGGCCCACTCTCCTCCCACCCACCGAAGCCCTTCTAACGACACAGACCACACCGCGTGTGCCCCTGTGAGCTCGGCACCTGCTGGCTGCTGCCAGCCCCAAGCCCCTGCCGCAGGAGGTGAGAGGCCGCCCCCTTACCTTGGCCTTGCCCAGGAAATCCACTGGTTCCAGATGCTCCAGGTGCCGCCTGTGGGGCCGAAAGACCTCACCCCTGGGGACCTGCCGAGGCTGCAGGGGGACCTGCTTCTGGAGGGGGTCCGGCCAATGCAGACCTGAGCATCTGACCAGGGCTGTGGCCTCACCCTCCACCTACTTCTCAGGGGACCCGGGAAGTCCTTCCCCAGCCCCCACACCCGGGCACACGGGGCCACCTCCCTCTAGAAATTCCTTCATCGCGTGGACTGGGTCTTGGGAGCCTGTGCAGATCGCACGCCAGGACTGTGGGCCACGCGCCCAACAGCGCTCACGGGGGGCGGGGTGGGGGGCGGCCTGCTCCCCCCTTGCCCCCTCACCTGCAGCTGGCCCAGGGCGGCGCGCAGGTCATCGCCGGCCCCCTGTGGCCCCTTCGAGAGGGCTTCCTCTAGGCTGCGGGTGGCCTCAGCCCAGAGTCCCAGCCGGCACTGTGCCGCCCCCACGTTGAAGAGCACCTGGGAGCGAGGTGGGAGACGACAGCCTCGCTCGGTTCCCCGGCGCCGGCCGCACCCCGGCCCCACCCCTACCTCGGCCCTTCAGGCCTCAACCTCCCCCTCTGCCCTCCAGCCCTCGCCCGCCTCTGCTCCGGATTCCAAACCAGGCCGCGCCCCCAGTCCCACACCGGGTCCCCCTGCTGGCCCCGCCCCCAGCCCCACCACCTGGCCCCGCCCCCGATCGCCTCTGGCCCCGCCCCCGCCCCTCCCGCCCCTCCCGCCCCTCCCTCCAGCCCCGCCCCCGCCCCTCTCCGGACCCGTCGCGCCTCAGGCACCGCCCCCCCCCCCGGGCCCTCGGGGAGCCCAGGCTGAAGCTGCGGGCGGCCTCACGGTCCAGGCCCCGCTGCGGCGGCTCGTCGCTCTGGCGCTTCTCGGCTCCCCACGTCGGGGGCAGAGGTGCGCGCTCCGCGAGCGTCCTCCCCCCCCGCCTCACCCCCTTTCCGCATCCGGCCTGACCCGTCGTGCGGCCCCTTCCCCGGCGTGCGGCCCTGCTCGGTGCCCTGCTCTGGGTGCCGTCCCAGGAGCCCTTTCTCCGTCCTGTCCCCTCCCTCACGCCCAACCCGGCTGGGTTAAGGCCGTCGCCGGCGGGACGCGCTGGGGGCAGACGCGAAGGTGCCCGGTGCCCCTGGGAGCCGCCGCGGCCCGCTGACCCCTCCGCTGCTGCGGGGACAGCGGGGGCTCGGCCGGCTCGGCCTCCGTCAAGAGAAACCAAGCCGCTCTTCCCGCGGCGTCCGTCCCCATGGCCTGCCAGGGGACACCACACTCCCAGAGCCGGGGGCCACCCTCTGGAGATGCTGTGGCACGGCTGGGTGGGGGGCCCCGCCCTGCACTCTTCCGTGCCCCGGGCAGAGCCGGGGGCCCTGATGGGCTGCGGACCCCAGCCGCAGGGCCTTGCCCACGAGTTGCTGGTTGCAGTACAGATGGTTTGGAGAAGGCTCCAAGGCAGCATGTTCCGGGGGCGCTGGGGGTGTCCTCTTGATCCCCCTCCCTTGGTGTGGCTGACACACGGGGAGCCCAGGGTGGGGGCCCACAGGCAAGCCGCGTGTCCTTCTGACCCCACCGGCCTCTCTCTGCTGACTCTGACCCGCCCCAGACCTTCTCCTGGCGGCCTCCCACCTCTTCGGCCCCTAAGCTTCCTCGGGGTGAAAGTGTGGTCAGCAGGAGTAGTGGGGTGTCTCGGGCCAGAGGGAGCGTATCAGCCAATATGGCCCCGCCCGTGACAGTAACAAGACAATGGGACCCAGAGGGCGAGGCCTAAAGGGGCACCTGGGCCTTCTGCGCCCAGACAGCACCCCCAGGGCCCCCAGCTGGTGCCCCACCTTGGAGGCCAGCTCCCTGCCCAAGTGTGGCGCGCGCTCACCTCCCAGGCCTTCAGCCTGAACCGCAGGCCCAGCGGCGCGTAGTCGATGGCGGCGTTACCCCTGAGCTGAGCCAAGGCCAGCTGGAAGTCAGTCAGGGCCTCCTGGAACCTGCAGGCAGTGAGGGGCTGTAGGGAAAGGGCCAGCCCTGCCCCAGCCCGCCCCCCCCCTCCCCGCACCCAGCTCCACGGACACCTGCTAGGGGGCAGTGGTGGCCACCCAGGTCCTAGCACATAGTAGGCACTCAAGTCCCAACCAACCGGTCAAGGAATCCATCAAGAGACGTGACTGTGGGGGGTGGAGAGGGCACCACGCCTGAGGTGTGAGGTGACACCAGCTCTGATCCAGCTCTGCCTTCTGGAAACTCCCTGCCTAGACTCCCTGCCTCGAGCCCCTGTCCACATCCCGGACCCTCTTCCGGCCCTGGCTGCGTAGAGAGCCCTGACACTTCCCTCCTGCTTCTCAGGACTCCCGTTCCCTGCGGGCCTCCCTCTGCAGAGACCTGCCGGAAGCTCCTCAGGCCCCGCTGGACTCCCCATCTCCCGCAAGCAGGGACCCCCAGAGTAGGCCTGCTGGGCATGGAGCCATCTGTGGGGCTTGTCCTGGGGGCTCGGTGGGGGAGGGGCAAGATGAGCTTGTCCCCCAGAATGTTTCCTTCTCTGGGAAGGACCACAGTGCAAAGAACCCGGGCAAGCATTGAGGATCCCAACCACCTCTGTGTCCCAGGACACACCCTTCCTGCAGCCCTGCTCTCGGTTTCCCCGTCTGCAGAATGGGTGTAATCACACCATCCCCGCTACAGCAAAAAAACGGAGAGGAACAGAGGAGGGGATGCCCATGAAAGCACTCAGAACCTCAGCACAGAGACAAACCTCCTCATGTGGCCCTGCCCGTGTCCTGCTCCAGCACGAGCACAGGACCCTCTCCAGGCTTCCCTGGGGCTGCAGAGGAGGGGGTTGGCAAGAAGAGGTGACCCAAGGGAGAGAGGGGGAGGAGGGGCCTAAGAACAGACTTCGCAGAGAAAAAGGGCCGTCAGAGAAGAAACAAGGCTGCCCTGTGCTCACCTCTCCAGCTGGAAGTTGGCCACTCCTCGCTGGAAAAAGCCAACAGCCAGGCAGGCGTCCTTGGTCACTGCTTGGTCAAGTGCCTGGGGACAGAAATGCCCATAGATTGCCAAGGTCTGCAATTCTATCACTCCTGTGTCACAGACACAGTCCAGGCAGACGACCAGTGGCAGGGGGCCAAGGAACTCCATGGGCCCCAGCCCAGCCAGCTGCGGATGGAAGGTTCCTGCCCTGGTCCTGGGACCTCCAGAGCTTGTGCCTGGGCACCTGCATCACCATTCGGTCTCCCTTGGTGCCACGAACAGAATGAGCCCGAGTTCCCGAAGTGCAAAGAGCACAGTGAGGTGTCGTCCCAAAGCCACCTGTCTGCCACGAGGACCAGGGGGAAAGGCAGCACATTATAAGTTACCTCTGGGGCATGGATTACATAAGATTTTTGCCTTTTTAAAATCCTATTTCTGATAGTTCATACAGAATGACACGCTTCCTCTATTAGAATCAGAAAGATGGGTGCCTGGGGGGTTGAGTTGGTTAAGCATCTGCTTTCGGGTCAGGTCATGATCCTGGGGTCCTGGGACTGAGTCCCATCAGGCTCAGTGGGGAGTGGGCTTCTTCCTCTTCCTCTGTCTCTCCCCCCACCCCCCCGCTCATGCTCTCTAGTAAATAAATAAATAAATAAATAAACTCTTTTAAAAAGTATTAGAAGAAGAACACAAAAGTCTTAGTATGTGTGTAAAGTACAGCTTTTCCCTTAACTTCATTCAAACGCAGTCAGTCGACCATCAGTTAAACATGGGTAACAGGAGGGGCACCACAGTCTTACAAATCTGGGCAAATGGGAGGGTTCCTGCAGAACTGGGATTGACCTCAGGTTGAAGGTGCGCGCAGAGGCACTGGTGGGGGGCACTGACGGGGGGGCACTGGTGGGGGGGCACTGATGGGGGGCACTGGTGGGGGGGCACTGATAGGGGGGCACTGATGGGGGGCACTCAGTGCCAGAGAGACCCATTTGTTTGCTATCCTACCACGCAGAGCAGCCAAGTCTAGGTCACATAGGGTTCCTACCAACAGACTGCGGCTCTGGCTACAGCCCTGCTCGCCCTGCCCTGCTCCCTCTGCCCTGTCCTCAGAGAGTTTTATTAATCGTAGCTGTTCCACCTGCTTTTAGAAATCTCCATATTTCCAGCTAATGTGCCCATGCTATTACTTAATTTTATTGACTTTGGACAGTCTTCCCTCTTCTCTTAGGGTCAAGGATTTAATACCATATTCTTCTGCTCACCACCTCTGTCCCCTCTCTAGTTAAATCACAGTTTATAGGGGCGCCTGGGTGGCTCAGTGGGTTAAGCCTCTGCCTTCGGCTCAGGTCATGATCTCAGGGTCCTGGGATCGAGCCCCGCATCGGGCTCTCTGCTCAGCAGGGAGCCTGCTTCCCTTCCTCTCTCTCTGCCTGCCTCTGCCTACTTGTGATCTCTGTCAGATAAATAAATAAAATCTTTAAAAAAATAAAACTTAAATTGTTACTGAGAATTGTAGATTCATATGCAGATGTAAGAAAGGACAGAGGAGCTCTCTTGTACCCTTTACCCAGTATCCCCCACCCCCACTCCCGAGGTCAAGTTTTCCAAGATGCTAATATTGTTGCTCTCCTACAACATCTAATTCTCTTTGCATTTGTGTCATCTTCCAGGCAGCTGCCTGATCGTCTCAAACACTGAAGGATCCTGGTTCCTTCTGTTGGAGACATTTGGGGACCGGGGAGATAAGCCGGGGCTGCTGCATTTTTGTATGCACCTGGGGAATGTGCATCACTTTCAAGAACACGAAGTGTTTGAAGGGAAGAGAGTGGTTCTGTGCTACCCTCTCAGCAGAGGAGCTGTGTGTTCATGCCCACGTGCACTCTTAAACTCCTGGTTCTGTTTTGGGGGACAGACTGGGAAAAAGGTGAGTACTTGGATCTGGGGTCTGGGTACCAGCCAGAGACACCTCATCTCCTTCCCATTGCCACAGGTGTCTGATGAAGTCCTGGCTCTGAACTCCACACCCTGGGAGGCAGCAAGCCCCTTGCAAGCAGGATCCAGCCTCCAGCCGATCTCCAGGTGTCACGACGAGGAGCACCTGAGCCAGTGGCACCCCAGTCCTTCCCCGTGACCAGAGAGTCTGGCACAGGGTCACCATCTCGAGGAGATGGCGAGGGAGGCCGCACCCCCCGTCATGCCCCGAGTTCAGGGTGGGGTCCCCCGACTGCACAGCTCCTACCTGCCTTCGGTGTCCACTGAGGCAGAACACGGCGGGGGTGGGGGGTGGCCATCCCCAGATGACCGTCAGGAAGAAGGGACCCGGGGCCCACCCCTGCGGCTGGGTCGATCGCACGGTAAGTAAGGTTCCCCAGAGCCACAACCCAAGGGGTGGGGTCTCTTCGACCAACCCTGGGGGCCGGGCTGTCGGGTCCCTGGCTCACCCGCAGCGCGGCCTCCGGGTCCCCGGCCAGCAGGTGCACGCAGCCCACGTTGAAGCACATCCTGGCGGGCGGCTCTGGGTCACCCGAGAAGAGGCGGAGGGCGCAGCCCCAGTCCCCGCGCGCCACCGCCTGCACGCCCCGGTGCCAGTCGCGCACCAGGTCTCCCCGAGAGGGCATGGCGGCGCGGACGCCCGCCGGACCGTGTCTGCTTCCGGGCCGGAGCGCGGCGGGCGAGGCCGACGGCTGTAGGGGCCCCCTGAGGGGTCCGGCGGGACCACCGGGGGCCGAGGGCCCGGAGACCCGCGTGGGGATGTGAGCCCCCCGCCCCTCGGAGGCCGGCAAGGGGTCCGGACCGAGGGGGCGCTCGGTTGGAGCGCGTGGACTCCGCGAGCCGCCGGTGCGCCACGCCTCCTGCCGCCCCACGGCGCCCCCTGGCGGCGGAGCGACCCCGCCCCCGAGTCGGCTCCGCCCCGCCAACAGGCCCCGCCCCCACGGGGACCGCCCCCGCGGCATCCGGCCCCGCCCCTTCCGCCGCGCCCCACGGGACTTCCGCCGGGAGCTCCCGGAGTTGGCCTTTCCGCCTCCCGCAGCGCCTCGGGCCGTGCGGGTCTCGGTGCGTCGGGGAAAGCCGGCCGGGCCCGCCGCTGCCGCTGCTGCCGAGGCCGGGCCAGGGTTCCGGGCGGACCCCGCGGGCTCAGGTGAGCGGCTGCCGGGGCGCGGGCCGCGGGGGGCGGGCGCGCGGTCCCCCGGGGCGCCGGCGGGCAGGGCAGGGCGAGGCCGGCAGGACTGTGGGCGCCCGGCCCGGGCTGTGCCCTGCAGCCGCGGTGGCCCCGAGGACCTCCTGCCCCGAGAGCGTGGACGCTCCGGGGGCCGCGTGCCCGAGCCCTCCCTGGACGTCCGAGTGGCCCGGGCCTCGGCTTTCCCCGAGCGCGGCCCCGCTGACACCCCGCGTGCGTCCTGCCTGTGCTGGCCGGCCCGGCCCTGTACCCCGTGTGCGTCCTGCCTGTGCTGGTCGCGCTCCCGGCCCTGCTGACACCCCGCGTGCGTCCTGCCTGTGCTGATCACAGCTCTCGGCAGAACAGACCCGGCAGGTGCACTAGCAGGTGCGCTAGATGGACAGCCTGGGAGCGGGTCCCCAGGCCAGACCCGAGGACGAGCCCCTGCTGCCCTGGAGTCGGGCATACAGTCCCTCCTGTAGGGACTTCAGACCCTCAACGCCCCGTCCGCCCTCACCTCCAGTCCTGGTGCCGGGGTAGGAAGGGTCGCCGGCTTCCGACAAGTCTGCCGTTGCATCTGTTGATGTCATAAAAGACTTTCCGTGCCTGGGGGGCTCAGTCGGTCGACTCCAGCTCTTGATTTCCCCGCAGGTGGTGATCTCGGGTCCTGGGATCGAGTCCCACCTGGAGCTCCGTGCTGAGCAGGAGTCGGCCTCCCCTCCCTCTGCCCCTCCATTCCTCCCCTCCCCCCCATGCTCTTGCTGTGTCTCTCTCTCTCTCTCTCAATTCAGTGAATAATACTTTCCCAGCAACCCGTGACTGTTTGACCAACTCTGTGGGCACCTGGCCTTGCCAGGGTGACACGTGAAAGGAGCCATCACAGCCCCAGCCCCAGAAACGCTCCCGTAGACAGGCTCTGCCCTTTTGTTTCCGCACGAGAACGTGCAGGGGCGGCTTGTGTCCTCCGTGGCTGTCAGCCGGAGCTCAGCTGTGAGCGCGACCCGGCCGGCCTTCTTTGTTGGCCACCTCCTTCCCCGGTTGGGCCTGTGGGTCCTGGGACCTGGGAGCCACTCCGCTCTCTTCTGGCCGAGTCTCCTCCCTGTGTCACCGGGACCAGCTCTCTGACCCTGCAGGCTTCCTTAGCTGAGGAACAGGGGTGCTGAGTGCTGGCCTGGCGCACCTGTCAGGGCTCACGCCTGTGGCACGCCCGGGACGGCAGCCTCCTCAGTAAACGTCTGGGAGCCTCTGCCCTGAGGACCTGCTTCCCCACCAGTGGGGCCTGGGTTTCCTGACCTGCTGGCCTGGAGGTGTGTGGGGACCCAGGGCGGGATCCTGTCCTTCCCGAATCCCCCCCTGTGGACATCCCTCCCACTCCCCACTCCCCATCCTACCTACCTTCCTGACAACATTCGCTCAGGGCCAGTCCTGCAGCCCTGCCCTTCTCAGCCCACCGGCCCACCCGGGTCCCCCCTGGGGCTCCTCAGTGTTGACAGCTGCAGTCCCCACTCCCCGCGCATCCTGGCAGCTCACACCTTCGACCTGATACCCCCTCACCACCCATAGCTCCAGTCCCACTTCCTTCATCGGGGCTGCAGGAGCCTGGCCGAAGTGCCGGGTCTCTTTCCATCCTCAACACAGGCCTCAGGTGGGTCTACTGACTCCCTCCTCCTATGGTGGCCTTCCTTCCCCCTCCCGTGTCCTCAGCCCCACTCTGCCCTGTCCTGCCTCCCAGTCCAGGACCTGGCTACCTGCTTCCACAGAAAATGAAAGCAGCTGGAAGGGACCCCCCCCCACCAGGTCTACACCCACAGATCTGTCTCCTCCCCCACCCTATCATTGTCTCCTCGCTAGGGTCAGCCTATCAACATATTGTGATTCTTTCCATCTTAAACCCCTTTCCGAGCTCTCCCCCCATTTCTTTACCCCCATGTGCCGCAGGACTGCCTCCAAGGGTTCTCAGTGTGTTAGCACCTTTACTGTGCACTTTTTAGGAACTGAGATGTAATTCGAGTATCAGGAAATCCAGTCCTCAAGGGTGCAGCTCACTGTTTTTCCGTGTGCGCAGTGTTGTGCAGCCAAACCCAATGATTCTAGAGTGCTTCTTCACGGTCGCTGGACGCCGGGGCCGCCGCCCCAGCCCCTGGCAGCTGCTGGTCCTGTCTTTACGGGCTTGCGGCTTTGGGGTGTTGGTGTTAATGGCCCCGCACGGCACACCGACTCTGCCTCTGTCTTCTCGCTCAGCATCACTTTTTTTTTGAGGTTTATTCATGTGGCCTGTGTCAGAATTTTGTTCCTTTTGAAGACCGGGAACGTTCCGTTGCAGGGGTGGCCCTGCTTTGTGTACCCGTCCACCCACTGATGGGCAGCGGCCACTTTTTGGCTGCCACGAAAAATGCTTCTGTGAACATCTGTGTACGAGTTCTGTGCGGACGTGTTCTCAGTTCTCTTGGGTACACACCTGCGCGGGGCCGCTGGCTCCTGCCATCACTCCGTTCCAGGTGGCTGCCCGGCCCCATTTCCATCGTGCTGTGGTCCCTGAGCCGGCTCCAGGCGGCCTTCCCGCTGCTGCTGTACCCAAAGGCTTGTCAGGGTCACCAGCAGCCTCCCCTGGGCCTGGGGCCCTGGGCCTGGCCCGTCCTCCCCACTCAGCCCTGACCTCCAGGACGTGACCTCCTCTGGGTCCCCTCTGCCCCCAGCCGGCCCTCCTGCCTCCCCTGGGGCTCTGTCCTCACCTCCCTGTGCACTCCCTGTCCGGTGCTCCCGTAGTCAGGGCGGCCGCGGGGGCGCCTGCTGCCTCTGCTCTTAGACTGGCTTTATTTCCCTAACAGGAGGGTGGAGGCGGCCCGCCCCCATCACCTCCGTCACCGGACGCTCTGGGCCGTGTCACCTCTGGTAGAGCCTGGACTGGACGCCCCCAGACATCCCGCAGCGGCTGCGTCCCCATGTGGAGGACGCTCCGCGGACGACGGGTGCAGGGCCCGCGGGCCTTGGGAGCAGCAGGGTGAGAGAAGGTCACATACTCTGACTCCGTTCATGAAACTTTCTTAAATGACAAGTTATATAAGTGGAAAACAGATGCGCGGCCGCCGGGGGCCACTGACAGATGGACGCTATGAACGGGCAACGCTGCGGGGTCCCAAGGACAGGCGCTCTGGGTCGCGGTGGGATCCATGTCAGGCCCTGCTTGTGACGTTGACTACGGTGACACCTGAGGGACCGCGTAGAGCGCATATGGGGCAGCTCTTCTCTCTCCCAAGTGCGTGTATCTATCTTCAGTTATCTCAGAATAAGTGTCTAAAACCATTTTTTAAAAAAATTTTATTTATTTATTGGACGGACAGAGATCACAAGTAGGCAGAGAGGCAGGCAGGGGTGCGAGGAAGCAGGTTCCCCACTGAGCAGAGAGCCCGATGCGGGGCTCGATCCCAGGACCCTGAGACCATGACCTGAGCTGAAGGCAGAGGCTTAACCCACTGAGCCACCAGGCGTCCTGTTTAAAACCATTTTTAAGGACGTTTCAACGATAAGTTTTTCTATTTAACGGACGTCCTGAAGGTTGAAACGATTAATGAGCCTAAGATTCTTCCCAGCTCTGAAATTCAACTGCTTAAATGTTGTGCAGAAAATTTCCTTCTGTCTGAGCTAAAATCTGTTTCCAAGCAGGTGTTGAGGCGTCTGCAGTGGCCGCAGCCCACGGCCGACCTGAAGCTGGCCTTTACAGACGGGCGGCCCGCTGTCCTGAGGGTGACCATGTCAGCGCTCTGGGGAGGCCCGCCAGGACCGTGAGGCTCCCACAGTTGCTCCATCAGTGGGAGAGTCCAGAAAAGGGAGTCATTTCTAAGGTAAGACTGTGACTCAGCTAGCGGTCAGCGTAGTGCTGGCACTTATTTTTAAAGGAACGTAATAGTTGTGGTTCATTCTGGAGCACAGATGTCAAAGACATGGCAGGAATTGGGTTTAGCCCAATACAAAGAAGTGTGTGGGTTTTTTTTTTCTTTCTTTTTAAACAACAGGCACTTTCAAAGAAAAAAATAGAATGAAAATAAGATTTTTCTCTCAGGAAGTAAAAATAACCTTGGTGTGATGGAAATGCTTGGTGTCGGAGACCAGCTTCCGGAGACCTGGCCCCGACTGGGGCTGCGCCTGATTCAGGGCCGCAGAGCGCGCTCCGTGGAGGGTTCCGTGGGGAGGCGCCTGTCGTCAGCCACAGCTCTGAAACCCACCGCCACAGCCGTTTCACAGGCTGCTGACCGTTGACTCGGGTGCTTATACATCTGCCGCCCCGGGGAAGCTTCGAGAGGAAAACCAGAAGGACGCAGAAGGCAGCTGTGCAGACAGGAAGTGGCCCACGATTCATCCCCTTTCAGGTTCGGAGCCGGGACTGTAACCCTGGGAGAGCTGCAGCGCACCGCTGCGGGCCTCTGGTGGTCCGGGGCTCCCTCCTCCGTGGGCACTGGGCCGGCAGCGCCTGGCTCTCTGCGCTCCCGGACCCAAGCCAGCACCCGTTACCTGGCCTTGCAGCTTCGAATGGAGAAACGTCTTGCTGCTGGTCCCTGAGCTCGTTTCTACACGCGGCCCTTCCAAGGTGGGTGTCTGTCTGGGCCAGGACCGGCAAGTCAGATAGAAGACGGTCCCTCAGCCGTCCGGGGCCCTGCAGCAGGCCACTCCGAGCACCCGGGCGTGTCCCCGCGCGCGAGCCGCGGGCTGCAGGGGACGGCGGGGAGCCGGCCGGGCTGAGAGCCTCGGAGCAGACCCACAGCCTCACGTGACGTCCGACGAAGCCGGTGAAACGGCCCGCGAGCGAGGGGGGAGTGCGCCTTGCGGAAGTGAATGCGCAACACCTGGAACATGCGGGGTGCGTCCTGAGCGCCAAGGAGAACCCGGAGAGCGATAGCGGGTCATTTGCCAGGGAGGGAGAAGCGGGCCAGCACAGCAGCTCTGGAGGGCGGAGGAGGCAGAGCGTCTCTGAAGGACACACGACCCGGGGAAGCCCGACTGCAGCCAGAGGGAGGAAATCGCGCCCAAAGAAGTGAAAAACAAATGGAAGAAGAGGGAGTTGATAAAGAGAAAAGCTTAATTCAGTGAGTGATTAAATCGGGAAGTACAGAATTAGGAAGACTGAAAAATAGTCCTTTTTTTTTTTTTTTTTAAGATTTCGTTTATTTATTCGATGAAGAGAGCGTGAGCACAAGTAGGGGGAGGGGCAGAGGGCGCAGCAGGCTTCCTGCTGAGCAGGGAGCCCGATGCCGGGCTTGATCCCAGAACCCTGGGGTCATGACCTGAGCCCGAGGCAGACGCTTCACCCACTGAGCCCCCAGGTTTCCCTGAAAACTAGCTCTTAGAAAGACCAGTGAGGGGCGCCTGCGGGGCTCAGTCCGTGAAGCGTCTGCCTTCGGCTCAGGTCATGATCCTGGAGTCCCCGGATCGAGTCCCGCGCCAGGAGTCTGCTTCTCCCTCTGAGCCTGCCCCCCTCATGCTCGCTCCCTCTCCTTCTCATTCTCTCAAATAAATAAACAAGATCTTTAAAAAAAAGACCAATGAGACACACTTCTGAGGAGGCTAAGGAAAAACAGGACCGGGGGAAACGACACTCAGTGTTAACGGAGGGGCCCGCGTATTTGCCCCATCCGCGGTGACACTGCCGTCACGGCGGGACAACTCCTCGAGAAGCGGGACGACCCCCCGGCAGTCCAGCCTGTCCCAGCAGCCCGGCAGGCGACAGGAGATCGGAGCCGGACGCTGAGCATCAGAGACCCACAGGCTGTCGGGCGCCAGCCGCGCGGGCGGTGGGCGGCCCCCGGCCCCCGCTGAGCCTGGAGACAGCACAGGCCCGCCTCATTCTGGCTGCGACCCCCAGAGACCCGGAGCAGGACGCCGCGGTCAGGCCGCTCCCTGCGTCTGACCCCGCGCGGGACGGTCAAGGGTCGTTCTGCTCTAAGCCGCCGCGTTTGGGGCCACGCGTTCGGCGGCAGCGCCGCGGGCCGGATCTCGAGGGCAGAGCCGGGGCCGCGGGCAGCCCGGGGCAGACCACGCGATGGCGAGAGCGCCTGGTGTCCGTGGGGCGGGCCTCCTCCCCACAGCCTGGCGGGGCTCTCGGAGCAGGTGGCCCCATCTCCTTCCCGCAGCTAAGGTTTCCTCGGAGTATAAAAATCTTTAAAAGGTTGTAAACTTTATTTGAGAGCGCGTGAGCCCAAGTGAGAGGCACGGAGGGAGACTCTCCCAGGCTCCGCGCTCAGTGCAGAGCCCACCACGGGGCTCTGTCCCACCACCCAGAGACCAGGACCTGAGGCGACGCCAAGGGCCCACGCTGACCTGACCACGCCGCCCACGCACCCCAAGTTTAACTTTTAAAGTATCATTTGTGATTTTCTTTTTTCATGACTACGAAGTGGCCGTGTGTTCGATACATGACATGTAGCAAATACAAAAACAAGAAACAGAAAACGGAAAGGGCGGCCTGCCCCCCCCCCCCCCGCCGGTGCCTGCGTGGCTCCGTGTCCATCTCGTACTGACGGGGCCGGGGTGTCCTGCGGCCCACGCTGTAGTGCGGTGGCTTTCCATCAAATACAACTGTGTGCCACGTTGTGAGGTCCTTTTTTCCCAATGACATTAAATGTTTTTGTAGAATGTTTTTAAGTAGCCATTCATCAGTCACGTGATTTTACCCCATTATTGGACAGTGGGAGGCCTGCAGCAGAGCGGGCAGGGGGCTGGAAAGCCCGGCTGGACGGTGGGGCCGGTGACCTCTGGCTCGTGCCCTCTCCTGCTGACCCCTGCACCTGGTGGGAAGAGGCCCAGGAGAGGCGCTCCACCGAGGCCCCCAGACGGGGCTGAAGCCGACTTGGCCAACCGGAGTGACCCTGACAGTGTGCGTGCCGTGGCGGGGTGCAGCCCAGAAGCAGTGGGGCACCTCCCACAGCTGCTCCAGAGGGACCCCCACCCCCCACGTGGCATCTCTGGAGGGTACTTTCTGGTGTTTTAGATGGTGATCCTAATGTTTAAAGACAGGAGCAACTCTTAGGTCAGTAAGTTAAAAATCCCTCCCGGGGCGCCTGGGTGGCTCAGTGGGTTAAAGCCTCTGCCTTCGGCTCAGGTCATGATCCCGGGGTCCTGGGATCGAGCCCCGCATCGGGCTCTCTGCTCCGCGGGGAGCCTGCTCCCTCCTCTCTCTCTGCCTGCCTCTCTGCCTACTTGTCATCTCTGTCTGTCAAATAAATAAATAAAATTTAAAAAAAAAATCCCTGCCACTCGGCTGGGTGAGATGGAGAGGGACAGACGCCGAGGAGCCTGTGTTGGCAAGGCCATGCGCGGTCGGGCCCTTCGTGCGCTGTGGCGGGAAGCAGTGTGGCCGACAGCGTGGTGTCTTTTCCACTCAGCCCAGCCCTTTCCCCCGGGAACGGGCAGCTCGGGCCCACGGGAACATCGGTGTGCGACTGTCCACGGTGGCCACAAGGCAGAACCCAGATGAGTGTGGTCCAGCCGTGGGAAGGAGTAGATGCCAGCAGGTGCCACAACGTGGACAGACCCTGAAAACAGCTGAGGGAGGGGCCGGACACAGACCGCATACGGTGGGGCTCCGTGTGTGTGAGCGTCCACAACAGGCAGGCCCCCGGAGGCAGAAGGTGGGCTCGTGGTTGCCAGAGAGGAGTGTGGGGAGCAACAGTTAGTGGGTACGGAGTCGTCTTTTTGGGGTGATGGAAATGGACTGGAAATTGGCAGTGGTGATGTTCTCCATACCTAAATATGCTAGAAGTGCTGTGTTGTGCTGTGTGTATTAGATCAATAAAGCTTTTAAAAAAAGCACTGAGATGTGTGCCCAGACATTTAATTCAGTTTGCAAACCAACTGAAACAGCTTTCAAATTAGCATTCTTGTTGAACCAGAGACACGAGTGGCCCCTGTTTTCAGGGGTCCAGGCTGTGCCCCCCCACCCTGTCCCTTGGGTGCAACCCCATTCCCCCTGCATTTGGAAATTGGGGGCAGCAGAGGGAGTCCCTGACGCTGTTGTGCAGGGTGGTGGCTGTGTGGGTCTGGGCGCAGCTCCTCCGCTGGGCGTGTGGCTAGGCACCTGACGGCTGGCCGGCTGCTTTGTTGAGGCCAGTGTGCCCAGCAGAAATATGTGACCCCACACGTGACTTTAAATTTTCTAGTATGAACACTAAGAACGTAAAAGGAGAAGGTGAGGCGCTGTTGGCTGGCTCAGTTGGTAGAACGCGTGTCTCGATCAAAGGGTCATGAGTTCAAGCCCCAGGGTGGCCATAGAGCTTACTTATAGAGAAGTATAAAAAAATAAAGTTAATAATATATCTTAACTGCAGGGGTGCCTGGGTGGCTCAGTGGGTTAAGCCCCTGCCTTCGGCTCAGGTCATGATCTCAGGGTCCTGGGATTGAGCCCCGCATCGGGCTCTCTGCTCCGAGGGGAGCCTGCTTCCTCCTCTCTCTCCTCTCTCTGCTTCCTGCCTCTCTGCCTACTTGTGATCTCTCTCTCATCAAATAAATAAATAAAATCTTATATATATGTGTGTGTGTGTGTGTGTGTGTGTGTATATACACACACATAGACTTATATATATCCTGACTCCAGCATTCCTTGAATATCTTCGTTTCCACCCATAATTGATATAAAAAACCGGTACTGAGACATTTTATGCTCTTACCCCAGGTACATTTTGCACTTAAGGCAGGACGTGGCTGACCATGGGATGGCGCAGGGCGAGGAGGAGACAGGGCCTCCCTGTGGGGGCGACGGCATCTGGAGTCCGAGGCTGCTGCCGACCCCCGGCTGCCCGTGTTCCTGCCCCGCGTTCCTGTGGTGCACGCCTTGTTGGTCACATGGGGTGGCCCAGGAGGGCTGGGTGCGGGTGCGGTGGCCCGGGCAGGAGTCACACTCTCGGAAGGGCTCTGGCACGCTGAGGCGGCAGCCCCCCCTCACTCTCTCCTGGGCCTCGGCCACCTGTGATGCAGGGCACAGGAAGCACCTGTGGGAGTCACACAGCCGCCACCTCTGTACTTGCAGGAAACAGCGTAGGACAGCGGTGTAGGAAGCACGACCTGGCGTCCAAAGGAGAATGCTCTGATGACCTATTTAAAGGTCGCCTCCGTGAACCGGAATGTGGAGGAAACTCCATCCTGTGCCACGGCCCGCTCTGCTGGGACAGGTGGACAGCCGGGCGGAAGGCTGAGCCCCGGCCCCGCTGGGCTGCTTACACCCTCAGCGGCAATGGAGCTTCTTGTGGGTCCTTTAATTTCTGCTCTTTGCCTTCAATTGCCAGCTTTCTGGGTTATTCGTCGAGGGGCAGCTTTATGTCCGGAGACATCTTGAAGCACCTGGGAGCCTGGTCCTCTGGGCCTCTGGCAGGGTCCCAGGCTTGGCTGCTGTGTTCCTCCCGCGCACGAAGCCTGTATTGGGGAGACCCCGGGCCCTGCACTTCTTTCCCTCCCATGGAACAGGGGGACAGCCAGATCGCAGCCAGTGCTGGGCAGGCGTCGTGAGCCCTTGCTCTGTGGTTCTCAATGCCCTCGCTTAGCCCACAGGGCCCGCTTCACGGTGTGGCTGGACCGGGACCCCAGCCTGGGTGGTGCCGATGCTGGGGGCTCTGTCTGGAGGGTGACCCTGCTGAGGTGCCCTCTTGCCTCCGGCTGGGCCTGGTTGAAGGGCTGGGTTCCAGGAGGCCTTGGGTCCGGCTTGGTCAGTGTGCCGAGCGGGAGGCCGTGGGGCATGGGGCTGGAGCATCCCCAACCTATAGCAGATGCCAGCCTTGGCCTGGGTCAACCTCTGAATTAAAACAGCCAGTTATTTTACCAGCAAAATGGGTTTGCTGGGGGATGGTACGGGAATTGGAATTCAGGACAAGCAAGCTATGGCAAACCCCCAGGCTGGTCTGGAGAACACAGAGGAGGTCCCTCGGAGGGAAGTGAGGGCTCGGGGCGCCCGCAGCTTCTCACTGAGTTTGCAGGGCAAGGACGGAGCCGTCCCTCCTCCTGCTGAGGGGGGACGTAGTGTGGACGGTCATCGGGTCCAGCCAGGGCAGCACGGCCAGACGCTCGGGCAGAGAGCTCCCCCTGCTGGCCGCCTGGCTCCATGGAAAATGAGGTTTCCTTTATTGGGTTTGAAGCCGCCAGGGGTCTGGCTGGAGGGCACCGCTCCCAGGTGAGCACCCAGTTAAGCTCCCGGGGCCCAGCTGTCAGAGGAGGCAGTCTGTCCTGCCCCCTCCTGCAGGTGGGGGCCTGGGGCACCCCGCTGCGGGGCAGGGGCAGGGGGCGGGTGGGCTCTCTGAGGCCCGCGTTCCGATGTGTGGCTCGGTTCCCGGCAAGAAAAAGTCGTGAGGCCTGAACAAGTTGTCCGTGTTGACCGTTCATTGTAGACGGGAGTTCCAAGGTTTCCAGGAGGCCGTCCCGGTGGGCTCCGGAAGGCCGTCCCTGGGGAGGCCTGGTCTTGGTGTAGCCTCCAAACCCTGAACTGCATTTTCAGCTCAAGACAATTTGGACTCCAAGCAGATTTTTTTCTCTTTAAAATGAGGTCAATTGAAACAGTCTGCCATGGGCTGAATTTGACTCTGGTCTTTGCCGTCTCAGAAGCCCGTGGGCTTGTGGATTTCGGATTCCAGGCTCCGGGGCAGAACAAAGCTTGTGTGAGGAGAGCTGAGCTGGGTTTCCCGTGGCCTCGCCCTTTCCCAAGGAGGAGGGTCTGGGTCTGTCTGCCTGCCCTGGGGCTCGCCCGAGGACACAGCCCAGCGCCCCCGCCTCTGGCTGCCACACTCCCCAGAGGAAAGGGGACGGTAGTCTGGGGCGGATCTTGGAGTTGTAGGGGTTTCTCCCCTGAAGTTAGAAAAAGCCCCTCTCGCAGAAAAGAGCCATGTGGTCCTCTGACCCCTTTGCAGGCGGACCAGCAGAGCGGGTGGCTGCCGTGCAGAGGAGGTCATCAGGGTCATGGCTGTGTGGACAGAGTCTGGCCCCAGGGGGTGAATGGACCGCAGGGCAGCGTTCCTTCTGGGGCGACCTGACTTGCAGGGCTCAGAGGGACCTTTGCCCTGCACTGATGCTGGTCGTTACTGTAAGTCTGATCAGAGCGAGGCTCCCTTTTGAAAGAAGAGCCCACAGGCCCACACAAATGTGGGGATGGCCAATGAGATGGGGGTGGCCTGGGGGTCTGGCTCTGCTGGGGGGGCTCTGGAGGGGGCATGTCTGCGGGGCCACTGCTTCCACCTGAGCCCCTTTAGCAGCCCCCCAGAGTGGCCTGCAGCTCGGGGGAGCATAGGGTGCCTGCGGTGGGGCCCAGAGACGGAGGCCGGGAAGAGCCACTCTGAGGGGGCCCTCCGTCAGCCCTGCAGGAGGCGGACGCTTGGCCCTTGTTTGCGGAGAGCCCTCATCGGGCTGTTTGCTCTTCCTCCGCCCCCACCCCCGCCTTCTGTCCAGGCCCCAGCATGCCTGGGCCTTTCCCCACCCCAGCCAGGAACTCACTGCCCCCGGGGGTGGACCCTGCCAGAGGGGCTGTTCGGGACCCCTTTGCACCTGCTGTGAGGTGGCAAGGGCTCCAGAAGTGCTGAACGAGGGCGCCGGCACCGTGGGGCGCGCAGGCCAGGCTCTGGTCTTGCCGAGGCTCGTAGGCAGCTCTAAGTCGGCCGCACGAGGACCCGGGGTCTGGGTGAGGCATGTCCGTCGGGCTGAAGGAGGGACTAGAGGAAGGAATGGGCAGGGCTCCTGGCGGCTTTTCAGAGAGGGACCCATGCGACGGGGAGTGTGTCCAGCGTCCCCTCCTGGGGATGCTCTGGTGGGCCCAAGAGTCATCCTCTGACCTGAGGCCAAAGGAGCCAGAGGTCTCCTCGGCATGGCCCACGGGGGGCCTAACCCCCAGCACCTCAGAATGGGATCGTGTTTGGAGATGGGGTCTTTCCAGAGGTAACTAAGGTAAAATGAGGTCAGTAGGATGGTGTCCCTTGTGAGAAGAGGAGAGTGGGCACAGACACAGGAGGAGACAGCGTCTGTACACGGGGAGAGGCCTCAGGAGCCGCCGACCCTGCCAACACCTCGATATCGGACTTCCAGTCTCCAGAACTGGGAGAAAGTGAATTTCTGTTGTTGCACCTTCTTGTCTGTGGTGCTTTGCTTTGGCTGCCCTAGGAGACCCCTGCTTCCCTCCAGGGGCCCAGTCCGTGGGCTGGGTGGGGTCGAACGTGCACTGCGGGGACCACCCCATGCCACAGCCCCGTCTCTTCGGCCGGGCGCCCGCAGATCCGGGCTGTGGCGGGTGGAGGTGTGCAGAGCCCCGGGGCAGGGGGGAGTGATTTCCAAGGAGAGAACAGTGCAGGCCAACAGCCGGGATGGACTACGGTGCAGAGCTCCTGCAGCGGCGGGCCGCGTGCCGTGCGCAGGGCGTGTGTCCCGTGGGAGGTGTGCTCGTTGCCAGGGCGCCGGGACGGCGGGCGCTGGCTGGGGCCGCTCCCCCCGCTGCGCTTGAGACCCATTAAAAGGGCAGCAAAGACATTTTAAAAAGACAGCTTTGCCTTTTTCATAAAGGCAGAAGCTCGTGCAGGCAAAGAGAAGGAAAGAGGTGCAAGGCCCCGTGGAGACGGAAGGAGACGGATGGCCGCCGCCGAGGGTCGCCCTCTAGCCGCCTGGGGACCTGGGGTGCGGGGCAGGGGGTGGCCCCCAGCCTGGCCACAGCTCCCAGAGCAGCTCCAGACTGCAGACAGGGTCTCAGGAGGTTTTCAGGGGGAAGGGTCGGACCCCGGCCCCCTGGGGACCTGGGCTGTGGCCGCCCAGTGCCCACCTGCAGGTGAGGGTGGGGGCGTCTCTCCCTGACAGATGGGCCGAGGCGCGACCTTCGGGGCCCAGGCCCCAGGTACCTACAGTGAGCCCCCCCGTTCCCAGGGCTCCCCCTGCCCGGCACCCAGGCAGCTGCTCTGTGTCCCTCTCGGTCTCCAGACGCTTGAGCAAAGCTTCTGAGAGGAGAGACACACCGGGTGGGCAGGAGGCGGGCAGAGTGTGCAGGAAAACAGACCGAGCCGTGAGGTCCTCCGGGGCGAAAGGAGAAACTGATTAATACAGTTTCGATAGCAGAAATGAGTGAGTCGGTGATCGTTCTGCAAACTAAAGTTCAGGAAATCCCTGCTGAAGGCGGAGAAGGGGACAGACCCGGACACGCGAGGCCCTTCCCGGAAGCGCGGCATCAGGAGACGCGCACCGCGGGGCGCCGGGGGCTCAGGGACGTGGCTGCCTTCGGCTCAGGTCAGGACCCTGGAGGCCCAGGATCGAGCCCCGCGTCCGGTGCCCTGCTGGGGGGCTGTCTGTTTCCCCTCGCTCTCTGTGCTCTTTCTCAAATAAGTAAGTAAAATCCTTAAAAAAAAACACCACTCACGAAACAGTCCTTACAGCCCAGGGTGGAGAACAGGGAGGCCAGGACATTATCAAGGAAAAATAAAAGACACGTCCCAGCACCGCGGAATGTAAGAGCCCCTGGCAGACCCCACGCCGTCCCGCCCTGAGACGTGGTGCTGTTAAGGGCCCTTCGTGAGGAAAAGACAAGCATCCCGTGTGATGTTGGGAGTCAGGTGGCTTCAGACCTCTGGGCACCGACATGAGGGCCTAGAAGACAACGGGGACCATCAGCGTCCCACATCCGGGGGCTGGCCTGCAGCCGAGAGCTGCAGCCCAGTGAGGACACCTCCCGACAACCGGACGCTTGGTCAGTGTTCCTCCCGGGAAGATTCGGGAGAGTGCGCCCCTCTGGAAACAGGAGGAAAACAGAAAGGTGAGGACTTGGAAGTCAAGAAATGCAGGACACACCGAGAAAGAAGAGAGAACGGGGCTGGAAGAGCCTCTGTCCAGACGGAGACGGTGGACAGTGGCTCGAGACGGGATGTCGCTAAAACCGAGTGCTAGGCTTCCCAGCTTGTTCAGACCCGCAGAGAGAGGGACCGCAGTGCTGTCCGAGTCCCATCAACCACAGCAGCGCCGAACAGCCTGCAGTGACGGGAGCGCGTAACGTGTTCCCTCTTCTCCTCCCTCCCCCACCCTCTAGAGAGGACCATCTCCGGTGATCTGTCCTCAGATTCACTGACTCATCTGCCATCTCCAATCCAGTGATCTCTTCATTTCAGTTATTAAACTTTTAAAAATATATTTTTTACTTATTTATTTGACAGAGAGGGACACAGCGAGAGAAGAACCACAAGCAGGGGGAGTGGGAGAGGGAGAAGCAGCCTCCCCGCCTGGGGTCATGACCTGAGCCGAAGGCAGACGCCTAACAACTGAGCCCCCCGGGTGCCGCTTCGCACACACTTGTAGTAGTTGTGTTTATCTTTGATAAACCCCACATCTGAGCCATTTGGAGTTGGTTTCTATTATCCGGGTGGGTTTGTTTTGTTTTGTTTTTTTTCTGGCTTGATTACGGGTCATAGTTTCCTATATCTTGGTAGATCTTGTGATTTGTTTATTACGTGTTGCATATTGTGAGTGAAGCAGGTGGCAGCCCTGGATTCTGGGTTCTGTTATGTTCCTGTGAAGAATGTTGATTTTTATTCCAGCAGGCAGTTAATTTCTAGCTGATCACCTTGAGCAAGTGAGCATGGCTTGACATTTCGTTAGGGTGGATCTTCGTCTTGCAGGGACCCGACCTACAATGTGCCCCAATGTTGATTTTCTTGGGGCTTGGTTTGATTTTCTTGAGGGCAGGTCAGAGTGGGGCTCAGTCTAGGCATTGTCCTAAGGCATGGCCTTTCTGGAGTCTTGGCTGGTGTTGGCTGGACTGGAGTCTAACACACCCGGCAGGCTGGAGTGCTCGTGTCTCTGTTACCCTCTCAGCCCTGAGGCCGCCGTTTCTGGGGGCCCTGGGCTCCTGCTTCGCTCGTACGCACTTGCGGCGGCTGCGGTCGCCCCTCTTAGGGGGCCCTGTCCCACAGAGGCTCGGCTGCCTCCGTCACCTGGAGGGAGGCTGTGCTCTCTGGACCCCGGGTCAGTGGTCTGGGCCAGGAGCTTGTCCCTAGGTGGGAGCCGGTCACCCCGGGGTGTTGGGCACTGTCCTGCTGTCAGGAGGCGTGTCGTGCCCAGTGGTTCCCAGTGAGGGGGCGGCCCAGCCCGAGCGCCCTGCGCGGCCGGAGCAGAAGTCCGGAGCGAATGGAGCAGGAAAGGAGAAACCACCACGGCACACACGGCTCGGCGTTGGGAGGTATTTCTGCTCGTGTCTTCTATTAATAGTGAGCCAGAGGAGGGCTCTCGCAGAACGGCTGTAGGTGGGCGGCCCTGGGGTGCGAGAGCGAACTCTTCCCTTCACGTTGGTCAGTCACACGCCGGACTGGAAGCTGAGCCGTCAGCACACGGTTTAGAAACATGAATGGGGCGCCCGGGGGCTCTGTGGGCCAAGCATCTGCCTTCGGCTCAGTCCTGAGCCTGGGGGCCTGGGATCGAGCCCCACGTCTGGCTCCCTGCTCGGCGGGGAGCCTGCTTCTCCCTCTGCCTCTGCCGCTCTCCCTGCTTGTGTTTCCTCTCGCTGTATCTCCCTTTCGGTCAAATAAATATATAAACTCTTTAAAAAGGGAAAGAAACATGAATGTGCTACCTAAAGGGACACCTTAAGAGGGCTCCTGGAGTTTCGGGGGACGAAGCTGAGCGGCTGCCCTGAGCCTGTGCTCCGGGTTTACATGGGGGGCCCTGCCCGTCTCACGACGGGGCCCAGGAAGACCACGTCCAGGAACAAAGTCTTCCCGAGGCCTCGCGGAGCCCATCAAAGGAGGAGAACCAGCCGTCCCCATCAGCGTAGAGAAGCGGGTTGGGGAGGGTAGACACTCGCTGGGCCCTGGGCAGAACTGCCTGACCCCACCGGGGTGTTTCGGGGCCGGGGCGCTCGTGTGGATCGTCACGGCAAGCCCGCCTCTGCCGTCAGCTCTGAGCACCCCCGGGCCGAGGCTGCCTGGGCCCCCGCGCCAGGACAGCGTGGGGACAGAGTGTGAGTATCGCTCGTGGGACAGAGTATCGCTCTCCACCAGGTCCTCCCTCCTCGAGCTGCCTGTCACCTCCCTGGCCCCGCCTTGAGGATGGACCAGCCAGACACAGCTGGAGACCCCACCGGCGACCCTGTTGGGACCGAGGGCTGTTCTGCGGGTGAGTCTGTGTCCCCGATGGGCACCCGTGGGCAGGGCCGGGTAGCGGGGACGTGTGAGGAGTGCAGGCGTGTGTGCCGGCTGTGTGGACCGTGTGTGTACGTGGGGCTGTCTGTGCATGGGCACCCCAGGCGGAAGGCGTTCCCGTGCTCCAGCCTCGTGTGGGGCGTGGACGCAAGCATGCAGGTGACACAGCCTTCCTGGCCTGAGGGCTGCAGTACGCACTGCTCTGTGCCCTGTGAAGGGGGCCACCGGCTCCCAAGGTGCACGCTGTGTGGTCTTGTTGTCCCCAGGTGGGCTGCCTGCTGGCCACTGGCTTGCTCGCTGCCAGAGGACTGTGTGACTGGACCAGCACCACAGGGGAGGACAGAGCCCCCCATGGCAGCGGGCGGGGACTGGCGGGAGGGACGGGAGTTTCTCCGAGTCCTGGCACAGCCCCGCTCACCGCGTCTCTGGGCCGGACTCCGACGTTGTGTTCATCTTGCCAAGAAGCAGCAAGGAGGGGAGCGGGGTGTGTCTGAGAAGTAGGGGCCTGGGTCAGCTGCAAGCGTGGGAGCCCAAAGCCGCCTGTGGCACTCCTGCCCTATGCCCAGGCCTGGGGTCCTGACCGGAGATGAGGGGCCTGTTTGGGCACAGAAACCTCCTCGGTGGGGAAGGGAGGCATTTTCGCTTTGGTGGCCGTGGCTGTGGTCTTGTTTCTACCCTAAGAACTGGTCCCACATCCCAAGACACGGGCCCCCCTCCCCGGGGCATGCCGTCAGCAGAGCTGGCCCCTCCCGGCATCAGGTGTTGGGGGGAGGGTCTCCCCGGCCTCTGGGGCTGTGGAGCCATGCTCGGGCTGTGACGCGAGAGAGCCCGTGAACCCAGGCGGCGCGCACACACTTTGCTCGCTGTGTGATTGTGGGAGAGCTGCTCAGCCACTCTGTGTTTCCTGGTCTGAGAGAGACGGTCGTGCTGGTGGGCTGCCCGTACCTCCCTGTGTGAGCACTGAGTCCAAACCTGCCTGGGAGGCGTCCGGGAGGGGTCCGCTGTGGTCGTTTTGGTCCGGGATCCAGATGGGATCGATTTTGCTGTGAGATAGGAGGTATGGGCCCGACTCACTTGTATTTCTAGAAGCCCATTCAGGGGACAGTCGTCTCCCACCCCCCAACGACCACATGCTGGGCTCCCCTGTGTTTTGGGTTCGGCTCCAGCTTTCCGCTCTGGTCTCCGTCCGCTCGTGAGCCGACAGTCGCAGTGACCGCGGTTTTACGGCGCTTCTCCCGCGGGACCGGCAGCTTCTGCCCTCCGTCCCTCCCTCCCTCCCGACGTCAGAGTGAGCTTGTTTGGTTCTGAAAAAATCCTGTAGTCTCACTGAATGTCGCTGCGCTGGTGGGTGGCCCCGGGGTGCAGCAGCTCGTCTGCGGTGCGGACCGACCGGGGCTTCTCTGCCGTCCTGCCGCAGCGGTTCCTTCCCTGAACGCCGCTTGGCCTTGGTGGCTACTTCTGATGAGTCGAGGTGACCGTTCCCTGAGCCCAGGCGCCCGCCGTGCTCTGCTCCTGACCTGCAGGATTGGGACCATGGACATGACCCGTGTGTGTTTTGGGTAGAAACGGGAACACACCTCAAGGACAGCGTTTGCCTTCCGGCTTGTTCTTTTGTTCTTAGCTGTGCTTTTTACCGAATCGATCTCCCACGTCGTTCCTCACTGTTTTAAACCTTAAAGTCCTTAAAGTCCTGTGGTTAGTAGGATCCTTTCTTCTAGCAGATTTTCTAACTTGTCCTTGAAATTGGGCGGTCTCCGTGTTTTCACGGGCACGTTCACCTGCGTGGGTGCCCGTTGCTGGAGGAGCTCTCCAGGTGTGTGGTGACGTCGCCAGCGGCGGGGGTCGCCGGCAGTGGGGGTCGCCGGCAGCGGGGGCTTGCCTCTGTGTGGACGCCCCGGCTTATCAGCACTTCCCACAGCCGGCCTGTTCCTTCGGGGCGCCTGGGCTGAGCGGGGGAGGGGGATCCTGTCTTGGGGGCTTGTGATTTGTTGGAGGAAGCAGGACGGCAAGGCCTTCTCTTCCCACTTCCCAGATGGGGCGGCCCCCACAGGAGACCTCATCCTGCCTGTCGGGTGGGGGTGCTGCTGGGGGGCCTCTGCAGGGTTTGGACTTGGGGGCTTTGAGGAAGGCCCTTTCTCTCTGCCTGCCACCTGTCCTCACCACGTCCTGCTCGGGAAGGGCTGAGCCCACCATCATGCCCTGAGGAGGGTAGACCCTGGAACCCGGGACCGAGAGGGACAGAAATGTGATCTGGAGAGAGTGGCAGTCCCCACCTTTGCCAAGGAACCGCGTGCCTGTGTCCCGGGAGGCAGGACGTCGCCGACCCCGCAAGTCATGTGGACTTTCCCGCACTGGGCGCTGCGGAGTGCGGGGCGGGAGACCGCATCTGGGTCTGCAGATGCGACAGTGGCTGGACACCGGCGCTCTGCAGCTGCCCGAGGGCCGGCGGGGTCAGGATGGCCGTCCCCGGGGGTGGAGGTGGACACAGCAATGCCCAGCAGAGACGGTGGGTCTGGATGGGCAGCCGGGCTCGGCGCGTCTGGCGCTGCCCCCGGCTCGTGCCGAGTGGGACTCCAGCCTGGCCGAGGGAGCCTCTGCGGGTCCTGGCCCGGGTCCCTGGAGGAGGGCGGGGGGCCTAGGCGAGGGGCCCGCACGGAGACCGCGTGGGGGAGCGGTGTGCCCCGCACAGCTCAGCCCCACCTGCCACGGCCCCTGCTCCCCTGAGAGGAAGGCCCGCTTTGTTCATGTTCCCTCTAACCCCGGATTCCAGATGGGAAGAGGCAGGTGGTCGCTGTGCTCGCCTGGCTGCTGGGTTATTTTCTAGAACGCATCTGTTTCGTGGAGTGAGGGCCACCGAGTCAGCTCAGCTCTCTCCCCCCTGTCAGCTCCTCAGGAGCCCCCCCGGGCTGCTGGCAGCTCTCAGTGTCCGGTGGGCACTGGGGAAGCAGGAGGATGGGGCGGGGGCAGGGCGGGGGGTCACCCTGTGCCTCCTGGTGCCTGGCCCCGCACGGCGGGAGCCTGAGGCCCCCAGACCCGTGTGCTGGAAGGCTGCTGGCGGAGACAGCCTGTGAGGCCCACATACTGGACAGAGAGGAGCAGCCCAGGCTGTGGGTACGGAGGTTTGACCCCTGAAACCGAGCTGCTTCTTGGTGTCCCCCTGCACAGAGCCTCCTGCCCCGTCCCCACCCTCATGGTCCTGGGATGGGGTCAGGGACCAGGCACAGACCAGAGGCCATCTGACTCCGGCCCCCAACCTGCTGTCTGATCCTGTCAGCAGGTGCAAGATGTCAGGATGGGCGCTAGCCTGGGAACTTGGGCTCGGCCCGGCTCCAGGCCTTGGGGGAGAGGTGAGGGCCCTGCCAGGCTACGGGCATGGCTGATGTCCATCCTATGGACAGAGGCCCCTCGGCACCAGGCTCCCACGTGCCCTCCTCAGCCCGGCCTCCTGCCAGAATCCCTAAGTCAGAGCTGCCGGGCCCCAGGCCCTCCAGGTCGCTGCATGGTGACACTTAGCTTGCTTATCTGTCCCTTAAGACAGACGCCTCCCGATGCCCTCCTCTCTGTGTCTTTGGCTGGGGGTCTGCCTGGGAGCCCTGCTCAGCCTAGGGGTCCTCCCTGCCCCACCACACGCACCCCACCCACATCTCTCTGGCTGCCAGGCCATGTCCTTGCCGTGCCCCACCGTGCCCAGCCCTGCCTCAGGTCCTCTCCAGCTGCCCCTTGGGCTTCCAGGGGTCTTTCTGAGGCCACTGGAGCTGGTGACCAAGTGTGGGCACGCACAGCTGCCCCAGGCACCGTCCCCAGCTCACCGTGGAGCACCCGTCAAGGCCCAGACCACAGCTTCGAACAAGGCCAGTGTGGTCACTGCCCAGGAGGGACAGATGGCAGGTCCTCGGCTGGCGGCAGTGCCCCGCTGTGGGGGCCGGGTAGGGGGCGCGCCCAGGGCAGAGCTGTCCGGTGGGTCCGTGGTCTCAGACAGCCTTCGACGGCGGGCCGACTCTGGATGAGGCCCAGGCAAGACATGTCCTGCAGTTTCCTGCAGATCCTTTTAATTAGTGGGAATCTTGTCCGAAGTTGTATTTTTGGGGAGACCTCTCTGCCCGGAGGTCATCAGGATGTTCTCCCAGAGGCTCTCTTTGTCTTTCATGGTCAGCGAATGCAGGCGTGAGGCCAGCGATGCTCGGCGCCCTCAGTGGGGGCACGGAGTTCCTGTGCTCCGCGGCCGCCCAGGTCACGCATCAGGATCCCTTGAGTGCCCACTCTGGCCCTGGGTCTTTGCGCTGGCCCGTGGCTGCCCCCTGTAGGCCGCTCAGCCTTAGCGAGGCGGTTCTTGGTGCCAGGTGGGGTAGTCTTGGCGGACCTGGGACGGGGCACATGTAGGCACACCCACCCAGCCCGCCGCTGGGGGTACAACAGCACGAAGTCTCCTGACCAGCTATGGGACGGGCGACAGCTTCTCTTCTTTAGTGTATGGAGCGGCTTTCCTTCATTAGGTCTTTTAATTTTTTTCTCAATGTTTCATGGGGTTTGGGGGGGTTTTTTTGCATGAATTTCTTTTGTTAGGTTTATCCAAAGAAATTTGAATTTTTTTGCGCTGTTGTAATTGTTTGTAATGTTTATTTCTGTCTGTTACTTGTATACGGGGGAACAGTGGGGTTTTAGCATTGGCCTTGTGTTCCGTGTCCAAGCTACAACCAAGTAACCCTAACCCTCCCCTTATTTACTCTTCACGGTCGCACTTGGAGCAGGGGCGCGGCGGAGGGAGAGACGGAAGCCCAAGCAGGCGCGGGGCTGAGCGCGGAGCTCGACTCAGGGTTCGACCTCACGACCCCAAGACCATGACCTGAGCCGAAGTCAAGAGTTGAACACTCAACCGACTGAGCCCCCCAAGCGCCCCTAATACCTTCTCTTCAGATTCTGCGTGTCCTTCCACAAAATCATGTTTCCAGTGAGAAGTAATGTTTTACTTTCTTAAAAGATTTTGTTTCTTTGTCAGAGAGGGAGCACAAGCAGGGGGAGTGGGAGAGGGAGAAGCAGACTCCCCACTGAGCAGGGAGCCCGATGCAGGGCTCGATCCCGGGACCCTGGGACCACGACCTGAGCTGAAGGCAGAGGCTTAACGACTGAGCCACCCAGGCGCCCCTTTGCTTTAATTTTTAGAGACTTACCCTTTCTAGAGCAGTGTCAGGCTGACAGGAGAATCCAGAAGGCACAGCAATTGCCCGTGTCCCCACCACGCACGGCCTCTCCCACCAGACACACCCCCTCCCGCGTGCGCGCCGCATGGCCCCCTGCAGACGCGCCGGCACCCGAAGCCCACCGTGGCCGGCGGGCGGTCCTGCGGGCAGGGTGCCCTGTGTGGGCGCGGGCAGGGCGCGGGGACACGCGTCTGCGGGGCGGCCTCGCACACTCGGCTGCCCCGGCGGCCTCTCCCGGGACGGCCCGGAGCCGGGGTCCTGCCGCGTGCGGCCCGTCCGGACGGCCCCGTCCTCTCGGGAGAGCAGGTGCCTCCGGACCGTCTCCCGGCCCGGCCGCTGGTTCCTTCTGAGCGCGGAGCCGACTCGGCCTGTGGACCGACCAGTTTGTTGGAGTGGAGCGGGGTGCGGGCTCCGAGCTGCCAGGGCCCCCGGGCCGTGCTCCGCGGGCAGCGGGCGGCCTCGGGCTGGCCCCGTCTCCCGGGGAAGGCTCCCGGCTGCCCGCGTCAGGGTCTGCGTCTGCCGGGGTGTTTCTCACAAACATCCTCCATCTGGGCGAGGGAGTTGTCTCTATTCCGAGTTTGCTGGGTCGTTTCCTAAGTCAGGAACAGAAATTCCTTTTACGAGATTTTTCTTCTGAGGCTGCCGAGAGCTCCCGATTCTCGCCGTGCTCCTTCCGTGAAGCACGCCGGCCCCCCGCCCGGCAGCCCTGCTTCTGGAACGCTCCCGGGGCGTCACTCCGTCTCCCGCGCCGTGCGTCAGTCTCCGCCGCTGTCTTGTCCGGGTGTCCAGGTCTGCGTCCTCAGGGGGGCGGCCGGCCCTGCAGGGCGTGGTCCGGGTGTCCCCGCCTTCCCGGCCCGAGCGGCCGGCGGCTGGCTGCCCTGCCTGTGATTCTTGGCTGGACTTGCGGGTGAAGTGCCCCGAGCTCCCGAGCCCCGGTAGGACCTGGGGCATCTGTTAGGGACCTCCCCTCCCCCAGTGTGTGGGCTCCGGTCCTGACTCTGACGGCCGCCACGTGACGGGCACGGCTGGGTCCTGAGTCAGAGCACGGCTTCTCCCAGCTCCCTGGGCTGGGGCCGAACTCGGGCTGGTCTGGCAGCCCTACTGGGCCCTGGGCCCTGTAACACCCTCATGGGCTCTTAGGTCAGACAGTGACTGGCCCTTCACCTCAGGACTCGCCGGGTGAAGAGGGTTTTCTGCAGCCCTGAGGCCTCGGGGCAGGTGCCCACGGGGGTGGGGCGGGCCCTCCCGAGGCAGCCAGGGGGCGCTGGTGGCTGTGGGTGACTCCGAGGCCCCGTCCTTTCCCAAAGCGCAGAGCAGGCCGCAGGCACCCTCCCAGGCCAGCTCCGCCACCCCCCCCACCGCCCCCAGCCCTGGCATTGACCTGAGACCGGGTCTGAGGGCACAGTTCCTTTTCCAGCATGAGGGGGAACCCAGCTTTCCCTGGCGCTGGTGTCCCCGTGGGGTCCCCATCCTGACCAGCTGTCCCGCACCGTGCTGGGGCCTTGAGCGAGCAAGAGAGGACCAGGGCTGTGGGTGGTCAGCCTGGGTGCGACGCCCCAGGGGCCGGGGGAGCAGGGCTGGGGAGGCAGAGCACGGGACCACTCTAGGGCCTTGCCAGGGGCTGCAGGCCAGACTCGGTGGGCCGTGGATGGGGATGGGCTGTGACATGACACGGAGGGTGGCACCCGGACGGTCAGTGCTGCGGGCTTGGCCCTTCTGTCCGCTGCCCCTTTCCTGCTCACACGGTGTGGCCAGTCCAACCTCCAGCTCACCCCCGCTGAAACATGAGGCCTGGGCATCCCCCGAGCTGGGGACAGAAGCCCATCCCAGTGAGCACGGCAGGTGGCCAGGCCACAGGTCCCAGGGAGGGGGCAGAGGGAGCTCTGGCCAGAGAGGGCCAAGAGTCCACAGACACCAGATGGCATCAGTGGGGAGCCCCCCGCCTTGGTCAGGGCGGAGTTGGTGGGCTCTGCATAGCCCTATCTTCTCCCCCCAGGCCCGGACCCGCTTCTGTTCCTGCAGGCCCTGCAGACGCTGTGGTCCACGCGGGAGCTGCGGCAGGTGAGACAGCGCGGGGGCTGGGCCCCTCCTCCGGCCTCAGGGGCCGCCCTGTCTGAAAGTTCTGGCAGACACGTGGGGGCCGGAGCCCTGGGCTGACACCCACTGGACACCGGTACACACAGGCCCCTGAGGCTGAGAGCACGAGGCAAGGGCCTGTGGCCACCACCTGGCTTCTGCACAGCACGGACCCAGGGGCCCGTGACCACCTATGCACCCCGTGAGGCCGGGGTACTCACTGTTCACACTAGCCTAGGTTCGTGGCCTCCTGTCCCGGGGACAACCTATCTGGCCACTGAGGGATGCGTGTGGCCCTGGAAGGGAGGCTGTAGTGGTCTCTCATGGTGCTCGGTGGTCCTGCCGTGGCCTTGGCCTGGAGGGTGACTTTGCCTGACCCGTGGGCACCCCTGCCCTGCACTTTGCTCCCAGAGGCAGCAGAAGGATGAGGTCACCCTAGTTCCCAGGGAGAACGGACAAGTCAGGATAAGGCCCGTGTCTTGTGTCTTGCCTCCTGCTGCTGTCGGAGGGTGGGCAGGGTGCCCAGACCCGGCCGAGCTCCCTGGGGCGGGCATCCCGTGCAGGTGCCTTCCAGGAGGGGCTGGGGGCTTGTGGACGAGAGGCGTCTGTGAGCTGTGGAGGCTGAGGGTGCTCCCACCAGGCCCAGGGCTGGCTTTGTGGCACGGGGGACCACCGTCTGGCTTGACAGGTCCCCGACGGTGTGTGAAGTGGGACAGGCCTGGGCTCTGAGGTAGCCATCAGCTCTCTCTCGACTGCACACACGGAGGCTCGGAGTGGATCCCCCCTCAGCTGGAGAAAGCCAAGGCTTTTGCAAAGCCCAAAGCTCTTTTTAATGTTTGTCTCCCGTGGCTTTGCGCTAATGCGGAGGCACCGCGACCGTGTTGTTTGGTGAACCAGCTTCACGGATTCTGCGTTTCCACGGTGTGTCCCCTGTCCCGGTGCGCACGCGGTGTTGGCGAGGTTTGTCTCTGCCCCGGGGTCAGGGTGAGCTGACCTCATAAACTGGGTTGAAATCCTTCTTTCTGTTTCCGTTCCCTGGAGCCACTGGTTCCACAAGAACTCCTGGTTCCTGGAGGGTCTGGAAGGGCGCAGACTGTCCTGCCTTGCCGGGCTTGAGCCGGGGTCGGGGATGACCGTTTTGGGGGCTTTCTGCTTCTGGTTTCTTGCCCTAGGAAGCGGCCCCCTCTCCCGTGTCCTCGTGTCTGCCGGCTGGAGGCTCCTCATCCGAGACTCTCAGATGTGGGGGTCGAGGGCCTTGGGCGTTCCAGCCCCCTCTGGCTGTCTCTTCCTGCCCAGGTGCTCGCTGACAAGTGTGCCTGTCCCGCTACAGTCCCGCGTCACAGGTCTCTGCGGGTAGGGCTCCGTGGCCCGTCTTCATGACCCTCGTGATGGCATCCCCTCAGACCGGCGTGTTACTTACTTCCAGTCACGCGCGCGGCTGTCTGAGATCTTCCACGACCGGCTTCTGTCCGTGAAGGAGCACATCTGTGTATTCTCACTTTCGGTGCCACAGAGGCCTGCGGGGGGCAGGTCCCCGTGCGCCGAGTGAGTGTGCAGGGCAGGGGCGCTCTCCAGCCAGGAGCCAAGCTTCTGCCCGAGGGGCACGTGCTGTCTCCCCGGGGTCCGCTTGCCAGAATGGAGCCGGGTGGGCGGGCTGCTCAGTGTCTGGGCTCGGACCGGGTGATGCCCCGGGGCCAGCGGCAGTGGGCGGAGGGTCCCCAAAGGAACCACGAGGCGGTAGGCGGGCCGCGAGGGGAGCCGTGCCCTGAAGGCCAGCCGTGCACAGGGAAGTTTCAGGGTCCCCCACAGGACAGGACAGGGAAACCGGAGGCCGGATTCGGAGGGTCCTTCGGGAGCTTGTGAGATCACGAGGAAGGAAGTGGGATGGTGGGGGTGCGCGGGGGGCTGTGGTCCCTCCTCTAAACCCAGAGGGAGCCGAAGCAGAAGCAGCGGGCTGGGGGACCGGTGCGGGGAGGGAGGACAGAGGCTGCAGGCGGGGGAGGTGGGCCGGCGTGCTGTGGGGCCTGGGAGGACAGGCAGTGGGTCGGGGACTCCTCAGAGCCCCTGGGGTGGGGATAGCCGGAGAGATGAAAGACAGGAGAGGCGAGCAAATGGGCAGGATGGGGCTCCCCAAGGTGGCACGGCCCTGGCAGCTTGTGTGAAACCCCGGCCCCGCGGGGGCCGCACCAGGTGTCGGAGCAGGGCCGCGGGGGCACCGGCTCCGGCCAAGTCCCAGAACCACCAGGGTCCCCTGAAGCCCGGATGGGGCGGCTGACTCCCCTCTGGAGCGCGAGTTGGGGGGAGCAGTCAGAGGGCAGGCGGGAGGGAGGGAGCAGCAGTCAGAGCTCTGGGGCCAGGGTCCAAACGGCAGTCAGCGCAGGGCCCGGACCGCCAGGCCACGGGGCGGAGCAGCCCTGGAGATGGGGCCATGGCGCCCGGACTGAAATCTTCCAGGACGAGGGGCGGCAAGTGGCCAGTGCGTGCCAGAGAGTGCGCGAGGCCCGCCCTGGCAGCCGCAGGGGCCGGAGGGGCTCTCGGACCGCGGTGGGGGGCGGCAGCACGGGTCCAGCTACTCCTCGGGGCCCCGTGGTCATCACTCACAGTGACTCGAACGTTCCTGTGTGCTCTGCGGCCTCTCGCTGAGCTCCCGTTACCGACGCTGTCTCCCGCGGGGCCCGTGCTGTGGCCAGGAACACACGCAAATGCTGGACGGCTGTGATGTCCCAGCCCCAGGCGGCCCCCCTGTGCCCCGTGTGCCCCACGGCCTTCCCGTTCCCCGCAGCACCCCGTGGGCCTCCTTGCTCACGGCCCCCTCTCCTTTCCTGGGTGTTTGCCGAGGGAGACTGGCCAGGTCTCCTGAGCTCACCTGCATGCTTGAGGGGAAAGCCAGCATCTCACTTCTGGGGAGCAGAGGCCAAACCGCTCGGCACAATGGTTTGGACTGAGGGGATCGTGCTCTGAGAGTCCCGGGGAAGCATCAGCCACACGGGGTGCCAGGGCCAAGGCCCGTGTTCCAGCTGTGCACCCTGCTTCCTGCCCACTGCTCTGTGGGTGGGGGCCCTGGCCTAGGGGTGCCGGGCGCTCTCCGAGCACAGCAGGGGCCTCTGTGCGGAAGGGGGCGCACACGGACAGGACGCGGTGCCTCTCCGAGTTCCAGACCCAAGAGGTACTGTCCAAGGAGAATGTTCTGGCCTGGCCTGGCCCCAGGCTGCTCCCAGGGCAGAGACGCAGGAGGGGGCCATGGGGAGGGGGCCGTGGGGCCACTAGCAGAGGGGTCTGTCCCTCCCTGATGACTTCCCCTCCACAGTCCCTTGGTCACTGGCAGTGGGGAGGCAGTGCCTGTGCCCCGGGCTTGGTCCGCAGAACCCTGGGGAGGTCCCTGGGGGCTGCTGGAAGGCCTCCTCTCTCCAGGGACGATGCCAGGGGGCAGCAAGGAGCTACTCCTGGTGGCATGGCTCTCAGCAAGGCCCGCAGACCCCCACGGGGTCTTGACTCCTTCGGGGCTGCACCTGCCTTGGCCCTGGGCCAGGTGAGTGTCGCCTGCACACGGCGGTCCTGGGGATGGGGCAGGGCCATTCCTGCTTTGGGCGCTGGAGCAGAGATGTGCCACGCCTCAGCCCCCTTGACTCTGGGGGCCTCAAGCCATGGGCTGAGACGCTCCCAGAAGCAGGAGGAGGCCCAGTCAGCGGCCATGTCGGGTAGGTCAGGATGAGCCCCCGCGCTTTGTGCTCACAGAGGGGGACAATCCAGTGTCCCGGGGACCCTGGAAGTTGACAGCCATCCAGCTGCACTCCTGAGCCTTCCCCTAGGAGGGGACAGAGTCGCCACGGCTGCCGCTGCACCAGCAATATGCAGTGGCCATCTCGGAAGGACGTGCCCCCTCGCTCCCCTTCTGCTGGCCGCCAGGAAGCGTCCCACCGTGAAGGGCAGCTGGGTGACCCCAGCGGAAGGAGCTGGCCCCACAGTTGACCGCGGAGTGGGTCTGGGGGTTCCAGGGGCCGTCCTACTGGGAAGGGGTCTGTGTGGCCTCTTGGGCAGGATTTCTCCTTCCTGCCGCCTGCCCTGGACCACGGCTGGCTGCACGCCCTCTGCCCGGCTGGTGCCCAGGGGCCGGGCAGGTGGGGACTGCCCAGGGAAGAAAGGAGACAGGTGTTTACCTGAGCTCACCTTCCAAGGAGAAGGGCGGGCTGGCTGGCCAGTAGGTAGGAGCCACAGGTCCCAAGCACACGGCCTCCCCGCTCTGCTCTGAGCCTCTCTGAGCTGCTCTTCAACGGCCCTGAGCGGGAGCCGTGCACACATCAGGCCCCAAGACCAGAGCCGCATCTCTCGAGACCTTTCCCTCCGTGAGCAGGCGGTGGTGGCGGCTCAGCCTCCGGTGTCTTCTTTCACACCTTCCTGGCAGGCGTGGGGTCTGGTGGAGATGGGGACAGTGGGCCTGTGGGCCCTGACACCCCCGTGTGGGCTCTGCCCACCTGTCCCAGGGCATGGCAGCGTCACGCGTCGGAGGCTGTCCTCAGGTCCGCCCGTCTCAGGTCTGCAGGGGCAGCTGGGGCCTCAGCCCCTCGCTCCCCGCAGAGTGGCCCCGGGCGTCAGGGTGTCTGTTTCTGAGCTCGCACCCCACAACCTGCAGCTCTGCCCTCGGGGTGGCCGGGCGAAGAGTCCGGGGCTGCCAGCAGACCCGTCGCTGCAGGGTGTTCCAGGGGACAGCGGAGTCAGGCAGAGCGAGCCGCGCGCTGGGGGCCGAGGTGGCACTCGGGCGACACCCTGCTCCCCCGAGGGAGAGGTCTTTGTTCCTTCGGCTCCCACGTGTTTCCAGACCTTCCGCGGTGCAAGAGGTGGGAAAGTCAATCAAAGGTGTTTTTCAGTTTGCGTTTTTTCCTCCTTTTTTTGGTTTCTCATTGCTTGCTGGGCCCCGCAACCAGGTCCCTGTGTCTGAAGGACCCGCGTGCGTCCCCCGGGCAGCACACAGGTCATGGGGCGAGGCCCAGCGGCTGGAGCCTCTCAGAGGGGCCCCGGGTCAGACCAGACCGGAGCGCCGGGGAGGGGAGACAAGGAGATGAATGGCACCGGAGGCCCGTCCCCTCTCTCTGCCAGCGGCGCTCCCACAGTGCAGGTGGGGAGGCTCTGCAGGGAGGTGGGGGGCAGGACCTCCTGGGGCCGCAGCGAGGTTCCATGTCTCCGCAGCTCCGGGAGGAGGCCCGGCGGGGCTTCGCAGCCCTGGTCGACCCGCGGACGATGCTCCTGGACGTGCTGGAGAGCAGCGGGGGCTGGCGGCGGAAGGGCCGCTCCCTGGAGGCCTGGCTCACCTGGGAGCTGGCGCACTGGCTGCCCGCACAGCCGCTCTCAGGGCGGGCCCAGGTGAGCCCTGCCCACGGCCCCACCGGCTACGTCCCTCTCAGCACCATGGGCTCCCGGCCAGCCTGACCCGGCCTATGTAGCCCGCTGAGCTCCGGCACCCCAGGTGGGCAGGGCCTGGCACCTTGGGATTGACTGGGCTCCTGCGTCCATGGGCGTGACCCTCGGCCCCCCACAACCACACCTCGCCCTCGCCTGTGCCTCTAGGCCTGGCCTGTCTGGAGCGTCCACTGTGGACACAGGGTTGCAGGTGCCGGACTCCTCAGCCAGGTCTGCCCGGCCCCGTGACCCTGGCTGCAGCGCCCTTCCCGCTCCCCGGCTGAGGGCAGCTCTCTGGTCTCCCAGGGCAGCTCGGGGCTGAAGCAGCTGCAGGCCCGGGCAGTCAGGGTCCTCGCTGAGAGCCCCCCTGGTCTCGTGGAGCCGCTGATCAGCATCTTCCAGCTGCAGGACGCAGACCAGGGCCCCCTGCTGACTCACGTCCACTGGCTCCACCAGGAAGGCAAGTTCAAAGAAGTGAGTGTGAGCCCCGCGTGGACCGGGGACCGGGGACCGGGAACTGGGCCTGCATGTGGGCTCAGGCAAGGGCCAGGCTGAGTGGGCTCACAGGACCCCCCTGACGGTTTCCTCTGGGCCCTCCCCTGTTGGGGGCTGCCCAGGGCTGAGGGGCATCGGGTCTGGTGCAGAGGGTTTCAGGGACCAGCCCCCCAGCGGCCCAGCTCAGGGCTGAGCCAGACGTTGGGGCCCTAGGAGACACTCCCACGCACTGAGCTGGAGGATTCTGGGAGCGGCCCCCGCACCTGCCTGGCTCTCGGCCCCCGCACCTGCCTGGCTCTCGGCCCCAGCACCTGGTGTCCTTCCTCTTGAGGTGCCACCGGGTCCTCAAATGGGGTCCACAGCCCAAGGACACCCTGGCTCTGGCCTGGTAGCCCCATGGGCCAGCCGCTCGCCCAGCCTCATTTGTCACTTCCCAGGAACACCTGTGGGGGACTACGAGGGTCAAGGGTGTGGGGTCCCTCTGCACACAGTCCCCACCCCTTTGGCCACCCCTGCCAGCCCAGACCCTCCCAGGCCAGGGAGCACCCACATGACTGGACGGGGTTGGAGGCCCCCTCGCACCCACTGGCAAAGTCACTCGGCCTCTGTGTTGTCGTGGCTTGGGGGCGAGCAGCCTGGTTCCCTCTGGGCCCAGCTACTTCCAGCTGCTGCTGACCGAGGACAGAACTGTCCCTTTGTGTCCTGGTGGGGGGCCCACAACTGCACCAGGCCTGGGGACTGGCTGCTTTGCTGCTATTCTCACAGCAGGGTCTGGCCACAGGCACAGCCCCTCAGTGGCCCTGCCTGCTGGGCCTGCCACCTCCCTGGACCCTTCAAGAGGCCCTCCCCCCACCTGGGATGGCCCGACTCCTGCTGTGTGGAGGCTCACTTGGGTCAGCTCCGACCAGTGGGGGCGCCCCTGTGAGGGTCGGACACCTGGAGCGTCCTGCCAGCTCCTTGCTGGACCAGGCTGGCCGGAGCCTCATCCTCACTGTGCCAGGGATCCCCGGGACCGGCCCGGCCTGGTGCCCGTGTCCGTCTGCGGAAGTTCGGTATGGGGCATGGGTTATGGGTCGTGACAGCAGAGTCCTGCAGAACGTGCGGTGCTCCTGGACGCGGGCTGTACTGCGTCGGGTCGTTCGGCTCCTCTGTCCCGGGAAGGCCTAGCGAGGGCAGATGTGGGGACGTGGGTTCAGGAGCCTCACGGTGCTGGTGGGGCTCTGGAGGTCTTGGAGGTGGGCCAGGAGTGCCGGGAGTGGCTCGGGTCTGCGTGAGGCCGGGGAGCAGGGCTCCGCGGTGTGGAGGGAGGGGCGGCTGCGAGCGGTTGCCGCAGGCCCAGGGGTCCCCGTGGCATCTCTGTGTCCTGAGACCTGAAGGCCACCCCCTGGGGAAGTAGGTGGTGGAGAGGTCCTGGGGCGTCCCGCTCAGGGGCACGCTCTTCCCGAGTCCTAGGTCTGGTGCTCTGGGGTGTCCAGAGGCTCGCTCCTGACTCACCTCTACCCACTGCCCCATCGGGCCCAAAGTCGAGCCTGACTGGGGGACAGCGCTGCTCACGGACACTGCTCCCCATACCTGTGGCGGCTGGGGCTTCAGTGGGCCCTGAGGCAGGATCCTGGGCCCACCCCACGGGGACCTCCTTCCCCGAGGGGCAGTCCCCGCCAGGAGGCTCATGGCGAGGTCGGCCTCACCTGGACCGCCAGTGCTCGGTCCTTGGAGGTTGGGCCGTGTGTTGGCGGCTGTCATGCCCCGGCCCAGGCTCTTGTCTTGAGGCTGGTGAAGGGCGCTGAGAAACCAAGATGACCACGCCAGGGACAATGTGGCAGGGGCTCCGCTCCTGGGGCGCAGGGCCATTCTCCGCAGGCTGAAGGGGCGGCCGGGCTTGCAAGAATGCGGGAGGCAGAAGGCAGGCTAGTGTTTCGGCGTCTTCTGTTACACCCGGGCCTTTCAAAGAGTGTCTAGGGCCGGCTGAATGCACCTCCCTCGCGCTCCAAGGCAGGAATCCCAACACAAAGGGGGCTCTTGTCCCGCACAGGCCCCTTCTGCGAAGAAAAGCCATTGTCCCCAAGCGGGGCGGCCCGGCAGGCGATGCACGCTCCAGTGCCCACCGCCGCGCCCGGCGAAAGGGGCCGCATTCAGGCCTGTCCGCTCGGATTAGCAGGGACTCACGACTTAATGTGCGCCGATATTTCATGTCCAGGGCGGCGGCTGGCTCCGGGCAGGATGAATGCCCGCTTTTGTCTACTGAGTTATTTTATTTACATTTTTTAAACAGCTTATCAAGGTAAAAAGATAGCTTTGCTTCGGGGGAGTGGGGGGGAAGGCCCCTTGGCTCCAGGCCGAGCTGAGCTGTGGAGGTAGGAGGCAGGCCCGTCCTGGGTCTGAGGCTGCGGAGTCTGGGCTTGGCTGCCTGGGCACCTGCCTGGAGCCCCTGTCCAGCGGAGTGGGCAGCCAGGGGGCCCGTGAGCGCTCTGTCCGCTTGGCCGCCAGGCCCCCCTGGGTTTCCTGAGTTTCCCCCAAGGCAGCAGCTCTGGCACTGTCCAGCCAGAGGGGTCCACAGCCTCGCTCTGCCCCAGCTGCTGATCAGCCCCATGTCCCTCTTGTTAGTGGCCCCCATGCCAAGGCCAGGAAGGCTCGGGAGGGGCCGGTTCCTCACAGTTTCCTTCTGTGGGGCCTGAGCCCCTCCCGCCCCCCCGCCTGTCCCACAGGCCTGAGTCGGCAGGTGACCTTCCCATGCCCGCTGGGGCCCCGTGCGTCCAGGCAGTAGGCAGCGGACAGCTTGGTCTGCTGTCCCCATAGCAAAATCTCGGGCAGAAAAATGACCAGAGACGGATCCTAAGCCGGGCCTGATGACAGTGGCTGATCTACATGGACACCCCCCTCCAAAGACAGAAGCCAGCCCAAGGGTTCTGCTGTCAGCCGTCCCCCCAGGGCACCCACCCCGGCTGCCCCCTTCCTTGTCCTGCGCCACCCTGCCCGCCCCACCCCAGGGCTGCTGGTGTGGAATGGGGGCATGTCCCAAACTGTCCCCAGGATGTGGGTGGTCACCCGGCTCTGGGCACGCTGGTCGTGCCCTGCAGCACCCACGCGGGCTGAGAGAGGTCACCCCGAGCGCCGGCTGGGTGGGAAGCTGGCGACTGTGGAGGAAGGAGAGAGAAGAGAAGGGCCGTGGGAGCCCACTGACCCCTGTCGGGACAGAGGCACTGTGTGGCCAGGTGGGGTGTGTGCCCACGAGACCTGAGCTGCCCACCTGGGGTGCGTAGGGCTGGGCTCCAAGCACAGCCTGAGAACCTCCACCCAACCCCCCCCCCCCCGAAGCCAGCGGGCACCACGGACAAGGACCCTGAGGGCTGGGATTGGCAGAGGGGCCCTTCACTGGCTCCTGGAGAGAGAGGCCGTCCCCGTGGACAGAGGGAGGTCGGGGACTGGGCAACAGGCTGCCGTCTATGCCAGAGCTCCTCGTGCTGTGGTGGGGGGCAGTGCCCAAGCTCCCTTGGCCCCGCCCTGCCCCCCTCCACCCAGGCCGCCAGTCCCCCACACCCCAAGCCTGATTCACCCAGGCCCCGCCCCAGGATTCAGAGAGGTTGTTGGATGGGTAGGGGGCAAGGGTCCCCCCACGCCCTTCTGAGGGCTGGGGCCTAGAGCACAGAGGAAGTCTTGTCCTTGGGGGAGCAGAGGTAAGGACGGCAGAGGCTGACACCCCAGCAGAGGCAGTGAGGGGCGGGGGAGGCCGGGCCCCCCGGGTCCTCTCTGCGGCCCCCTCCGGCCCCTTGCGTTGTGGCTCCTCCTGCTTCATCCCTCCCGGGGTCACTGGCCCCCACCCGCCGCTTGGTCTGGAGGGTGGGAGGGTCCCAAGCCCCCAGGTACCCCTCCCACAGCCCCTTCCCCGACAGTGGCCTGGCCCGACCAAGCCCAGCTCAGGTGTTGACCCCAGAGGAGCCCAGGAGCGAGCCGCACGGGGCGGATGCCGGACTCGTCAGCGGGGTCGTGACCACCCCAGTTTCTGGCCATACGGGGCCATGCAGGGGTGGGGGACTCCCGGATAAAGGTTGGGTGCTCCCTTAGCTTCTCAGGGGGTCTCCCATCCAGAAGTGATGTGGTTCCCCCTCCTCCAGCCCTGGCCCCGCCCCCTCTGCATCCTCCCCTGGCCCCGCCCCCTGTCCGGCACCCCCACCCCCACCTCTGGGCCCCCGGGGGCCTGGAGGCCGAGGAGCCCTGGACCGCAGCCAGGCTGTGGAGGCACTGGGTCAGCTCCACGCAGGGAAAGGCCCCTGGCCCTGTGCCCCCACCCCGCGCGGTCCGGGCCGGAGGCCGGAGCGAGCCTTTCCCAGGCCGCTATTTTGGTCCTTTGTGTGAGCTGCGTGGGGCGGGGCGCCCGGCCCTCTGTGGTTATTTTTGCTCATAATGGGAGCACGATGTATGGAAATTATTAATAGTAGCCGGGCCTGCGCTACGTGCGGGCACTCAGGGTCCCGGCACTCTCTGCGCCGAGTGTGAGCGAGGCCCCGCGGCTCAGGGGTCTCAGCACCCACGTCCCGTTCCTGGGGCCGCTGCGCTCCCTGCCTCACCAGGACGCAGCTGGGGCCAGAGCCTCTTCCTCTGTGGACCCGAGGGGCAGCTCTGTGTGTCCCCCCAACACACACAGACCACACCATGTCCTACTCCAGCCTCTCCCCTTGGACAGACAGCTGTGCAGTCATTTGTGGTTTGGGGGTACACGCAGAGCAGGCCTTGTGCAAAGTGCTTGGAGGGCTCTGCACCTCCGACCCTCAGGGAGGACAGCCCTGGCTCCGGGCTGGAGCACCGTGACTGCCCGTGCCGCCTGCAGGTAGAAGACGCCCTCCTGGGAGGCGTGGGGCACGCGAGAGCAGGTGTGGGGGAGGCACAGTGCGCCGGTGTCTGGGGAAGTGACAGAGCTCCTGCCTCTTATCCGCCCTCCCTCTGCGTCCTCAGTCCACTCAGCAACACCCCTTGGGCAGAGCCACTGCGGCCCAGGGCCCAGCCTGACGCCCCATCTGGGCCACACCCCAGCCTGGCAGGGCCCCCCCAGCCGGGTCTTTCCCACCTGCCCCCCTCCTGGAGCCTGGCTCGTCTGCTGGGAGGCTTCTGGATTCCAGGCCCTTGGGCCTGTGCCCGCCATGACTGGGAGGTGTGGAAGGATGGGAGGGCCCCACCACGGTGCCGCCCGCTCCCCACCAAGCCTGGTGTGACCTGCTCCGTTGGTGACCGCCAGGCTGCTCTGCTGGGCCTGAAGCTGAGGCTGCAGCCGCTACTCGATGTTGAAAAGGTAAGGGTCCTTCTCACGGAAATCACTTGGGTTCCAGCTCAGATAAAGCCTGAGTCTCGAGAACCGCGAGTGGGGGGAGGGGTCCTCCTACCACTGAGCCCTGGCCTCTGCTCCTGGGGGGGGGGCTCCCCTGGGAGCACCTGACCCTGCAAGGAAGGCCCATGGGGGCGGGGCCCTGGAGGGCGGTCGCTGGACTTAGGTGGGACGGGCTCCAGAGCCATGGCGGGGGGCTCTCAGGAACGGGGCTCCCCATGAGGACCACCCCGAGGTCCCGACCTAGGAGATGGGTCCCTGAACGGTCTGGGCTCCAGGCAGCCTGACCTGTGTGGTCGCATGGAGAGGAGAGGAGCTGAGGAAGGGTCTCCTGTGGGACCACTGGGAGGGGCTTTGTGGAGGCCTGGCTTGCCGTGGAGATGGCCTGAGCGTCCCGAGGCCGCGTCCCTGCCGGGGCCTTCCTCAGAGCTTCCTGGTGGGCTTGGGCAGCTCAGGGCCTTTCGGGGCCCATGCACAGCCGTGCCACCTGTGCCAATGAGGCCACCGGGACTGCTGCCCGTGGTTGGTCTCCCTCACGCCTCCCACCACAGCTCAGTGAAGACAGGGGGCAGCTGATCTTTCCCGGGACCCCCCTTGCTTCTTGGGGCCTCCAGTCCTTTGTAATGGAGACGGGGATGACCACAGAGCCCCAGGGAGCCATGGGGCGGGTGTGTATGGGTAGAGTATGGGTGTGTGGGGGGGTGTGGAGAAGTGCAGGCCCGGGGTGTAGGCTGGGGTGAGGGCACCATGCCCTGGGAGCCAGGAGACATGTGGCTGGGCCTCTGCCCCCCCAGCAAGGGAGCCAGGGCACATGGACGGGCCTCTGGTCCGCTCCGTTCTGAGGCTCTGGCTACTCCCTCCCGTGGGCTGGAGGAGAGTCCGGGGTCTCGGCTGGGGGTGGAGGGGCCAGGTGCCGCAAGGCTGTGACCTGAGGACGTGCCCCCTCACAGATGAGCGCCCCGCTGCTCCTGCAGGACGAGATGGCCCTCGCAGAGCGCTACGTAGCTGGCTTCCCGGACCTCCAGAGGAGGCTGCTGGCCCTCCTGGACTCCTGGTGCCAGCCCAGCTTTGACATCAGAGTCGTGGCCAGGTGAGCCCCGTGGGGGCACAGGGTGGGGCACGGGCGACAGGCCCTCGGGAAAGCCACGTGTGTGGCCCGCACGGGTCACAGCTCAGGCGGCCAGACAGAGACCTGCTTCTGGAACCCAGAGGCTGCACCTGGCTGGAGCCGGACGAGAGACCGTTAGGTCCCTTCAACGAACAGAAATAATCTTCCACGTCACGTGAACAATGTGTTACACACGGAAGTCACACTGTCCCTTCGCCTGATAGGTCTCATCTGTGACACACGTGGAGCCCGTGGGGGTTTCAGCTGTGCGTGTGTGTGAGGCGAGGCTGTCACCCGGGCGCGGGGCTGGGGGCGGCCGCGGGCTGAAGCGGCTCCCAGAGGACCGTGGAGGCTCCTCGGGCGCCGGCCTCGTGCGGGCCGCGGTGGCTTGATCCCGCGCCACGAGCCGCCCAGCCCTGGGACCACCGCCCTGAGATGCGGGCCCTGGGCGCTGGGGTGGACCTCCTGGACCCGGAAAGTCCTTTCGCTTCCCGAGTTTATTTCCTTTGCCCTAAAATAGCACGAAGCTCGCCTGTCTCACAGGGTTGTGGGACTCACCACAAGACGAAGCTGACACGGCGTGCGCGGCCCCCAGCCCAGCCCCCCTCGTGTGGCGTGTCATCGCCGTTACTATGAGTCTGGGAAGGGACATAGAGCAGGACCTGACTGGCTCAGTGGGTGTGGCACGAGGCTGTCGATCTTAGGGTCTTGGGTTCGAGCCCCATGCTGGGTGCGGAGGTTACTTACAGATAAAGTTTTGGTTTTTTTTTTTAAGATTTTATTTATTTATTTGACAGACAGAAATCACAGGCAGGCAGAGAGGCAGGCAGAGGGGGGCGGGAAGCAGGCTCCCTGCTGAGCAGAGAGCCCGATGCGGGGCTCGATCCCAGGACCCTGAGATCATGACCTGAGCCGAAGGCAGAGGCTTCACCCACTGAGCTATCCAGGCGCCCCCAGATAAAGTATGTTAAAAATTGAGAAGACAAGGGGTGCCTGGGAGGCTCAGTCATTAAGTGCCTTCAGCTCAGATCATGACCTCAGGGTCCTGGGATCGAGTCCCGAGTCAGGCTTCCTGCTGGGTGGGGAGCCTGCTTCTCCCTCCTCCGCCGCCGGCTGTGTGCTCATGCTCTCTCTCTCTGTCAAATAAATAAATAAGTCTTTTAAATGAGAAGACAAGGGTAGAGTGGAAGAAAATATTTGCAAAAGATGCAACAGCCTCCTTCCTAGTGGCCAAAATGGAAACGTCTGGCAAACCCAACGTTAGGAAGGATGTGCAGGACCTGGAACCCCTGTGCCGCACTGGGGACAGTGAGCGCACCATGGCCACTCGAGGAAGCCGGCCACAGCAAAACGTGTGCTCGGGCCACCACCTCAAATCCACCGTTGGAACGAAGCCAGGAGACGTGGGTGCGTTGTCTCTGAAGAGACTGGAATGCTCGCAGCAGTTTTATTCCTGGTCCCCAAGCACCAGACGGATCCCAAGGACTGTCCACAGCCCCACGGCCGAAGCACACACGTCACACACGTGACATGGAGGAATGTTGTGCGAGATGGTCCTGACCAAGCGCCCAGACCCCACGAAGCCATCTGCAGGAAGTTCAGGGCCTGGCACGTGGTCTCTGCTGGTCAGATGCGTGGCTGGGGGCAGGGCTGCGCACCCCGTGTTGAGCTGTGGGCGGTGGGTCCTCAGGTGCGAGGACGCCCAGGGTCCCTGCTCCTCACGATGGGTCAGTTACACCTCGATGACACTGGTTTGCGGAGAGTGCTTCTGGCAGAGAAACAAACATGCATTATCATCTGCTGGACAATGAAGACGACGTTTTGGGAGAATGAGCGAGGCAGTGACTGCAGGGGAGTCTGGGCACGTGGCAGGGGGTCAGACCGTGGTGCTCCGCGCTGGAAAGCTGAGCCTGCAGCCCCCAGGAGCACGTGGGGTCCGGCAGAGAGCCCGAGGAGGGCCCGGGAGCCGAGGCCCCACACTGCTTGGCCGTCAGCCAGACCCCGGGGACCGTGGGCCGTGGTGTGTGCAGGCATAGCTAGGACAGGGCTGAGGCTCAGTGCCAGTCAGGGGAGCTCAGAACACAGAACAGAGCTCTCGTCAGTAAAATGCACAACGACAAAGAGAAAAGCTCAGTAAAGTTTTGGAGGGTCAATTTGATGATGTCTTCCAAAAAGTGCAAAATGGATGAGCAACGAAGGGAGAAAAGTTGGAAGATTAGAGATCAAGAAGGGCCGACATGGGCTGCGGGCCCAGAAGGCGAGAGGAGAGGGCGGCGTTCGTGCCCGAGGGGCCTGGGTCCCGCGCAGCCAGCGTGCGGGGCGGCCGCAGCCGATGGGACCCCCGCTGCAGACTCAGGGCAGAGCAGGGACCACACGGGATTCTGGGAGCATCGTCGGCCCCATGCGAGGGGCGGGTTCAACCCCAGAGCCCGAGCTCAGCCAAACCGTCCAGCCGGCGTGAGGCAGAGCCCAGGCCTCCGCGGACCCCATTTCCAGCTCATCTGCGCACATGCGGGGGGCGGCCTGCTCACCTCCTCATGGGCTCGGGGTGAGGGTGGTCGGGTCCTGAGGCCTGGAGACCAAGGAGGCGATAAAACCAGACAAGCACTAACCCTAAAGAGAAGGGGTCTGGTCTGCGCTGGCCGTGTCTGCCACACGCGATGGCTTAAACACGGTGTGTCCTGACTTAGGTGGGAACGTGGCCACTGCTGGGGGCGGAGGGGCGGCGGTGGAGGGGTGATGGGGGGCGGGGGCGGAGGGGTGATGGGGGCCGGGGGCGGGGCGCCTTCTGTGGCGAGATGTCCGTGCGGAAGGCCTGACGCTGGAGAGCGAGAGCACACGTCCAGGCTCGCTACTTGGAAACCGAGGCAAATACCGGACGTGACGGAATGGACGTGCGAGTGGCGGGAGCGTGGCGGGCGGGACACGGTGACGGGCTGCTCTTTCCGCGGGGCTCAGAGAATGACCTGCGTGTCCGACCATGCGCGTGTGCGACGCCAGGCAGCAGCCGTGTCTCTCTCCGTGCAGGCAGCTCCCGCAGGTGACCCCGCTGCGGCCGGAGAGGCTGAGCCCCGGAGTGCTAAGTCGGCAGGTCCTGAGGCTGCTGGAGCGGCAGGGCCTGGACCCAGGTGAGCAGGGCCCCGTGCCCTGGGTGCCCCCGGGGGTGCCGGGGCTGACTGCCATCCACCGACGCCCCTTCCTGTCACCTGCCCACCGCCAGGGGCCCTGGGCACTGGGCAGCGGACAGAGGTCTGCCAGCCCTCTGCCACCTGCAGTGACCCCTGGGAGTAGGGGCGGAGGCTGGTCCCCTCTCCCTTCCCCTGCCCCTCCCCGCTCCTCTCATTTCATGTTTTTGTCCAGTGGTCACCCTTCTGATCTGCATCTCCCTGGTCATTAGTGACGCCTGGACCATTTCAGGTACCGGCTGGCCATCTGACTGTCTTTAGAAAATGTCTATTCAGTTTCTCTGCCCGCTTTTAAATTGGGCTATTTGGGTTTTTTGGTTTTTTTGGGTTTTTTTTGCTATTAGGTTGTGTGAGTTCCTTATGTATTTTGAATATCCACCCCTTATCAGAAACGTGGTTTGCCAGCATTTTCTCCCACTCCGTAGGTCACCATTTCATGTTGTCATGAATTCTTTGTCGTGCTGATCTGTCGTCTGAGGGAGTGCGGCCGGGGACCGGACGGCTGCTCCCTGCCCTCGGCTTCCGGTTCTCTCTGCCGTCCGCCTGCCCCCCCCCCAAGCTAAATGTCAGCCTTCTTTCTCCGAAAATACTCTCCACATTCCACGTTTATGTTATTTCTATTACTGCGCAGCTCAAGATATTTTCTAATTTCTACTATAAGTTTTTCTTACTTTTTTTTATTTTCTTAATTTCCAAGCCAAGTGACATTTTTCTTCTGGGTTTTCGTTCGTTTGTTTGCTTTTGTTTTTTTGTCTTGGTGTGAGCTCAGTCTCACCGTGATCAGAGATCATGCCTTGTACGATGTCAGTCCTTTGGGTTGAAATGTGTTATTAGGAAGAAATCTCCCCTCTTGTCTCTGAAAGCTCTCTCTTTTTTTCCCCCTTTGGCTGTTCTTAGGATAATCTCTTTGTCTTTGATGCTCTCGGCCTCCCCGAGAGGAGCCTAGGAGGCGAGCCTAGTTACAGATGCGTCCTCCTCGCCGGTATTCCCGGTATTCCCGGGGCTTTGTGAGTCCGGGGCTTGCTGTCTCCAGTAAGTCACGATCTCACACGTGGCTCCTCCTGCTTCCTTGCGCTGTTCTCTCGACCCTTATGTGGATGTGACCTCCTCCCCCACCCTCCAGTGTCCTCCTCGTCATCCCCTCAAGTGATGTCTCCTCTTTCCCACTTTGCCAAGCCTCTCCTCATCCGCGTCCCTCGGAGGACAGGACTCGCCCACCGCTTACCTTGCGATTGTTGTATCTTCCGCTCTGGAAGCTGCCCCGTGGCGTCCTCCAGATCTGCTGTCCCACTTCGTGCGCCTGTCTGATGCTTGCACGCGTTTCTGATTTTGTCTTTTCTTCGGCTGTCTTACCCACCGTTGTTCTGGGGTGTGTACCCACGTCCCGGCCCCGGCCCTGGTCAGCATCTGTTTCTCTGTGTCCCTCGGAGGCTCGTCATCACGCTTGTTTCTGTCATTCTGGAGAAATTACACGGGCTCTCTGGCCCTTGGATGAAGGTGCCCGCCTCCAGAGAGGAGGGCCGTCTTTGGGGCTTTTGCACAGAGAGAAGCACATCGCCAAGAGGCTTTGGTTTCTGATTAAACAGCCCACCTGGCTGCACCGGGGGGGTACATGGGGAGAGCAACAAAGTGTGTGGACGCCTGTGGGCTGCCGTGCTGGGCAGTCAGGGTCAGCGAGGGGGACCCCACCTCTGAAGCGTATGAGCCAGGTCTAGGAGGACCAGCCAGCCGGAGGGACCCCGGGGGCCCTGGGGAAGCGCGGTGGGAAGGAGCCGCCCTCAGCCACAGCATGAGACCTGGCGGGTGTTTCAGGTGCTCCAAGGAGGGTCCCAGCAACAAAGACCTCTGGGGGTGTCGGGGTCTGGGGAACTGGGAGGTCTGGAGTGTGGGGCACCTGTCCCAGCATCTGGAGAGCAAGAGCACTGTATTGACACAAAGGAGCGGCCCCCCCGGAGAGCCCCCCGGCACAGGGGCCTCCAAGGTCACCTGCGCGCCAGCCGTGGGTGCTGGGTGGGGGAGCCCTGCTGGCGTCCCCCCAGTGGGAACATGGGCGGTCACCCAATTCGGGCTGCCTGCCAGTGCAGCTCCCACGGGCTCTCCCCATGGAATCACTCACGGAGTCGGTGGTGGCCGCTGTGAGGCTGTCCCCATCTCCCTGGGGCTCTTCCCACCCAGGACTCAGGACTGAAAGGAGCAGCTCGGGGAAGTCAGGGCTGGTGGGCAGGTTGCGTGGAGGTCTGAGGATGCTCTGGGTGAGGCCGTCCATCCTCCCAGCACCTTCCTCCCAGCAGCCCTGCGGTGCCATTGTTGACCCCCAGGGTCCCCACCTGAGGGTCAGGTCATGGCTGTGGTGGGCCCAGGGCTTGGGGCCAGAGGAGTCTTTGAGGGTGCTGGGCCAGCCTTAGCCCGGCACCCCTCCGTTCAGGGTGTGTCCCTTTGAGGTCCACCCCACCCCACAGGTCTCGGCTGAGCGCGAGGCAGGAGCAGATCTGGTGTGCAGACACCCCTGCACCATGGGGACATCCCCCACCTGTATGCACAGTCTGGCGGGCTGTGGGACAAGAGGGGAGTGGCAGGTGCTTTCTGGGGTGCCTTGCTCAGGGTCCCCGCTCAGGAGTGCGGAGGACACCCACCCTCCTGGGTCTCCCGTTCCTCATGACTGTGCGCTGTCAGGCCCCGTCTGTGGCCTCCCGAGCTAGCCCCAGGTCCCCCCCACACCAACGTCAGACCCAGAAGGCAGGCTGGGGAGTGCTTGCCTCTCCACGCCGAGCTCCCCACCAGTTCCCCCCCAGGCCCGGGTCCCGGGTGGAGCCCGCCAGGGAGTCCTGGCACAGATGAGCCCTCTGCATGCTGTCTGGCTTGTATTTGGATTTTGTTACATTTTCGGGTGTTCGGCGTGTGCCGTGTGGCCGGCCTGCTTCCCCTGTGCCTTTCCTTTAAAGGTTTGCGTTCGGGTCTGGGCCGGTTGGCCAGGCCGCCTTTGAGGTCCATCCTTGGGGGGGTACTGCCTCCACGAAACTTTTGGACACAGTACCCACTGGCAGAGTGATGCTTGAAGAACGTCCGAGAGGCCGGCTTCTGTCTGCAGATCTGAGCCTGAGCGGGGCCCAGAGAGCACGTCGGCTACCCCGTGCCCCGGCCGGGCGGCTGCAGCTCCTGTTCCCTGCCTGCCCACCCGTCCGTCCCTCCCTTCCTCAGGCTCTGTCCCCCTCGCTCTGCAGTGTGGCCCCAGGTTCCCAAGCGGCCTTCTGGGGCCTGGAGCCCTCAGGTCCCGGGCAGAAAGGAGGGGGAGCAGTGCGCCAGAGTCACCGGCTGGCCAGCTGTGTGTGGACAGTGGCCCCACCATAAGGGCACTCCCTGTGCTGGAAGTGGGTGCTCGCGGGGCAGGCACTCCCGTGGAGGGTCCTTAGAAGACCAGGTCCCTGGCTGTCCTGTGGCCAGCATCCCATCTGCACTGCCAGGCTTCAATGACAGCCGGCCCCGGGAGCAGGGAGCCGCAGCCGGATGGCTGGACAGCGGGATGGGTGGACAGGGGGTGCCCTTCCTGGGAGCGAGGCCGACTCGTAGGCATCGGTGTGTCAGCACATGAGCGAGACGGCCTCTTCCTGGAGGACTCGCAGTCCCATAGAAGGGTGGGACGGAAATGCACCAGCCCAAGGGTCCTGCCTGGAGAGTGTGGAGTGGCGCCTGGAGAGACCGGGCTGCCCTCCCTTGTCCCCAGGGTGGAGGGAGGGGCTCCAGGAGACCCCGGAAGTGGTTGGAGGCTGGGAGTCCGGCCACCCGTGGCAGGGCGTAGGGTGCAGCCCCTGTCCTGCCCTGAGCTCTGTGGTCTTTCTGCAGCGCTGTGTCCCCACGCCGTCGCCCAGCAGCGCCTGGCTGCCCTGCGCCACCTGTGCCATGAGCATTTCGTGGAGGTGCGTGTGTCCTACTTAGAGCCCGCTCCAGGGCGAGGAGGAGGGGGCGTGCTCCGGGCGGGACAGTGTCTCCGGCTTCTAGGCTTGTCCCTCACTCTTGCAGGGCAGCTGGTCTCAGGAGAACTGGACTGAGCACGTGCAGGTGAGTCTGGAGGGCACTGGTGAGCTGGGTGAGGACCTGGCCCTGAGAGCGTGCGTGCACACGTGCGGACTGGGCGTGGGGTGCACACTTGACGTGTGTGTGCTGCGGCCCAGACAGCTTTCCCGTTGGCCCACGAGCTGGGTCAGGTCCCCCGGTGTCCCTGGTGGGTTGGGGAACAGATGGTATAGAGAAAGGGCTTCTCCCTTCCTGACGTAGGTTCCTGGACGAGGATCCAGACACGGAGCCTCAGGGCCGCCCACCCCACTCCGAAGCTCCGAGAGGCAGATCCTGACGGGTCAGCTTCGTGTGAGGGCCCCATCCGGGTGAGGCAGGGCCAGAGCGGCCAGGGGGCCTGGACCCTCCTTTAGCCCTCAGTGGACAGAGCCCCAGGCGGTGGAGGACATGAGGTTTGCTGGAGGCACCACAGTATTGCCCAAGGGAATATTCTAGACCACCTTTGAGCGCTCTCCTGGTCCAGGGCTCTGTGCCCCCTGAGCCCCAGCCCCGAGAAGGAGGCAGCTGCCCCTCGGGGTGCTGCGAGGGTATGGAGGAGGCTGGACTGCAAGGCCGCTCCTGGGCGTGGGGACTCCAGAGCCCACCAGGACGGCAGCCTGGATGGAACGGTCTAGTAGCTTCCGTCCTCAGGCATGAGCTGGAGGTGTGGCTCGTCGTGGACAGAGAGCTGTCCCCAGCCCTGGGTGAAGCCGCTCTGCAGGGCAGTGGGGGTGTGAGGGGTCCCGGGGGCAGCACGCATGGCGCCATGGGCCATTTGGTGGGCAGGGGGCCCTCCCCCCAACCCCCCAGGGATAGTCTGGCATCGGGCATCCAGCGGGGGGCAGCCCTGAGCCAGCCCTGGAGTGCTGGGTGTGTGGGGTGGGTGGTGAGTCACCGGAGAGGAACGTGGACCCCCGGGGAAGGCCCGGAAGGCTGGTCCCCCCTGGGTGCCAAGGCCGAGGCAGCCGGAAGGGCAGCGGACATCCTGAGGAATGCGGAGGTTTCCGCATATTGTCCGCGTGGGAACCCGCAGCCTTTGGGAAGCGGATGGCCTGAGGCTGCTGAGGCGACGGGCTCGTCTGGGAGGGGGCCCGGCCTATCAGCCAGCAGGGGCTCCTCAGAGCCGGAGATCAGGAGGGAGAGAGGCTCGGCCTCCGGGGAGGACGGGGTCAGTCCCCTCCCACCTGAGTTACAGCAGCCTCTGACCTTGTGGACCCAGGGACAAAGCCAGGACAGAAACCCTCCTTCGGGGCCCTGTGGTACAGGTGGCCCCTGGGTGTCCCGAGACTGAGCTGACACATGTGGGACACCCAGGGGCCGCCTGGGTCCCTCTGCGTCTGTGCTGGCCGCTGGTGTGGGACACACAGCCTGGTGAGGCCCCCACGTCATTGCTACTCCGAGAGCTGCTCGCCTGCCTCCACTCTCCGGACTGTGGATTCAGGAGTGTCCCACGGGCCCACCCTCCCCTGAGAATGTTGGCCAGCCCCGGGGCGGGGGCGAGGAGACCTGAGGGCAGCCCCAGGCTCAAGAGCAGGCCCCACCGCGCGAGGGTGGAGAGGAGCAGGGCCAGGCAGCGTTCTAGAAGGACAGGGCAGGTCCCAGGTCTGGGGGCAGGACTGTGTGGGACCAGGGCCTAGAGACGGACAGATGGGGCGAGGCCGTTGGGCTGGGCTGTGGACACAGGACGGCGAGTCTTCAACCCAGCCGTGCAGGGGCCCTCGCTCAACAGCGGGGTCGGCACAGAGCCACGGGCGTGGGCGCTTCTGCGGCCTTCCTTCAGGGCACAGCCCCCTGTTTGGGGACTTGTGAGGTCTGGCAGAGTGGGGGGGCCTGAGGGACTGTCCACTCCCCATCAGGGCAGAGCCAGGCTGCACAGCCCCTCCCGTGTGCCCCGCAGGCCCTGGTGGGACGGGACGACCGGCTGCAGGACGAGCTGCTGCGGTGGCTGGCCTCTGCCGACAACCAGGCTGTGGCCGCCCGGTGCGCCCTGGACCTCTCGCTGCCCGAGGCGCAGCTGCCAGCCTCGGTGGCCGCTGAGCTCCACCGGCTCAAACTCCAGGGGCGGTAAGCACCCCAGGCTTGGCAGGCCGGTGAGGGGAGCAGGCGCTTGGGCCCCCATCCCTTGGCAAGTGGCCCGTGAGGCCTGTATGTCAGCAGTTTGGGGAAGGACGCTGCCAGCCCCCCACATGCCCCCAGAGAGCCCCCCCCCCGCCTCTCCGAGGTCTGCCCTGGGCCCGCTGGGCCGGAAAGGGCTGGGCTGGGGGGACGGGTGCAGGGACCCGCAGCCGCGCTTCCTGCAGGGCTGCTGAAGCCCGTTCCGAGAGCCGGAGGGATGATTACTACCAGCTGCCCATCGCCAGCGGGGACGTCCATTTCCTGGCCTCCTGGGAGGACCTAGCCAGGCATGAGGAGGCGCTCCTACAGGTGGGTGGCTGGCTCTGGGGGCTCTGTCCACACCGTGAACCACGAGGCTCTCCATCCCAGCCCCCCAAGCGCCCCCGTAGAGCCGGGCACCCATACCAGACCATCTGGGAGACTCCGGGCCTAAAGCGCCAGCACTGGGCACCTGCCCATGGCCGTTTGGCACTGGACCCCCCTTGCGGCAGCTCCACACCTGTGCCATGGCTGGTCTGCACCTGAGACCAGGCCGCCCCAACAGACTGCCTCCCTTCGACTTCACCCTCAGTGGGGCCGTACCCTCAGCCCCAGCCCTGTGGCCCCCGGGTGGGCCTCACCTGCTCATCCCAGCTCTCTATAGCCCGGCCAGGTGCTCGCTGTGGACCTGGAGTGGCGACCCTCGTTTGGCACAGGGGGCCGGCCCCAGGCGTCCATCATGCAGCTGGCCGTGAAGGGCCGTGTGTTCCTGCTGGACCTGCCTGTGCTCTCACGGCCGGTGGGGGGGCAGGTGTCCCAGGCCTTCTCCAGGCTGGTCTCCCAGATGCTCTCGGATCCCTCCATCACTAAGCTGGGTGAGCGGAGCTCCTGCCACCCCGGGGGAGGATGCTGGTGCGAGGCCGGGGCCCCTTCCTTAGGTGCCCGTCGCACGGCCCGCCCTCCCCGCAGGTTACGGGATGTCAGGGGACCTTCGGAGCCTGGGTGCTTCCTGCCCTGCCCTCGCTCACGTGGAGAAGCGGCTGCAGGGCGGTCTAGATCTGCTGCGGGTGCACAGACAGGTCAGCGGGATGGGGGGCGGGGGCGGGGGCCCTTAGCACAGGCCCGTGTCTGTGGAGCGCTCGGGCCTTGGAGCATCTTGCGGTCGCCGAGGTCACCAGGGCCCTCCCAGGAGTGGGTGTCCCCACGTGTCCCCACACTTTCCCCAGAACCAGCCCGGCTTCGGGCCTCTCTGAGTTCTCAGCACATTTGGGGGACTGAGCTGTTAGCCCCAGAGCTGACCTGTGGGCAGGTCACCGCGGTTCTGAGTCCCTGCGCCCACCCGCCGGGGCATCCGTGCCCTTCCTTCTGTGCGCGGTGCCTGTGGAGGCTCAGAGCCTTCCCCAGGCAGGGTCCCCGTGTGCGACAGTGATGGCACAAGTGGGGGCCATCCCTCCTCCAGGGCAGGCCCCTCACCCCCTGAGAGGCTCTGTCTTGGCAGATGCGGGTGGCAGACAAGCCAGCTCTAGGCAGAGGTAAGGCCAGGGGGCTGCGGGGCCTCAGCCTCCTGGTGCAGCAGGTGCTGGGCAAGCCCCTGGACAAGGCGCAGCAGCTCTCTAACTGGGACCGGCGGCCGCTGAGCGAGGGGCAGCTGGTTTACGCAGGTGCGCACCCTCTCCCCTCCCGTACACGCCCCCTGCCCCACAGCCCCGCGCCCCACAGCTGGAGGCTGAGGCTGCCCCGTGCCCCCCCAGCCGCCGATGCCTACTGCCTGCTGGAGGTGTACCAGGCTCTATGCAGAGAACCTGCCCGGTTCTGCCTGTCTGAGGACCTGGCCAGGAGCCTGAGGCCAGCAAGCAGTGAGAGGTCAGAGGCCTGGGAGCCACCCAGCCTGCGGGAGGCCTCAGCCTCGGCTTGGCTGGTGAGTGACGCCCCTCAGGTGCCTTCTCTCAAGTTCTCAGGGAGACTCACTGTCCTTAGAATGAGGTCCTTACAAGGGAGGAGGCCTGGGGTGGGGGTGGTCAGCGGCTTCCAAGAGGGCCTGGGTCCCTCCACCCGGAGAGAAGCAGGGCCCCAGGCCAGTGTCCTGCAGGAGGAGGAGAAGTCCCCAGCCCTCTCCTGACGCCAGGCCCGAGCTGCTCCCGCCGAGGCCCAGGGCAGTATCTGGCATGCACCCCGAGCCCCTTGCCCCGCTGTGCCGTGCACAGGCCCCCCACCCTCCAGACCCGTGCGAAAGCCCTGCTGGGGCCCCGGGGGCAGTGGTCGTGCATCATTGTGTTAGTCTGTCCTGCTCTCTCCTACACTGAGCACAGCGGCTCCCGATTCTTCTCAGGGTCGGCCCTCAGAGCTCTCACCCCCATCAAGACCAGGGAGGGGGCCAGGGGCCCGCGGGCTGCCGAGCCAAGCCGCATGGCAGGAGCCTGTAGCTGAGAAGCAGGACGCCGCCCCCGAGATCCCTGTGAGGGCCTTCCGTGCCGTGTGCGACAGCATGCTCCATGGGCTGGCCCGGAGCCTGCGCTGCCTGGGCGCCGACGTGCTGACGCTGGGCACCGGCGAGGACCACCGCAGGGCTGCGGAGGTGAGTGGGGCCTCGTGCCCACCCACCTGGGGTTCCGGGCCCTTCTGTCTCCCCGTCCTTTGGGAGCAGTGGCCGTGTCTGAAGTTTTTGGGGCGGAGGATGGGGCTCCCCTGGGTCCAGGGGCAGAGATGTCTGTGGCTGCCCGGCCCTAGGGTCTGCCAGCGGGAACCCTCTCCGCTCCTTTGGGCAGGCCCCCACCGTCCACCCCTTGTCGTGTGGCCCCTGGAGACACCGCACAAAGGGGTCTGTGCTCGCAGCCGCGGTGGGGTCCTGCTTGGGGGGACACCAGCCCCCGGGGCCACGGAGAGAACCTGGGTGGGGGGTCTCAGAGTGCTGGGGTTGGGATGTGGCGTGTGGGGGCAAAGCCACACACGGGTCCCCCAGCCACTCTGAGGACGTTTTCTCGGCCACGGTTGCGGTTCTGCCCGCGCTGGCGCGCGATCTGGAAGGCTGGCCTCGCTCATTCGCCGCCACCTCTCGGGGCTCACGGTCATTGTAGTGTGTGTTCGTGCTTCGTTCCGTTGTGGGGCCCCGTAGCGCTCTGTTCACAGTGGACCGTGTCAGGGTCCCCGCCCTCCCCGCGCGAGGGACAGTCACCTGGGCTGCCTCCAGCGACGCTGCTGCGCGCGACACACGGGGCTGCCGCGTCATGGTTATCGTTCCTGTGTGGTTTCTTTTATGCGTTTGCAAACATGCTTCTGACAGAGGGTCCCCCAGCTCAGCAGACGGCGGGCTGCTGCGCCGAGACCACAGAGCCGTGGGCCTGGTCTGCCACCAGGGTCCTGCGACAAAGGGGGCCGTGGCTCTCGCCCGACCACACAGGGCCCAGGTGCCCTGATGCCGCCAGCCCATGTGGGCGGGCACTTCCTGCCGCCCACCCCCCACTGATGAAGAGGCCAAAGCCAGGAGAGTAGCGGGAACCTGCCCTGTGCTGGCCACCGCCACCCCCCGCCGCCCGGTGCTGAGGCTGCAGGAGGGAGGGCCAGAGCTGGGAGAGAACAGGCCCCGCCCGGCCAGCCACGGACACTCAGGACAGGATGCCGGCTCTCCCCCAGCTCTGGCCCCTCACGGGCTGTCTCTCCCACGGGCCTGGTCCTGGCGTCTGAGGGAGGAGGTGGTTGTGCCGAGCTTAGCCTCTGGCACAGAACACCTGCTTCCAACCCCGGCTGAGTTGAGCCTGCGGGGGGCTGAGACCAAGGCGGCCAGCCTGGCTTCTCGGGGACTCCACGCCAGGCCTTTTGGGTCACGGAATTCCGGAGCCGGGGGGCAGGGGAGGTGCCCTCCCGCTGGCCCCCGAGAGTTCACGGGGCTTCCAGCGGACCAGGGGCAGGGTTCGGCTTCCCTGCTCCTTACCCTGCTGTGTTGCCCGTGACTTTCTACATCGCATGACAAATGGGATTTAAAGACATAATTTACTAACCAACTGACCTTAAAATAGGTTATTTTAAATGACTCGGGTGGGCCCAGCGTGGTCACGTGAGCCTTTTGAGGAGAAGCAGGAGGCAGGAGTCGGGTCAGACCTGGGAAGGTGCCGGTGCCCGAGGCCCCGTGTCAGGCAGGGGGCTGGATCCTGCCGGCCCCTCGGGAGCCCAGACTGGGTTCTTCCCCGGAGTGCGGAGTGCGGCTGCCAGCAGCCGGATTTTGGCATGAGCCCTCAGCAGGGAGCCGGCGGGGCCAGCGGGACCAGCCTGCCGCAGGGCGGCGCCGAGGATTAGCAGCGGGATCGAGTAGTGGCTGCGGGCTCGGGGGGCTGGGGTCTCCCCAAGAGACGTCTGGCCAGCCTTGGGGGACTGCGAGTGGAAGGCGCTGAGGTGTGAGACGGGCAGGGTCTGGAACGTGCAGCGAACCCACGCGGGACTAAAAACGCAAGGACCTCCCCGTTCCTAGGGGCCCAGGAGGCGGTACCAATGGGTGGTCATACTTGGTGCCACACACCGGGGAGGTGTGAGCCAGACCTGGGCCGTGGGCCGGTGTCAGCCATAGCTTCCAAAATCCCTTTAACTTGGTGCAAGTAGGCCTTTTGATCCAAGCTTTTAAGGAATTCTGGTTTTCAGTACATGTCTCCAGAGTGGGAGACTTCAGGCGCTCGTCAGCGGGTGTAGACGCTCTGGGCGGTGGAGCAGGGCTGTGTCCTCTCGCAGCCGGGCCCTCGGGCACCTTCTGGAGAGAGCACTGCTGCCGGTGGGAGCTGCTGGAACCCTTCCGCTGTCTGGTGTCCTCCTTTATGGATCTTTCCAAATCATGTGTTTCCCCATCAAACCTCCTGGGTCGATGAACCCTGTGTTTTGTACAAAAGTAGGTTGTCGAGGGCACGTGGGTGGCTCCACCGGATCTGTGTCTGGCTTGGCACCGAGCGCGGAACCTGCCTGGGGTTCTCTCTCTCCCTCTGCCCCCGCCCCATGTGCACACAGCTCGGTCTCCACAAAAAGAGAGAAAAGCAGGTTGTACGGAAGAGTGTGCCACGTGCTATGCCGTTCGTCTCACGCGTGCTGGTACACTGACAAGCACGTTCTGGAAAAGAAAGGGCGCTCTGCCACTGAGGCCCAGGGACGCGGGGGGTGTGCTCCCTGCAGGGAGGTGGGCACTGAGGGGGCACGGTGGCACTGTGTCCCTCGCTCGCCGGGCAGGCTGCCCACAACGGAGGAGGTCTCCACACCCGGTGCCTCGAGTGGGAGAGGACAGGGGTCAGCCGGGGGAAGGTCTCGTCAGGCGATGCGGGAAGTCTCAGTCTGGTGCTCGGCGAGAGATGCCGAAACCGAGTGCTTGATTCCAGAAGCGTGGTCTGTTGGGGGCTGGGCCTGGCCACACAGAGGACAGAGAATCAGTTTACGGAAGGCTAGCGGGGACTTGCTGGTCTCCCCCAAGCCTGAGCCCGCAGTCCCTCCCTGGAAGCCAGAATGCACAGAGGAAGTCTGTGTCCGTAGCGATCCCACGGCTTGTGACCTGCCCCGACACGCAGTGGACTTCAGGTGCACCTGGCCAGGTCCCCACTTACACCCCCGACGGCTGTTGCTTCCTGGGGTGACCCTCACTGACCCGCGGGGGCCGGAAGTGGCTCCCGAGGACGGTCTTGAGGGTGCGGTCTCTGCGTGGGGTCTGGGACCTCTGGCTTGGTGCTCGAGACCAATGAGGCGGGAAAGCACTGTGTCCCATGGGAGCGGGGGCCCCAGTAGTCTGGGGCCCGCCCGTGGATGCCCGTGGCCGAGTGCCTGTAGAAGGAGAGATTCGGGTGAACGTGCGTCTGCCACCTCCGGACATTTTCGTCCAAGTGACGAGGATGTGGGCTCAGCGGCCGCTCTGACTGCGCCGGGCAAAGTGGCAGAGGAAGGAATGGGTGTGGGCGCCACGTTTCCCGCTCACGGTCGCATAGGGACTGAGAGCTTCCGTCTCTGCCCCAAGAGCGAGCCCCGGGCCGTCCCGCTGCGGGGAGCTGAATGACGGCACGAGTCCCCTTCGCCACGGGGGCCCGCCCGCCCGCCCGCCCGTCTCGGGCATCTTTTGCCACGTTCACCAGCTGCCGGGCCTCCAGTTCCGTGTGGAGCTTCGTGAGGAACTCGCTGAGCCCGATGCGGTCCTTGGCCCGGCCTGCCCGAGAGGCGGGACCCTGGCCCGAGGCGGTGGCTCCCGCGCGCGGGGTGTTCCTCTGGGAGTCAGCGTCTGGGTGCCTGCGGGGGTGCCTGTGTGCCCAGCGCCGGGACGGGCCTCTGGCGCCCTGTGTCCGCGGCTGTCCCCGGAGATGGCGCTCCCTGTCGCGCGGCCGTGTAGGGGCAGAGCGGGAGGGCAGCACCGCCCCGGGGGGCTCCTCGTGCCCCTGCCTCTCACCCGCACACTGATTGTGCCCCGTGAGTGTGACTCCACGCTGAGTCCTCCTGGGGACCCTCAACACGTCTCCCCGAGTCTTGTCTGGGGCCTCTGGCTTTCCTCTTCATCTTGGCCGCCGACAGGGTGAGCCTGTGGCCTGTCCTATAGGAGCGGCCGGGGCGTGGGCCTTCGCTCCGAGCCCCGTTGACCATGACCCCCGGGGGGAGAAGGCGGCGTGCTCACAATACCCTGTCTTCCACCCACGAGCGTGCGTCTCCGTCCTCTCCCGTGGCCTTCAGACACGGGTCGCGACCCTCTCTACGAGCGCCTGTGCCTCGTTGGTCAGAGCTGCCCCAGGAACTTGGCCTAAGGGCTGGTCTCCCACCCAGAAACCTAACGAAAGTGTCCTCAGTCCTGCCAAGCGGCTGCCAGCTCCTCGGGGACGCGCCACCCACAGACAGCGACGCTTTTCTTCCTTTCCAAACCTTTCAGTTTCTGGGTCTTCCCTGTTCCCATCATGTTCACTCAGACGTTGGCTCCAAGACAGTGGCGCCCAGGACCAGAAGGGGGGCCGTCCTCACCCTGCTTCCTTGGGCCGAAGTAGGGTGACAGCTGCAGACCCAGGCCAGCCAAGGATGCCTTCCCGCCGCCGGTCCCCACAGCCACTCAGATAACCACAGAGGCCTGTCCCCTTTCCTGTGACACTGTGACCGCCGGCATTCTCCATTCCGGCCTGACCTTGCACGTCCAGGTTGAACCCATCTCGGCCCGACCTGTGACCCTTTTCCGACACCCCTGGCTGTGGTTTCAATTTCTTTTTTTTTTTTTTTAAAGATTTTATTTATTTATTGGACAGACAGAGATCACAAGCAGGCAGAGAGGCAGGCGGAGAGAGGAGGAAGCAGGCTCCCCGCCGAGCAGAGAGCCCGATGCGGGGCTCGATCCCAGGACCCTGAGGTCATGACCTGAGCCGAAGGCAGAGGCTTCACCCACTGAAGGCGCCCCTGGGTTCAAGTTCTTCTTTGGGACGTGTGGATGGCTCCTGAGCGGTGTCTGACGTCGAACTGTCCTTTCTCATCGCCACCTGCTTTTCTGGCTTCATCCTAAACAAGTGGAGGAGCTTTTCCTCCTGCAACTTCGGGTAATGCCGGAACCATCTTCTCCTCAGATGCTGCCTGACGTCCTGCAAGGCTCCCTGGCCTGATGTTGGAGGGGAGGGAGGGACTAGTGAGAATTCTTTTTCATTTACTAAAAGTACAGGATTAGTTAGTTGTCCGTATCTTCTTGAGTCTCTCTGGCAATTTCCGCCTTTTTCTGGAGCGCGTCCGTCCCGCCGCACGTCCCAGATGCGCACGGATGGTGCTGCTCCTCGTGGGGGCCCCGCCGCGTCCGCAGCCGCGTCCGCGCTCGCTCCGGTGCGCGCTTGTGCCGCCTCTTCCGTGGCCGGCAGGGTGGTCAGCCCGGGACGCGCTTCCACGTGACCGGGGTCTGGTCCGTGTCCTGTTGGTCTGTGTCTTCTGTCTCGCCGACGTCTGTGCTCATTGTCATCGTCGCCTTCCTTCCGCTTTCCCGGGGTTATTTCCCAGCGGAGTACTTACCTCCTTCATTTTTAGCCTTTTACTTTTACGATGTAAACATTCAAGATCATAAATATTTTCTTGCAATGCTGTTTTCCCTGCATTCTGTCAGTTTTGATGTGTAGAACTTCTATTAGTTTGTGCTTCTAATGATCGTTGAGCGCCCGTGATAATTACTTCTTTAGCGCGTAGAGGACTGGCTTCCAATGTCAGAGAGCTTAGAGTTTTGGAGCTTTTAGGGACTCTTTTAAAGATGGGTTTCTAGCCTAACTATGGGGTGGTCAAGGGGCAGAATCTGTATACCCCCGCTCAGGTATTTGTGGGAACTTGCTTTGTAGCCGAGCAGATGACCCTGTAATGGTCCGTGTGGGCTTTAAGAGGAGACAGATTCTCTTATGCTCATTTCCGTCTCTCTCTCTCACAGACATACACTCTCTCTCTCAACAGATCAAGCTTAATTAACGTGTTTCTCAAATCATCTGTATCTTGTTTGATTATTTTTCTGCTTAATTCTCTGTGCCGAAGTTCCCTAGGGTGGTGGGTTCCTCTTGCGGTTGTGTCAGAATTTGCTTTATATGTTTTTTAAATGTGTTATTACGTGCGTATGCATATATTTTTTAGAATTATTGTATCTTCCTGTTGAGTGAAGTATTTTATAATTATGAGGTAAACCTCTTTGACTCTAATAATGCTTTTTGCTATGCCGTCTGTTCTAACCAACGTGGGTCTCGTTTCTCTAGCATTCTTCCGTTCGTGTTTGTATAACATTCCTCACCTTTTTACTTTGAATCTTCCTTTATGCTTCTATGTTAGATGCATTTCTTATAAACTGCTTCTAGCTGAATGTAAGAAAACGTCTAGTCTGACAGCATTTGCTTTTCAAATTATTAGTTTAGTCTGTTTACCCTCAGCGTAGCTGCTGACGTACTCTGGGTCCAGTTGGACTAACCCTGACATGTGCTCTCTGCTGGTTTTACATCTTCTGTTATATTTTCCCTTTGTTTCTTACCGTTCTTCTAGTTTGTTTATCCTTTTTATGTTTCCTCTCTATTAACTTGAAAGTTGTATTTCCATTCTTTTAGAGATTGTCCTAGAAATCTTACCGTTATCTGAAGTTAAAGTTAGGGCAGGGAGCTCAGAACAAGTCAGTTTTCTTGTTCCTTCCCAACTTACTTACTAGCATTTTCTAGTGTTTTAACACAATGTTGTTTTTCTTAATTCTACAAATTAGACGTTATCATGTTTGTTTTACGTAGTGGATGGTTTTTGGAGTTTATGATGTTAGATGTGCGTATGCGCGGGAGACCCTGCTCTAAGGAGAAACAGCTCTTTCTTGCTGAAAGAACGGCTTTTGCTACGTCCTTTCATTGGGGCTGTTTTCCCCTGAAAAATCTGTCTTTTCTCTTACGAAAGAGAACGTTGCTGGGTTTGTAATTGCAGTGTGACAGAACTCCGAAAATAATACGTTGTTTCCCGGCGTCCATCGTCACTGCCGGGACGCCTGTCGCCGGCCCTTGGTCGTTTCTGTGTGACTAGTCGTGTTTTCTCGCGACCATCGCTCGTTTGGTTCCTTCCTCACCTTGACTTCAGCTCCGTGTGTTTACTTTGGTTTTCATTCATCCCATAGATGTGTGTTTGTTATCACTACAAAGTAACCACTTTATTGCTTCTTTTCTTACTTTTAGTAGTAAAAGATGCAAAACGTATCCTTTCAGCCATGTTCCAGCGCAGTTTAGTAACATTCCGGGCACTCACAGTGCTGTGTGCCCACTATCCGGCTCCGAACATTTTTCATCACCCGAAACAAAGGCTTCGTCCCCATTAAACCATCCCTCTCGACCTGCCTCCGGCACCCACCGTCCCACTTTCTCGCTCTATGCATCTGGCCTCTGCAGTGCCTCGTGTGCACGGAATCGCTCGTTGTTTGCCTTTTTGTGTCTGGACGCTTGCGCTCCGCGCGATGTCGTCAGAGTTCATCTACGCTGTGGCGTGTGTCAGAATTTCCTTAATTTTTAAAGCTGAATGAATTCCAGGGTGTGTGTGTGTGTGTGTGTGTGCGCGCGCGCGTGTTTGGGCCGGAGTTTCGCCCATTCGTCTGGTGATGAACACGCGGAACACCGGGTTCCTTCCACCTGTCGGCTGTCGTGAGCAATGCCCTGTCCGCCTCGGTACACATGCATCTGTCCGAGGTTCTGCTCTCGGTTCTTGTGGGTAAACGCCTACAAGTGCAATCACCAGATCATATGGTAATTCTATGTTCAACTCTTTGAGAAACTGCCACTGTTTTCCAAAGTAAATACACCATTTGATTACAACTGGCAGTGCACGAGGGCTCCATTTCTCTGTATCCTTACCAATACTTCTTTTCTTTTTTTTTTTTTTGAAGATTTTATTTATTTATTTGACAGAGAGACACAGCAAGAGAGGGAACACAAGCGGGGGGGTGGGGAGTGGGCAGCAGAGGGAGAAGCAGGCTTCCCGCCGAGCAGGGAGCCCGATGCGGGGCTCGATCCCGGGACCCTGGGATCATGACCTGAGCCAAAGGCAGACGCTGCCTAATGACTGAGCCACCCAGGCGCCCCCCAACACTTATTCTCCTTAAAAAAAGAAAAGCCATCCTGGCGGGTGTGACTATGTATCTCACTGTGGTTTGGTTTGCATGTCTCTAATGATGAGTGACGTTGAACGTCCTCTCGTGTGCTTGTTGGCCATGCGTATGTCTTCTTCAGAGAAACGTCTGCTTAAGCCCCTTGCCAACATTTCACTGGGTTATTTGCTTTTTTGTTGTTGGGTTGTAGGAGTTCTTTATGTATTCTGGATATTAATCCCTGAACAGATACATGATTTGCAAATACTCTCACTCACTCTGTGGGCTGTCTTCTCACTGTTTTGGTGGTGCTCTCTGAGGTACAAGAGTTCTTTATTTCCATGAAGCCCAACTTTTCTATTTTTAGTTTTGTTGTCTGTGTTTTGGGTGCCATGTCCCAGAAATCATTGCCATACCCAACACTGACATTTCCCCACCACGTTTTCTTTTAAGATTTTTGTAGTTCGGCTCTTACAGTTTTGAGTGGCCTCTCGCATTCTCCGGAGGTAACCGGTGGTTGTTTAGAAATGAGCCGAACGCATCGATGGAGCCTTGTTGGGCGTTTCCGTGCGCGGCTGCTGTCGCCACATCCCAGCTCCTTTGCCCCTGCAGCCTGTGACAGCTGTCATTGCATCCCGAGTCCCTTTGCTAGGACACTTGTGGGCTCTGATAACTTCTTTGTTTTCTGACACGACGAGACATTCCAGCTTCGTTGGGTGCATTTTCTGCCTCAGACCCGGAATCGGCTGTTTCTCAAAAAAGTGCTGACCCCTCCTCCCTACATGGAAACCAGTCTGGGCACAGGCTGCTCCTGGCTCTAGGGTGGGTTCTTACCTCTAGGCCCATACGGTCGCCGGACTGATGAAGTACTTCTCAGTCTACACGTGTAAGAAATTCACACGGAAGCTTCCATTCGGGCCTGAAGCCCATTTCCTTAGTTTGAACTCGCACCCCCTCTCCCAGCCGAACCCCACCCAGCACCGGCATAACGCGTCCATTTTTGTCACAGCTCCCACGTGCACGCTTCTGAGGGACGCCGCCAGCACGGCCACCAGGAGTGCCGCCGCAGGGTTTGCATCCTCGGTCTGTGGTGGGCACCTGGACACGCACAGACGCCGCGCTGGGCTTTCACGTCCCTCAGAATCCTCCTCTCCGTGCCGCTCATTGTTTCATCTTTGGATCTTTAGAGATGGCTTTTTAAATTGTAATTTTGTTTGCAATGATGCAAAATGTCTGTAGGATTCTAAGACCAAATCTCTCCAACAAGGCAATGCCCCACGACTCAGGCTGTGGGACCTGCTGTTTGCTCGGGTCCCAGACAGGGGCAGCCCTGGGGGAGGGGCGGGAGGCGCCTGGGGAAGACGGGGCAGGGGGGCAGAAGCAGCCCTAGTGGCCGGCACCAGTGCGCCCCTCACCTGTCCATCTGCCTCCCGCACAGGTCGCCAGGCAGGAGGGAAGGATCGTCTTGACGTCAGGGCTGCCGTACCACAAGGTGAGGGCCCCGAGGACGGCTCCCATCTGAGCCTCCTCTTTCCAAGGGAGCCTCAGCCCGGCCCTTGGGCCACCCCCACTTGGGGTCTTACATGGGGCAGATGGTAGTGGGGGCTGACCTGACCCTGCGGTCCCACCCTGGGTGGGCTAAGGGGAGGCTCTTGGCCCCTGCGCTGGGGGAGGGGAGGTGCCGGGCCTGCAGCCCAACTGCCCCACTCGCCCGCAGCTCCGGGCCCAGGTCGGGGCTGGGCGCTGCCTGGCGGTGGACTGCTCCCTCAAGGCGCGGCAGCAGGCAAAGGCCGTGCTCAAGCATTTCAACGTGCGCGTCACCCCTGCTGACATCTTCAGCCGCTGCCAGGTGAGTCCTGTGCACCCCGGGCCTGCCTTGGGCTGCTGTGTGAGCCCGGGGCTGTCGGGGAGCCGCTTCCGCGACGGGCGGGACCCAGCACGTCTCTGGCCGGCAGCCGGAGACCACGTGCTTTGGGGTTTGTGTTCCTGCCAGCCGCAGCCACCAGGACCCCACGTTTCCTCCTCTTCCTCCCACCCCCACTGAGGCCAGGAGGTAGCAGATGCTGGGGCGGGCACGGCCAAGGGGACAGCTCATGTGGGACACCAGGCACTTCCTCCCCGTACAGGGCTGGGCTCTCACCGGGCTTCTAGGTGAAGGGAAAGGAGCCTGTGGAAGTTGCATCTGGGCGGGGGGGGCATGTTCGGAGGGCAGTGTCCACGGCCACAGATGGCCACTGGGTCTGTCTCAACATCTGGAAAGTTCTGGGTGAAGAAATCGCCAGGTCTGGGCAGCCGTATCCAGGGTTAAGTTCAGGGTCTGGGGCCTGGGTACCATCTGCTGATTGGGCCAGGGAGGGGGCACCTGGGAGCTCTGCACTCTTCTAGCCACCCCCATGCCGTCCGGCTGAGCGGGAGGTGATGATGCACGCTGGGGCCTCCATAGGCTACAGCCAGCAGAGGGCCTTGGGGTCAGTCCTAGCTCCCGTGGCTCCTGGTGCAGAGTGATGGCTAGTCCCAGGATATTTTGGGGCGGGAGCCACGACAGAACGCCGTCCTCCCCAAGCCTCGTGGCTCGGTGGACGTCGGGCCTCCCGTCCATGGTGCAGGAGAGGGACGGCCTCCAGCGAGGCCCGTGGCACCTGAACCCACGGGACTGAGTCAGGAGATCCGCAGCCCCTGCGGTGTCTGTGTGCCCCCCAGGACAGGCATGCAGCGGAGTGGGAGGGAGGGGAGAGGGCCTGGACCCCCAGAGCCAGGCCTCAGGAGCAGTCTGTGCAGATCCCCCGGCCCCCAGCCCGCCCGCACGGACAGCGGCTGACCCAGTGGCGGGAAGTGCGCCCTGGGGGCTTTTCCTTCAGTGAGCTCTGGGAGGACAGGAACCTTGTCTGCTGCCTCTCTTTGTCTGTGCTCAAGCCGACAAGTGTTGTAAAGACCCCAGGACGTCCGGGATGCCTGGGAGGCATTTTAATGAGCTTTTCAGAGCCTCTGCTGCTAAGTGTTCTTGAGAAAACAGGAAGTTGGGTAGTTGGGAGGAAACCCCCACCGGCGCCCCGGGAAGCCTCGTGCTGGGGAGCAGCCTGACCTCCTTCAGGCCTGTGAGGGCAGCAGGCCACCACCCTCCTGCACAGGGAAGAGCGTCCCCGGCCTCGTGGCCCCGTCTGTCCTGTGCGTGCTCTGCCTCGTGGCCCCGCAGTCGGCAGCCCGCAGGCCGAGGTCCCCCCTGCCCTGTCAGCCAGGAGGCTTGAGAACGCCTGGGGGGCTGCCTGCCGTCGGCTCAAAGGCCAGGGCACAGAGCTGCACCACCCTGATGGGGGACCAGCCGGCGCCCAGGCCAGAGAGGCGGCACTCAGCCACCCCAGGACAGAGAGAGCCTTGGGGGGGCGGGGCACACGGAGGTGCTGGGGTCTGTTCTGGCTGTCGCAGGTGGGACACATTCGGGGGGCTCTGACGATCGGGTAGGGAGGTGGGAGACCTGGCAGCACCCGCTGGGTCTAGAGCACCTGCTGGCGCCAGAGCAGAGGAGCGTGACCAGATTCAGAATGCGGCGTGAGGCTGTGCTGGGCTCCGAGCTTGTAGGCCCTGCCCCTAGCCAGTGGGTCTGGGCTCCCTGGGATCTGGTCTGGAGGCAGATGCACCGGGCTGGGGAGGGGCATGGGGAAGGGGAAGGCTCAGCCCCCAGCTCCCTGCTCCTCTGGGGGCTCTGCCCAGCAGTGTCCCCACGAGGCCAGCCGGTTAGGACGGAGACAGGGACCGCAACTTGGGACCATGCAGCTACGCTGGCCCAGGTGCAGAAGGCAGCTTCCCTAGTACCGAAAGGCGCACAGGGCTGGAGGGGTGCGGTGGGGTCCCAGGCAGAGACCTGTGTGTGTGGCCACAGGCAGGGGCTGGCCACCGCGTGGGCAGCCAGCAGGGGCACAGGTAGGAGGCTGTGTGTTGGCACCTGCTGGGCTCTGTCAAGAAAGGGCCCGGGAATGCCTGGGTGGCTCAGTGGGTTAGGCCTCTGCCTTCGGCTCGGGTCATGATCTCAGGGTCCTGGGGTCGAGCCCCGCATCGGGCTCTCTGCTCAGCGGGGAGCCTGCTTCCTCTTCTCTCTCTGCCTGCCTCTCTGCCTATTTGCGATCTCTGTCTGTCAGATAAATAAATAAAATCTTAAAAAAAAAAAAAAGAAAGAAAGAAAGAAAGAAAAAGAAAGGGCCCTGGGAACCTTCCGGTCCTGGGGTGGCCCATGGCCTCCATCTGAGCTCAGCTCTACAAGAAAGTGCTCTGGCTGTGCCCCAGGGCAGGATCCTCCCTGGGCCTGTGAGTGTGCATAAGGACCCGAAAGGCCAGCATTACTGGGCCCGGTGGGCAGAGAAGGGGTCTCTGAGAAGCCAGAGTTTCTAAATTTGGACCCAGCCGTAGTCACCAGGGAGGCGACTGGGAAGGGTAGGAGGGCTGAGCTCACTCGGGGTCGGTGAGCTGGTAGAATTAGTGCCTGTTCTCAGGCCAGACACCCAGGTGTGCGTGCCAGTGCTGTGTGAGCCCCAGGTCCGGGCAGGCGTCCGGCCACATCCCTCCCACGTGCCCCCAGAGCCCCTCTACCGTGGCATTCCCAGCTGAACCCGAGGAACTCGCCCTGAGCAACAACCAGGAACGGCTGGCCTCCCCGACTCCCAGCCCCGTGTTGGGGTGGAGGGGATGCCATTCTCGGGGACGGGCAGGGTGGACCAGTAGCAAACCCCAAGAGGCACAGAAGAGGTGCCCCACGGACACTCCACGGTGATAGCCTGAAGCTCAACACAGTGACGAGCCTGGCTCTGCGGGCTCCATGTTGTTCCGTGGGGTTCCGTGGGGCTCTGTGTCATTCCGTGGGGCTCCATGGGGCTCTATGTTGTTCCGTGGGGCTCCGTGTCATTCTGTGGGGTTCTGTGGGGCTCTGCGTGCTTCTTTGGGGCTCCGTGGGGCTCCGTGTCGTTCTGTGAGGCTCTGTGTCATTCCATGGGGTTCTGGATGTTTCTGTGGGGCTCCATTTCATTCCGTGTCATCCTGTGGGGCTCCACGGGGCTCTGTGTTACTCCGCAGGGTTTCATGGGGGCTCCGTGTCATCCTGTGGCGTTCCATGGGGCTCCGTGGGGCTATTGGCTTGCAGGCCCATCTAGGCGTCTGAAGGTGCTGTGCACTGACCAGCAGAGAGCACCACATTCAGGACTGACCCCGGGAGGGCCTCTGTGCAGTGCTTGGCCTTCAGGGCCCTGTCCCATGCTCCGGTGGGCCTGAGCCCCAGCTGGTGGCTCAGAGCCTCTGCCGCCCCTGGCCCCGGCTGCAGCGGGCGGCCTCCCCGGAGACCTGCCTCTGCCAGGCTGACTTTCCGCTATCCCTCCCTTCTTCGTGCTATTTTAGTGCCGTTCCCAGAGGGAAAACCCACTTGACACACAGAGCATTCCCAGAGCACGCCCGGCCACTCCGTGGGCTGGTGCATGGGGGTACGAGGCTAGACGTGCAGAGGGAGAAGGCCCAGGCCAAGGTTGGCCAGGTGTCTGGCCAGGGGTCTGTGGCCACGCCTCACCCTAGCACCCCTGACCCCAGGCTGCGTGGACGTTCCACGCGGCATGTGCCCTGGGCCCCACGGTCTGCCTTCTGGGGCGTCCGCCCGTGAGGACAGAACGTGCCAGGGCCAGAGCCAGGTGGTGGAGGCCCAAAGTGGACAGGGAGATCGCCCACCTGCCCACACCAGGGATTTGATGGGTCTCACATGGGGGCAGGATCGTGACCCCTGAAGCTGGCGACCTGGGCCCGGGATTGTCCATCAGGAACATCCGCCAAAAGGACATTCCCAGTGCTGTCCACCATGGGAAAATATTTTATCAAAGAAATATGAGTTTAAAAAAAAAAAAAGCCTAAGTACGAACCCCTGACATGGCATAATGTCTATTTTTACTGTCCCTCTGGTCCCCCTCCGCTGTGGTGGGGAGCAGGCTGTGGCCCCGTGTGGAAGTGGGGGAGGGTTCTGGGAGCCAGTGACGTTGGCCTCCAGGAGTGGGCACCCGGGGGGGAGGCCTCTGCGGACAGTGACCCTGCCTTAGGGAGCTCTAGGGCGGTGCTGCCCACAGGATCCCCGGGAAGGAGACAGGCCAGAGAGGGGCCCACAGCTAGGGGAGGCCGCACCTTGGGCTGCAGCCTCACGGGCACCCAGGAGGCAAGAGGGCTGGGCAGGGACCCTGGGACAGAGGTGGACAGCAGCCCAGACTGACCCATGACAGGGGAGGGAGGCAAGCAGAGGGCTCCCAGGGCCTGGGGCGGGGGGGTGAGCAGGACTCCAGGGCGGCCACCCCCCAGCACCCACGCCTGGAACCCAGGGCCAGCCGCGGCACCTGTGCCTGGGCCTGTCCCTGGGCCTGCAGACCCTCCCTCTGTCCCGATGACCAACTCCAGACCAGGGACCAACAGGAAGAGAGGCAATGGCCACTGACCCCGCCCCTCCCCAGCCTTTGTGTTCCGTGGCCCCCAGCCCCGTTCCCACGCTCGGTGCCCTCAGGGTCACACAGGCACAAAGGCTGGGGAGGGGTGGCCACCACCTTCCACGGGGAGAGACCCCGGCCCGGCGGCTCTGAGGCCGCAGGAGGAACGGCCGCGGGGACTCTGGAGGAGGGCGGGTCGGACCAGCTGGCGTCGGGTCGCCGCGCTGCCGTGAGACTCGAGGACGGTGGGGTCCACCGGCAGGTTTTGGCTGGGACTGAGGCCAGCCCCAGACTCCAGAGTTAGCCAGGATGATGTTCCGCAAGCCAGCGCGGTTCCCAGGGGAGGCCGCCTCCCGGCTCTCCCCACAGCTGGTGGGGCCACCCCTCCGGCTCCCTCCCCTCCAGAGAAGCCGTGGGTCTCAGCCAGAGCCCCAGCCTCTGTTCCCACCACATGGCCCTGGGGTGTTGAGGACTTGGACCCCATTAGTGCCCTCGGTCTGACCCCGGCCACTTCAGAAAGGTCCTGGGCCTGCCTGACAGCCACACCTGCACCGCCGACCCCGAGGCACGGCCGCCAGTCCGTCTGGCAGCCGGCGTCACGCGACACCGTCACCCGCAGGGGCGCCTGGGTCATGTGTCCTCACCAGGCCCTCTGCCCCCTGCCCACCCCTCGCTGGGCCGTGTTGTCCCCTGGAGTGGCCTGGGCTGAGAGGAGGTCTCAGGGCTGGTCCCGTGCCTGTGGCCTTGAGACCTGCTGCGGCTGCTCCGGGCAGGCGCCTGGGGAGGCTGGTACGAGAGTCCCCAGCCTGGCCTCTGGCAGGTGCCCAGCCCAGCACCTAGCTCCTTTCTCCTGCTCCGTCTGCCCGTGTGGCGGGCGCCCCAGGACCCAGCCGACAGTGATTCTGTGGTCCTGATGGCCCTTCCCCCCGGCGGTGTGGGGTCCCCTCTGGACAGGGCTTCTCCGGCTGCACCCCCGAGTGTTGACACATGTCCTGTCCGTGCTCAGAAGGGGTGGACAGGCTTAAAGTTGGACTTCAGAGGGCGCGATGCACCGCAGGTGGGACGAACCCCCGAGCCAACAGTGCTCCCAGCTGCACGGCTGGTGGGAGGGGCCGGAGCGCAGGTGCGCAGACATTCAGGGGGCGGGTGGAGGGTGGGTGGCCTGGACAGTCACAACCATGGCCCCACGTCAGGCCACTGGGAGTGTGGGCAAAGGACAGCAGGAAGGCTCCCCAAGCACGCACTGACCGCCTCGGGCAGGACGGTGCAGGCCCGGCCACCCGGGGCCAGGGTGTCATCTGGGCTGGTCAGCTAAGGTCAGAGGTGGAAGAGGCCGGGCGAGGCCGAGGGGGCCAGCTGGGCACCCTCAGCGTCATCCTGTTGGGTGACTGTCCCAGACTCCTCCAACAGGAAGACAAGGCCTGGCCCCCAAAACATAAAGTCTGGAGGTGCGGCCATGTCTCTGGGGACCGAGGTCCTTCCCCTCTCTGCTCTGTGCCTCCGAGGGCTACTGTCACGGTCCTACTGCCTGAGCCATGGCACTCTCCAGAACCTCGAGGCAGCCGTGGGGAAAGCCAGTCCCAACCCTGCCACTCACCAGCCTCTGGCAGTGCCTGAGCACCCACCTGTGAAGAAACAGAGGAAGCCGGACCCCCTGGTGCCGGGCCTTCCATGGGGCGAGGGGCCCCCGCACAATCTGGGAGACCTGAAGCTTAGGGAGAGAGCAGCACGGCCCCCCCCAGCCAGGGTGGGGGTTAGTGGCAAGTTGAGACACATGCCCTGATGTCAGCACACCGCAGCCTGCGGCTAAATCATGAAATTCAAATTTCAGCGTCCATAAATAGTTTTCTTGGCCACAGCCCGCCTGTGTTCCCACATTGCCCACGGCTGCCTTCTTGGGGACTGACATTGCCCACGGGCCCTTGCAGGGGACTGACCCAGGCCATGGGCCCCGGCTGGCATCTGATGGGGGGAGGTGAGCACTCGTCTTCATTTTGAGCAATTGCCAGCCCCGAGCAGAAATGGGGCCCAGGAACCAGGGGACAGTTAGCGCCTTGGTGGGCCGCCACGGGGCCTGGATGAGGACAGCAGGCCTGATTTCCACAGACCCACTGTCCACTCAACCCAGGATACGGGAGGCAAGACAGGTCTGGCTGGCCTCAGGGCTGCAGATAAAGGAGGCCACGGGTGGCCGTGGATTGTGTCTGGGGGGTGGGGGGGTCCGCCAGGCAGTGACTGCTCCTTCCGTGTCCTGATGGGGCAGGGACCAGCAGGTGGATGGCCGGTGCTGCGGGGCGCATCCCCTGCCAGGGCTGGGGATTGGGCTCTGTTCCCCTCCCCCTCACCTCGGGGTAGCCCGTTCACTGCCCACCCGCTGAGGTATGGCCTCTGTGCATGGAGCACATTCGTGACAAACGTAGACCGCAGAGGTGTCTGAGGGGAGATGGGGCATCAGAGAGCATGAGACGGGGCCGGCCAGAGACAGGAGGGGCCTCCGGATAACCCTACAGGGAGACAGGCCTGCCCTGCCCAGCCCTGCACCCCTCCCTGGACGGGGGGAGTGGGTGGGGAAGGGTCTCCCAGAGTATGGGGGAGGCAGGCTCTGGCAAGGACAGCTTCTTCCTCCCCCAACTTGGAAAACCCATTTCAAGGCACAGGTGGTGGTGGAAGGGGCCACCTTTCCTGGCCTGACTCAGTGGCCCTGGGAGGAGGCAGGAAGGAGAAGGGCCAGGGGACCCCTGCCCTGAGCTCAGCCCCCTGTCACGCTGGCTCCCCACCATGCTGAGCTCATCATACTGTAGCTGCTTGGCACCTGAGCTCCCACTCTCTCCACCTGGTCTGCCAAGCCCCGGGTTGGCTGTCACTTCCTCCAGGAAGGCCTCCAGGCTCCCAGCCCCATCCCTGGAACATAGCACTTCCTTTGGAGGAGTACTTTGGGGCTCCTCTCTCCCTTGGCTGGGATCACAGTGGGGCAGGGCTACTGGGAGTGAAAGACAGGCCCCGCAGGCGCTCAGGCAGGTTTAGACCCCGGGGTACAGGGCTTGGGGTCCCGGGGCGCCGCCTGCTCTGAGGGCCTGGCTCCACTTGGCTAAGGAAGCGGGACGAGCAGGGCTGCTCCCTAACTTTCTTAGCCCGCCCCCGCTGCCCCCCGCGGCCCCAGGCACGAGGGGTCCCCCAGCCCCCCTCGCCCTGGGTCCTGGAGCGGGAAGGCAGGCACAACCGTTTGCTTTTGAATCTCGCCGGTGTCCTGAGTGGCCCTTTCAAAGGCCGGCCGGGGGCGGGGGCCGTTCCCAGGCGCGCCCCGCCCTCCCCGCCCGCCCCTCCTCCCGCTTTCCCACGCAGCCCGGCCGCCGGCTGGTTCTCACGGCCCGCTGCCCCTCCCCCGTCTGGGAACGGCCGCGCTGCGCCCGCCGCGGCTGGGGTGCCCGGGAGCCCCGGGATGGGCCGGGCGCCGAGCGGGGTTCCTGGAGGGGGTGCCGCCCCGGGCGGCCGAGGTGGCCCGAGGGGGTCGGACGACAGCCCCCTGACCCCCCGGCCCTGAGGCTGGAGGACATCCTCTGGCCCAGATTCTATGTGATCTGACCCAGGGCAGGTGGCGACAGCCCCCCACACCTCACGGAGGGACCTAGGGGGCCCTGGCTGTGCCTGCCTTTTGCCTGGGGACGGTGAGCACTGACCGCTCCCTGGGGTCTCCCTGACCCAGGAGCGGGAGGTGGGGCCTCTGTTCCTCTCCCGATAGCCTGGAAAGGCTGGGCGCCCGTCCTCGCAAATGCCCGAAATGTGACTTCGGGAGACAGCGATGGCCTCCTCACACAGAAACGTGTCCCACGCTGTGTCTGAAATTCACATTTAGGGCCCGAGTTCTCCCCGGCCCCTTGGGGTGGGGAGGGGCTGCTCCGACCTTCCCATGTCAGGCTGGAGGAGGCGGCAGGACTTGGCCACCTGTCTGGGCCCCGCCGCTCACACCACTTGGTTTGCCCACCCGAGTGAGCTGGAGCGGGGGCTGCCACCCACCCGGCCATCGACAGCCTGGACTGGGTTGTCGATCCCACTGCCCCCGACACAGTGGGGTCTGCACGTCCGGGTTCTGAGCGGGCCCTGGGCTGTGGCTGGCGCAGGGGGAGGAGGGGCTCCCAGGAGCTAAGGCGCCGGGGTGGGGAAGGGACCCCCAGCTGGAAGCCCACCGGCTCATCCTGCTTGTGGCCACCTTCCACGCTCGGGCCTGCAAGCCCCCGAGGGGCCTGGGGGAAGGGCTGTGACCCTCCCATGTGTCCCTGGCCGGAGTGACCTGGGCAGGCAGTGCTTCCCGGGCACGCCCTGCTTGTCATGCGTGCCGTATCCTGGATACTGTGTCTGTCCTGCCCGGGGCTTTCTTCCCATTCCACCCACTGCCCTTTCCTCTTCCCTCGCCATCAGAGTGACCCCGCAGGCTCAGGGATGTCCGGGACCTCTTAGGAGCCACGGCTGCAGGGCCCTGGCCGCTGGTCTCCGGCAACACCCCCGTCCACCCTGCAGGCCTGACCACAGCGCTGGGGGCAGGTCCTCAGGAAGTCAACGTGGCCCTCCTGTCCCGGCAGCAGGAGGCGAGCCCGGCGGGAGGCTGGAGGGTGGGGGGGTCTGGCTGCAGAGGCCAGGTAGACGCCTCCCTCTATGGCCAAGGTCCCAGACCGGGACTGGCGGCCCGGTAAGGCTGCTTCCGTCTGAGCCTGTGCTCTCCGGAACAGTCTTGTCCTCTCCCCACCTGCTCGGGAGGTCCCCTCACACCCATAGCAGCCCCGGGAAGGAGCTCGTGTGCTTCCCAGCGCGGGCACACAGCCTGCTGGCTGCGCATACACAGACACACTCCTGGGGCTGGGGAAGCACGGGACGTCCCCTCCACTCACCCTGAGACACCCCATCACACCAGACCTGTGTCCACACCGCGGAACGCCCAGTCCCACGCACTCCCACTCGCGCCTCCGGCCACGGCTCACGTGCAGACACACGCTCAGCCGCTCTGGGCTGGGTGCCCACGAGAGGGACACCTGCGGACCTCCGGCCCAGCCCACAGGCCCCGTGCGGACCCTCGCGGGGGCTCGATCGCGCCGCACGCTTAGCCCTGTAGCCCCTGGCCCCACAGAGGGGAAGCGCTGGGCCCAGGGGAACGACCTTCCTGGACCCGGGGGCGGGGCAGGAGCTAGAGCAAGGCCCCCCGGAAGGCCGCCGGCCCAGGTCACGGACATCCGAGGTGGCGGCCACCGGAGGGCCACAGCCGAGAGCTGTTGCTGTCCTCGTTTTTACGATTTTGTTCATTTGATAGAGCGCGCCCACCGAGCCGGGGTGGGTAGTGGGCAGGAAAGGGAGAAGCAGGCTTCCTGCTGAGCGCGGGCTCCATCCCAGGACCCCGGCATCCCGACGCCTCACCCACGGAGCCCCCCAGGCGCCCCTGGAGAAGGTTTTAAAACCCAACGATAAGGAGCGCCTGGGGGGCTCCGTCGGTGAAGCGTCTGCTTTCGTCTCCGGTCGCGATCCTGGGGTCCCGGGGTGGAGCCCTGCATCGGGCTCTGGGCTCAGGGAGCCTGCTTCTCCCTCTCCCGCTGCCCCTGCTTGCATTCCCTCTCTCACTGTCTCTCTCGCTCTCAAATAAAATCTCTAAAAAACCAAAAACTTCCAAATGGTCCCAAGAAGACCAGTGCAGCATTTGCAGCCACGCACTCCCCCCCACCCCCCGGCGCCTGGGGCCTGGCCCTTCTGCCCCCAGCACGTGCCCCCGGCCAGTGGGACGGCAGTGACCCCCCACGGATGCCCTGTGCTCCTCAGCTGTGGGCCGTCCACGACTCTGCAGGCCCCCGGCCCCTTGGCCTGTCCCCAGTGGAATATCGGGCAACATCCCAGGCCAGGGGCCGGTGGGGTCTTCACGGCAAAGCTGGCCGAGGCGCTCATCTTGGAGGAGGGTCGCAGCCCCAGCAGCCGTCTTGTACTCGGAGCGGGGGGCGGGGGTGTGGGGGGCCCCCCGGGGTGTTGCCGGGACAGTGTGGGAGAGCGAGGTGTGGAGTGGACGCAGGCCTCAGTGCTCCCGCCCCGTCCGGAGAGGTGTCAGGCCAACACCCCGGGCCGGGGTTCTTTCATCCCAACCCTTTGGCCATGCACCCGGCACCATTTGTTGGGGTGGCTCTGGCTGGGTGGGGGGTCGGGGGTCCAGGGCAGACAAGCCAGCCTGGGAAGGCCTCAGGACCTGCCCATCTCAAGGCAGCGAGTGTGGACAGTGAAAGGAGGCGGCACCTGGCAGGGGCCAAATGGGCAGAAACCACCGTGGGAACAGGGACGCTGGTGTCCTGTGGCTGAGCCCTTCTGGGCCCCACCCCCGACGTGAGCCTCCGAGACGCCAGCGGCCCGTAGGTGGGCTCTGGGAAGGCGGTGGTAGGTGGCAGGTGCCCTTCTCGGTGGCAAGCTGGCTTTTCCAGGTGGCGGGTTGAGGGGACGTCGGTTTTCTTCCGCTTTTTTATGTTTTGCCATTTTCCTAATTTGCTCTAAAGCCCCAAGAGATGACCCATGACTCTAGAACATGTCACAGCTTCTGAGCCGAAACCCCCATTGGCCCTGCCTGTGGGGTCAGAAAATCCCAGACCGCGGCCTTCCAGGGCCTGCGCACCAGACGGACTGACCCCTCTATCCGGGCGGGGCTGGGAGCCGCAGGCGCTGGCGGGACCGTCTGGAGCTGGAGCCCGAGCCTGGGCAGCGCTCGCTGTGAGGCAGAGGCAGGGTTGCTAAGAGCCCAACCCTTGCTCGGAAGAGTGGTGACCGGTGACAGCGGGACACCAACGTGGCCCCGGGCCCAGTTCCCAGCTGCGCCAGGTGCCCCCGGGGCAGGGACAATGTGGCCAGCCTGCAGCGGGGAGCTCAGGTCACGGGCCTGGCTGCTGGTTGAGGCCGGAGCTTCCCCCACAGTCTCCTCAAGAGTGGGTCCCTCCGCTGGGCTCCCAGCCGGGGCAGGTGCCCCGCACCCTGGGGAACGCGGGCTCCCTCTCGGGCTCCGTGCCCTGAGGAGCCCCAGGTGTGGCTCCTGTCCCACCCTCCTTTCTCCCTCTACGCAACCAGCAGAACGCAGCCCTGAGAGGGGCTGGCAGGCTCCGGGCAGTGCCGCCTCCCAGCTCCTCTCCACTGCGTACCTCTGGACCAGCTGTCCTCTGGTTGTGCACACCAGACCCCTGCAGGCCCACACACTGCGGCTGCATATGTGTAGCCTGTGCGCCCGGGGCGGGTGGGTATTCAGAGGAGGTGGGTGCCCAGAGCAGGTGGGCATCTGGGAGGGGTGGGCGCCCGGGACGGGTGGGAACACAGACATTTCCAGGGACATAGAGCTTGGGATGGGAGCCGTGAGCCTGCCTGTCGCTCAGCTCTGCTTCTGCCGGCCACGACCACTCCCATGGGTGGGTATGGCTGTGATTCCTGGGCTTGGAGCGGAGAGTAGACCCTCGGGCATGGCTTCCCACACCTGGGAATGGACCCCTCAAAGCCCCCCGCTGCCCCCTGCCAAGTCATGTCAGAGGAGTGGACAGCTAACCCAGGTGCCTGCTCTAGCCTTTCCTCACATGCCCGAGAGCCCAGAGAACAAGCCTCCTGGAGGAGTGACCAGAGCAGGCCTCCCCCCCACCGACCCAGGCCCTAGCCGGGAGCAGGGGGCTGCAGAGGGCGGACCAAGAGTTCGGGCCTAACTCCACGCCCGTGGGCCCCGCCAGTCCCCAGGACCAGTCCCTGCTGGCGGCCCAGCCCCCAGGAGACAACGTCCCAATTGCGGTTTTGTGTCCCTGCCTGAGGCGCACCCCCCCCGACCCCCTGGCAGAAGGAGTTCCCCGAGCTGGCGTGGGTTCCGGGCAGCTGTAGGAGCTGTGGGAAGCAGGCAGGCAGGTGGACCCCCGGGACAGGGAAGCCAGAAGCCTTCCCAGCCCCTCCTGCCCCTCCCACCCAGCCGGGCTCCTGGGGTGGAGGCCAACCCTGCCCTCAGGCTCCCAGACTGAATGGGATGCATGGGACCACCCAGCCCCTGTCCAGGGCCTCCCCCAGGACCCCCACTGCTGTCTGCCCAGACCCACGGGCATCCCAAAGCTCGGGTTTGTATGTCCCCCAAGGGGGAGTGGGCGTGGCTAAGGCCACCGCACCCCCCTCTCCTGGGGTCTGTGTGAGGACCTTGGTGTGGGGCCCTCCCGAGCCGAGGGCCCTGTGACCGGGAGCAAGTTACTCAGCCCCTCAAGAAGCCCCCTTTCCGCAAAATGAAAGGGCAGCGGCTCTGCCTCTGTGGTTCGGGGGCGGCCTCTGCTGGACTGGCACCAAGTCCCTGACCAGACACGCGCTAGGCCCTGAGCCCCAAAGGGCAGGGTGGGCCAGCAGGCGGTCAGGCAAGGGTCGCCGGGCCCCACGGTGGATAGGAGGTGGATGGAGAGGCCCTCGGTGCTGGCCCTTCCTGCAGATGGGGGACGCGGCGCAGAGAGGACGAGCAGAACCGGCTTTTCCAGGTGGAGGTGGGGGGCGGGCAGGGCCTCCCAGGGCCCTATGGGGTGACAGCAAGGGCCCCGACAGTGGGCAGCGGCCGTGGGAAAACCGGCCCTGGTGGTTCCCGAGGGTGGGGCCAGGTCCTGGGGATGGCACCGGCCGTTTGTCTGTGCGCAGTGACTCAGCACATGAGCTGGCTGCCCCGCCCAGGTGTGCACACCAGGCCAGGTCCCGGGGAGGCTGGCAGAGCCAAGGGGGTCCCACCCTCCTGCCGCTGCTCTGTCCCTCTCACACCTGCCAGCTCCAGCCCCGGGGAGGCCTGTGCAGGGAGAAGGGGGGCCTCTGTGGTGGGCAGCCCAGGGCAGCAGCGGAGGCTCTGCTGCCCCCTAGTTCCCGCTCCTTCCCTAGGCGGGCCCCCGACCCTAGGAAGGCCCCTGGATCCATGACCAGGAAGCCAGGTGCCCCCCTGTGCCCCCCCCAGTCTCCCTGGGCCACAGGCCGGCCCAGGCTCTGGTTGGCAGAGGCGGCCAGGGGGGACAGGAGGCCCCCCAGGGAGGCAGGAGGAAGGGTCCTGCCCGGGATCAGCCCTGGCCCTGCCCCGCCCCGGCCTCCCAGCCGAGGCCACCGCACCCATGCTGCGCTCCCAGGCCCGGCTCCTGAGGCCGGATGTGGAGCCGTGAGGCCACAGGTAAAGCCAGCTCAGTGTCGAAAGGCCCGTGGGAAAAGGGCGTGTGGGGGTGGGGGGGCGCCGCCTCTGACGTGGGCACACCCTGAGGCTGCAGGGGCCCGTGGTGCCGCCTAACCACCCAGCCCTGGGAGCCATGACATCCAGGGCACTGGCCCGGCACCTCCGGGAGGGGGCCGAGAGGGGTCCCGTGAGTACAGGTCATGGCCCCCTCCCGCCCGAGGGCGGGGGAGCCCCCAGGCCCTGCTCTTGGCTCCACTTCGTCCAGCTCTGGCGTCGGGACGGGCTGTGACCGCTGTGCATGTCTCCACGGGCACCTGTGCCCACCTGCCTGCGAGCCGGGTCTCCAGGGACCTGGGTCCTCCTGCTCTCCCTCAGGGCCCTGCCGACCTCCCGTCGGGAGCCCTGGGGTCCTTCACCCTGTCAGGCAGGACCCACCGGAAGGCGAGCCTGGGGCAACTGTGTGGGGAGGGCAGGATGGCCCCCCAGAAGCCCCCACCTCCGCCAGGGTCACTGTAAGGTCAGCGGGGCTGGGCTCAACTGACAGGGGCCTGTGGCATGTTCTAGACAAGGACCCCAAACAGAAGCAGAACTGGCTTCCTTCTTGGTCCCTCACAGATGCGGTGCCCCGTGGGGACCGTCAAGAAACAGGCAGCGTCGGGAAACGTGGACACTGAAATGGCCTGGCTCACCCCAAGACCAGTGGAGGGATCAGCCATAGGGCTGTTTACCCCGACCCTTTAATGCTGGGCCCTGTGTCCCCCACCATGCGGAGCCAGCCCAGGGCTGCCCAGGCCTCACTTTGCCCTCGAGACTCGGGGGTTTGGGGCAAACAGCCCAGGTGGCAGCAGAGTGCCACGGGGTCTCAGGAGCTAGAAGAAGCTATCCAGGGTCCACTAGGATCCGGAGCAGTCAAGGAGGGGTCCCAGGAGGTGGTGTGCCCTGTCTTGCGGAGACGGGAAGGGATGTGTCGTTGGTGTCTGGGAAACCCCCTAGCCAGACCCAGAGCTGCAAGGGGCATACCCTGTGGGTGGGAGGACAGAAGGAGCCCCACCTGACCTCGGCACCCCCTCTGTCCCCAGGCCTGTAACTGCGACCAGTACCTGAAGGTCTCCAAGGAGATGATGAAGCAGCTGGTGTGGCTCGGCAGCCACCGCGAAGGCCCCAGCAGCGCAGGTGTGTGCGCCCCACGTGGTTGGCCTCGGGCCCCGTGGGGGTCTGTGGACAGGGGCCCAACAACGGGTACTCCCAGGACCAGAGTGCACGTGTGGCCAGGGGCTGGGGAAGGACAGCACACGACGAGCTAAGGTCACAGGGACCGGGGAGCTCCGACACTCAGCGTCCCTCTGGGGGGGCCTCCCCACCCTCTGTCCAGGAGGCCCTGCACGGGGAGCACACACGCACCCACGCAAACCTTTCGTGCAGAGACGCCTGCACCCTCGCAGGCCAGCGCACACGCACCTGTTCCCTCGCACACGCTTGTGCACACATGGGCATCTGCTTGCACACCTCTGCACCCCGGGCGCTCGCTAAGCCATGTGAAGGCAGTCTAGCGTGGACAGACAGCAAGGAGGGCAAACCCCAGAGGTGCCCCCCAACGCCCAGCCAGAGGCCCAGCCTCAGTTTCCGTGTTTGTGAAACGAGAGAGGGTGCAGAGCAGCGGGAGACTTTGAAGTGGCTGCAGGGTCCTGCGTGTGCCCGGCCATTCCTATCACTGGCACCTCCGCCCTCTGGAGAGGAGGGCCCCGGGGAGGGGGCACCAGAGGGGGCCTGGCTGCTGCTCCCTAGGCTCCCGGCCCTTCCTCATTGGAGGGCAAGGATGGGATGGGTACAAGCGCATCTTGGGACCCTCTCTGGGGGCTCAGCCTGAGGCCCGGGGCCTCTCCAGGATGCTGACCTCCCCACTTGTTCTTCCCGCCTCCCTCTGAGGTTTGGGGCCAGAGCGGGGGGCCACCCACTCTTCAGGTGAGCCATCGTGATGGCCTGGGTCGGGCCCCAGCAGCTGTCCTCTCTCCGCTGGGGGCCCAAGGCCCGGGCGGGCAGGAGCCGAGCGTGCGCAGTGCCGTCCGTTGGCGCGGGGCTCCGGTCCCCTCTGCGCCTCCCGCCCTCCACCCAGAGGGCCATCCCGGCGTGTGGTGGTGGGCAGCCCTCCCGCGGGCCCCCTGGTACCCCGGGGGCCTCCAGGTGGAGGCTGAGACCGGCCAGGGCAAGCTAGGGAGGTCGTGGCCTTGCTGGGTTCCGGAGGGCCGTGGGGCTGGGGTGAGGGGCTCATCCCGTCAGGCCCCCGCTGCCGTTGATCTGGAGCCAAGTGGGAAGGTCAGCGGGACCCGGGAGGACCCTTCTCCCACCCGCTGGCCAGTGCTCCTCGGCCATCACCGCCTCGGCCTGGCCAGCTCCCCGGCATCTCCCTGCGCTCCTACTGGGGGTAGGAACCCTCTCGCGGCGTCAGGAGGTCGCATCCCAGGGTCTCTGCTAGCACCCCGAGCTCCAGCAGGGCCCCTGGGCCCCCGCCCCGCTGAGGGCTGTTAGGAAATGCGCTCCCCTGGCAGGGGCTTATCTGCTCATCGCTGGGGCGGACGGTATGCCCCCGCCCCTACCCGCCAGTTCTCAGGCCCCCAAGTGCCCTAATTGGCCAATCTCACGCCCAGAACTTGTTTCCCAAGGACCTTTGAGCCCCAAGAACATTCCAAGGTGTGCGTTCCCATGGGAGGGGCCCCGGCTGGCACCAAAGCCCCTTAGCCCCCTGCCCTTTTCCCTTTCTGCTAAGGGTGGGGGGAGGGGCCGGGTGCCCCAAGGTGCGTTGTGGGCCCTCGGGCTGCCAGGCCCCATCCTTAGGACGACCCCTGATGTCCTTGGTTGATTGGCAGGTGATGAGGCCAGCCCCAGCGCAGACTTACAGGAGGCAGGTGAGTCCTGGGACCACTCCCTGAGGACACAGGGCCCCACCCCAAGCCAGGGTTCGTGCCCTGGCCCAGTAGAGAGGATGATCCTGTGCCCTAGGTGAGGGGCGGCGGCCAGTACCAGCGGGGAGGGCCACGGGCTCACGGGTAAGACGAGGCAGAGGGTTGGGTGGATGGGGCAACACAGGGAGGAGCCGACGGAAGGAGTGGGATGGGGGCCGGACACCCAAAGGCTGCGGGGTGTGAGTGTGCTTCCCCCTCTCCAGGCTCAGCCCCGGAGGAGGCCCCAGGGAGCTGCACCCATGACCTGCCCTGCCGCTGGCTGGAGGCGGCCGACCTGCAGTCCCACGCGCCCGCCGTCCTGGGCAACGGCACCCGGCTGCGGCTGGCGGGGGTCCCGGAGGGCGTGCTGCGGCGGCCCGGCCCACGCCCCTTCTACTGCTGCACCGGCTGCGGCAAGGTCTTCTGGGAGGGCTCCCACCTGGGCCGCATCACCACACATTTCCGCGAAGTCCTGGATGGGGTCTCCAGGCCCTGCCCCGCCAGCGGCCCCTCCTGAGGACAGGGCCCCGGGCCCCGCTGGCCTGCATCGCCCTCCCAGGCTCCCTGCACACACCCCAGTGCTCCCCACCGGCGTGCCAGCAGGGTCCCAGCCCCGCACAGAGGCTGGAGCAAGGTGGAGGGATCCAGGTTTTCCACACGGGCAGGACGCTCGGACCCTGAGCCGAGAGCCACCTGACATTCAGGAATGAGGCCGGCGGAAGGTGGGAAGGACACGCCTGGCAGAGGAAACCGCACAAAGGCCCGAGGGTGGTGACCTAGTGGCTCCCGGAGTGCGGGGCTCAGTGGGCCGGGGGGGGGGCACAGGCCCCCCACCGTGCTGGTGGCCCAGTCCCTTTGCTGTAGCAGCCCCTACCCGCCCCCCGCTCCCGCCACTACCCCACTCTGCGGGCATTCTCAGGCCAAGGGCCAAGCCTCCAGGCCAAGCAGGACAGGACCTTCCCCCCGTCCCCCAAGTAGTTCCCAGCCAGGCTGGCCCTCCGGGGCCCTCCGATTCCTGGGGAGTAAGATGGTGGGGGGGAGCTTCCCGGGGACCGGGACCCAGTCCTGCCTGGTGCCAGGCGCAGGGCAGCCACCCTCTAGGAAGACATCCGTTGTGTACTGGAGCCGTGGCCTGGAGGGGAGGCGGCCCCTCTCAGTCCGTGGCTCTGGCCCCCTTGCTGGCCTCCTTCCCCCACCCCCGGCCCTCCCCTCCCCTGCCACATGGAGGCTGGGTGGCCTCCTCCCGTAAAAGAGGCAGCAGCCGAAGTCAGAGGGGAGCCTGCACACAAGACCCTCTCCCACGACTGCAGGAAGCAGCTACTTCTTCACCCGCTCGGGGGGAAACTGAGGCGCAGGCACCCGTGGCTGGCACCCCGAGGGCCCATGGGCACTGGTGCCAGGTGGGCAGGGAGAGGAGCCTAGACAGCACCTTGCCCTCGCTGCCTCCTCCTGGCTCACCCCCCAGGAATGTGCCCCCCACACACATCCCTTTCCTGTCCTTCCTGCCTTGAGCGGAAACTGGCTCAGATTTGGCTGAGGAGCCCAGGCGGAAGCTTCAGGGCTGCTGGGGCCCGGGAGCTGGGGCGGGGCTGCCGCCTCTGCCCGGAGCAGGGCGCACCTGCAGGCCCAGGTGTGATGGCCTCAGGTACCAGGTGGGCACTGGCCATGCCAGGCCTGCCCCCACCCGGGCTGGGGTCATGCTGAAAGGCCATGCAGACGACCTGCCACATGCCCCAACCTCTTCTTTCCCTGGAAGTGCCCCCTGTGCACCAGGCGCTCAGCCCCCAGCAACTCTGGGGTCACTGCACAGACGGACGGAGAGGCTCCGAGGCCAGGGCCAGGCTGGGTGGGCTCTGTATCAGGGCCAAGTCTGAAAACTGGCCTCCCCCACCTTTTGGTCACTGCTGAGCCTGAGGGTCGAGCTGGGCTGCCAAGGTGAGCGGGCAGGCCAGACCCCCACCAGGGGTGGGGGACCCTCTGTGGTTGGGGTGATGCTTCCAAGAGCCAGACCGCCAGTCCTGTCCTAGGCGGCAGCCCTGAGCCTGCTCTCCTCCGGCAGGGTAAGGAGGAAGCCACCGGGGTGCTGGCCCCGCTGCCGGCCCCAGCTGCTTTCTGGAAGCTCTCCTCCGACCCAGGGCCCTGCGGTTGGTTGCAGCTGGCCCTCAGCAGAAAGAGGCCAGAACAAGGGACAAGCGTGGGGAGACAGGAGACCAAGTGTCTTTGCTCTTCCTCCGGGCAGGCCCAGCCCCAGCACCCCTCTGCCCTGTGTACCTCTAGAGGGAGACGAGGACGGCCAAGTGGGGTCCTCTCAGTGCGCCCCTCACAGCGGCGCTGGTGCCACCCAGCCTGCCCTCCCACCTCCCACCCCTCTGCTGCCCAGGCGGGCTGTCTCCCACCGGGGACGCTCCGGGGACCCTCCGGGGCTCACGTGCTCGCTGCCCTCCTAGCCTGGCTCTACGGCAAACCCCCGGGGCCTGAGCCATCAGGGGGTCCGCCCAAAGAGCCTTCTGAGGCCCCCGGACGCCTCAGGCCCCCTCCCAGGCCAGGGGGTCAGGCACCATGCCCCCAGGGTGGGCTCCAGTCCTAGTGCCAGGCCGTGCCCCACAGCCTGCCCGGCAGGCCGGAGCCCAGCACTGACTGTCTGCCACGGTTCCTGCCCTGGGCGTCCTTCCTCCGCTCTGGCTCTGGCCGAGGGCTGAGTGTTTGTTATTTGATCTCTATCCTCTCTCGGCCCTTCCACCAGGTGTCTGGGCCGCTGGGAAGAAACGCTCTCCTCTTTCCCACGCTCCCCGACACATTTTAATGAATTAGCTGGAAGCCCCGCCCCCGCTGCCCGCCTGCTTGCTTGCCCTCCCTCCCCCGCCTGGTGCCTTTAAGGTGGCCGCAGGCCTTGGCCCAGCTCTGGGCAGCCGCCTCTTCTGCGCGGTCCTCCCCGGGCCGCCCCACCCAGAGCTTCCCGGCCGTAGCCCAGAAGGCTCCCCAGGCCGCCCCGCCCCTGCCCACACTGCTTCCCCGACGCCCACTGCTCTGAGTCTGGAAAGGAAGAAGGGGCCCTTTGCGACCCCAGCCTCCGCCCCTCCATGGCCCTGTGGGGTGGCGCCCCTGGGCCAGGATCCTCAGAGCTGATGCAGAGAAGGACGGGGCACAGCTGCGTGGTCAGAGTTCAGTGGGTCTCCACGGATCCCAAGTCGGGGGTTTCTCCCTCCCAGCCAGGGAACCGCCGGCCTGTTTGTGGAAGTGACACCACCAAGAGAGCCACAAACACCAGAGGGGGGTTTCTCTGAGCCCCTCCCTCCAAGGCATTTGGAACAAATGTCCTCCTTCTGGACTGCCCCTTCAGCAAACAGGGGCGAGGGCCCTGGGACCCCTCTTCTCTCCTTTCCTCGGCCGGGGCAGCTCCTAGCGTGTAGGGCAGACCGGCTCAGAGTGAAACGACCCCCCCCCCCCAGTCACGGTGGAGAATTCCATCTGCCCCCCAGGGACACTGTGACCGTCACCTGAACCCCACAACGGCAGGCCTGGCTACACCTGTCCGACCCTCACGCAGAACCCTGGGTGTGACAGGAGACAACCTCTGCCTAGACTCTTATGGCCACGCTGGTCCAGCTGGGGGGCACCCAAACCACCGATTTCATGCCCCGTGGTGGCGGCCGCACGTTCCCACGCGGAGCTCACAGGGCCCCTTTGTCTGCCCTCCCTGAAGCCCGCGCGGTGTCAATGGGGCTTTTCTCCCAGGCTCTGCTCCCTGGCACAGCAGGGTCTCCAAGATGCCCTTCTTCGGGTCCGGGGACCTGAGCCCACCTGGGCTAGGGCCTGTCTTTGAGCCCACTGCCTTCCGGGGGCGGCCCCGGGCCCCGTCCAGAGCTGAGGATGTGTTCTCAGAGGGCCCTGCCGTCCACACCCAGCCCTGTTCCCGGGAGAAGCAGGGGGCCACATGCCTGCCTAGCAGGTCACAGCCCTGCACGGGGTCTCACGCTCGCTCACCTGGTCTGAGAGTCACCATCCGGAGGGAGTTACAGGCCCCGATGGACAGGGCCTATACCCTCTTTCCTGGTACTGGGGAAGGGGGTGCCGGAGGTGACCAAGGGCCCTGCCCTCCAGGTGTGCACACTCCAGCAGCATCTGTTCCCAGGCCCCCTTTACTGGGCCCAGGGACATTTGCGGGTAAGATGAGCGGGACAAGGGAAGGGTTCCTGATACCAGCAGCCCCCAGGTCCCAACCACAGCTGGACCTAGCACAGAGCTCCGCCAAGCCTGGGCTTACCCAGCTGCACAGTGGGGAGCTCCTGCGGGCACCAAGTCTGAGCGGAACAGCTGGACCACCAGGCAGACCGCCAGCCTCGGGGAGACCAAAGTGAGGGACTCCGGGAGCTCCGGCCGACCGGAGGACCCCACAACTGGCCGCTGCAGTCAAGCCTGAGGGTAGCCGACCAGAGGCAGCCAGCCCTGGAGTGGCCTTACCCAGTTTTTCCTATGGTTTGGCTGTGACTCCCCCAGAGCACACAGCAAGATGGGGGCACCCCACTCACGTGTCCAGACCTGGACCACCAGGCAGACACCCACGGGAGCCCATCCCGAAAGGAGGCCTAGCAGGGTGGTCTCCCCTGATGAGGCCTGGCTGCCTGGTGGGAACTCCCAGCGGCTTCTGTTGGAGAGCAGGCTCCTGGGGGCTCCCCGGCGGCCCCCCGGCTGCCCCAAGCCTGCTGCTCTGAGACCATTCCTGCCCGATTCCCAGCCACCGCAGCCCAGCTATAAACTGTAAAATCCTAATGAGGAAATTTGGCGGCAGTATTAGAGCATCAATAAAAAATGGGTTTACAGTTTGGAAATGAGTCATTTCTGGGTTTCCTTTCCCAGCGGCCCTTGGCGCCTTACCTGGGGCTGCTCACCTCCGCCCCCCCCATCCCTAGTCGTGCTAATGGAGGTGGTCCCGCTGACTGGCCCTACCCCTCCCCTTGGAGGAGCTTCCGAGCGGAGTGGGGTGGCGGGAACCAGCCCCAGGCTTGCTCAGGTAGAGACCCCTGCTTCTCGGTCGGGGCGGGGCCGCGGAGTTCGGCTCCTCAAGCCAGCCAGGCTGGGGAGCGAACGCGGGATGACCAGGCCGCCAGAGGAGCGGCCCGCGCGCGGGAAGGACCGCGTGGCTGTGGTCACACGCACGAGCTGTTTGTGGAGTTGGCCCCCGCCTGGAGCTTGTGTCCCGGAGGCCAGGCTGGGCCGGTCTTGTCGCCACGCCCCCGGCGTGTTGGGGACGCGGAGGGTCTAGGGCTGGCGCTCCGGGAGCGCGGAGCGAGACTCGGGTCTCTACCCGGGCCTCCCGGGTCTGAAACGCCCGCGAACCCACCACGGGAGGCCGCCCTCGGATCCACCTCGGGGCCGCGCTCGGCCGGGGATCAGGCCCGGGTCTGTCCGAGCAGGGAGCTTGGAATTCCCCGGGTGGCCGAAGGGAGCGTAGGCGGGACGACGGCGGAGACGCGGAGAGCCCCAGGGCGCGCGGAGCAAGGACTCCCCCTCCACCTCCCCCCACCCCCAGCCCTCCAGGCCCCCTCACCGCCAGCCACCGCCACCTGGCCCCCCGCCGGCGACCAGCGCCCCCTGCCGAGAAGCGCGCTGCCGCCCAAGCACGCCCCGCCCCCGCCCCGCCCCGACGTGGGCGCCGCCCAATCGTAGGGCCGCCGGCGCGCGCGTCACGGGTGCCCTATTGTTATGCAAATATAAAGGGGGTAAAAGGCGGCCCGGCGCGGCGGGCGGGCGAGTGCAGCTGCGCGTGGGGAGGCGCGTGGGACCCGCGTGGGAGCCGCAGCAAGCCGGGACCGGGAACGCGCGGCGCCGCCGCCGGGCCCACAGGCCCCCGCGAGCGCAGTGCCCGCCCCCGTCGCCCGCCCGCCCGGGCGCGGCTGGATGCGGCGGGGGCCCCGCGGCGGCGGCCCCCGGCCCCCAGCGCCCGGAACGCCCAGGAGCGGCGTGCGGGGCCCGGGGGCTCCGCGCCCTCCATGCGCCGAGGCGCGCCCCGAGACAGCCAGGGGCCCGCGCCGCAGCCGCCGCCGCCGCCGCCCGCGCTGAGCCCCGGCACGGCCCGCGGCCCGCGCCCGGCGGCAGCATGAGCCAGGCCGAGCTGTCCACCTGCTCGGCGCCGCAGACGCAGCGCATCTTCCAGGAGGCCGTGCGCAAGGGCAACACGCAGGAGCTGCAGTCGCTGCTGCAGAACATGACCAACTGCGAGTTCAACGTGAACTCGTTCGGGCCCGAGGGCCAGACGGCGCTGCACCAGTCGGTCATCGACGGCAACCTGGAGCTCGTGAAGCTGCTGGTCAAGTTCGGCGCCGACATCCGCCTGGCCAACCGCGACGGCTGGAGCGCGCTGCACATCGCCGCGTTCGGCGGCCACCAGGACATCGTGCTCTATCTCATCACCAAGGCCAAGTACGCGGGCGGAGGCCGGTGATGCCCGCCCGGACCCGGACGCGGGCCTCGAGCGTGTCGTCTGCTGTACCTTCCCGCCAACTACCTCGGTGCGCACCGGGCTCCCCGGCCCAGAGGCCACGACGAGCCTGGCGCGCGCGTCCGCGTCCACGGGGGCCGCGCGGCGCCCTCTGCCAGGGGTCGACGCCCCCGCGCGGCCGCCCGGACCCGGGCCGAGGGCTTCCCACGGCCCCGCCCGCCGCCTCGTGGTTGGGGGGGGGGCGTTGTGCGGGAGGTGGGGGCGGGGCGCGGGCTGCAGCCCCTTTGAAATTTGAGTCTCGCTACCAGCAAGTTCGGAGTTCCCGAGACACCGGATCCTCCGGGCAGAATGTTTTCTCCCGAAGGTGGAAAGCGGGCGGCGGGGACGCCGGGCTCGGGACGCCCCGCCGCCCGCAGGACCCGCGGCCGAAGCCCGCAGTCGCCTAGGGGCCACGGCGGGGCGTCTGCGGCCCGGACGCGCGATGGTGGAGACGCTTCGCTGTTCCTGGGGTTCTAAACTATTTATCATGTGTGTGTATATTTGTGGGTGAAGTTTGTGCGCCTGATTTTTTTTTTGTTTGTTTGTTTGGAAAATACTGTGCGTGGTCAATGCGGTTATAGGGGAGATGCATTTCTGTCCTAGTCTTAAAACTAAAACTTGAGTCTGTCGTTTCTTGGTTGCACTGAAAATACCGCCCAGCCCGATGGTTCTCCCGTGCTAGTCCCTCTGCCTCCGTTCTCTCTCCCCTCCCCCCCCGCCCCCTCCCGTCTCTCCTTCTTACACTCAGACACACAACTCCGAGGGAGTTTTGGAAGCCCCGGGCCTCCCTCTGCCCTCTCCTGGGGAGGCCACCATCCCCAAACCTGCTGGCTTTGCAGAGTCTCCTCGGCAGCATGGGTGCTCGGGTGTGGCGGTGGGGGGCGGGGCGGGAGGGGATCATACCTTTTCTAGTGAGTTCTATTATAGTTAGTCGGTTGATCACTTTTTTAAAAAAAGTAAATGGATTTGCCACGATTGAATGTCATAACATTTATGACAGAATATAAAATATTAACATATTTTAAGCCAAGTTTTAGGTGTATTTTTTGAATCTTGGTTATAAACCCAATTTTAAAGGGCGTTGTATCCAGCGTTGTGAAGGCAACAGTGTACCCATATTTATATTTTTATAAAATACCTATAAGACTGTGAATCTCTTGTGCTAATTGCTGAGGGAGTTGAAGGACTGTTTTGCCCCTCTTCAGTCTCCCGGAGCTTCAAGGACCCGATTCGAATCCGAAAAATCCTGTCATGGGGGAGGGGCCGCGCGGGGACCTGGGCCGGAGGCGGGGCTTCTGCGTCACTTTCTGTCCCGAAAGGCGCCCTTCCTGGTCTCCGAGGTTCCAATTTTCTATGCAACCCCACACCCCTTGTTGTTTTGATCCTGAGAAAGAAAAGGGAGGCTGAATTATTCAAATTTAAATGAGGCTTCCCCTGGGTAGAAGTGCTGCTGACCCTTCGTGCAAAAATGGGGAGCACTTGAGGACACAGGTGGGTGGAGGCCCTTTGTGCGTGGCTGGTCAGCCCCGGGCAGTCATCTGTGGCTTTTTATAAACCCTTGTGTGAGCAGAATATATTGATAATGTCAGTGAAACAAGCAGACATTGAAACTGAGGCACAGATTACTCCAAAAGGAGTTTTTCTGTATATTTTTTCTAGATGCAAATACCTTTTTAATTATGTTAATTAATGTTAAGACTTTCTAGGCTTATATGGAAGCTGTGTGTGGGTCCTGGTATGATCACTTCTAACTGGATAAAGTCAGCACATTCCTGAGTGTACGAAATAGACTTGTAGCCCAGCATGAAAAATTTATGAATAAATTTTTCATTGATTTTTTTAAATTAAAAAAGTTTGTTGGTTCTTCTTGGTCTTGGCACCCAGGAGGAGGGTCAGGCTGCAACATGCTGGGTGCCATCTACACAACGCCTGGCTTGTCTTCACCAAAGACAGCCTGGCTCTGGGCTCAACTCAAGGGCCAGCCCCAGTTGGCCCCATGTGGGATTTGTGAGGTGCCCGGGGAGGACCCTCTCCCAGCTGGGGGGAGCCTAGGCCACCCTGAGAGCGCCCAGAACCAGCCCACAAGCCGTTTCCTCAGCTACCTGGCAAAGCGGCTGAGGCCTCTACGTGGAAAGTTCTTGAAGCTCTTCCCACCCCCCAGGCAGCCGGAGATCCCGCAGGCCCTCAGATGACCGGGCCCTCCTGCCCACCACCGCTTTCCTTTGCTGTGGGTTTATGCTGGACCACGGGCTGCACAACAGGGGTGTTTCTTAAATCTGGGGAACATCCTCGCTGTTCCCTCCTGACCACTGAGAGTCCTGCTTGTTCTCTCCGCTGGTGGCATCTGGGAGCTGGGGACGCCAGCCCGCCCCCAGGAGCACAGGCCCCAGGGTAGACCGTGCCCTGGGTGTGCGAGGGGAGCGCAGAGCTGGGCGTCTGCTCCTCGTGCCTACAGCACGAGCAGAGCCTCTTGGCGCACAGACCTGGGATGCCCCCAGGGCCCTGGGGCCTTATGAGAACGGAGTGCAGGGGAGGTCAGCAGTGGGTCCCGAAGAGGGAGAGCCAGGGAAGGGAACAGCTTTTTCTTGTACCTCGGAGCCCTCTACAGCAGCCGAAGGCGTCGGCTTCCCGTCCGCCGGTCCTGGGTCCCCGTCCTGCAGACACACCGCCCCTCCCCCCCAGGCGGCTTCAGGGGCTGCGCCTCCCATTTCCTACTCTGCACACCCTGCGCTGTTCTGGCCCCCAGGGCTTTCTGAGCTCGTTCTCCTGCGGGTGAGATAGGCATTTGCTGTCCCCTCCGCTGGCCAGGAGACCGGCCTCGGACACCCGCAGAGGGGAGGGGAATATCCGATGCAAACCAGCTCCCAGGGGAGGCGGTGCCCGCTGCACTGGCGGGCAGAGTGCACGGAGGGTGCCAGGCCCGCCTGGCCTCGAAAGGGGGAGTTGCTGCAAGAACGTGGGTTTTGCGGGGCGTCCCAGAGAATGCAGTCAGGCCTGGGCACTCTGGGTGGCCCGCGGGCAAGCAGGACCGGACCTCCGGCTCCCTCGAAGGCACTGTCACCCACGAGAGATGGAGGAACCCGGCTCAGAACCCGCAGCTAACGCTCGGTCCCAGCCTCAGCTGCCAGGGAGGGGTCTGGTTCCCAGGCCCGGTGGAGCAGGAGCACTGGGACACCTCCCAGGCACCAGCCGCCACCCTGGGAGACTGTCTGCTGTCCGTGGCTCCGAAGGTCCTCCCTCTGAGAGACGCATTTGACTGAGAAAGGCTTTGTGCTGCTCACAGAGCAACCGTTTTCTCTCCAGCACGACAAAAAGGAGGCCAGGCCCTGCCCAGCCCCACAGCTGTGGAGGAGGCCTGGTGGGGTTTGGGGGCCTTTCTTCCCTAGGTGCTGTTCTGTGCACAGACGCCCCCGCCGCCCGCCTGGGCCCTGCTGCTGGCGAGGGACCCTGGGGTGCTAAAGACGCGTATTCAGGGGCGGTTCGTGGCCCTTTCACTGGTGGTGGCCCCAGGACACAGACGCACATGACCACCACATCCCTCCTTCCGCCGTCTGGGGTCAGAGCCGTGAACAAATGAGCAAGCCGGGCAGGGCAGCTTCTCAGCCCAGAATGTCTGTGCCAGAATGTCAGGAACCAGTGCCGACCGGCCAATGGTGTCACCTGGGAGCCCCTCCCCAGGTGGCCCTTCGGGGGGCAGAAGCCTCCTCTCCAGCCTTTGGGGCCAGCAGAAGAGAGAAGTCAGAGCTGACCTCTCTGTCTGGCTCCCAGGATCCACAGGTCCGCCGTGGAGGCCAAGTGCGGGTCCCGGCCAGGAGCACTGAGGACACCCGGGGCGGAGGGGTACCGTCGGCAGGGGCTGGGCCGCTGGGAAGTCCTGGGGTGCCTGCCAAGGAGAAGGGGAGACAGACCAGACGGACAAGGGTAGGGCCTCCCCCACCACCCCCAGCCAGGAGTGATGGCGGCTCCTGTCCAACTGTCTGTCTCTCTGACCTGACCCCAGCCAGACGCAGGAAGTGTTTACTGTTGGAATGGATGCCAGAGAGAGACCAGGAAATGCAGGAAAATGGTCAGCCAGAAAGAGTGATGTCTAAAGTCAACAGGCGTGGGAGCCAGGACAGAGCCTCAGAGGAGGGAGGGCAGGATTTGGAGGCCAGACCAGGGGAGGGGGGGTTGGGAGAATCAGAGGGAAGGGGCTGCCCTCTGGCGCCCACCCCCGAAGGTCTGGGGGCTCGGCGCAGGGCCCACATAGGCGGCCTGGCAGCTCAAACAGGGGCTGTCCACCTGGGAGGGAGGGAGGGACGGGGTGCCAGACACAGGGGGCAGCTGGGGAACAAAGCCTGGGTCCGGGGCCTGAGGGCCTGGGCGAGAGGGGGCCGTGGGAGGTCTGGGAACCTCCCAGACAGCTCCTCCCCGAGGCCTCCAGCACAGCCTCCTCCTGGGGCTTGGGGTCTCTGGAGGCCGCCCTCCCCCACCTCCCACTGCACGCTCCCCTCTGTGGCCTGACTCCCAGCTCCCCCTCCAGCACTCCCCTCCCCTCCGCCGTCGTCGGGCGCATTCTTCTGCTTGGCTGTACGTCGAGCCGTCCCTCCGCGCGCGTCTGTCTGTCTTTCTTCTCCTGCCCCCTCCAAAGCCATGGCCCCCATTCATTCTCGAGGCCTCTGCCCTTTCCTCCTCGCGGGTCCCCGCTCGGCAAGCAGCTGCTATGCTAATGAAGGCGGAGGGAGGTGGGGGACCGGCGGGCAGGGGGAGGCTGGGGGCCCCCCCCCGGGAGGTGGGGGGGGCAGCAGAGGCGCTGGTGGGGGAGTCACGCTGGAGGGCGCGGCTGGGGAGCGGACTGCGGGGACCGGGCGGGCGGGGGGAAACCGGCGTGGGGAGGTTGCCGGTTCTGCCCTGGGGGAGGGGGGGCTGGGCTGGGCAGTGGAGACCTTGGCCCGGGATGGGGGGCGGGCACTCACAAAGGCCCGGGTTGTGTGGGGGCACGGGGGCTGCCCCCGCCGCTCCTGACTCAAAGCCCGTCCTGCGCACCCACTCGCCAGGCGCGGGGTGTCCGGGGTAGAGACCAGCTGTCATCTCTGTTCTGGGGTCACGGCCTGGGATGCGCAGCCCCTTCGGAAGGTCCCTGCCCCCACCCCGCGCCCCGCAGACCCTAGGGCGCTTGCGGGCCGCAGTGCGCCCTCTGCTCGAGGGGGTCTGAACCGAGACGGATGGTCGGGCGCTCCCGCCCGCTCCAGGCCTGGAGGGTTGGACACTGAGAGGGGCACGGGGTGGGGGAGCCCCCCAGAAGCGCGCCTGAGGATCCCAGGCCTCAGCGAGACTGGGGAGGGGGCCGAGCGGGAGACGGAGACCCTGACCACCGCCACCCCGCCCCGGCGTCCGAGGGGCTACGGGGGTGGGGTGGGGAAAGGCCCCCCTCCCTGCGAGCCTGGCTCTTGGCGCCCGGTAAGCCTCTGCCCCTTCCCGACCTCGCCCCCCGGCTCAGAGAGCACCCACGAGTGGAGGCTGCGGGGAGCGTTGCCAGCGGGTGGGGGCTGTCGCGAGGGGCGTCCCGCGCTAGGGGCCCCCGGGAGGGCCCAGCTCCGGCGGGGGCGCCGGCCCAGAACGGCGCGGCGCGGGCTGTGCTGCCGCCCTGCGGCCGCGGCGCGCACTGCGCCACAAGCCCCGGGGTCCCAGGGTCCCCGGCAAGCACTACCCCGCCCGCCCTTCGCCGCGCCCACGCGTGCACTCCCGGCCCGCTGAGGACACCCTGGAGGCCACCCCAGGTCTGCGGAAGGGGCAGGTGGGCGGACCCCGTGGTGGTTCCCCAGAGGAGGCGGGGCCTGGGAAGCGAGCCCAGCACGGTCGTCGGGCAAGTGACCGGCTGCGGTGTGCTGGTCTGCCCTTGGGCCCAGCAGGGAAGAGGGGCACCCCAGGGCCCTGGGGCCACAACGAGCGGATGGGCAGCAGGACCCAGGATCTGTCGCAGCCCTGTGGACGTGGCCCCGTGGGGCCTGTCACACTTCAGGACCCAGACCACGTCTCAGACCAGCCATGGGGGGTGGGCGAGGGGGGCGCCCAGATCGCCGCCCAGAGCCTGGAGCCTCGGCAGAGGGGGCTGGCGGGGTGGGAGGGGGGAGGGTAGAGCTGGCACTGGAGTTGACACCCCTGCTGTCTCCGCACCCCATTCCAGGGACGTGGTGACGGTGGGCAAGTGAGAGGAGGGAGCGTCTGTTCGGACTCCCGCCTGCTTAGGGCTGGGGGCTGGAGACCCGGTTCACGCCCGGCCCGGGCTCCCCCAGTGCATAAAACCCGGTCTGCAGATCTGTGGGCCTCCCCACGAACACCCTGGGAACAAGGACCCCCAAGGAAACCAAGCCCGAGACACCCCATGAACCGTCCAGCAAGATCGGACAAAATCCAAAGCCGCAGTGGCCTTAAGTAGACACAATGTATCTCTCAACGGAGAAGTCGGAGTGGGTGGTCCGGGGCGGGGTGCGGCCTCACCGGCCAGGCCCCTCCGATGCCCTGGGCTCTGCGGGGTTTCGACCACACGGCTGGGACCGCGGCCCGCCAAGTCCGCATTCCTGCCAACAAACGGGGAGAACTAGGGCTTCGATCCTCTCCTCCAGGATCACTTCCCGGGAGAGGAGCCGGCCTCATCTGCTCACACCCCATTGGCTAGGGCATTGTCACATGACCAGCCTCGCTGCAAGGGAGACTGGGAAATGTAGTCTCTAGTCAGTGCAGCTCCCTGGTTAAATGGGGTCTTAGAGAAAGAAAGGCTGGTAATTTGGAGGTAGGTAGGTGGGTAGCAGCCAGTGCCTGCCTTGGTGACATCAACATCCTGCAGGCCAGGTTGTCAGGTGACAGGAAACAAAGGCAAAAGAAAAATTATACTTCCTTACTGATGTAGGAAAGACGTTAGGGTTCAAAACCTACGGCCAAGAAAGAATTCTTGAGATGTCTTTGGTGCAAAAAGGTGATTTTTGTAAACCATGGGGACAGGACCCATGGGCAGAAAGAGCTGCACTGGGGTCATGAGGATTGGCCCGTTACATACTCTCAAGTTGGGAGGGGGTTATAGAATAAGACTCTAAGGGATTTTGGAAGCAAGATTTTCAGGACATTCAGAGGGCTCGCTAATTGTGGGGAAAAGGTCATTTATTACCATCTAATAGAACCTTAGTCATGAGACCCTGGAGATGTCTATCGGTGGGCCATAGGCTTGGGGGATGATTGACAAAACATATGTTGGGGGTTTTAGAGATAAAGGAAGTTTCCAAAGGAATTTTTTTACTTTAAAGTAGACTTACAGGATCGTGGGCGGAGAGGGAAGGGGAGTCAGGCTAGGACTGCCTTTGGCCCTCAGCAGAGTATTAACATGGAGGCAGTTGAGTCCCTAGAGGAGGGTCACTCTCCTGTTTCAAGGACTTGTCAATGGGCCGTAAGCAATTTTAATTTTTTCTTCTGCCTTTGTTTCCTGTATCACTTACTACTTTACAGTTTGCTCTGTGAGCAAGGCTGCTCGTCCCCCTGCCTGCCACTCCCCCTGCTTGTGCTCACTGGCTCTCTCGCTCACTCTCTGACAAATAAATAAAATCTTAAAACAACAACAAAAACACCTTTCTGCACCAAACACGTCTCAGGAACCCTTTCCCGACCCTTTGCTCCGAACCCCAACATTTCCTACCACAGGCAGAACCGTCGGTGCTTCGTGCTGTGTCTTGTCTTTCCCAGCTGCAGACACACCCAGCACCGTAGGCTTGCAAGTCTGTGCGGCACGACCTTCTAGGGGCTAACACCTTCCCGCGATGGCCGGAACAGAAGGAGGACAGGGGCGCGCCTGAGCGCGGACAGAACCAGCCTTGGGCTGCACTGGGATCTCCGCGCCCAGCCGGGCCCAGCCTGCCGCGCGCCGGGGGGCCGGGAGAGGCAGGATGCTGGGGGCGTGCGCACCGACGGGTCTAGGGAGGCTAGGTCAAGGGCGCCCTCTGGTCCCATTTTCCACGGCAGAGCCTGCGCTACGGAGGCGGCAGACAGTGCAGCTCTTGGGTAGCCGGCAGGACAGCGAGCCCCCTTCAGAGGCTCAGGAAGGCTGCGCTGCGCGCCTCGGAGAGAAAGGACAGCGCGCAGGTGTGCCCGGCCCTTGGGCCCACAGGCCCCGTGTCCGTTCCCTTCGGCCCCGCCTCCCTCTCCCTTCCGGGGAGGAAAGGAATGACTAACCCGGCACGGTGACTCGCCAAGGTCATGTTGTTGATAAACGACTCCTTCTCAAGGCTTCCCGCGGTGTCCTTCTGCGGGTGGCTTCTTTTCATTTTATTCTAAGCTGAAAGAAAATCGTTAGGTTTATCATGATTCTGCAACGGCAACTTTATTGCGGCGTAATTTATACACAACAAAGTGCCACCATCCGGAGTGTGTAAGGGCCGGCGCTGTGTGTGTGACTAATTCCACAGAATATCTCCCTCACGCCCACGAAGCTCTGCGATGCCCCCACCCCGAGGCGACTCCTCCTCAGCTCAAGCCCAGATCACTGCCCATCGGATTTCTGTCACCGTGATCGGCTGTGCCTGTTCTAGAATCATATATAAAAGGGTCGTGTGGAATGGGCGTTCTTGGTGTTGCTTCCGACACTTGGCATAATGCTTCTGAACCCCAGCGTGGTCAGTAACTTCTGGGGGGTGTTAGTCTTTTTTTTTTTCCTTCCTATTTTTCCTTCACTAGAAATGTCTGGCTGGTACCACACCAAGCACAGGTTAGGTCTCAGCAGTAATGTTTCATTCGACAGAATCATTGTCCTCGGCGTAGGTGCCGGCATCACAAGGAGTCCCAGGAACTCCGGCGAGCGCAGGCACGGGCCCACCCACACGCGTCCCCCACGGGCCCAGCGTTGCCAGTGCGGGTCACTGCAACCTCCTCCTGGACACTGAGCCCTAAGAACTGAAAATCCGACCACAGAGTGTCCAGAGAGCCAGCCTTCCCCGGGAGAACGTTCTAGTCTGAAAGCATCGAAGGCTGTGCCCCCAACACCCAGGCTCTCCTCTGCCAGAGGTGAGAAGAGGAAGCTGCCTCACTGTCACTTCGCAGGGACAGATCTGGGAGCGGCCCTTTGTGCGATGCAGTCAGGAGACAAAAATCAAGTCTACTGCCGCGTCCTATCCATTCACATGCAAAAAGCAAGACTTTAAAAATACGATCACAAATAAATAAATAACACCACCATTACCGTAACATCACAGAACATAAAATGAAGGATGCGTGAGGCCTCCCAGAGGAACACTCCAGAACGTTGCTAGGAGGAATCTGTAACTGCCAAAATTACACAAGAACTGTATCATGTTCATGGTCTGCAAAACTCAGTGTGGTGAAGGTGTCCAATCCGCCCAAACTCATCTACGGCGTCATTGCAATCCCACTCAGAATTCCAGCAGGCGTGCGTGGGTGCGCGTGTGCGTGAACTGAATCCTCTCCTCCAGGCTCACTTCCTAAGTGGCTCCCGCCACATCAGCTCCCATGCTGCTGGGGGTGAGGACACTTTTCTTAAAGACAACACCAAAAAAGCAAGAAACATAAAGGGGAAGAGCAACACACCCGTGACTTCCTTCATCGGATGCTGTTAGGAGAGAAGAAGACGCCTCCTACCCTCCTACCGGGCACGAGAGGGTATTTGCCATCTGCATGATTAACAACAGGTTCACACCCAGAATTTACAAAGGACTTCTACAAATCAGTAAGAAAAAGACAACCCACTCCAAAATGGGCAAGAGAAGCGAATCAGCACTTCAGAAACCACCCAGGAGATGCGAGTTAAAACCACAGTGAGAACCACTGGTGACACCAAATGTCGGGGAGCACGTGGGGCACCAGCGGCTTTCCCACACAGGCGTGCAAGCAAGGGGGAGAGGCAGAGGCAGAGGGAGAAGCAGACTCCCCACTGAGCAGGGAGCCTGATGTGAGACTCCATCCCAGGACCTTGAGCTCATGACCTGAGCTGAAGGCAGGCACTTAACAACTGAGCCCCCCAGGCGCCCCAAAAGAGTTAAAGGAAAGTATGATGGAAACGACTCATCAAATAGGGAACATCAGTAAAGAGAAGTTATTTTGAAAAAACGGGACTGCTTTGGAAAATACTTTGTCAGTTACTTAGAATGTTAAAAGCGGTGTTGCCCCAAGACCCAGGATGTATCACTCTTTTCCGAGCCTCAGTGTATACCCAGGATAAAGTTAAACACATGACCACACAGGAAACTGTATGCAAAAGGTCACAGCGGCATTATTCATAATAGCCAAAAACAGAGGGGCACCAGGGTTGCTCAGTCAGTTCAGTGTCCAACTCTTGATTCCAGTTCATGGTCTCATAAGGTCATGGAATTAAGCCCCGAGTTGGGCTCCATGCTCAGTGGGGAGCCTGCTTGAAGATTCTGCCCCTCTGCCCTCCCCCTGCATTCACATGCTGTCTCTCTCTCTCTAAAATAAATCAATAGGGGTGCCTGGGTGGTTCAGTGGGTTAAGCCTCTGCCTTCAGCTCAGGTCATGATCTCAGGGTCCTGGGATCAAGCCTTACATCGGGCTCTCTGCTCAGCGGGGAGCCTGCTTCCCCCCTCTCTCTGCCTGCCTCTCTGCCTACTTGTGATCTGTCAAATAAATAAATAAAATCTTTAAAATAAAATAAAATAAAATAAACCAGTAAATCTTTTTTTTAAATAGCCACAAAGTAGGAAAAACAAATGAAGATACAAATACAATGTAGGATATCCATGCAATGGAATACTGTCCAGCCACAAAAAGGAATGAATCACTGGTACTTGCTTGAAAACCGACCTTGAAAACATTCTGCTAAGTAAAAGAAGCCAAACACAGGGACACCTGGGTGGCTCAGTTGGTTAAGCGGCTGCCTTCGGGTCAGGTCATGATCCCAGGGTCTTGGGATCGAGTCCCACATTGGGCTCCTTGCTCGGTGGGGAGCCTGCTTCTCCCTCTGCCTCTGCCTGCCTCTCTGTCTGCCTGTGCTCACTCTCTCTGACAAATGAATAAATAAAATCTTAAAAAAAAAAAAAGAAGCCAAACACAAAAGGACCAATATTGCATGATTCCAGTTTAACAAACTGCCTAGGGCTGGGTGGAGGGGTGAGTAGAAGGGATGGGGAGTGAGTGCTAATCGGCACAGGAAAAAAAAATGTTTTTGAGATAAAAACGTTCTAAAATCAGAGTGTGGTGACAGCTGCACAACTTCGTGAGTAGACTAAAGCCATCGAACTCTGAGACTTACATGGTAAACTGTGCGGTGTATGAATTCTAATCTTAGTAAAAGAACATTTTAAAAATCTTTTAACTATGCGTAGTTTTGTAAAGGATATTATTAATAAAAACAGAGATCCAGGCTCAGTGGGTTAAGTGTCTGCCTTTGGATCAAGTCATGATCCCGGGGTCATGGGACCAAGCCCCGCATCAGGATCCATGCTCAGCGGGGAGCCTGCTTCTCCCTCTCCCTCTGTGTACTTTCTCTCTCTCAAATAAATAACTAATCATAAAAAAACAAAACAGAGATCCGCTAAAGAGGGACAGTTGGCCCCTGCCCTCCATGGGTCTGGGATTCAGGATGTCAGCTTGCTATCAAAAGCCCCAGCACAAAAGGGCACCTGGGGGGTTCAGTCAGTTAAGCATCTATTTATTTATTTACTTACATTTTCATCCAGCTCAGGCCATGATCTCAGGGTCGTGGGATCAAGCCTGTGTCAGAGCTCAGCGGGGAGTCAGCTTGAGATTCTCTCTACTTCTCCCTCCCTGTCTCTCCCTCAAATAAATAAATCAATCTTAAGGGGAAAAAAAAAGCTCCAGCACACAGTGGACACCAAGACGTGGACAGTATGGTGCTTCCTTGATTTGGGGCATCTAAAGAAGTGGAACCTGTAATCCAGTGATGTCAATGAAACCACCTTCAAGACACTCTCAAAATCAGTCTCATACCTTTACAACTTGGTCCTAAAATGTGTCATCCAACTTGGTCCTGAGGGACTCTGGATTATTTTAAAACCTGAGAAACACATCTTCACAAGATGAAGCTTTCTGACCCTGAGGGTGTTTTAAAGAACAGACCACTTGTTCTGAAAGTCATTCCGGAAAAAGAAGTTCCCAACATTTTGCACATTCCTGGGGGAAAAAGTGTCACCAATTCCATCACTTTTAGAAAAAAACAAACAAACAAGGTGCACTACAGCTGTGCAGTCCCCTTTAGAAAGTCCCCCGACTCTCAAAACAGGGCTTTGCTGTGTCTTCCTTCATCTCAGCCACAGACGTTTCTAGAGACGAACTGGTCCTTTCCTTTAGAATCTTCAAATATTTTTGTAGATTTCCATCACTTTCCATTCTGCCTGCAAAATGTTTCAATTCATCAAAAAGAGAAGATGCAAAAAAAAAAAAAAAGAGAGAGAAGATGCTTCGGCTCTGAAACTTCCAAGATTGAAAACAACAGGTTTTTGTGATACAAACTTGGAAGACAGAAGAAGAAGGAGACAGAGTAGAAAGAGGAGGAGGAGGGAGCGAAGGGGGAGGGGAGGACAAGAAGAACCAGATGCAACAGCGAGAGCCGACAAGCACGACGACCCGAACGAAAAGTGCCCGAGAGTCCGGGCTGCCACAACTGGATATTCACATTCACAAAACATTAACCCAGACACAGACCTTCTGCCCTTCATTAAAAATAAGCCAAACGGGCGCCTGGGGGGCTCAGTCAGTGAAGCCTCTGACTTTGGCTCAGGTCATGATCTTGGGGGCGTGGGATGGAGCCCTGCGTGGGTCTCCACACTCAGTAGGGAGCCTCCCTCACCCCCGCCCTCAGCCCTCCCCTCACTTGTGCTCTCTCTGTCTCTCAAAATAAATAAATAACATCTTTCTAAAAAGCTGAAAACGGATCTCAGACTTATATGTAAAATGCAAAGCCACAGAACTTCTGCAATGAGGAAATCCAGATAAGCATGGGTTTGACAATGACTTTAAGATTCAAAATCAAAGGCACAATCCATGAAAGAGAGAAATGATCAGTGGGATCTCATTAAATATAACATCAAGAGTGGGCTCTAACGCAAACCATGGAGCCTGAGTGATAACGACTTGTCAGTGTGGGGTTAACAACAGTACCAAACACACTGCTGGGGGCAGGCGGATGTTCACAGTGGGGGAGGCTGGGAGCACAGGGGATCTACGGGAAACATCTACATTCTTCCCAATTTTGCTGTGAACCTAAAACTGCTGTAAAAAAAAAAAAAAAGTCTATTTTGCAGGCACCTGCAAAAACTCAGTCACTTAAGCAGACGTCTGCCTTCTGCTCAGGTCATGACCCCAGGGTCCTAGGTTCGAGCCCCGCATCGGGCTCCCTGCTCAACAGGGAGCCTGCTTCTCCCTCTCCCACTCCTCCTGCTCATGTTCCCTCTCTCGCTGTGTCTCTGTCAAATAAATAAATAAAATATTTTTTTAAAAAAGAAAAAAGAAACAATATAGTAGACATCTTTTAAAAACCAGCCTATTTTTTAATCCACTCAAAGGATCAACAGCAGACTTGAAAAGCCATAAGAAATAATCACTGACTTTGAAAACAGATCAACAGAAATTATCCATTCTGAAGAAACAAAAAAAGGAATAAAGTAAAATAGAGCCTTACAGGCCCATGAGGCATTATCAGGAATTATCAGGAATTTAAAAATGCGTATGATGGGAGACAAAAATGCATATGATGGGAGGCAAAAGAAAAAGAAGCAGAAAAAAACAATCTGAGGAAATACAGACCCCAAATTCCCAAACTGGATGCAAAATATTCATCCACACCTCGGAGAAGCTCAGTGAGATCCACACCTAGACCTATCAGAGAGAAGATGGTGAGTCAAAGACGAAGAGAAAACCTGAAGGCAGCAAGAGAAGAAGGGCTTCTGTGCTGGGACACACAGTGAAGTGACAACCGCCTTCTTGTCAGACACAGTGGAAATGTGGACAGCGGTGGTATGACATTGTTAAAGAGCCAAGAGGAAAGAACTGTCAACCGAGAATTCCATATCCATCAAAACTCATTGAACTTATTTGCTACGTACAAAACACTGCTGAAAGAAATTAAGAAGACCTAAATGAATGGAAAGAAATCCCATGTTCATGGATTGGAAGACTTAATATTGTCAAGATGTCAGTATGCCCCAAGGTAAACTACAGCTTCAATGTAGTCAAGTTACATGAACCAGACGTACAACGGTTTTCGCAGAAATGGAAAAGACTGGAATTTGGATGTATATCAGCTTATAAAGAGACCTAAAATGAAAGGCTAGAATCTGAGAGTACATATAGAAGGGCACACTAGACGAAACATAAACACAAAATGAAACAGTCTTTTTCACAAGGACTATAAGGGGATACTGGAAAAACTTTATGCCAATAAAATTGGACAACTTATGTGAATTGGATAAACTCCCAGAAATTCCTAGAAAGCCATAAATTATGAAAACTGACTTGCAGAGTTTGCAGATTAAGAATACAGACCTTGAGATGGAGAGAGTATCCTGGATTATCCAGATGGGACCAATCTAGTAGAAATAGTCCTTAAAAGCAAAGAAATATTCTTGGCTGTGTTCAGAAAGAGATGTGAAAGGTCGGAGAGATACAATGTTACTGTTAGGGAATGGAGACAGCCTCGGAGAAGCCAAGGAATGCAGCCTCTCCAAGGAGGAAAAAACAAGCAGACCAACTTTTCCCAAAGCCTCCAGAAAGAAATGCAGCCTCGCTGATACCTTCATTTTAGCCTACTTTGATCCAATTTGGATTTCTGACCTCAAGAACTGTAAGATAATCAACTTGTGTGGTTTGAAGTCACGATGTTTGTAGTAACTTGTTGTGGCATTAGCAGAAAACTGTCACAACTATCCTGTACCAAAGCCAGACAAAGACATCACAAGAAAACAAAACTTCAGACCAATATCCCTCATAAATACAGATGCAAAAGTCCTGGACAAAATATTAGCAAACTGAATCAAGCAACATATAAAAATGATTATACCCCATGACCAAATGGGGATTTATCCCTGGAATTCAAGGTTGGTTTAACATCTAAAAGTCAATAAAGTAGGGGTGATATTGGTTAAACGTACGACTCTTGATTTTGGCGCAGATCATGATCTCAGGGTCGTGAGATGGAGGCCCACAGGTGCACACATGCTCTCTCAGAAAGAAAGAAAGAAATTAAAGAACATGAATCACGTGATCCCCTCAATAGGCGAACACATCTGACAAGATCCAACACTCATTCATAAAACTCTGAACACTCAAAGAGTAGAAGGAAACCTTCTCACGCTGACAAAGAACACTACAGAAAGCCCTACAGCTAACGTCCTGCTTCCTGGTAAAAGACTCAATGCTTTGCCCCGAAGAACAGGAATACCACTTCTGGTCAACATTGTACTAGGAAGTCCCAGGAAGTACAGTGAGGCAAGAAACAGAAATAAAAGGCATAGAGATTGGGAAGGAAGAAGTAAACTGCCTTTATTTGCAGAAACATGATTCCCTATGTCGAGCACCTTAAAAAAACCCGTGCTGAGAAAACAAAACAAAAAAAGACTGATAAATCCCACAGGGTCACACGATTCAAGACCAATGTACAAGATTCTGGCTTTTTTTCTTTTTTTTTTTTCAGATTCTATTTATTTATTTGACAGAGAGAGATCACAAGTAGGCAGAGAGGCAGGCAGAGAGAGAGGAGGGAGCAGGCTCCCCGCTGAGCAGAGAGCCCGATGCGGGGCCTGATCTCAGGACTCTGGGATCACGACCCGAGCCAAAGGCAGAGGCTTAACCCACTGAGCCCCCCAGGTGCCCCTCTGTGTTGTTTTCATAGACAGTGAAGAGCGTGGGCGTGACCGGACACTGTTGCATGTGCAGGGGCGTTGTGAGAATGAAGCACTCCGGATGCGCGGAAGACAGAGAGTGCGAGGCTTGCACACTGAGCTACACATCTCGTCTCCAAGGAAACTGAAGACTTGGGAGCCTGAGCAGCTCCAGGTCCGGGGACTGGAAAGCTCAATATTGTTAAGATGGCGGTTCTCCCCCAACTGGGCTGTAGAGTCAACGCAATCTTTTTTTTTTTTTTAAGATTTTATTTATTTATTTGACAGAGAAAGATCACAATTAGGCAGAGAGGCAGGCATCTACTCCTTCCCACGGCTGGACCACACTCATCTGGGTTCTGCCTTGTGGCCACCGTGGACAGTCGCACACTGATGTTCCCGTGGGCCCGAGCCGCCCATTCCCGGGGGAAAGGGCTGGGCTGAGCGGAGAAGACACCACGCTGTCGGCCACACTGCTTCCCGCCACAGCGCACGAAGGGCCCGACCGCGCATGGCCTTGCCAACACAGGCTCCTCGGCGTCTGTCCCTCTCCATCTCACCCAGCCGAGTGGCAGGGATTTTTTTTTAAATTTTATTTATTTATTTGACAGACAGAGATGACAAGCAGGCAGGGAGGCAGGCAGAGAGAGAGGGGGAAGCAGGCTCCCTGTGGAGCAGAGAGCCCGATGCGGGGCTCGATCCCAGGACCCCGGGATCATGACCTGAGCCGAAGGCAGAGGCTCAACCCACCGAGCCACCCAGACGCCCCTAGAGTCAACGCAATCTTTACGCACAGAAATCGGGTTTTTGTTAGGGTTGTTGTTGTTGTTCTCTTCGTAGAAGTCGCCAATCTGATCTTAAAATGTATACAGAAAAGCAAAGGGCCCGGAACAGCCAGAACGATATTGAAAACTAAGAACAAAGTTGAATGACTCACACTTTCCAATTTCAAAACTAACTATAAAGCTACAGAAATCAAAAGAACGTGATCCCGGCAGAAGCACGGACACACGGAAAGAGAACGTAACCGAGAGTCCAGAGACAAACCCTCGTCTTCATGCCCGCTGAATTTCTGACAAAGGCGGTCGGTGCAGTTGTGCGCGGGGGCTCGGTTACTCACTCAATGGAAACCTAGTCTGGCGTTGCAGGGAAGGCATTTTGTAGAGGAGATTCAAGGCCGTAATCAACCATACATAAAGGACACAATCTGGGCTGACCTGGGTGGGCCTGACTCAAAATGAGGAAAAGACGAGCACAACTGCGACTCCACCTCCACCGGCTCAGGCCTGAGCCCCAGCCGGCCATTCCCCGTGGCTTGCCCTCCCGTGTGGGGACCTCCCACGCATGCTCTGCTCTGGTGGCCCCTAACTGCCACGGGCATCAAGGCAATTTGATGGAGAAAGGACAGACCTTTCACCCACACACAGTAAGATTGATTTCGACCTTCATGTCACACCACGCATAAAAATTGGTTCCAAATGGTTCATAGACCTAAATGTAAGAGTTAAAACCTTAAAACCATTTAGAATAAAGCACAGGGAAAAGTCTTTATAGTCTGGGAGTAAGCAAGGAGTTCTTAGAAACATCCAAGTCATGATCCATGAAAGAAAAAAAATGGGTACATTTGACTTCATTAAAATTAAACACTTCTGCACTTCAAAACGCATTTTTAATTACGAAAATTAAGAACAACATATAGACTGGAAGAAAACGTGTGCAACATACATCTGATCAAACACGTACGGCCAGGATATATAGAGACCTCTCACCGGTCAACGATCAGCAAAACCACCCAAAGAACGTGAATGTCTGAGCAGCGCACGGGCACACTCAAGGGCGTTAGTTACTAGGAAAACACAGACCGAAACCACCCACGTCAAACCAATGTCAAACCAGTAAGACACCCATGGCTGTCACGTAAGAGACCGTCAGTAACAAGTGTCGGAGAGCATGTGGAGAAGTCATCGTCCCCACGCACTGCTGCTGGAGTGCAAAAGGGCATAATCACGTTGGAAACCAGCTTGGCCGTTTCTTTAAGAAATCGCACAAAACGTTCCTGTGACTCAGCAATTCTACTCTTCAGTATTTATTCACGATAAAGGAAAACGTATGTACAAAGAAATTTGGGGCAAATGTTCCTTGCACGATTTATGCATAATAGCCAACGAGTGCAAGCAGTCCGAGTGCGCACGGAATGTGTCTGGTCCGCACGACGGCGCACTCGTCAGCGGCAGAAAGGAGAGCACCCAGGAAGCCAACCCCTATGGCTTGGGTGAACTTCAAAAGCCGTATGCTAAGGGAAGGAAGCCCGACACCAAAGCTAAACACAGTCCGCATATAGGAAACGCCTTTTAGAAAAGGCAAACCTCAGGAGACAGAACGAGCGGGTGTGAGGAAGCGGTGGTGTTCACGTGAACAGGTGTTCACGGAGAATCAGCAGGAGGGGGCTCTCTGGGGTCGTGGGAAGACCCTAAGCCTAACTTGTGGCATTATCTGCACAACTCAGCAAATTTACTAAAAATCATTAAATCACCCACTCGAATGGGTCAATTTTGTGTCCTACGAACGCTACTTCTATCAAGCTGTTCTGTTTGTTTGTTTGTTTTTTAATTAAGCAAACAGGAAAGCTACAGCATGAGAACGAACCCAGACCGGTCGCAGCTGTGAAGTCAGGTGGTTCAGGGATGTAGGACGCGGGCAGCGATGGGGACAGTCGTCTGGACGAGCCCTGCTTCCTGGCTGGGATGGGTGCTTGCTTTGTGAAAATTAACCCTTTACGATACCAGCCAAACCTACGGTTTTTAGGAATAAATTCAGAAATGTGAGCTAGATCTGCTGGCGGAACGTCACACACGTGAGTTCAAATACGCGAATCAGGACTGTCAGCTGCATGGCGGGGTGACGGCATCACACTCCCCACGCTGGCCCGCGGATGAGTGCGATTCCCGTGAGAATCCGAAAAGGTTTTCCAAAGAATTTGACAAAATCATGGGCACCTGGGTGACTCAGACTCCTGATCTCAGCTCAGGTCTTGATCTCAGGGTCATGAGTTCAAGCCCCGAGTTGGGTAGGAAGCCTGCTTTAAAAAAAAAAAAAATAATAATAATAATAATTTTTTTTTTCCACAAAATCAAATTCTAAGGGAAAAAGCCCAAGAAGAGCCAAGTAAGTCTTCAAGCATCGTGTCCTACCAGCTGTCCCAGCCCAGGGAACACGAACTGACCCACAGCTGGGAAACAGTCCCACCAGCACAGAGAGAACCTGAGAACCTGGTTTCTAGCAGAATGGGAATTACAGAGCCCCGGAAAAAGAGGGAACTAGTTTATAAATACATCAATAAAATAAAATTTAAAAATCAATAAAAATTAAATATAAAGTCTGATAAGGGGGGTTGGATAAAAGGACAGAGTTGAAGTATTTGGTGAGATGGCCCTGAGGGCCGAGAGGGTGGACCGGCCCTCACTCCAGCGCCCGTGGGTTCGCTGCCCAAGTGAGGGTGTAAGTCCTCGTTCTGGGGTACACCTGCCAGCCGATTAAGGAGACAGATGGGACCCTGAGGGGAACCACTACCAAAAACTAAAAATACAGCAAGATATAAAAAAGCATAAAAGGCAAAGACAAAGTCCCCCGAGAAGTGTTAAGCCGGGAGGGAGGACGATGCGCCTGTGTCCCACACCCGGATGCAGGGGCCGGGCCGGGAGCCTTGGAACTGGACACGGGCTCCTTTCCCCAGCTGCCCAGCAAGTGCGGTCGGGTGGACAGACCTAGCCACGACCCCCCCCCCCAACAAAGCTTCCAAATGTCGCCTGCACCTCCCCTCCCCCTGCACCCATGCCCGGCCCCAGGAGTTCGCAAAACTTCTCTGAACCAGCCCAGAGCCTTCCTTCCTTGCCACCTGGGGCCCAGCAGCTTTCCTGTCCTACGGGCAGACCTCGGCCCAGGGCCACAGACGACCACCCCGAGAGAGAACCGCCGACCTGGGACCCGGCCGGGGCTTCTCCTCCCGGCGGGAGCCTCCGGAGCGGCCCGTGCTGGTGCCCGGGTGTCCGGGGTCCCGGGGGTGTGCTGAGCTCTGACGCGGGGGATGGCCCGCGTAGCCCTGCGCCCAGCCAGCTGGAGCTTCGCCTCTGCTCCCCAGGTCCCCGGCGGGCATTCGCTGCACGTGTCCCCGCTCCCCCGCCCCCAGGCCGTGCGCTCCGCCAGGACACGTCCCCGCCGACACGCCGGCCACCGGGCGGCAGCACTGAGGCCACCCGAGGGCTGGGGCTGCGAGAGCCGGTGGGGGCCGCTTGGACGCGACCACCGCCCTCCGGGAGAAACGTGCAAAAGGCAGCCGCAGCGCCTGAAAACCCGAAACCCTCGGCGGTGGGTCTACGCGATCTCTACCCTGAAGCCCGTCCCAGCTCAGCGTCCTGGAGCAAGGTGGTGACCAGGGCAGGGGGGCTGAGAACTCAGCGTCCAGAGCCTTCCTCGGATTCCACTGGGTGAGCTCATCGCGTGGAGACTCCCACGCGTCCCATCTTCCCAGCAGCTCCTGGGCCCTGGAGTCCAGGACAAATCCAGGGAGGCCCCAGGATCCTCCTGGCGGGAGGAGCATCCAGGACTCTGGGGCCCACGGGGTGAGCAGGTGTGCAAGGGCTGGACGGGAGTGTGTGCGAGTGCACGTGATGGCTGCTGCAGGCCTCCCACAGAGCTGAAGTCACGTCCAGCTGCAGGGGACCAGCTACGTGACCCTCCCTGGGAGCCACGCACTTTCTCTAAGGCCGTCCCTCCCCTGGAGCGAGGAGATGAGAACGCCCACCTGCCGGGATGCCTGCTGCGAGGGGCGCAGGGCAGGTGCTCAAAGATGTGGGCTGAATTAAGAACCAGGAGGTGGCAGACTGGGGGCTCAGAGGGGGAACTGTTATTGGAAGTGGCCGGCACAGAACTGACCCAGCCCTGCCAGCCTCCCTAGGTCCCAGGGTGAACACGGCTGGGGGAGGGCAGTGGGGGTGGAGACAGATTTATTAGAGGCCTCAAGCAAATCCGCAGGGTCCCCTCTCTCCTACTGCCACCCCCAACCCAAGAGTCCTGTCGGCCCACTGGCGACCGCCATGTCCCGCTGAGGCTGTGCTACAAGAGATTGACCTTGGCCACCACCTGCTTGCAGCCGGTGACGGCGAACTCACGGCCAGCGACGCGATAGTAGCTGAGCTGCGCCGCCAGGAGCTCGGCGCGGGCCTGCTCCGGGAAGAAGCCCTCCGCGGCCATCTCCTCGCGGAAGCAGCTGACCACGTCCTGCTTATCCAGCAGCAGGAAGGGCACGATGGCCGCGGCCTGCCACAGCGGGTGCTCGCGGACCAGGAGCGCCCGCAGGCCCGCGCGCAGCTCCTCCTCGGCGCGCAGCGCGGCCGCCCCGTCCGGGTCCCCGTCGGGGCGCCGGGGCCGCGCGCCGGACGCGTTGCGCAGCACGAAGCGCGTGATGTCCGCGCCGCCCGCGCTGCTGAGCAGCACGTAAACCGCGTTGTGGAAGCGGTGGGCCCGCTGCGGCTGCAGGAGGCTCCGCAGCTCGTCCAGCAGCGCCCGCGGCAGCAGCTCGGCCTCGTCCAGCACCACGAGCGGGGTCTTCTCCTCCACCTCGGCCCGCGCCACCACGTCGGCCACCAGCCCGGCCAGCTGCTCGCGGCAGGCCTGCGCCGCCCGCGGCTCGGGACAGTGGTGCTGCGCGTGGTACTGCAGCACCAGCGCGCCGTCCTCGAGGACCGCGCGGAAGTGGCGCGCCAGCAGGCGGCCCACGTGGCTCTTGCCCACGCCGCTGGGCCCGTGCAGCGCCAGAAGCAGCGGGCGGCTGTGGACGTGCGTGGCCAGGTAGTCCCGCAGGAGCGCCACGATGCGCCCCACGGCGGCCGGCTGCCCGAACACGGCGCGCTGCAGCGCCTTCTCCAGCCCGTCGAGGTCGTACCGCTGCGCGTTATCGTCCAGGTTCTCGATGGCGTTGAGCACCTGGAAGCCCACGATGGCCACCAGCAACACCAGGCAGCGCTGCGCGCGGCTCCGGCGCTCGGCGTGAGGCCGGCACTTGCGCGAGGGCTCCGGGTAGAGCACCACGCGGCTGCGCCGGCGCCTCTTGCGCGGCGTCCTGGACGGCAGCTCCGCCGGGCCATCGAAGGTGAAGAACTGCGGCCGGTCCCGGTCGGCGTGCGGCGCCCCCGAGCTGCAGCCGGCTCTGGCCGCTCCGGCCCCGGAGGCCGGCCCCGAGCCCGGCGGCGGGAGGCGCCGCTTGCGCAGGAGGCACACGCGGCGACGCAGGCGGACCACGGCGCGCAGCGGCGCGATCACGCTCGGGCCGGGGATGCTGGGGCCCGCGGCCGCGGGCTCCAGACTGGCCTGGCCGCCGTCCATGGCGCAGAGGCGGCGCTCGGCATGCAGGTCGCCCTCCCTGCAACAGGAAGATGGAGAGGGTCTCCAGACACCCGCCCGGCCGACTGGGACCCTTCCCCAGAATGACCTCACCCCTCTGGGAGGTCCCCAGAGAGCGCGGCGGGGCCGGGGGTAAGGGGGGGGTGGTCCCGGTGCCGGCCTCGCAGAACCTGGGTCTCGCCCCGCTGACCAGGAAGCGGCTCCCCGCGGGGCCCCAATGCAAATCTCTCGGGTCCTCCCATGAACAGCCGCGGGCCTTGAGGAAGTGGCAGAGGGGGCAGGGCGCCGCTTATCGGGAAGCCAGCCGGCTTCCTGGAGGAGAGGTCGCTGCCAACCAGGCGCCGATTAGGGCGAAGAAGGGTCAAGGCGCGACCCCGCTGTCCGCCCACAGGCCCGACCGCCAGGCGCCAGGGGCCCTCCGAATCCCAAGTGGGAACCAAAAGCAGCAGAGGCCCAGGCGCGGAGCCCGGAGGCCTCCCCCCCCCCCCCCCCGCACTAAAAAACGCTTCAAGGGGGAGGGGGGAATCTGGCCAGAACTTGTGTTGGGAATGGGCCCAGGCCTCACTCCCCCAAACTGGGAACCTCCCAACACCCCTCCAGTGAACACACTGATGGAACGGCCAGCAGGGAGCCCCCCGGAGACGGGTGGGGTGGGGTGGGAAAACGGACAAAAAGAGCCAGAGGAGGAGACGAGAGCCGCCCGGGAGACAAGAGCCGAAGAAAGGCAGGACAGTTGTCCATGGCCCCCCACCCGCCCCATACCTGCAGCTGTCAGGTTAAGCTCCTGCTGGCCCCCCAGCCCACAAAGGGCAGCCCCCTGCCCAGGCCAGATGCTGGGGCTGCAACTCAGGACACAGAAAACACCAGGTTCCAGGGGACGGTCCCAGAGGGGTCAGGGGTGTGGCCCCGCCAGCTCAGGCCTGGAGGGGGAGCAACACCTGCGGGTCCCTGGGGAGCGTGAGGAGGGGAGGAAGCGCTGGGAGGTTTCCGCTTGTGGGCAAAGGAAGTGAGTCAGGGGTGTGGCAGGAGGGCGGGACTTTGGCTGGAGGGAGGCCCCAGAGGAGGAGGTCTGGCTGGCTGGCCCAGGTCCCTCGGGCCCTCAGGTCACCACCTATCCTCCTTGGCCCTGAAGCCCTCCTGGCTCGTCCTTGTCACCCAGTAAGGCTGGGGGAGCAACCCCTCCTCTGGGATCCCACAGCCCCTTGCGTGTCAGCCTGTCCTCCACAGAACTCTTACTTCCCCAGGGACACCTCCTGCGCCTGACCCCACACAGGGAGGGCAGCAGGGCAAGAGCAGAGGGGACCATGTGCCTAGTGGGGTCTCCCCACTCCCTCATTCTTCCCCTCCCCTGGCCCCGACCTGGGGGCTCCCACAGTAGAGCTCCTTTCCTTCTGCTCCCACCCCACCTCCTCTCCCAAGGCCTGGGGCTCCGTCCCCTCCATCCCCCTTTCCCTTCTACCCACCCCCCCAGAGCCCTCCCACCCCAAGGACACTGGGACAGAAGTTCTAGAGCTGGGGGAAGACCCGCAGGCATAGCTCAGCGTCCCAGCCAGGGAGCAAATTTAGAAAAAACTAAGGCAGGTGGGGGTTCCTCTGTCCCTGCCCAGCCCTGTTCCCATCCCTGCACAGGTGGGCCTTCCTGAGTGACCCTCCGCTCTTCCCATTCTGGCCAAGGGAGGCACCGCGCCTAGGCCCACGCTCGTCTGCCACCCTCCCGAAGAGTGAGTTCATCAACCCGTAGTGAGCCCAGGCTGGTCTGGCCCTGTGTCCCTCTGGCACCGGCAGCCCAGCATCCCTTGGCTGTCCTGCTGTGGCCCCCAACCTCATGCTCATGGCCCCGCTCTCCGTCCTCAGCCTCCCGTGGCCCACACGGGCTCCCTGCCCAGCACACTGCCCCTGCAGCTCCCCCTGCTTCGCTGTGACCAGCAGGCACGACCAGCAACCGGGAAACGTGGCTCTCGGGCTTGGGAGTTCTCATTCTGTCTGAAACATGGGAGTTCCTGTTTGCCTATCGGTTCAGTGCCCTCGGGCAGCATCACCGCACGGAGGAAGCACAGCTTCTCCACATCCTCCTCTCCAGCTGTGGGGCCTGGCTCCCCAGGACCACCGCCCCTCTTCTGCACAGGGGCCGGTGCTTGGGGCCTTGGGCACCTAACCCACCACCCGGGCGGCAGTGCTGTCAGGCTTCCTGGGACCAGGAGTGAAGGACATTATCCAGGCCCTGCCCGTGTCCCATGATCCCAGCACAGGTGTGGCGGGGTGAGGTCCTGCCTGGCTCTCTGCTTTCTAGGCAAGATGGAAGCAACCGGAAGACGACCCGCCCCCCCGACCTCCAACCACACATCTGTCCTCCCTAAGGATGTCCCTCCTCCCAGGGACGGGCACGGGCATCCAGACCGAGGCCTACAGAGGCAGACATGCCCTTAAGGTACCCACCCACCTGCCCCACATCCGACACTTGGGCGTGCCCACCAACAGCTCAACCCCTGGGTTTACCCAAACGCCTTTTATTTACACACGTGAAGGCTCGCTGTGCGCAACGGCTCGCACGTGACCAAGACGGTGCAGCTGAGCAAGGAGCACACGGCTCCAGGGGTAAACTAAGGCAGCCGTTCCTCAGCGACACAGGGTGCTGCCGGCCGATTCCCTGCCTGTGGGGCCGTGGGCCGGCCAGACCGTCCCGGGAAACACTCGGGTGCTCCCAGAGCAGCTGGTTCCATCCGCAGATGCTAGCACCCAGCAAAGCGCTGGCTGATCTGGGCCCACAGGGCTGGGCCCGCCCCTTCCCTCAGGCCTGGGTCCCCCTGCCCTCTCCCCGTGGAAAAAAGGTAGCTTTTTCCTGATCCCAACTACAGCCAGTCTGTCTTCCCCACAGAAGCGGAAACTCACACCATGAGGCAGGAACATGCCGGAAGCTCCCCACAGCCTGGGAGTGACTTCGAGGGGCCAGCTGGGCCCATCACCCCCGGCGCTGTCCTCCAGGGAAGCAGACAGGGGCCCCCGAGGAGCAAACACAGGTCCCGGGACCCAGGTGAGGGTGGGGCTGAGGCCCGGCAGCAGGCTGCCCCGCACAGGCCATCCAAGGGCGGAGAGCGCTCGGCTCCAGCCGGCCCGGCCCCGCGAGCAGGCCATCTGCCTTCGGGAGAGACGGGGTCCCCAGCACTCCAAGTCCAGGGGAACGCCTACCGGCCAGCCAACGTCACAGACCCGCCAGGGGCCCGGCCCGGTCCTGAGCGGCCCCTGGGAAGCCTCCCGGCGCAGCTGGAGCGGACACTGCGGGGAGGGGCAGCTCCAGGGCCTGCGCCTCCGTGGCCTGGGCCGGGCTGGGTTTCCGGTGCTCCAGCCGCTCCAGCTTCTCCCCCAGCTGAGAGTAAAGCTCCTTCACCGCCTCTCCACTCTGCGGGGGGAAGCGTGTGGCTGTGGGGCGGGCCCCAGGGCCACTCGGGACGCCTCCACGCGGGGGACATGCACACAAGGCGAGGGCCGGGGCACGCACCTGGCCTGTGGGCTCCAGCGCCTTGCGCAAGGCGTCCAGTGTGGAAGGCGCGACCCGGTGGTGCAGGTGCAGGAGGAGCCGCAGCACGTGCCGCTGCACGCTCTCCTTCCTGCGGGAGGGGCCCCGCTGCAGTGACCCGGAGCCCACCGTGACCGCCCCCGGGCTGGGCCACACGCCCCGCCCCTGCAGCGGAGCCCCCCCACCCCCCTACCCCGGGCAGGGGCAGTGCGGACCCCCCTGGGCCACACGCCCCGCCCCTGCAGCGGAGCCCCCCCCCACCCCCCCCACCCCGGGCAGGGGCAGTGCGGACAAGGGTGGGCGGCGGGCACCTGGGCGAGGCTGTGAGGAGGAAGCCGTCAAAGAGGCTCCTGCAGAAGTCCTCCAGGGCGAACTCGTCCGCCAGCAGCGCCAGGTTCCCCGTAAGCAGGTGCAGGAAGATGTCACCAAAGGCCAGGTCGCCGAAGGTCTCCACTGCAAGCGTAGCCCGGGTCAGCCCCACCCGCCCTGTCAGCCCTGCCCCTGGCGGGGCGCAGGGCCTGGGGCCGCGGACCTGGTGTGCCTGCAAGCCAGAGCCAGGGCCCCGCACAGGCCAGGTGGACGGGGCAGGGGGCGGACAGGGGCCCCGGCCTAGGTGGTGAAGCAGGCTACAGTGCGAGGACCGGGCCGGGCAGGGCAGGAGAGCCCATCACCAGTGGCTGTGACCCTTGGCCAAGGGACTCGGGATTAAGCGGACTGCAGGATAGAGAAACTGAACAGAGAACCGCCCAGGCAAGTGCCACAGCCCAGGCCACAAGCTCGCCCCGACGGCTGGCGGCCCGGTTCTGAGAGAAAGACGACAACGCAAAGTGACTTCATGCTTCGAAGCCACGGACTCCAAAACTTAAAAGCAGCAGCGGAAGTGACTACCAGGGATCCTCACTGATAAGCAGAGACGAGAACGCCTACGCGCACAGCCGACCGGGTCAGAGCCCCAGCTGGAGGGCAGCAGGCCACAGGGGGACGTGCACACGGACACAAGTGCTGTACCAGCTGCTTGGGAAACACCGCCAGGGCCCTCAGGGCTGACGGAGCGATGCCAACGGCACCCAAAGCATGGGTGGACCCAGGTGCTGCCAGACACAGCCGGGGTGGGCTCCTGCCCCACATCTGAGCAGACAGGACACCCAGGCAGGTCCACAGTCATGACAACAGGTCCCAACAAATCCACAGAAGCCTACAGACGGTCTGAAACCCGAGAGGTAACAAGGAGAAACAAGAGCTGAAGTGATACACTTCCCAATCTGAGCAAAGTACCACAGAAGACCACCACGGGGCGGTTGGGCAGTCACAAGCAGCGCCAGGACCTGGCCCCACGCATGACCACAGCTGCGCTGCGGTTTCTGACAGCGCCCGTCTTCTGTAGAGACACCTGCTAGGTCCCTCACGGCTGCTACGCTGCCGAGTCTGGGTTCACATCCAGACCGTCTCCACGGCCCCCGCGCAGGCAGGTGGCAGGTACTGGGCTTCACCATGCGGTGCTCTGTGATGTCATCAAAAATTCTCACAATAAAAAGCTAAAAAATACGGACGCCTGGGTGGCTCAGTCGGTCGTGGTCCCGGGGTCCTGGGATGGAGCCCCACGTCAGGCTCCCTGCTCGGCGGGGGGCCTGCTGCTGCCTCTCCCTCTGCTGCTCCCCTGCTCCTGCTCGCTCTGACAGTGTCTTTTAAAAAAAGAGAAAAAACTGGGGCGCCTGGGTGGCTCAGTGGGTTAAGGCCTCTGCCTTCGGCTCAGGTCGTGGTCCCAGGGTCCTGGGATCGAGCCCCGCATTGGGCTCTCTGCTTGGCAGGGAGCCTGCTTCCTCCTCTCTCTGCCTGCCTCTCTGCCTACTTGTGATCTCTGTCTGTCAAATAAATAAATAAGTAAATAACTTTTTTTAAAAAATAAAAAATAAAAAAAGAGAAAAAACTAAAAAAAAAAAAAACAGGAAAAAATTTTTAAAGTGGCATCCATTCTAACACCCACTAATGCCACAAAAGAACCACACGGAGAGGCCCGCATCCCCGCCCACTGGGCAGCGGTGCGGGGCCGGGAGACGCGGGAGCTCCCGAGGCAGGCAGGACATCCCCGCGTCTAGCCCACGCCTGCACACAACGGAGAGAAACAAAAGCACTGAAATGAATGGAAATGAGAAATGCAAATTATTTGCACCTGCACTCTTAGAAGCTTCCAGAAACATACTCAAAAGCTCCAGCCTCTGTGGCCAGGAGGCGGCCCAAGACGTGTCCACGCTCTGATCCAAAAGCGGCGAGAGCGCCCCCTCACGTGGTCAGAAGCCCCAGGATGGGCCTGACACCACCCAGGGGCACTCTGCTGCATGGAGGAGGCCGGGGCCAGAGGGACACGGGGTGAGAGCCACTGGGAGGGGGCCCACAAGACCCAACCAGGGGCCCAGGTGTGCGCGGGCCCCAGCAGCTGGCGACAAGGACGCGGGTTCTCCCCGGAGCCTCCAGAGGGAGCCAGCCCTGCCCGCAGCTCGACGGAAGCCCTGGGAGACTCGCTTCATCCTCTGGCCCCTGGTAAGAAAGCCAGTTCGTGCTGTTCGCTCACGTAGAAGCTGGGTATAAATTAAGACCAAACAGCTTCCTTCGCAAACAGAACACGGGAAACGTGACACAGGCACCATCCTCAGGCCTGTCGATGACCCAGAAACGCACTCGGCAAGGGACGGGCGACACCTCTCCAAAGCAGCCTCAACACCCTAGACGAGCCTGCGGCCGGCAGTGGGAAAGAGGGGTGCCCCCGAGCCCCCTCCCTGGCTTGGCCTGCAGCTTACCCCCAAAGGGGTCCATTCAGGCCCCGCCCTCTTCTTCCTACCGAGAAGCCGCCCACCCCACAGCGCCCGTGGCCCGAGACCATCTGGGGTGGGCCCCCTCCACGGTCGCAGGGACTGGAGGGACGCCGCCCCCCCCCGTCCCTCGCCAGCTGGGAAGAACCACAGCAGAAAGAAACCCTCCACAAACGGCGACCGTGGCCAGGGGGGTCTGAGTCCACCAGGCTGGGCTCGCCCTTGCACCAGAGCAACTTCGGAAGACCGGGGCCGCACCGAGGCGGGCACCCGGCACACTCACCGAGCCCCGGCAGCAGGCGCAGCAGCGCGTTCTTGTTCCGCTGCTTGGTAACGTGCAGCACGTAGTAGAGCCCCACCTCACAGGCCATGCGCTGCTCCTGCAGGAACCTGCGCCGCGAGGACGGGTCAGCCCCGAGCTGCTCGCACCCCACGGCCTTCCGCGGGGAGCCCGAGGGCGAGGCACCCCGCCCACGCCCCTGAGCCCATACTTGGTGAAACTCTCCGGAAGCGTGTTTGGGTACGAGACTGGGGCCTTCTCCTCGGCCGGGAGCTTCTGATCCACGTTGAAGGTGTGGTCGTCCACCACGAAGGACATGAGCATGGGCAGGAACCTGGTGATGAGCTCCACCTCCTAGGCCGGGAGAGGACCCCAAACCCGTCCAGCACAGCCCCGCTTTTGTCCTGGCCCATACCCCGGCCCTCGCCCACCCACCTCACGTCAATGTTTTCTGGACGTCTACCTAAAGGCCCGGTCCTCCTTCCCACCTCCCAAGACCCCACCTTACTGATTTTCCTCAGCCCCACAGACACAATCCCACCCCAGTACCGTTACCATCTTGGGTTCCTTGAAGACCTGGCTGTCGATCATGTCCCATGCCCCCTGGCCCAGGGCCAGCAGCCTGAGCAGCAGGAGGAGATCTGGGCTGTCCTGTGGGGAAGCACAGGCCTCAACACGCGCTCAGCGGGGCCTCCCTCCCCTGCTGACATCCCTCATTGCCGCAGGGTCCTCCTGGCGCAACCACTACCATCCACTTCACTCCCAGGCTCCACACGCCTACCAGCCACTAGGAGCAGCACGTGCATGCCTGACCAGCAGCAGTCCGTGCCCGCACCCCAGCCCGGAGGCAGCAGGCAGCCAGCCTGACACGCTCACCCTGGGCAGCGTCTCCTGGCTGACCAGCTCCTGCAGGTGGCGGACGGTGCTCAGCGACAGCGTGTTGATGGCAAAGGGGTCACACAGGATCATGGACAGGTCCCTGTGAGGACGGGCACATTGTGTTTCCATGGCCTGGCCACAGGCCGGGGAGAAGGGCCCCTCCACACGGAGCAAGCCTGTCTACGTGCTCTGGATCCCTTCCCGAGACAACTTTGCCGTTCATACCTCATCTCTAACTTACTCAAAACACTAAAGAGTCAAAAAAACTTTTTTTTTAAATTTAAGCTCCCATTTTGGTTCTGAAAACCTGACCCTGATTCTGCAAGCACATGAAGGACCCCCAGAGACAGAGAGAGAAAAGAGTGCTGGGAGCCAGATGCCACCAGCACAGCAGGCCCCTGGGACGGCGCTGAGCCCCCAGCCCTCTGTCACACGCAAGCCCCAATGAGTGCAGACATCCGTGCCCCAGCCCAGGCCCAGGCTTCCCCGAGACTCCGAGAGCCTCAGCCACAGCAGCTGGGCCTCAGCAGTGCGCATGAGCTCCTGGTAGTTCCGAGACGTGCTGGAATAAACTGCAGACAGAGCCTGCTCGCCTGGACACCAGCGTACAGGACCTCGGGGGCGGGGGAGCACCTGTACAAGGCTCACCCTTACCCCAGGACTTGCTCCTGCCCCTTCTTCACTCCATCCAGAAACCCCTGCAGCTCCCGGGCCCTCTTGCTGTCCACAAAGCGCTCACGGATGCAGGCGTCCAGGCACCAGGTAAACTGCAGGGAGGAAGAAGCACGGTCAGGACGCCGTCAGAGACCACGGCCAGTGCCCACATCTCACGGACAGCAGGACTCGCTGCATCATGTGGTCCAGGCCCAGCTCAGTGCAAAGGCAGACAGGCCCGAGGTCCCACGCGCCTGGCGGGCCAGGCGGTGTGCGCAGATGGTGCACGTGCTCTGTTCTCAAGGGGCCTCCCTGGCCCATATTGTGGGGGTGGGTGCTACCGTCTCACATGCTGACACCACACAGCCCACGGGAGGCGACACTGCCCCAGGCCGCACAGCACCCACGCTGGGGACAAGGGCGACGCGGGAAGCCCTGCCCCTGGAGGACTCTGGAGCAGGGGAGGACCAGTGGCCGGGAAACCCCAAAAGAAGCCAAAGCCAGCACCCGGGAGGGGCCGCAGGGGCCGGTCCCAGCTGGAGCAGAGGGAGACACGGAGCAGCCACACAAGGGAGGTCGGGGCAGGCGGCTCTGACACGAGGACCGGAAGAGACCCCTGCCCCGGAGTCCAGGTGGCCGAGGGGGCCCCGGCCTGGCACAGAGGGGCCGCTGGGCGTAGGGCGCAGACAGGGAAGAGACAGAATGAAGGGGCAGGGGCCGGTGAGGCCAGCACCTTGTGGCAGGGGTCCACGGAGCAGATGTCCCCGACGTCCAGCTCATGCAGGGACATGAGCAGCTCGGCCCGCAGGGTACAGTAGTGTACGTTGCGCGTTCGCAGGAACAGCGTCCGCAGGAACTGCAGCACCATGTCGTACAGCTTCACGTTCTTCCCCACCATCTGCGTCAGCTTCTGCACCACCTGGGGAGGGGCCCGCGCCACAGTGTCCCTGATGGCCCCGGGCTGCGTGGCCCCTTCCTGACACCCGGGAGTCTCCTCTCTCACAAGATGCCAGCTCTGTGTCAGCAGGTGGCCTCTCTGGGGTTTAAGACGAAGCCCACATCAGATCCCAGCTTCTCCGAAAGGCCACTGACCTGCGACCCCAGACTCCTCAGAGCCGCCGAGGAGGTCTGCTGCCTGCCTGCTCGGTCAGCTGGCCCAGGGAGACGCAGGCCCGGGGGAGGGACACTGGCCACAGGACGAGGGAAGCCCAGCCTGGGCCACCTGGCTCCCTGCACTGTCCGAAAGCACGACGCCCTGTGGCGGCCCCGTCCCACGTGCAGCACCTGGCCTGTTCCTCAGTTAGGGACCACCCCCTCCCGCAGTCCAGCCCACGCCCCACACAGGAGGTTCCTGCCGCACTGCCGCGGCCCGCAGGAGGGAGCATGGCTCACTGCTCCTGAACGGGGGCTGGGCCTCTGGCTCTGACGTTGGGAAGGACACACAGAACCTGGGGTAACCTGACGGCCTGGACACACTACAGAGACGAGCAGGGACGGCCGAGGCAGTGGGTGTGGGAGACAACCTCGGGGGCCCCAGGCAAGGTCTCTTCAGCAGGCATCAGGCCTGGCCTGCCGGCGAACAAGAGTGATGAGGCTGAGGCTACTGGCGGGGAGGCCAGCTAGGCCCAGAGCCGTGGCCCCAGTGGCTGAGCCACACCCTGAGGGCCGTGGGCGATACCCTCTCCCCTCGCAGTGGGCGCAGGCCACACAGCCGGAAAGACCCAGGCTCCCCCGGGGGGCACTGGCTTGGAGGGGAATATGAGGAAGAAGCAAGAGACCACAGCTAGGAAGTAGTACTGCCACCACTGGCCAGACTGTGGCAGGAGGCGTTAGGTCAGATCCCACTTCACAGCAGCCCACAGTCCTCATCGAGAAAGTGAAGAACCAAAAAAACACCCGGCGCCACTCAACCAGAATCTGGTGGCTCACCCTCGCCTGCCTCCTCCATGCACCGTCACACTGGAGCACGTCAGACGACTTCTGTGACCCCCAACGTGCTGAGAAAAGCCAAAGTCTCCGTGGTGGCCTCCAGCCCTCCCGAGCTCAGCCCCCGATCTACTCATCACGTGCTCTCGGCTCAGCTGCGTAAGCCGAGTCATTCCCGACGGTCAGCAGGCTCCCCTTCGGAGCCCGTGCTCACCCCCCAGCCCTGCTTCGTCTTGCTCTGTGGCCTCATGTCTCCGCAGCCCTTGGTCACCCCTTGAGCTCTAGATGACCAGCATGTGACACTCACTCTGTAGTGTCTGCCCCAGGCAAACACCGAGACCTCTCGGGTCAGTGAAAGGTGCAGACACCTACAGCAGAAAGTCAGGACTCAAGAAATATCCGCCAAAATAATAAGTGAGTCAGACAAAGAAACAAAAGAAAGGAGGGGCCCCTGGGGGGCTCAGTGGTTAAGCATCTGCCTTCAGCACAGATCAGGATCCCAGGGTCCTGGGATCAGGCCCCACATCAGGCCCCCTGCACAGTGGACAGCCTGCTTCTCTCTCTCCCTCTGCTCCTCCCAACTGCTCATGCTCTCTAACAAACCCATAAAAATCTTTTTTAAAAAAAAAAAGGAATGTCTGGCCGGGTCAGTCAGAAGCGCGTGCCACTCCTGACCTTGTGATTGCGAGCTGGAACCCCACACTGCATATAGAGACGACTTAAAAATAAAATCTTGAAAACCAAAATTTCCTAGAGCCGGAGGAAGAACCAAGGAACGTCACCGGGAAGGCTTGCCAGGTCGCCAAGGGCCAAGCACATACAGCAAAGAGACCCCCACGAGGCCCAGCACCACAAGGCCCTCTGGCCAGTCACACACACAAGCCTGCCCTTCCCAGGAGCAGAACAACGGAAGCCCACGCGGCCGTGGGGAAGGGGGTGGTCAGGTTGCCACCGGCCTCACCTCGCCCTGGCGCCTTGTCTTCGGGGAAGGGCTGAAGAAATTGTGCAGGACGGAGAGCTCCGTGCTGAAAAGCGCAGTCTCCTTCTCCAGGATGTACTGCTTCAGCAGCGGGGACACTTCGTCCCCAAACAGGGCCTGGTTGTCCTGCCAGATCTGCCGCTTCACCTCCACAGCACAGGCCCGGTACAGCTCCTTGTCGGCCATCACCAGCTTCAGCTTCTTCTCCGGAACCTACATGCCCACACAGGCCACCCCATCAGGATAGGTCAGGAGGCCTCAGCGCCCCCAGCAGCGGCCACCTCAAGCCCAGCCCCACCAGCAGGGGCACCTGTGCCTGGACCCCGGGCCCCGGCAGAGGCAGACGGCCAGCTCTTGCCAAGCCGCGCCGTGGGTCCCACTAGCCACGCTTCTGTCTCTGCCTGGCTTGGAGAACGTGCCCTGGAGCTGCTGGTCTGGGCCGGTGGCTCAGGACACCTCCCCAGCTCCAAGCGGCCCCCCTGAGCCGGGGGGGCGCGGGGCAGAGCGAGCCCTGAGCTGGCCTGTGCCGCTTACCTTGGGCAAGTGTTTCATGACGCACATCACCACCGGCTGCAAGGACGGCATCTTCACCAAGGAAAAGCTCTTTTCCAGGAGGTCCTCCAGTTTCTTGTACCTGGAAAGACTCCCTTTCTGAGCACAGCAGCTGCCCCCGTGCCCCCGCAGCCGCCGGGTCAGGGGACGGGTCTCCATGCGCGGGGGCCCGCCGCGGAGCAGGGCCGTGCGGCCCGGGGGTCAGCGCCGCGGCTGGGCCCGGAGGAGGGCTGCGCGTCTCACCGGCCCACCCACCTCTCCTCGGCCTTGCCCTCCGAGGCGATGGCCGACACGCGCTCCAGCAGCTTGTCCCGCAGCTCGTCGAACACCGACTGGTGGAACTCCAGCCGCGGCGTCCCGTGCAGGTCCAGGAACGGCAGGGCGGACTGCAGGGAGGGCAGCAGCACGCCATTCTCCGTCTGGGGAAACAGGCGGCCGTGTGCGCGGGGTCGGCTGCGCCTCCCGGGGCGCGGGGCGACCCCAGGACGCTCGGCGCGGCCGGTGCGAGCACGCCCCCCGCAGCCCCCCGCAGCCCCCCGCAGCCCCCCGCAGCCGGCCGCCGCACCTGGAACTGCTCGATGGCCTTGAGCGGCTCCGTGCAGTTGGTCAGCGTCTCCTTCAGGTCCTCGCCGTTGGCCACGCCCAGGTCCTGCAGCCCCGCGAACATGGCCGAGGCCGCGGCCCCCGCGCGGCCCGGCGCCCCATCCCCGCCGCGCTCCCCCGGCGCCGCCGCGCCCGCCGCAGGCCCCCCCGGCGTCCGCTCGCTCGGGCCTCGGGGGCCACCCGCGCTCCGCTCCCCGGCGCCCTCCAGCTCCGCCAGGTCCCGCCGGCAGCGCGGCTCCGCCGGGGCCGCGGCCGCCCACTTCCGTCCCGCGAGGCCGCGTCCTCCGGCCTAACGGTCCCCCGGCCAAACAGTCCCCCGGAAACGCCGCCGCCGGCGCGCAGAGGTTCCTGGGAGCGAGCGCGCGCTGAGGCCGAGCGCCCCGCCCCGCCCCCTGCGCCGCGGCCCGCCCCCTGCGCCGCGGCCCGCCCCCCAGGGAGGCTCCCCGCCGCGGGCGTTCGCGCGGGTCTCCCGCTGGGCCGCGTGCGTGCGCTGCGCGTGACCTTATCTTCGGGCTCGGGGTCCTCGAGGGGCACGGCGGCGCGCTGCGGGGCGCCGGGAGTGCGGGACCCGGGAAGGGGGCTGCCGGCGGGGTCGGAACTGGGATTTTGACCACGTGTGCTTTAATCACGGAAAGTCCCGCGAGCAGCCTGTGAGATCAGCCTTTCGACGCTGACGGTATTTCGGCTTCAAGGAGAGCAGTCCGCCCTCGCTGCCCCCGCCCCCGGGCCGCACCGGGTGCACGACCCTCTCCGTCCCTGGAACTCGGCTCCCTCCTTGCCCGACAGAGACGGGGAAGAGGCTGCGGCGCAAGGTTGTCACGAAGACTAAACTCTACCGCGTGCTTCCGGAGGCGCCTAGCAGAGACCCACTGGAGACCTGGGGGACAGAGTGAGATCGGGACAAGGACATGTGTCTTCGCTCTCATCACGGTGAACATCCAAGCCCCAGGCTAACCCAAGGTGGGTAGCCCTCAGGCTGACTCGTCCATCGTGACACACTGCGAATTCAAGGCTCAGGTTTTATGGTGTCCCTTGTCCCTTGCAATGCAAGAAGCTCGCACACAGTGAGTGGGCACCGCCTAGTGGGCACTCTCCTTGGGCTCCTCTTTGCTACGTGTACAAGCCCCTGGACCCAGCATTCAGCGCTCTGCGGCCTCTCAGCTCACCAGCTCACCTCCTCCCCTCTAAACAGCCCCATATCCTCCCAGGTTTGGCCACACCAAATATCACACCCTCTCCCTTTTTGTGTGCATTGTCTTCTGAGGTTCATCCTGCTGGAAATTCTCTTCCTACTGCCCAGCAAACTCTTGGTCATCTTTAAAAGTCACTTCCCCTGCTACCTCCTCCAGGAAGCCCTCCCTCTTCAGCCCAGCTGGAGGGCAGTGCTCCTTCCTGCTGGTCCCACTCCTGACTTTGAGCCCTGGGGGTTGCTTTCCACCCCCTTCCCCCTGAGTCAAGCTCCCAAGGCCAGGCCTTCTACGGCTCTGCCTCTGTTGCCTGCGGGCTGAGCTGGTCAGCCCAGGGCCTAAGGATGGCCATCTGCCATGCCACTGCTCTAATTCCCGGGGATGCTGGGGCTCAACGTCTGAAGTTGAGCCCTAGAGGAGGTGACAGGTAAATTGCACTCGGACTCCCTGGGCTTTGGCCTCTCTGCGGGATACAATGACGTCCACACCACAGCATCAACTGTTGCAGTGCCTTTTTGAAGGGGTCAGGCTCTGGCCCACCACATGGGTGGCACAGGAAGGACCCCTGGAGGAACTGGTGCAGGGACAGGAGCCACCCCCAGCTGCAGGTGAGGCCCTTAAGGGAGGCAATCTTGGCGACAACCCCTGGGTAGAAAGGTAGGCTGCTCCTGTGGGCAGAGACAGGGCCCTAACAAGTGAAGGCCCAGGAAGTCTGCTGGCTGTGGTATGGCCTGCACACCCCTGGGCAAGTTCACAGGGTCATTGGGCAGGAGCCGAAGAAGTGGGGAACCAGCTGGTCCTCTGCACCCTCCCTGGTCACTGGGCAGGCCGAGCTCACCTCAAGATGACAGCTGATCCTTGGGTACACTGACAGCTTGACCAGTCCCCTGGGTAGCACAGCTGGGTGAAGGTGTCTTGTATTGCCCACAGGGCCCCCTCCCATGCAGTCCCCAGCCAGGAAGTCCCAGGCTGCCACCCCACCCGCCCTAGAGAAGAGGGCACCAAAGGGGAAGCAGAGGGAGACCCCTGGGCAAGGAAAACCAAACATGACGGGTTGGCAGCAGGCCACATCCGTCGAGCACACAACAGAGTCGGGAAGATCCTACAGCATCTCTGTATTGGGTGGGGGGTAGATGGGTTTCAGGCTGGACCATCCTCAATGTCTGCAGCTCACAGAGGGGTTGGCCGGCCAGGAGGGTGGGTCAGAGGCACCCACAGTCAAAAGGCCCAGCTGGAGGCCCTCAGTTCCAGGCAGGCCTGGGAAGGCCCCCAAGGAAACCAGGGTTTTGTGAATAACCAGGTGGCCGGCTGTGCCGAGGAGGCGCTACAGAGCGCAGAAGGGTCCCGTGTCATGGCGCTTGGGTCTTCGGACACCCTGGATCACCACTCCCGGCGCGGCGGGGAAGCGCGAGTTAGAGCAACCCTCCACGTGGTAGGCAGCTGGGCCGGGACCGCGGGCTGCAGGGAGAAGGTGGAGCCCACCTAGGCTACAGCGCCAGCGGCCGCGCAGCTCGCAGCTCCCCGCAGGCTGAGTCCCCACCCCTGGCCCCGGCCTGGCCTCCTCTCTCGGAGGTCTCCTCACTGGAACTGAGCCAGGAGGAGAACGCAGGTGAGCGGCTCATGGAGAAGGCGGGCGGGCGCGGGTTCTGCAGGCGGCAGCCAGGAAGGATGTCGTAGGTGTTGGGGCCGGGAAGCTTCTCGCCCCGCGGGGCCTGTGGAGGGCCCTGAAGCTGGGGCTGGGGACGGTGACCCGCACCCCCGGCCCGCGGCAGCCCCGGGCGGGCGGGGGCCTCAACTGTCTTGGAAGCGGGGCGGCGGGCCCCAAAGCTGAAGGCCGGGAAGGCAGGCCGGCTGAGTGGCTGGTAGTCGGCGGGTGATGGCCACTGCGGGGAAAGGGGCTGCTGCAGCACCCACCGCCCCCGCCGGCCCCGCCGGCCCCGCCCCTCCCCGGCCCCCTCCATCCCGCCCCGCAGCCCCGCCCCCTCCTCCCGGCCACACCCCCGCAGGCCCCGCCCCTTCCCGCCCCCTCCTCCCGGCCGCACCCCGCAGGCCCCGCCCCTCCCCGGCCCCCTCCGTCCCTCCCCGCAGCCCCGTCCCCTCCTCCCCGCCGCACCCCGCAGGCCCCGCCCCTCCAGCCCGCCCCCTCCTCCCGGCTGCACCCCGCAGGCCCCGCCCCTCCCCGGCCCCGCCTCCTCTTCCCGGCTTGCACACCGCGGGCCCCGCCCCTCCCCGGCCCCCTCCTCCCCGCCGCACCCCGCAGGCCCCGCCCCTCCAGCCCGCCCCCTCCTCCCGACTGCACCCCGCAGGCCCCGCCCCTCCCCGGCCCCGCCTCCTCCTCCCGGCTGCACACCGCGGGCCCCGCCCCTCCCCGGCCCCCTCCTCCCGGCCGCACCCCGCCGGCCCCGCCCCTCCCCGGGCCCCTCCCACCCGCCCCGCAGGCCCCGCCCCTCCCCGGCCCCCCTCCAGGCCGCCCCCGCAGGACCCGGCGGGCGGGCCCTCCACCTTTCGCTCTTGGTTAAAGTCGGCCTTCTGCGTGAAGGGGCTTTCGCTCTGGAACCACAAGGTCTGCCACGCCCTGCGACCACCGCCCTCTGCAGCAGCCGCAGCGTGGTTGGGGGGCAGGGAAGGCCGGCGGCCGGAGCCCCCCTTCCCGGGGCAGGGGGCGGGCGTGGGGAGGGGACACGCACCGCGGGTGCGGAGCCTGCGGCCGATGCTGAAGTGGGGATGCGGGGAGGGCTCGCGCGCGGAAGCGGCCGGCGCCGGGTACTTGGCGGGGCCGGGGGTCTGCAGGTCGGTCACGATGGGTGGGCGTCGTTCCAGCCCTGGGAGGAAGCAAGCTCCGGGCCTGGGGACTCAGCGGGCGCCTCCCCAGCCCTGCCCGCCTCCCCAGACCGGACTGAGGTGGGGGGGAGCCGGGACCCTTACTCACACAGCTCCCTCCGGTTCTGGGCGCAGGTAGGCGGGTGCTCCTGGAGGAAGCCCGGTTCCATCCTGAGGCCGGCCGGGAGCTCCTGCCCTCCCGGGGGCCGCACCTCCCCGGCGGCCCCTGGCTGGGGGCCCCACAAGAACACCCTAGCCTTGAGCCTACAAGGGAGAGGGGGGAGCGCTGTCACCCAGCCCAACGGCCGTCCCGTCCGGGCGGCTCCCCCAGCACCCCCAGCTCCGGGAGAAGTTACCGGGCTGGCCCAAGTGGCCTCTGCCTCAGGGAACCATGAGTCCAGTGCTGGCCTCCACTGATGTAAAAATTCGCCAGGAATTTCACAGCTTTCTGGTCAAAATTCATTGCCAAAGTATCTGGCTCTCTTCTGCAGGGACATCTCAGAGCTCTGTGACCTCATTAACCAGCCATGAGCAACCCCTGCCTCAGTTGCCAGGAACTCCCTTGGGAAGGAACATTGCCCAGCCCTGGAGGGGCTGCTACCGTGGGCCCCTCACAGAGACCCCTCCCCTGGCCGGCCAGGTGGGTCACTCTGGTGTCAGCCTCAGCCCGGGGGACCCCTAGTCTGCCCCAGTGACTTCTGGCCTGGCCTCCTTTCCACTCTTCTCCCCTTCGTTATCCCAACCCCTCTCCTCCCCTAGAATCGGGGGTCTCTTGGACGGCCGGGGTCCGCTTCAGCAGGGCTTCTGGGAGGACCGGGGCCTCTGCACAGGACTGAGCCGTGCGGGGGCCATCCAGGATGAGGAGGGGAGGGTGGAGGGACCCAGGAAAACTCCCTGGAGGAGGAGCCCCTGCGGGAAACCCAGCCCTCAGAAAAGCAAAGCAATGGGAGGAGGGTCTGGGTGGGCCCTGCTGACCCTAGAGGCAGTCCGGGGACTGGAGCTGCCCGGTGGCCTAGGGAGGGCTGAGGTATGGGGGCTCGTCTTCTGCTTAGTTGCACAGAGGCTGGAAGGTGTCATAGATGAATGGGGCTGCCCAGGCCCCAGTGTGAAGGAGTAACGAGCGCACGTGAGAGAGAGCCCGCGTGAGCACCGGGGCCCTTGCTGTGCCCTTTGCAACTGACTAGCCTGCTAGCCCTAGGCCTGGTCTTGACCTTACCCATGCCAGCAGGGCCCAGCCAAGAACAGCTCGTCCTCCAGACCTCCCCCCACCGAGTCTCTGCCGATCTCTCCCAGCCAGTACCGACCCTGCCTGGCCTCGGGAGGCGCTCCGGATAGATGGAAGGAGGGAGGCACAGAAACTACCTTCAGGAAACACGGGGTTCACGACGGTGAGGGGCTCACGGCCTGTGCTCCGGGCCCCTCCCTGGTGCACGGTGTTCTGCAGGGGCAGCTCTCGCGACAAAGCCGCCTTCACTGGACATTTGAGATACTGTGATGGCTGACCTCACACAGACGTCCTCAGCCACCTCTCCGTGGGTTCCTGTGAGCAAAAGCGGCCCATCCAAGTAGGTAACATTCGGTAAGGACTTGACCCGAATCCCCTCGCTGCTTTCCGGACAGCGCCCGTGGCCTTGCTGGAGGGAGCATCGTGCACCCCTGCTATCAGCGTTGGTGTGAGGTTCGACCTTGGGTCTGTTTCCTGACTGTGGGTTCTTTTGTTAAGGTGTCCACATTCCATGTTCCTACCCCAGTGTTGATTTTTCTTGTTTTTGTGAGGTTTTGACAATGATAGCATATCTCGGCCTAAATTTGTTGCAATCTTTTTTTCCCCTTTTTTTTTCCCCTTTTTTTCATAGTCCGCCTTTTCGCAGTTTTTTGTGTTTTCTGACCCGTCTTTTCCTTTGATACTTTCCTTTGTTTTTATAGTTAAGAAGTCATCCCTATACAAAAAAATAAAATCAGTTATCGTTTGAAGGGGAAAAAAATACCCACTTCCGGGGAAAGACTCCAGAACAGAGTTCCAAGAGCCCTGAGGCGCAGACACCTGCCCTGAGGCCTCCCACGATGCCCAAGAAGCTTTCAAGGGCCTCTGATCTGAGGAGAGCGCTTGGGTGCGGGGAGCAAGAGTCCAGGCCCAATCCCATCCTACCCTTCCCGGCAGGGCTGTCCCCAGTTCTCCGAGCTCCCCCGGTCCTGAGGCTGACCCTCCCAGCCTGTTGCCTGTCTGGGCCTCGGAGTTCCACCGGTAACATGGGAGCACTCACAGGGTTAAGGGAGGGTCCTGGACCCGGGCGGGCCCAACAATGGCAGGCCCCTTCACAATGGTTTCCAGGCAACAGGTTTCCTTTCTTTGAGGGAAGGGAGTCAGACGTGGAAAGGGGCAGGAGCCAAAGGTGCTCTTGAGGCAAGATGGCAGCTACTCAGAAACACAACCTCTTCACGCCAGAACCTCACTACATCCCTGGGTGAGTGCTGGAGGAGGCGGGGGTCTGCAAAGGGTGGGGGAGTGGGGCTGGGGCCACAAGGCTCAAGGCCACCTGTGAAGAGAGCACCAGAGCCCGTGTCTGGGGAGAGGAGATGAGGCCCGAGGGCCCCGGAGGGGCCCTGGTCAGGGCTGCCGAGGCCCCCGCCTCCCCTCCCTGCTGGCCCTGTGCTGAGAGCCCCACCAGATGTCCCACATGCCTGTGAGGAGCGGGACACCAGGGACGGCCCGACAGCTGGCGGAGGCTGGCTGCATCCACCCCGGATACCGCCTGGAGTGCTGCATGTCTTAGAGACACAAGCCTTCGGAGCAGGCTGACTGGCGGGACACCAGGCCACCACACTAGGTGCCCTAACGGAGAAACAAAAAGGGAGCCCCCCACGGCGTATGATGCACGCTCCTCCGTGCAAGCGGGTCCCTGGGAAGGAAGGGCGGCTGCAAGGAGTCAGGCCCCACTTTTCTCAGTGGTTCTAGGGGAAACGCTGGGCCAGGCGACAAGGGACGGGCTCTCACCCTCCGGGCCCTAGCCCTGCTTAGCTCTCAGACTAGCCATTCTGCGTTCACTCTGGCGGTTTTTTCAGAACTACTCGCTCAGCGCCTGCTTTGGCAGCACATGTACAAAACCACTCGCTCTACTGGGGTGATCGTACTGGCCCCAGGGCTCACCCCCTTTGGGGCTTGCACAGTGATGCCCATGCTACATCTCAACGGTCACCTCCTCCCAGCAGCCCTCCTGCCTGCCTCTCAAGTCCTGGGCAAAAGTCTCGGACAAATCCCTGCAACACTTCCCCAGTGGGACCACCTTGTGTAGACTGGGCTGTGCCTCAGTCCAGGCCCGGACCCTGTCACTTCCCTGGGAATGCGTCGAGGGGGCGGAGTTTCCTGCTCCCTCCATCTTAAGCTCCTGGCCTGAGGAGGGCCAGGCAGAGGGTAGGTGGCAACCTGATGGCGGGGAGGACAGTGCATCTCACCTGCGGGCCCGGCCTGGTCTCGGTGCTTGGTCTGTGCCGCCCGTCCGTGCCGCAGGAGCCTCAGAAGGCCGGGGCTCCCGGGGCTGCCGTTGCGCAGTTGGCCCGGTCCGGCGGCTCTGCCCCTGGCTGCGGGCCGGCTCCACACCCTGCGCACGGGGGCCTGCCTCCCCCTCCTCTTCCCTCTGCAGCTACGCGGGGTTCTATCCGCAGCTGCGCTATCAGGTGGGGAACACCTATGGGCGCACCACAGCACAGCTGCTCACAGACCCCAGTGTACAGAAGAGCCCCTGCTCCGTGCTGTCCCCCATATCCAAGCCCAAGTTCATCGAGGACTTCAGCAAGCCCAAGCCACCTTGGATGCCCTGCCGAGACCTGACTGAGCCCTATGTCCCCCACTACACCGGTGAGCTGCCCGCCCACCAGTCCTGCCGGCCCCAGGCTCGGCCTCCCGCCTGTTGTCACTCATACCCACCCTGTCCGCACAGGTCTGAAGCCCTACAAGAACTTTGAGATCCTAGGCCGGTTCCCACCCCAGGAGGGGAACGCCCAGAGGGGGCCGCAGGGGGTAGAGAGCACATCCAGGCAGGTCCTGCTGCCTGCGGGCTTCATGCCCTATGCCCCCTACCCCCCATGCCCACCAGGCAGGAAGGGGGGCTCCAGAGACTTTGGACACCCAGGCCTGCGGCTGGCATACGGAGAGGAGGGCTGGAAGAGCACCACCCCTGTCCCCGAGGCCCTTGGGCGGGACCAGGTAACAGGGAAAGGTGCGGGACCGAGGCTCATTCAGCCAGACCCAGCTGGGGGCTGCGGGAGTGACTGGCTCCCCTCTGGCCCTAGCTGTACCACTGCAGGAGGGATGAATACCCACCCCCCGCTCAGCGGCAGGAGACCCTAGACGTGGGCAGTTTCCACCGGCTGCCGCAGCTCGACCACCCAAACCTGATCCAACGCAAAGCCATCTCAGGTCGGTGCCCGGGAACTGCGTATGAGAACGCTCACTGCTCCCCGCTCCCCAAGCACTGCAAGACTCCCGAGGCCCAGGCACCAGGAGAGTGAGGGCGAGTGAGAACTGCCTAGAGGTCTACCCCCAGCCCTGAGAACAGTCCTTAACAAGGCCGGAAGCCCCTGGTCACCCGTGGCTGCCTGCCCCAACAGGCAACTGATGACGTTTAGGGAAGGGAAGGAGTCCCGACGGGCGTCCCTGGCACAGCTGGGAGCAGGTGGGTGTGCCCCAGGGAAGGCAGGCGGGAGCCGGGGCAGCACCCTGACCACCCCCTCTCCTAGGTTATGCTGGCTTTGTCCCCCGGTTTGCCTGGGTGATGGGGGTGAACTACCGTGACGGTGTCGCACAGGCCATGGATGAGTTCAGCAAGAACCAGGTATGAGGCCGCCACCCCCAGCCCGTTCGCCAGTTCGCCAGTGCCCCAGTGCCCAGCCCAGCCCAGCCCAGCCCGCACGGTGGAATCCACTCCTCAGGGCAGGCAGGAGCAGGGCCGAGGCTCAGCTAGCCTCCCTGGAGGGGGCTGTGAAGGGCAGCCCTTAGGGGCCCCGGGGAGGAGGCTGCTTCTCCCCTGCATCTGCCTCCTCCGTGCTTGCGTCTGCACGGTGGGGAGCGGGTGAGACGGAAGGGGCACCTGAGCAGTAAGAACCCAGCCCACCCCACCCCACCCCCGTGAGCTTGTTTACTGGTTATGAGCCAGGAAAGGCCGAACATGTCAGCAGCTGCCTGTTTCCGCAGTTCCTGTTCAGAAACCCCATCTGTGCCCTGGGGGAGCGGCTGCCCCAAACACACTGGCCTGGTGACACCATCTACAGCAGCCAGGGCCTGATCCCCTTCTACATGGGCTTCATACCGTGTGAGTGCGCAGCGGGCTCCTCGCCTACCTCCTTGGCAAGGTTGCAGTGACCAGGCCGCTCTAGGGATGAGCTGGATGACCGGGGCTCCCCCCTGCCCCTGCTGTACCACTGGCACAGGGCCAGCTATACGGCCCCAGGGTTCCACCCATCCTCTCATCTCCGGTGTAGAAGGGGCTCACCTCTCCCCGAACCCAAAGCCACAGGCACACAGAGGCCAGCTGCGTCCAGAACCACGCTAGCCCTCCAGAGGTTCAGTGTGCACAGGCCGGGTGGGCAGGAGGCAGGTGCCCAGGGCAGCTGGAGCCCGGGTGCACATCAAGGCCCGGGGCTCAGCTGCAGCCTTGCCCCCGCAGCCATGCAGGACAACTACGCGCTGACCTTCGGCAACAGTACCCGCAAGGCGTACCGGAAGGAACTGGAGAGGCGACACCAGACACTATGAAAATGCTTTAATGGTGGCGTCTGGACAGCAACGTGACGTCAAGACAGGAAGGAGAGCACGTGCACACAAAGAACAGGTCGTGAGTGAATAAAGCGTTCACACCGCTTCCAACCGCTTCACCAGGTGACGGCTCTAGGCCACCTCCTCCTCGGCCTCCTCCTCGAACTCGCCCTCCTCCTCGGCCGTGGCGTCCTGGTACTGCTGGTACTCGGACACCAGGTCGTTCATGTTGCTCTCGGCCTCGGTGAACTCCATCTCGTCCATGCCCTCGCCCGTGTACCAGTGCAGGAAGGCCTTGCGCCGGAACATGGCCGTGAACTGCTCCGAGATGCGCTTGAACAGCTCCTGGATGGCCGTGCTGTTGCCGATGAAGGTGGCCGACATCTTGAGCCCCCGCGGCGGGATGTCGCACACGGCCGTCTTCACGTTGTTGGGGATCCACTCCACGAAGTAGCTGCTGTTCTTGTTTTGGACGTTCAGCATCTGCTCGTCCACCTCCTTCATGGACATGCGGCCCCTGAATACTGCGGCCACAGTCAGGTAGCGGCCGTGGCGGGGGTCGCAGGCGGCCATCATGTTCTTGGCGTCGAACATCTGCTGGGTGAGCTCGGGCACCGTCAGGGCCCGGTACTGCTGGCTGCCCCGGCTGGTGAGCGGCGCGAAGCCGGGCATGAAGAAGTGCAGGCGGGGAAAGGGCACCATGTTCACGGCCAGCTTGCGCAGGTCAGCATTGAGCTGGCCCGGGAAGCGCAGGCAGGTGGTGACCCCACTCATGGTGGCCGACACCAGGTGGTTGAGGTCCCCATAGGTGGGTGTGGTCAGTTTGAGGGTTCTGAAGCAGATGTCGTAGAGGGCCTCGTTATCAATGCAGTAGGTTTCATCTGTGTTTTCTACAAGTTGGTGGACCGAGAGAGTGGCGTTATAGGGCTCCACCACCGTGTCCGACACCTTGGGCGAGGGCACCACACTGAACGTGTTCATGATCCTGTCTGGGTACTCCTCCCGGATCTTGCTGATGAGGAGGGTACCCATCCCAGACCCGGTCCCCCCACCCAGGGAGTGGGTCAGCTGGAAGCCCTGCAGGCAGTCACAGCTCTCAGCCTCCTTCCTCACAACATCCAACACCGAGTCGACCAGCTCCGCGCCTTCCGTGTAGTGCCCCTTGGCCCAGTTGTTCCCAGCACCGCTCTGACCTGGAAGAGGACAGCCAGTCTCACTCTGCTGGGCACGCGGCCACCACTGGCCACCTGTGCCAAAAAGCCCAAGTAACGTAGCACGAGGAGACACACACAGCTCAGCCTGCGGGCAGACCGAGGGGACCCCCCCCAACACGGATGAAGCGGTAACCCGCTCGTCTGAAACTTAAACTAGGGATCAAGCAAGACGGCCTAACAGGGAGCCAGCCCCCCCACAGGCAGCCCCTGCCAATTCTCAAGGACGAGAGGCGACAAGCACAGCTTCCCGATGCGGCCACCTCCGTGTCTGCAGCAGGCAACACGCGCCCGCTCTGGCCCTGCTGGGGGACAGCTGGGCCTCCCTCCCAAAGCGGCTTTAGAAGATTGAGCCTCTCCAGGGAGAGGAGGTGTCCAGGGGCGTGAGCTTCTGCCTGGGGAGGGCAGAATGGATCAGCACCTCAGCTCTGCGCCGCTGACGGCGCTGACCTTGGGCACCCCTTGACCTCTAGGCCGCCCTGGCTCTCGGACAGCGCCCAGCCCCCATCCCGAGGCTCACCGAAAACGAAATTGTCTGGCCTGAAGATTTGCCCGAAGGGTCCCGAGCGCACGGAGTCCATGGTGCCCGGCTCCAGGTCCACGAGCACAGCGCGGGGCACGTACTTGCCGCCTGGGGCGAGTGGGGGAAGGGGGGAAGAGGACGTCAGCGGGGCCAGGGCCGCGGGAAGGCAGGAAGGCGCCGGGGAAGGGGCGTGGTGTCTCACCGGTGGCCTCGTTGTAGTACACGTTGATCCGCTCCAGCTGCAGGTCGCTGTCGCCATGGTAAGTGCCGGTAGGATCGATGCCGTGCTCGTCGCTGATCACCTCCCAGAACTGCGAGGGACGCGGGCGGGCCGGGCCGGGGCTGAGTCACGCCGGCGGGGCCCCGAGCCGGCCCCGCCCCGGATGGGCGCGGCCCTCCCCTCCCCCCACGCCGCCGCCGCCGCCGCCGCCGCCGAGGCCAGGGCAGGTCCGTCCCCAGGGGCCCGCGCCGCCGCCCCGGCCCCGACCCCGCGCCGGGCCGCAATGCGGGTGGCCACCCGCCCACCCGCCCGCCCGCTGCCGCCATCTTTCCTGCCGCCCGCGCGCCCGCCCGGGACAGTCGGGCCAGGCCCCAGGCGCCCCACTGCCCACCTTGGCGCCGATCTGGTTGCCGCACTGGCCGGCCTGCAGGTGCACGATCTCCCTCATGGCGGCGGCGGCGGCGGCGCTGGCGGAAGGACGGACGCGAGAGCCAAGGAACGGGCGCGCAGAGTGCTACAACCGACGCTCCGCCAACGCTTATATACCCGCAGCGCCCGCCCCCGCCCGCTTCCTATTGGGCTGCCAGGACGAGGCTGGCAAGCTTCCTGGTCTGACTGGCTGCATTTCCTGTCAATCCTGCCGCCTAACGCCCACCTTCCCAACGCCGTTCGCTTCTTATTGGTCCGCTTCGGCCTCCGCTCTCCCTATCAAAACCCCCTCCCTCGCGCCGCAGCGCTCTGCCCATTGGCTGTTTCAAATGATTGATTTGCGCCTTCATTGGCTGGCTCGGGAGAGCACGCCGACCGAGGGCCGGCGTCCTGGTAACCGCCGCAGTGCCGCGGGGACGCGCGCGGGCGGGGGGGGGCGGGCCTCCCGGGAGGTAGGGGGGGCCGGGCCGGGGGGCTGGGGGTGCGCAGCTCGGGGTCGGCGCCCCGATAAATGCGGGCGGGGCGGGGCGCGCACGCGAGCTGGAGACTCTGCAGCCCCGGCCCGCCGAGCGCCTTCCCCGGGGTGGTTGCCCGGGACCCGAGGGCACGGAACGAGGGGTCGGGCCCACCCCGCGGGGGCTCGGCGCGGAGGAGGGGGCGGGGCGGGGGGTCCCCTGCTGCCCCCTCGGTCCGCACGCCCGCCCGCCGCGGGGGCGGTCGGGTGAGGGAGCACGTGGGGCCGCTGTCCCCGGGGCCCCGGGAGGGCGGGGAGGGGCGGGGGCCTCCCGGCTGCCGCGCGCTTGTTGTGGCGACGGCGCTGGCTGCGCGCCGGTCGCCTGGTGCCCCGGCCCCGAGAGCGCCCGAGCCGCGTGGGGACGCGCCCCCGGCCTCCGGCCCCTGTGCCTGCCCCGCGGCCGCCCTGCGCCGACAAATGCCCTTTTCGCCGGTGCGGGCGGGGGTCCGGGAAGGGACGCGGCTCCGCGGCCTGCGGTCGCACGTCCAGTCCGCCGCTTCCGAGACTGCCCCGTGCGTTTCTGTCACGCCCTTGCGTCTGCCGGGAGCGGCGTCCCTTGCTGCGGCCGCTGCGGTCTCAGCAGAGTCCAGTTTTCTCGGCTTCTTGCCCCGTGGGTGGTGGGGGCAGTGCCTGGGTGCCCTCTCCGGGTCCTGCCCTCCCCTCCGTGCGGCGGCGGGAGCGCGCAGCGCGGTCTGAAGGCGCGTTACCGGCCCAGCGCAGGGTCGGGACGGAGTCGGTGCACCGGGCGTTGAGTCCCCGGGAGAGGGGTCTGCCGCGCGGCTCCGGGACTGCAGTGCTGGCCCCCGCGGTGAGTCAGCGCGGCCCGGTGCCCGCCGGCCAGCGGGGCCTTAGGGGGCCGGCCCCCTCCCGCCCACACCTGTGCGGGAAGGTGGGGTCTTCCCCGGCCGGCAGGTGCACAGGCATCCCAGGATGGCTTCCTCCCCGCGCCCGCAAAGTGGCTGAGCTGGCCAGGCAGCCCCCGGCAGGGCAGGGCTCCGCTCTGCGGCGGTCGTAAGTCACACATCACACATCGGCGGCGGAGCCGGAGAAGCTCCATGTTTCCCCAGTGCGTCCATGAGGTGTTTGTCGGAGGCTTCTCGGCTCACCCGCTACCCCAGGCTGTGTGGCCACAGGTCCCCACTTTCTGCCTAGGTGTGAGCCCAAGAGCTCTGAGACACCAGGTTGTCCACCCTGACCCTCCCATGGCCTCAGGGACCTGGACCGTGAGAACAAGACCGCAGACGTCTCCCTGCGGCCCTCAGGCGTGAGCCCAAGGAGCACAGTGGCTGTGGCTGCACAGGGCTGGTGGGGGAAGGCCCTGCAGACCCCCACCCTGAGCCGAGGTGCTCCTGCCACAGTGTGGGAGCTGGGCCTGCGTAGGGCAGGAGGGCCAGCCCCAGTGGCCTGGGCCCAGTGGGGGCCTGTGACCAGGAGGGATGCAGGGCAGAGGGGGCCAGACATGCAGGGAAGCCCAGGCTGGGGCCGTGGGAGTGCTGGGCACCTGGGCACCTGGGCACCTGGCCCTCCCGCCCCAGCCTGCAGCTGTTGGCGGCTTCCACAAACGCAGGCTCTGTTTACTGGTGGCCATGGTCCCAGCGGGAGGGTGCCTTACCGCCAGGCAGGGGCAGCAGGCAGACAGTCATTCTCGGCCTCAAAGGACCCGCAGTCAGCTTTTGTGGGCGGCCTCACCCGCCCCGGAAGGAGGGGTGCATGGGGTACTTTCTTCCCCTCCCTCTGTGTCACCACTGTAGGGAGGGCAAGCTCCCCACCGGTCTCACCAAGGAATTAGCCAGGCCCAGCCCCACTTCAGGGAACTTCCATCCGTGGGACCAGGAGGCTGATGTGTCCCTCCACTCCACGCCGGGGAATGTCCTGAGGTCATAGAAGTCGGTTTGCTGGGGGGAGGGGGTAGTGGTGCAAGCTGGAGGGTGTGAGCCTGCCCCTGGGTCTTGCTTCTATGAGCCCCAGACAGGTAGCTAACTCCCTTGGTAGCCGGGCAGGGAACCCCAGACTTAGAAGTCCTGGAAGCTTGCTGGGGGAGGACAGGGGACATGGAAAGGGAGCGGACTGAGAGGACCTGGGGGACATAGGGGGTCTGAGGGGACTGAGGGCTGGGAGTTCTGAGGGGAATGAAGACAGGACCGTGGACAAGCATTGGCCCCAGGGCTCCCCAGGCCTCCTCTCCCCACACTGGGTCTGGGTAGGCAAACCTGGAGGGCTGGGGAGGAGGTGCCCCTCTATCAGGGCAGCGTTCCCTGGACGAGGAGAAGGTGACTGCCCACAGCAGCATACTAAGAACTGGGGCCAGCTGAACCCGGGCTCAGGGTCACCTCCACCTCTGGTCTGTGGGGGGGGGTGTGCCCCTCACTGCGGGTGTTTTGGGGTTCTGGGCCGTAGACTTAATCCTACTGGAGAAGCGTCTCTCCTTGTTTTATTCTGAGGCAAGTGTGTGGCAGGAAGGCCCGGGCCGGGGTGGGGGGACGCCCAAACGGCTTCCTGGAGTTTCCTTACCTGCCGGCCGGCAGGTGAGCCCTGCGAGCACAGGGAGGGGTAAGGGGTGGGCAGGAGTCCCCGTGGGGGACGTCCTCTCAGGTGGGGAGACCGCACTCAGGCTCACCGTCTCTCACCTGATCTTCTGCCTCACGGCCGAAGGGTTTAGGGGGCATGGTGGCCTGGGACCTGGGTGGGGGCAGCTCTAGGGCTGTGCAGGACCCAGTTCCTGGGGGATCCTGCTGCGGGGGGGGGGGGCACTGAGAACCCGCTCTGCTGGGCCTGTGGCAGCCCTCCCGAGGCGTGTCACCCGGACTTGCCCTGTGCCCTGCCCATCGCAGGGGCAGTATGGCGGGGGAGCCTGGGGCCTCCGGGTCCTCACTCATCCCCCCTCACCCCTGGGGCACCCGTGGGACCCGTGAGGCTGACCCCCAGAGGGACTACCAGCACCACGTGGCTCGGAAGGTGCGTCCTCTGCGGCTGGGCGGAAGGATCCCGGCCGCGTCCGAGCACAGATTCTTCCCGAGGGATGTCTTCACGCACCAGACTGGCTGCCGCTGGGCACCTTCTGTCCCCAGAGGCTCAGGAGAGAGAACAGAGTGACAGCCTGGGACTCCAGGCTTAGCCGTGTGCGCACACCACCGGGGCTTGCAGCGGGCCCCGAGTGTTCACGGGGCGGGGGGGGGGGGTGGACAGCAGGCGCTTGTCCGCCTCCGGTTCGCTTCAGAGGCTAGTCGGGGGTCCTCTGCAGGCAGGAGAGTGAAGACCACTCGCACCTGGGTCAAAGCCTTGTTTATTTGCAAGGAAGGCAAGCCGGGTGACTCCGAAGTCGTCCGCTACCAGGATCCCCCAGGGCACCCTCCCTTCACAACTGCTGGGAGGCCAGGACCTCGGGGTTCTCATAGCAGTGGGCCTCCTTGGCAGCGGCGGGCGGCGGGCTGCACACCCTGCAGGGGCAGCAGCGGCTGACCAGGCGGTCCCAGGGCTCCAGGGAGCGGAGCCAGCGTGGGAGCCAGGCCCAGGAGCGCAGGCGGCGGGGCAGCCAGGCGGGCCGGTGCCGCTGCAGGACGTTGATCAGGACGACGAGGAGCACCAGCCCCACCAGGGGTCCCCCCACGGCAGCCAGCACCGTGCTCCCTGCCAGGGAGAGCCCAAAGGCGGCCAGGGGCAGCAGCAGGAAGCTGAGCAGCAAGTAGGCGACGGCCACCCAGCGGTAGGTGGCCGTCAGGTCCCCAAAGCGCTTGGCCAACGGGATGGGCAGCCGCAGGACGGGCACCACGTACCACAGCAGGATGCCAGCCACGTTGAAGAAGAAGTGGATGAGGGCCACCTGGAGGTCCAGAGGGCGGGCGGGGCTCAGGAGCCTGGGACCCATGGCACGCAGGTCCCCTGGAAGATACCCAAGACCCCCGCTCCTCCTCCCCACCCCCCGCCCCAGCCAGAGGGTGCTAAGTCTGAAGCCTGTTGGGGGTCCGCTTGTTGGCCTCGACGGGCCGCCTCGGAGGGTAGAGTCCCGCCAGACATGGGTACGCCTTCCAGTTCCGCCCCACTCCCCCCAGCACACCTAGCGTTTGGGAGCCCAGTCTAGCCTCCTAGTGGGGGAACCCCATCTCTAATGACGGCACACATCTGCTCCTCCCCTGGGCCGGCTTAGCTTGCCTGCACCTCATGCCTAGTGACCCCGCTCCTGCTTATCCACGAGTGGGCTTGGCCACCCAGCCCTGGGCTCTGGTCGGGCTCCCGTGGGGAGGAGGTGCAGGGCCACACGTGCAGAGAACAGAGCTCCTGCCAGGGGCTGCCGGCCTTGAGGAGTCAGTGTGGAAGGTGCAGTCCAGAGGGCTTCCTGGAGGGGGTGGACCAGGGCCCTGCACCAAGAGGGTCTGCGTGGACAGAGCAGAAGCAAAACTGCAGGAGGATGGTAGGGAGGTCTCGTGGGCAGAAGCCCAGCAGGGTCCGGACCTTCGGGAGCTGCCCCTCTCTGGGCACCGAGCCAGAGGCTGTGCAGGAGAGAAACTCAAGCCAGGGCAGCAGACCACCGAAAGGGCAACTTAGAGAGGTAATTAGCAGGGCTGAGGGGACTGGGTGTGGGGCACAGAGCTAGGGGACCAGAGGGAGGCGTCCTGGAGGCCGAACTGTGGCCGTGGGCAAGGGCAGCTTGGGGCCCCCAGCACAGGTGAGGCGGAACTCGGGCCAGAAGATGGCAGGCGGTCCCAGTAGGGACCTGTTGGGTTTAGATGGCTGTTGCAGGGGTGGGGAGTTCATCCCAGAGTTGGTGGACTGGAGGCCTTGAGGCCCCCCAGCACCAGGATGCCTTGAAGGAGCGCAGCCATCAGCCAGGGCTGAATGTGGAGGACAAGGGTTCCTCGAGGGAGTTGGGACAGGGGCTGCCAGAAAGGAGGAGCAGACAGCAGCCCAAAGCCAGAGGATCCTTGGAATGATCTGGTCCCGGGGAGGAAGAGTGGGGACATGTCCACAGGGTCCCTAGGGTTCGAGGAGGCTGCAGGTCTGATCAGGCAGCCGGAGGCGGGTCCCAGGGGAGTTGGGGCCATGGCCAAGCTGCACGCAGGGCTGGACAGGAGGGAACTGAGCCCGAGGGGAAGCCCCAGGCCTGGGGTGGGGGTGGGAGGGGCTGGGGGGTAGGGAGAGGCGAGGGAAGGCGGTACCTGGAGGGCACTGAGCAGCATGTCCGAGGGGCTGGCCAGGGCGGCCAGCAGGGCTGTGGTGGTCGTGCCAATGTTGGAGCCCAGGAAGAGAGGGTACGCCCGCTCCAGGCTGATCACCCCGACCCCTGGGGGAGCCAGGAGTCAGCGCCGGCGCCGGGCCCTCCCCCCTGGGGCCCCGGGCCCCGGGCCTGTCCCCTGTGCTCACCCATGAGCGGCACGACGGCGGCCGTGAACACGCTGCTGCTCTGGAGCACGAAGGTCAGGCCGGCGCCCACGAGGACGGCCAGGTAGCCGCTGAGCCAGCCGAACGGGAAGGGGATGTCTGCGGGGGTGGGGGCGTCACTGTCTGCCCGACCCCGCTCCCCCCCACCCCGCCCACGTCCCCACGTCCCCCGCCTGGCCGCACCCGCGTTGATGACTTTCCTCACGGCCTGGGCCACGCGGCCGCGCAGCGCGGAATTGAGCAGCTTGACGATGAGCACGAGGCAGGTGCAGAGCAGGAGCAGGGAGGCGGCCAGCAAGATGAGGCCCACGGCCGGGTCCGTGAGTGCGGTCCCCACGAACAGGTGGCGGCCTGGGATCAGGGCGGGGGTCCGTGAGCCTAGGCCAGCTTTAGGGGCAGGCAGGGACAGGGGAGGGGCCGGGGGCCTGAGGCTGGGGGCAGGGCATGGGGGGGACAGGGCTGGGGGTGCTGGGCCTGGGGGCAGGGCATGGGGGGAGACAGGGACGGGGTTGATTGGGCTGGGGGCCTGGTGTGGGGGGGACAGGGACAGGGCTGGGGCTGGGGGCGGGGTGTGGTGGGGCAGGTACAGGGCTGGGGTTGCGGGCTGGGGCCGGGGGCAGGGCGTGCGGGGCAGGGGCGGGGCGGGGGGGCCTCACAGGGCAGCTGCTCCACCACCACAGAGCTGTTGCTCTCAGGACAGGGGCTGGAGGCAGTGGGTCCGCAGTCGCTGCTGTTCCCTGAAATCTGGGGAGGTGACACAGGGCAGGCTCAGCGCCTGGGGCCCCAAGTGACCGGCAGGGTGGCGTTTGGGGTCCCAGGTGCTCACCGTCAGCTCCCTGGTACCGCACCATCGCTTGATGACGCTGCCGTTGGTGGCGTTGCCTGTGGCACTGCTTGTGATCATATCGGTGTCCAGCTGGGGGACAGAGGAGCTGTGACCACATACTGGACCCCAGGAGGCTCTCCTGGTCCTCAGGCGCCCCCAGCCCAGCCCACTATGCACCCCCAGGGAGGGCCCAGGAGGGTGCCAGGGCACCGCATCCCCCAGCCCGGACCCCGAGGCCGCAGCCACCCTCACCTGCACAATGAGGTGTGTGAGAGGCTTTGTTAGCACCTTGAGGATGTCGGGGGCCTGTCCCCCGGGCTGCAGGCTGCCTGCGCCCAGAGCCAGCCCGCTGAGCCTCTCCAGCAGGGCCGTGGCGCTCTCCAGCGGCAGCAGGACCAGCACCGTGAGCCAGTTGAAGATGCCGTGGACGGCTGAGCCTCCGAAGGCCCTGCCGCACGGAGCAGAGTGGTCAGCGGCCTCAGCCGTGGCCTGGCCGGCAGCCCCTGGCCCTCCCCTCCCTCCACTCACCTCCGAAACTCATCCCGGTCCCCTGACTGTGCCATCGAGACGAGGGTGCTGGTGATGGACGTGCCCACGTTGACGCCCATGATGATGGGCACGCATGCCTGGACGGTCAGCACTGTGGGGGTGCCGCATCAGCCTCCCGCACTCTGCCCACCCACCAGCAGCCCGAGTTGGGGGCGGGGGGAGGCACTCACGTTTGGAGGCCACCATGCTGACCACGATGGAGGAGGACGTGCTGGAGCTCTGTACCAGCACTGTGACCAGCACGCCAATGACCAGTCCTGCCACGGGGTTGGACAGCACCACGTTGTCCTTAAAGATGTCTCCGGCCATTTTGCCTGTGTCCGGGCAGAGGTGCACTTGAGGCTGTGCCCGACTGGCTGCCCGCCCCACCCCCAGACCCCCGGTCACTCACTGCTCAGCAGCTGGAAGGCAGAGCTGAGGATGTCCAGGGAGCAGATGAAAAGGTAAAGGTTGCCCAGGAGCCCACAAGCCTTGAGGAAGCCGGTGACCACCCGGAGCACCCTTCCGGCCACGCTGAGCTCTGAGAACACAGGACAGGCTGTCCTTAGCCAGCCCCGCCCTCCCTGGCACCCCTCCCGGTCCCCTTCCTCTGTCTCCTTCCAGGGCAGGGCCTGGTTCTCCCTCCTTGCCCCTCAAGGCGGGGTCTGGGTCCCTCCTCTGTTCCTTTGCACAACGGCCAAACCGACTGCCCCTGGGACCTCCCAGAAACCTAACGGTCATTAGGAGGGAGAAGGAGGGGCCGGCTGGGCGGGAGTGACTCTCATCTCCAGACATGACAGACAGCCAAGCTGAGGGAAAAGCATCCCTGGGGTGATGGCCCGCACAGTAGGTTTCTATACAGCCTGTGGAGACAAACCTCTCTCCTGCTCTCTCTTCCCAAAGACCCTCTCCACCCTCAGACCCTGGGGAAGCAGAGCCCCATTTGGCCAGTTCCCCAGCACCTACCTTTCCAGGACTGGCCAGTGTCCTTCAGCTGAGGGAGGGCCCAGGGGTCCACATCCCCCTCTTCCAAGACTGGGGCAGAACCGGAGCTCCCTGCAAGAGCCAAGGGGAAGCAGGGCCAAGGATGCTCCCGGGGGCCGGTGGTGGGCAAGGGGGTGTGGAGGGGACTATGGTATCAGTGTTCGGGGTGAGAAGCAGGAACGGGAAGCAGAGCGGGAAGGGGCCCCCGGCTTGTCCGGCCCTGACGGGAACTGTCAGGAGCCCCGCGGACTCTACGGGGGATGAGCGGGAACCCCCTCCCCACTCACACAGAACAACGAATCAGGGCTGGTTGGGTAGTCGGGGAGGCAGGCTGAGGCCTGACACCCTGGGACTCCTGGTACCTGCATTTCCTAGACTCCGGTCCACCAGGCCAACTGTGTCCAGAGTGAGGGGAGGGACCTGGCCACCCGTGAAGGAATTCGGCATGGATTTCTGGCAGGGACAGACCCAGGCCCAAGCCTGGATCTGGTGGGGGGAAAGGCAGGTCAGACATGTGTCCTCCCCTTGTCCCACCAGGTCATCCTGGGGTCCTCTAACCTGGGACCTGTCCTCCCTCCGCACCCCCGCTGGCCTTGGAGACTTCCCACTTCCTCCAGCTACAAGGGGATGGCCACAGTGACCTCCAGCAGTTGTCAGGCGAGCCCAGTCCAGTTTCGGGGGCAGAGTCGAGGGGGCCCTGGCTCCCCGGATCCCTCGCTGGTCCTGGCTGGAAGAAGACTTGGTGGGTGGCCCAGGGCACAGGGTGCCGGGTGCCGGAAGTGCCTGGGAGCAAGGAACCCAGCGACCTTCCTATCAAGTGTCATCAGGGACACTGCAGATGGTCCCAGCTTAGACTTTGGCATTTGATACCAAACGGTGACGTCTCGGCTTGATAAGGGCCGCACCCCCAGAGATGGGGGCAGGGCAAGGGGCTTGAGTGCCCCCAGCCCCCCAAGGCTCCTCTCTTCAACCCTCTGGGTCTGGACCCCCTGTCCAGTCTTCTGCCCCAGCTCCCTTCCAGGCCCCAGGGACTAGGTCCTGGGCAGCCTTCTGTCACCCCTCCCTTCTCTTTTGTCCTCAGCTCAGGAGGCTCAGGGTGGGGCCTAAGCCCTGGGCTAGGAGGTCACCCAGCCCTTGTCCTGGCGTCCCGGGCCCCCACCTGGTTCTAGAAGCTCCTACCTGTGAGGGTAGTGAGGGGGCACCTGCGGGGAGGAGACACAGGGCGGGAGCAACGGCCGGTCAAAGATCTGCTGGGCGCACACATGACCTGCTGTGTACCGAGCCCCATTAATGTTTACCCAGGACTCGAGGCCCCCAAGGGGTACCTGTCATAGCCCCAGGTGCCTGCCTTGTCCTGGTTCCACTATCACCCTGGAGCAGGCGGTCCAGACCCCCAGCCCAGCCCTCTTAGAGTGGGACTTCTCCCTGGCTGGGCTCTGCGCCAGCCCGGGGCTGTTGCAGGGGTGGGGACGGGCTCATGAGCAGACGCGGATGGGAAGTGAGTGACTGGACCCTGTACGCTGCCCGCCCAGGGTAGGATAGGATGCTGGTGTTCTGGCTGGTTGGCCTGGAGGCCCCTGGGGAAGTCCGTCCCAAGCTCTGCGGGCTTTACTGTGCTCGCCCCTACCCATCCAACCGTGGGAGGGAAGCCCTTTGCACCAGGTGGGTGGGGAGGGCTCCAGTCCCTGAAGTCGCCCAGTTCAGATCCGGGTTCAGGGCAGGGCTGGGCCCAGCAGAGCTCCCGGCGGGCTCGGCCCCAGGGGTAGGCACTTATGCTGGAGAGTGTGTGCCTCTATTGGCAAGCTAGGGGGGCAGGACCCATCCCCTAGGCCACCCTGCTGCCCAGCCCACTGCCCACCCCGCCTGGACCCACAGACTCACCCCATCTGTTCACAGGAGAATGACCCCACTGCCCTGGGGCTTGTGGGGGCCTCTCAGGCTCAGCCCCCCTCCTGCTGCCCCTGTTGGGGCAGGCATCTCCCCCTCCCCTTTGGGTCTGGTCGCCCCAGGGGGCCTGGTGGCCCACAGCACCTTGGTCTGGTTGCTGCCCACCAATCGCCGTGTGCCTGGGAGACTTTGCCCCAGAGAAGGAGGAGGTCTCTGAGTGTCCTCTCAGCAGATTCTCTTTTCTCTCCCTGTCCCGCACCCACTGCCCAGGGCAGACCCAACAGTCCCTCCCAGAGGCTTCTGAGGGACTGTGGGACAGCTCCTTTCTGGGTAGGGATGGGGACGATGCAGCCTGACTTGGGAGGGTGTCTGTGTCCGTAGCCCCCGGCCCTGCTCTGACCCCTGGGAAGGGTTTGGAAGGGTCTGTGTGGGGCTACTGTGAGGCAGCAGGGAGCCGAGGGCCAGGAAAAGGGCCCCTGTAGGGGCGGCTGTGCAGCCCTGGGCAGGCTCCCACCCTCTCTGGGCCTGGAGCTGGCCCTGCGAGGGCCCTCTCCTCGGACACCTGTCATAGCAGGGACTTTGTGCCTGCAGGAGAGCCTCCCGGAGTAGCAACCAAGGCGAGGCTGGTGCTCCCTGCGCTTTGCTGAACGAGTGATCCTCACGGGGATGCTTGGCCGGCCGAGGGTGAAGGAGGTGGTCTGTCTCTGTCCGGCTCACACCGCTGGGACTTTGTATAGGGACGGGGAGACGGCTTCCAGCATGACCAGGCACAGACTTGGCCAGACCCCGACCCCCTGGCCTGCAGCCGGAGACCCAGGGAGGCATCTTCAGAGTTGAGCCCAGGCCCAGGCTGGGTCTGCAGTGACCGCAGCAGCCTCCCCCTACACACAGTCAGCCTAGCTTGAGGCCCTGGGATCCTGGCCAAGACCGGCAGGAGGTCACCCGCTCGTCTTTGCAGAGTCTCCTAGTAGTGGGGGCACAGCCTCCAAGCTGCGGCTGCGGCCCGGGGAAGTCTGTGGAGGGCAGCCTGCCCGGTGCTCGGCTCCGGGCTGCTCTGGGCTGGCTGTGCCGCGGGTAGAGTTTCCTGGGATGGGCTGTGGGCGGCAGCTCCTCTGCCAGGGGGGCAGCCACCAGCACTCAGACCTCGGGACCGCCAGGGGCGTCCCAGCAGAGACCGCAGCAGCCCCGGGCCTGGGGGAAGTGGGGCTGGGGGCCTAGGGTGGGACAGAGCCTGGCCGGCTGCTGAGTGATGGCGGCGCTGCCCTTGAGGGGTGCAAGGGGCTCCCTGCGAGATGGCTCCCGCTCAGCCCTCACGGCCAGGAAGGCGGCCACGTCGAGGTCCAGCAGGGCCACCCCTCCCCGGGGCGTGGGTGTGCTCTGGCGGCACTGCGGGCAGGGGATCCAGCGCTGCTCGCCGGCTGGCGTGTCCAGCCGCCGCACACACGCCTGGCAGAAGGTGTGGCCGCAGTAGAGACGGTGTGGCAGGTGGCCCGCGAGGTCGTAGGCAGAGTAGCAGATGACGCAGTCACCCCGCCGGGACCCCGCAGCCGTCCCCTCCTCGGAGACCCGGGGCCTGTCTGGCTGCAGCATCCTGGGGGAGGCGTACAGGGAGCTGCAGCCCACCCGGCCTGCTACAGAGGCGGGCTTGCTTGCTTGGGGCCTGACGCCAGGACTTGGCTCCGCAAGATAGGAGCCCGGGGTTCCAGGCCGCCCCTCTCCCCAGCCTGCCTAAGCCCCAGGCCTCTCTTACCTGCATCCGCTCTGTGGGCCAGCTCTGCCCAGCGGGAGGACGCCCAGGGACTGGGAGGGGACCCAGAGCACCCTGCAGCTCCCGCCCTGGGGCTCGCATTACTGGCTGAGCACAGAGGAGTCAGCAGGGAGGCGGGGGGTGGCTGAAGGCAGGTGTGGGCTCCCCTTTCAGCCACAAAGCGCTTGCAACTGGATCCAGCAGCACCACCAACCCAGGGGAGATAAGCCCCCCCCCGTGCCCGGATGCGGCTCCATGGGTCCCCCCACGCCCAGCTTCCCAGCTCACCCTGGTCCCTCTCCCCACCTTGGCCAGCCTGGCCTGCCTCCACACCACCCCAACTCTCACACTCCCCAAGCCTGCTGGCCTTGACCTGGGGGATGCTGCTTTAACTCCCTGATCAAGCATCACCCCTTCCAGGTTACCTGCTGGGACCCCCAGCAGCTCAGAGCCCTGGGGGGTCCTCTTCTCCCCAAGCTCAACCGCAGTGTGTGTCCACGCCGATCTGTCCCAGCACCTTCCTCCTGCCTGGTCTGGGTCTGTCGCGCCCCCATTACAGGGCCACGGCCAGCCCCACGAGGTCCATGGAGGTGCTGAGGCAGGGGTATGGAGATCCCCACTCACACACCGTGCCTAGCCCTGGTCACCCCCATTAGAGGCCACCTCCCCCCCCGGCATCTGCCCAGCTATGGCTCCTGGGCCAGCACGGTCACCTTGACGGCGGGCATAGCAGAGAGGGGTGTGTCGAGATTGGTCAGGATGGGATCGGGACCCTCGCTGCTCAGCTGCGAGGAAGCCAAGAACCCGAGGGGCTCCTCCTCGGTCCTACCGCCCAGGCGGTCCGCAGCCTCCCTGACTGGTTCTGCAGGTTGCTGTGGCTGGCCTGGGTGGGGCCCTCCTCTGGTGGAGGCCGGCCATGGGGCAGGGGCCAGAAACCTGGCCCACCTGAGTGCCTGCCCGCTCAGACCAATGACACAGCCGCCCACACCCAGAGGCGGGTCTTGCCCTGTAGAGAGTCACCCTGGGTCAGGGCAGGGCTGGCACTGGGACCCGTCCATCCTGCGAGGCCAGCCCTGCTTCCTCCTCCGCTGTCCCTGCCTGGCCCTGGACATGTCAGTGTGCCCAGCGCAGGCCTTACCACTCAGTCCTTGCCCTGGCATCACAGCCTCCCCCCAGCAGTGAGACGACCCAGTGCCAAGCAGCTGGTCTCCCCCCACGCCCCCCTAGGCCGGCCGGTTGCGCTTCTCAGACAGATGGGAGATCTGTCCCCTGAGGGGTCTCCCCCGCCAGCTCCTTTCCTGCCCCCTGGCTCAGGAGGTCCGGGCCCTGGAGGCAGAACAGCGGACGGGCAGCCGGCTTGGGTGACACACGGCAGGTGTTTACGGATTGGACATTTCGTGAGGAACCAGAAAACCCCTGGGCTAAGGTAGGGCCGTGACTCATGGATGGGCAGGCCCTGGCGCTGGCTGCTTGGGCTCCTACTCCCAGAAACCTGCCAGAGCCAGGCCCACCCGCCACGGTCCTGCCAACACGGTCCTCCTCCTGAAGGCCTCTCTCAGGGCCCCACCCCAGTTCCACGTGTAGCATCCTCCTCCCGTCTGGTCCCCTGCCTGATCTGTCTCCCCGCCCTGGCCTCAGCCCTGGGGAATGCGAGACAGCTTGAACCCAGGCCCGGCTCCCCTCCCTCCAGTCCAGTCTCGGGACAGACCCAAGACCTACAGCTCAGGGTGGCTTCCCCATCGCTGAACGCCCCGCAGCGGCGGAGGCCTGTGCCGCCATCGAGCGCAGGAGCCCCTCAGGTGCGGCAGTAAAGAGCCACCAGAGCAAGGCTCACTCTGCTTTATTGCCCGGGCCGTGGGGCTCGAGGAACGTGGTCGAGGGTGTCCCTGGGGCTGCCCTCACCGCAGGGGCCCAGGATCTCCAGCAAAGGGCTAGCGCGGGGCGGTCGGCCCCCTCAGCAGGTAGATGCTCCCGTCTGGGGTGGGAGGTGGCCAATGCCCATGACAGTGGTCCGGTGGCCGCCCAAGCCACGGTGGGAGTCCCACCACGGGCCCCCCGGCCCGGCGGGTGCTGCGCTAGGAGACGACGCAGCAGCAGCAGCGGTGGCAGCGGCAGAAGCGAGGGCAGTGGCAGCAGGGGCAGCAGGGACAGCAGCAGCAGTGGTGGGCGATGTCGTCGCCGCGCCCGACGGGGGGCCGGCCGGCGTAGGTCAGTCCTGCCGGACGCTGCCCACTGCTGTAGGGGTTGCTGGGCTGTGGCCAGACCTGGTGGCCCTGGATCTGGCCAGTCCCCTTGGCCCCCTTGCCACCTTTGCTCTCTAGGGCCTCCTCGGTGGGCTGCAGGAGCCGGGTGGGCTCTGAGGGGCAGGACCCCGCAGGTAGAGGCTGCGACCCCCAGGAAGAGGAAGCCGCGTCCAGCTGCTGCCCCGGGCTGGGCCGCAGGTGAGCCCGGGGGATGCTGACCTGGGCATACGGGTTCTTGACGACCATCTCGTGCGGGTCCATGGCCCAGCCTGGCAGGGGCAGGCAGAGGAGACAAGATTGGCTCTGGGGAGGGGGACAGCTGCAGCCCGAGAGAGTGCCCATCCCTCGGAAAAGCTAGGCTGGGGAGACGCCAGAGTGCACCAGGCCTGGGCATTAGTGCGCCCACGAGTGGGGGCGAGCAGAGTGTGAGGGCCAGCGTCTCCCAGCTGCCCCCCCCCGCCCCGCGATGGGGCTGCAGATGGGCTGGGGAGGCTGAGAGAGGCCGTCTGGGCCGTGCCCATGGCTGAGCCCCAGTGCAGGGAAGCCCCTGGGCCCAGGACCCACCTGAGGTGGTGATGGCAGCAGTCTACCCTCTCGTCCTGCGGGCCAGGTCCAGTGCCTATGAGGTGAGCCACCGGCAGCTAGCTGCCTTTTCCGTCCTGGGGAGGGGCGGAGCCACGGGTGGAGCTCAAAGATGGGGTTCCCAGGATCCCAGGAGGCTCAGCCGGCACAGCAGCTACCCACCCTTCCTTCTGTGGTGGGTGGTGGCCCCCGCCGGGGCTCCAAGGGGCACGGACAGGCTGGGTGACTCAGCCTCCACGCATCTGGGGCACGTCCTCAGCCCTCCAAAGACCCACAGCTCCCCAGGAAGGAGGACCGGAGGTTAGCCGGACATCAGCCTCAGCTCCCAGGCCTGCTGGCAGTCTGGGGAACCCCAGCCATCCCTCACACACCTCAGCGCCCCTGCTTTGAGGCAGAGGACGGAGGTTCACTTCAAGCCAAGCCTCTTCCTGGCAGAGGCTTGGCTTGGCAGAGGCTTGGCTCAGAGGCGTCTGAGACCACAGACTGCTTGGAGGTTTGTGTTTTTCAACCGATAAAAATGGTTTGATTTACACACCTTGGCTACGACTATTCTTAAAAATGGCAACAAGAGGGGCTTCACTGGCAAGTGACACTTCTGGCTCATTTCTGATGTGTGTATGATGTGTGTATGGCGTGTGTATGGCGTGTGTATGGCGTGTGCATGGCGTGTGCATGGCGTGTGCATGGCGTGAGTATGGCGTGTGCATGGCGTGTGCATGGCGTGTGCATGGCGTGAGTATGGCGTGTGCATGGCGTGTGTATGGCGTGTGCATGGTGTGTGTGGCGTGTGTATGGCGTGTGTATGGCGTGTGCATGGCGTGTGCATGGCGTGTGCATGGCGTGAGTATGGCGTGAGTATGGCGTGTGCATGGCGTGTGTATGGCGTGTGCATGGTGTGTGTGGCGTGTGTATGGCGTGTGTATGGCGTGTGTATGGCGTGTGCATGGCGTGTGCATGGCGTGTGCATGGCGTGAGTATGGCGTGTGCATGGCGTGTGCATGGCGTGTGTATGGCGTGTGCATGGCGTGTGCATGGCGTGTGTATGGCGTGTGTATGGCGTGTGTATGGCGTGTGCATGGCGTGTGCATGGCGTGTGCATGGCGTGTGCATGGCGTGTGTATGGCGTGTGCATGGTGTGTGTGGCGTGTGCGTGGCGTGTGCGTGGCGTGTGCGTGGCGTGTGCGTGGCGTGTGCATGGCGTGTGCATGGCGTGAGTATGGCGTGTGTATGGCGTGTGTATGGCGTGTGCATGGCGTGTGTATGGTGTGTATGGCGTGTGCATGGCGTGTGCATGGCGTGTGCATGGTGTGTGTGGCGTGTGTGTGGCGTGTGTATGGCGTGTGTATGGCGTGTGCATGGTGTGTGTGGCGTGTGTATGGCGTGTGCATGGCGTGTGCATGGCGTGTGCATGGCGTGTGTATGGCGTGTGCATGGCGTGTGCATGGCGTGTGTATGGTGTGTGTATGGCGTGTGCGTGGCGTGTGCGTGGCGTGTGTGTGGCGTGTGCATGGCGTGTGTATGGCGTGTGCATGGCGTGTGCATGGCTTGTGCATGGCGTGTGCATGGCGTGTGTATGGTGTGTGCATGGCGTGTGCATGGCGTGTGTATGGCGTGTGCATGGTGTGTGTGGCGTGTGTATGGCGTGTGTGTGGCGTGTGCGTGGCGTGTGCATGGCGTGTGCATGGCGTGTGCATGGCGTGTGCATGGCGTGTGTATGGCGTGTGTATGGCGTGTGCATGGCGTGTGTATGGCGTGTGTATGGCGTGTGCATGGCGTGTGCATGGCGTGTGCATGGCGTGTGTATGGCGTGTGCATGGCGTGTGCATGGCGTGTGCATGGCGTGTGCATGGCGTGTGTATGGCGTGTGCATGGCGTGTGCGTGGCGTGTGCATGGCGTGTGTATGGCGTGTGTATGGCGTGTGTATGGCGTGTGCATGGCGTGTGCATGGCTTGTGCATGGCGTGTGCATGGCGTGTGTATGGTGTGTGCATGGCGTGTGCATGGCGTGTGTATGGCGTGTGCATGGTGTGTGTGGCGTGTGTATGGCGTGTGCGTGGCGTGTGCGTGGCGTGTGCGTGGCGTGTGCGTGGCGTGTGCGTGGCGTGTGTATGGCGTGTGTATGGCGTGTGCATGGCGTGTGTATGGCGTGTGTATGGCGTGTGCATGGCGTGTGTATGGCGTGTGCATGGCGTGTGCATGGCGTGTGTATGGCGTGTGCATGGCGTGTGCATGGCGTGTGTATGGCGTGTGCATGGCGTGTGCATGGCGTGTGTATGGCGTGTGCATGGCGTGTGCATGGCGTGTGCATGGCGTGTGTATGGTGTGTGCATGGCGTGTGCATGGCGTGTGCATGGCGTGTGCATGGCGTGTGTGTGGCGTGTGCATGGCGTGTGCGTGGCGTGTGCATGGCGTGTGTATGGCGTGTGTATGGCGTGTGCATGGTGTGTGTGGCGTGTGTATGGATGTATCTAAGAGAGAGAACGGATGAACGGGGGAGGGGAAGAGGGAGAAGCCGACTCCCCGCTAGGCAGGGAGCCCGATGCGGGGCCTGATCCCAGGACCCTGAGACCAGGACCTGAGCTGAAGGCACACTCTTCACCGACTGAGCGACCCAGGTGTCCCTTCTGGCTCATTTCTGAAACTGCTGTTTCCCTCTCCGGGGGAGCTCGGGGCCGGCGCGCTCCCCGCCCCACCTGCGTCTCCATCCTTGGAACGCGTTCCTCCTCCCACCTTCCTCTGTGAGGTGGCAGGTCGCACCTGCCACACAGGGTCGCCGTGTGTTGGGGTGACGGCGGATGCGAGCGTTTGGGTCTGGGCCTGGCACCGGTGATCTTCCCCCAGAGCGATGTGGGCAGTAGGGTGGGGCCGGGACCCGCACCTCCAGTCTTGGTGTGCAAGGGAACCCCGAGGAAGGGCGGGATCAAATCAGACGTGGCTCAGAGGCCAGGGTGGCCGGGGTGGCCGGGGTGGCCCGCGTAAGGCCAGTCAGACCGGTCCGGACACGAGTTCTACCGATGTAGCTCCGGGAAAGGAGGGAAGTCGGCCAGCGGCCAGGGACTTCGCAGGTGTAGGACAGACGCTCATTGCGCAGGCTCAAGAAGCCCCGCCCACTGCCCCTACAAGACTCCGCCCCTTGCTGCGAGGCGGAGGCTGGCGCATGCGCGCAACAGGCCTGGGGCTGCCGGTGAGAACTTTATTCCCCAGAAGCCTCCGCGCTCAAAGGTTTCTCTAAAGACCCGGTTCGGGGTCTGCTGGCCATGGACGGCCCGGAACTCAACCTGGGCTGCCCAGCTCTGACCCGCGGGTCTCCGGCTCCCGGGGCGCGGACTTGGGTGGGCTCGGGGAGGTGGGCCTGCATGGGGCGGGACCTCACGTCCAGGGGCGGGGCCACGGGGCAAGGGGTGGCGCCTTGTGGCCGGTGCCTCCTTGGGTGCGCGCCCAGAGGGTCGCTGGGAGGTTGAGAAGTGGGGCCCGAGGCTCGCCTCCTCGCACCGCCCTGGCCGGGGCTCTTTCAGTTGCCCCAGCTTCACGCCAGGGCCGGGAAGGCCCTCGCTGCGCGCCCTGCCGGGCACCTGCACACACCCCACAGCCCCTCTCCCTAAACGGCTTTGGAAACTGAGATCCGCGGACCCTAGGCTGAGGTCGCACAGAGCTGCAAAGTGCCCCTAGGGCCCGGGTTCGCTCCTCCAGGCTGCTTTGCCCGCGTGGGCTTCCTCACCAGGAGCGGCGGCCTCTCTGGGCTCGGCTGCCCTGAAGGACCCCTGAGCAAGGCCTCCAGCCCGGTGTAGTGGGGCCAGTACAGGGAAGAGGGGCTGATACTGTCCAGGGTCAGGCACGGGGCCCGGTGCTGGTCACGGGAATGCTGGCACGCCGTGTGGTAGCTGGAGCAGGTCAGGGGGTGGCACTGTGGAGCCCCCCCCCAAGCTGTGGTCCCCTGCCTGGTAGTTGTCACCATGTTCTCTGCTTTGTCTCTCACCTGAGGCCTCCCGCAGAGGCTACACCCCAGGGAGTCAGGGAGCCTGGCTTGAGGAGGAAGCGGAAAGGAAAGGGGCCTCTGTGCTGGGTGAGGTCCGGATAGCACAAGTATGTGACAGCAGGGCACGTGCTGGCTTGATGGGATGCCAGAAAGGGCCACCCCACCTTGGGTGCGTGTCCCCAGCGGGCTGCCCCACTGGCCTGTCCAGTTGTCCGTCTGACCTTCTGCATACCCCTCACCCCACCCGCCTGTCCAGCATTCCTGTCCTCGGAGCCCGCCCCCAATTACCGTCCAGCCTCTCCACCCACTCCTCGGGTATCTTGCTCACCCTAGTTCACGGTCACGCCGTCCCTGTCCCCGTTGAGCACAACCTGGGTGCACTTGTGAGCCAGGGGCATGAGCACTGGGGACAGTGGAAGGACAAGCAGAGACCCTGACTCCAGGGGGTGCGGGGGGGGGGCACATGGCTGTCTCCGGGTGGGGCCCTGGGAACCAGCTTTCCTGAGACCCCCTCTCCACTCCTCTTGCCTTCCTCCCTCTGGCATTGTGAGGCCCCAGGCTTCGAAAAACAGGGTTTCCCTTCTAGAACTGGAGGAGGGGATACTTGACTAGGACCCAGGGTCGGCCAGACAGGCCTCGGGCTGAGGGGGTACTGGAAACGGCGACGCGGGGGTCCTGATCCACACGCGGCTCGCGGGGGCCGGCAATCCCGGAGCGGGCGCCAGGCCCGCGGCGATGGAGGGGCGGCTGAGCGACTGGCCCCGCCCCGCGGACCCCGCGCGGGTCCCCAGACGGGGGGTGGCGCTGCGGGCGCGGGCGGGCGCCGCGCGCACTGCGGTCCCCGCGCCTCCGCCGCAGAGCGCGCCACGCTCCGCACGCACCTGCCGCCGCGCCGCGCTGCCCGGAGCCCCGCGCCCCGCGCCCCTGGGAGCCGCCGTGCCGCGCCATCGCCCGAGGTCGCCGCCGGAGCCGCTGGAGCCGCCGGGCCGGGGAGCGGGCGTCGCATCCGGGCCTGCCTTTGAGCCAACCTCTGCGGCGGCGGCGCGCGGCCCGGGGACGCCAGGCTGGGGCAGGTGAGCTCGGGCGGGGCGGGACGGCCGCGGGGTCGCGCGACTCGCCTTCCCTTCCCACCGGGGAAGGGGTTGGGCCTTGGGGGCGGGGGCTGGGAGGGGGCTGGGTCCCGAGTCCAGCGAGGGTCAGGGTCAGAGGTCGGGCGCCCTGTCTTTTGTGCAGGGTGAGGGTGGGCCCGGGCGCTGCCCTCACGCCGTCTTTCACCTGCAGCTCGGGCCTGGGCCAGGCTTCTCCTCTGCTCCCGCCGCCGCCGAGCCCGCGGCCTGGGGCCTCCCGCAGCCAGGGCTCCGGCTAGCTGCCTTCCCTGGGCGCCCTGTCCTGGAGGCGTGGGGCCCACCTAGCCCCTGCCTGCCCGGATGTCCCTGCTCAGGGACTGCTGACCTCGGCTGCAGGGGGAGCTCCCCCCACGCCCCCTCGCCAGCCTCAGCAGCCAGAGACCCTGGGTGAGCCCCTGGGCCAGACCCGCAGCCCAGGGCAGCCTCCCATACCCCCCTGCCCCCGCCTCCCTCCTCCTCCCCCACCCCTTCCTCCTCCTCCTAGGACTGGACCCGAGAAGCCACTGTGGCCACTGGGGGGGGCCCTGCCTCCCCAGCTCTCACCGGCCGCCCCCAGGAGTCCTCGGGGCGGCCGGGGTCCCTACCAGGCCTGGCGGGACCAGGATGCTGCTCCCTCTCCTCCCCCCCGGCCTCACCCAACGCCCCCACCCACCCGAACACCCAGTCTGACTGGAGACAGCCGGATGCCGGTTGACCCTGGGCCCGAGGTGGGCAGTGGCTGGCCAGGCCTCCTCATGTCCTGCCTGAAGGGTCCCCATGTCATCCTCAAGATGGAGGCCATGAAGATTGTTCACCCCGAGAAGTTCCCCGAGCTGCAGGCGGCCGCCCCTTGCTTCCCACCTGCACCGCGGCCCACCCCCGCTCTGGCCCCCAAACGGGCCTGGCCCTCAGACACAGAGATCATCGTCAACCAGGCCTGTGGGGGGGACATGCCTGCCTTGGATGGGGCACCCCGCACCCCTCCCTTGCCACGACGGCCCCGCAAGGGCAGTGTGGAGTTGGGCTTCCCCCGAGTGGCGCCCGCGGACGAGGTCATCGTGAATCAATACGTGATACGGCCTGGGCCTGCCTCCTCGGGGCCCCCCACCACGGCAGCGCCAGCTTCGGGGGAGCCCCTGGAGTGCCCCACCTGCGGGCACACGTACAACGTCACCCAGCGGCGGCCCCGAGTGCTGTCCTGCCTGCACTCCGTGTGCGAGCAGTGCCTGCAGATCCTCTATGAGTCCTGTCCCAAGTACAAGTTCATCTCCTGCCCCACCTGCCACCGCGAGACTGTGCTCTTCACGGACTACGGCCTGGCCGCGCTCGCCGTCAACACGTCCATCCTGAGCCGCCTGCCACCCGAGGCACTGACCGCCCCGTCTGGGGGCCAGTGGGGGGGTGAGCCGGAGGGCAGCTGCTACCAGACCTTCCGGCAGTACTGTGGGGCCGCGTGCACCTGTCACGTGCGGAACCCGCTGTCCGCCTGCTCCATCATGTAGCCAGAGCACCCCCCCCACCGTGCCCTGGCCTGCCAGCCCGCGCTCGCCGCTTCTCCAGGGATCCGGCCCCGCCCCGCCGCCTGTTGACCCCTCGCCCACCACAGCTTCTGGCCCCTCCCTGTGTGGCATTGTCGCTGCAGCCAACTCTGCCATTAAAACTCTTTGCCAAAGTTTGTACCTTGTTCCCTGAAGCCTGCTCTGCGGCCAGGGCCCAGGGCTGCAGCCCATACAGGGTCCCGCCTGGAGCCGCCAGAGGGAGGCCCAGTGCCACTTGGGGTCCGCTTGCTCTGCTTGCTGGGGCCAGGCTGGGCCACGTGTGTGTGGGCTGGGCCGGGGTGTGTGTGTGTGTGTGTGTGTGTGCACGCCTGTGCGAATGTCCCACATGTCTGTGCAGGGCCAGCCTGCCTCCTGTGTGTCGGCACAGGGTGGCTGCGTCCTCTGCACTGGCCCTGGATGTGGGGGCAGCTGGATGGCGGACACCTCAGTCCATCACGCTCCTGGTATGCACCAGACCCTCTGAAGTTGTGTGGGAATGGCCTTGGAGGCTGTCTGAGCTGGGGTTGAGACAAAAGCTGGCCAAGACAGTGTTGGGGTAGGAGGACCCAGGGGCCTTCGATCCTGTACTCCACTACCTGAACTTGGGAAGGAAGCTTTGTGGTGGGAGGGAAGGAGGGAAGGGCTGGGGAGACCCGCGGGGGCTGAAGGGACAGAGGCGACGAGAACACGGTGGCCAGGTCTCAGTAGCAGGTGCTGTGTATTGAGAGCCGTTTCTCGTGCTGGGCAGAGCACTCAGCGAGTCGTCACCCATGACCCCGGGCGGTCGTGCTGATTGTGTCTGTCCTTTAGATAAAGGCCCCAAGCTCAATGACAAGAGGTTACAGGGCACTCAGGGGCCTCGGGTCAGTGCCGTCCAGCCCCAAGGCCTAGTCGTTCAGGGACGAGTGCCCGACGCCCAGCCTCTTGGGTCCTGACCCAGTGAGCGAGGAAGCTGTTTGCGGCCCGAGCTGGCACGCCAAGCGCCCTCCCCTCTGCTGCCCTGCCCTTCAGGGGATACACACTGGCCCTTATCTGGAACGCAAGGTGGGGGCCCCGCAGCCCCCCCCAGGGCTCCACCCTTGCCAAGGAGTCCGCTCACTGCCGGCCTTCCGGGTTCACTTTCGTGTCCGCCGTGGTCCTCTTGCAGATGGGCCAGGTGGGGCAGGGGGAGGGTGAAGACTGTGCTGTCGGTATGGGGCCTGGCCACAGGCCTCCTCCAGCACTGCCCGTGGGCACCGGTAGTCCGCGTCGGGTGGCTGGGTCGTCAGGAGTCTCTGGCTCCTGGGTGGCCTGGCCCCAGACCTGGGTCTGGATGGGGGCCAGTCTCTGGCTGTTCAGTTCGGTCATCAGGCCTCAGGGCCAGCCTGGGTCTCCTGGTCCGGCGGCGGCCGGGACCGTCTGAGGCCCCAGTGGTGCCGGTCGCAGGCGTGGGAGGCCCCGCTCAGTGGCCGGAGCGCTCTAGCAGCATGAAGAGCAGCCCCAGCAGCATGAGTGGCGTGAAGACGAGCAACAGGCCCAGCAGCTCCAGGGCCAGCAGGCCCAGCAGAGCGAGGCGGCGGGGGCAAGGCCCTCGTTCCCGCAAGGCCCAGAGCCGTGCACCCAGGCAGGGCGGGCAGGGTAGGAAGGGCAGGCAGCCCTGGCCGCCCACGGGCCCTGCCAGGAAGCGCAGCTGGTAGCGGTGCTCTAGGGAGGCCCAGGGCCCTGGGCCCCGGGGCCGGGGAGGAGCAGGGGGCGTAGGGGGCGGGGGGCCCTGGGGCCCGTCTGCCTGCAACAGCTCCTCCTGCAGCCGGCAGATCTCCCACTCAAGCATGGGCGTCTTCTGGCGACACAGCGGGCAGCATACCTGGCCCAGGCTGGCGCTGGGGGCTGTGCCCAGCAACTGGTGCAGGCAGCCCACGCACAGGCCGTGGCCACAGTTCAGCAGGGCCAGGCGGCGCTCACCGGGCCCATAGGGCTCTGTGCAGATGGGGCACTCCTCCTGCCCCCACTCTCCCACCCGCTCCTCGGCGTCCTCGTCCTTTGCCTGCCTGGCCCAGGCGCAGGCTGTGGCTCTGGCCCCCAGCAGGGGCTCACTGTCTAGAGCCTCAGCACCCTGGGGGTTCCTAAGAACCCTGCCGTCCAACTCTTCGTCTGCCGACACTTGGCGCGGGGGGGCTCGGCATTCAGGGCCGAGAGAGGCTGAAGGCGGACCGCTGAATCCAGAGCTGAGGTCACAGGGGCCATTAGTGGGGGCCCTGGGGCAGGAGTCCGGATGGGTGGGTAGGGTCCCCAGGGTGGCAGCCAGGGTGGTTGGGGCTGTGAAGGTCAGCGTGGCCCTCTGGACACGGGCAGGGTCTGGCACTGACCTCAAAGCAGCTGTAGCCTAGTCCCAGCGCTGGGCTCCTTGCCCCACCCTGGAAAGTCACCGGCGCTTGGGCCCCAGCACTTGTCCCAGGCTCCGGATAGCTCTTGGGCCCACGGGTGCTGTCTTCTCCGGATCTGCCCCGCAGACGTGGCCACCGCCCACCCCTGTGTTCACAGCTGACGGACAGACACACAGACTCCAGGGAGCAGCTCTGTAGGTAGACCAGCCAGCCTGACTCCTCCCACAGGAATTCCCCTGGGGATCCTGAAGGCCCCTCCCAGGGGTGGGGACAATGGCTGCCCCACCCCCACCTTCTCTCCCCTGGCCAGGACAGCTACTCCCCGCGCTGGGAGGGAATGGTCAGTACTCTCCCTTCCTTCCAGGGCTGCCTAAGGCTGCCCCCTGCTTGACAGAAACAGGGCAGAGCTGTACAAAGTGGGCCAACAGCCAGCACACACCACAGCAGAACCAGACCCCTAAGTACTGCAGCAAAGGTGGCCGAGCAATGGTGCACAGTGCCCACCATGGACACAGTCCCATGCAGACCCACTGCGGGCCCCCAGCGCCACGCCCCCCCCCCCCCCCAGGTACCAAGACAGTCAGAAGGAAAAGCATGCCAGAAACAGCCAACCAGAGCCCACGATTTTTTTACTGAGGCTTTCCAGGACTGGGGCGGGGAAAGTCTGACTGGCTGGGGGCCTCCTCCCTCTGCTCTGACCCTCACTGACTTCCAGCCTGGCCAGAGCCCCGTGAGGCCCTGAGGCAGCACCAGGTGCTTGGTGGCAGAGGGTGACTGGGAGCCCGTTGTCCCCTAGGGCAAAGGGGTGGTGGCATGTGGCACTCCCAGAGACCCTGCACCACCTCAGAAGGCTCCCTGGAGTTCCCCAGCCCCCCGGTTCCTGTGTCGTCTGGGGAGCCCCGATGCCCGTCAGGCTGCCCGCTCCTTCCTGAGGCACCGTCCCCATGCAGGGTGGCGCAGCCCAGGGACCACCCTGACCAGGACCCATGTTGGGGCCAGTGGGAAAAGGCCAGCAGGAGCCCGGAACCCTGCATGGGGGCATAGTGGGGTGCCGCATGGGCAGTGGCGTCAGGGCTGAGGACAGAGCCCCAGGTGGACCAGAGCGAGGCTGTGCAGGGGACGGGGCGGGGCGGGGGGAGGTGGAGAGGGTGGCGGCCTCCCAGAGGGCGGTGGCTAGAGGGGCCCAGGCCGGCAAGATGGTTCCTCAGGCCCAAGTCTCACTCTGGAAACGCAGCGTCCGCTGGAGCCTGGCCAGGTAGGCGGCTGCCTCAGGGCTGGAGAGCCCGCCCTCCTCCCGGAAGACAGACATCAGGGCTTCCGACACGTCTGCGGGCATGCACTTGGCATTGCTGGAGGGACAGGCCAGGAGGGCTCAGTGCGGCTGGGACGCCCCCGGAAGGCCTGGCTCCCATCCCCACCCTGCGGCCCAGGCTCACCCTGCCAGGTAGAAGTGGGCGCCCCGGTGGTCCAGCAGCTCCCACACCAGCGGCCCGAGCTCCCGGAGCCGATGTTGCACATACACCTTCTGCTCCTACAGGGACGTGGCAGGGGCCGGGGGGTGAGACTGCGTCGAGGGCCCCCTCCCCGCCCCTCCAAGCACACCCACCTGCTCCCGGGAAAAGGCTGTGAAGAGTGTCAGGCAGCCCCTCTTCTCCAAGTCCAGCCACTCAGCCTCCCAGTAGAAGTCCTGGTGGCGCGAGCGGCAGCCGAAGAACAGAAAGTTTCCTGGGGGAACACAGGGTGGCCCCGAGGCTTGGCTCTGCAGGCCCCGGCCGCCGCCCTGCCCGGGATCCCGCGTGCTCACCATTCCGGCCCTGGGCCACGCGCTCCTGGACAGCCGCTCGGAAAGGGGCCACGCCAGTGCCAGGGCCCACCATGATTACAGGTGTGTCTGGTGTCTCTGGGAAGGTCAGGCCCCCGGGCCGCACCCACAGCGGCACGTGGACAGGTCCTACGGCAGGAGAGAGGAGGCATGAAGGGGTGCGGAGGACCAGCGCCCTAGCCTGGGACTGGCCGTGGTGGACAGGGGAGAACAGAGGCCCCGGGTCCAGTCCTCTACGCGCCCCTCCAGAAAACAGGGGTCACCTTGCCCGGGATCCAGCGAGGCCAACCAGGAGGAGCAGAGGCCCCGGCGGCGCTCCTTGAGGCGCGTCTGGTACTGTACCACAGCCACGAGGATCTGCAGCCTGGACGGGTGAGCCTGGGGGATGGGACGGAGGCTGCCCGGCTCCACCGGCCTCTCCTGGCCTCCGTCCGCCCTGGCTTCAAGCCGTACCCACTCCCCCGAGGGCTGGGGCCAGACGTGGGGTAGACGGGGAGGAACGGGGGCCCCCCACCCCACCTATACGCCTGCCTGCGGCCTACCCAGCATCCCCGAGGCCAGCTCTGGGCTCTGCCCCATGGGCCCTCACCAGCAGGGAGGAGGCGACGGAGAAGGCCCGCGGACGGATCGGGGGGATGAGGTCTAGCAGGTAGTCTGCGGGGACGGCTCCAGCCGTGTGCGGGAAGTCGCACAGCACCTGGGCAGACACAGCCTCGGGTGGGCTTCGGCCGGCACGGCCCCTCGAGGCTGCGGCTCGGAGCCCCGAGCTGGCCCACCTGCCCACAGCTGCTCACACCTCCAGGATGGTCCTGCGAGGCCGGTTGCAGTAGGCGTACAGCTCCTCCTGACCCTGGGGGGAGCTGAAGTACAGCAGCTTCTCCCGCTCCAGCTCGTGGGGAGAGAGACAGGCCAGGAGCTCGAAGAAGGAACGGCGGGGCACGCTGGCAATGTCCAGGTAGTGTGACACGAGGTGCCTCACGGAGCAGGGCTGGGGCAGCCGTGCAGGGCAGGGCACACCTGCAGCAGGAGGGCAGGGGGAGGGCTGAGTGGGCCCGCGGACCCCAGCGGGGTAGGGAGAGCGCGTGCCCACAGCTGGGCCCCCACCGGCCCCGCGCTCACCGGGCTCCTGAGGCAGCAGGGTGAAGGTCTGGTCTGGGTCTAAGCCCAGCGCCTGGCAGAACTGCTGGGTGTGGCCGGCCGGGTTCTCGGGCAGGATCAGTACCACGTCGCCTGCTGCAAAGCTGTGTGGGGAAGCCGCTGGGAGAGTGGGCGGGGGCGCGCAGGGCACCAGCGGTGCGGGGAGGGTGCTAGCAGAGGGGTCCTCGGGGGCAAGTGTCTCCCTGCTGCCTGACCCGCACCCCCAGTCCCCCAGCCCCGGCCCTTGGCCACCGCCCATCTGGTGTCTCAGGCCCCTCACCTGAGCCCCGAGCCCGCGATGTCAAACTCGATCAGCCGAACATCCTGGAAGTGCGAGGGGCCGGTGACTCTCTGGTTGGTGACCATGGGTGCCAGGAAGGGCTGCTGCTCTGAAGGTGGACCTGGAGGGTCTGTGCCGGCCCCGTGCGGCTCCTCAGAGCATATCCCGGGGGCCTCCGGGAGGAAGTGCAGGGTGAACTTGGGGGGCAAACTGTGGAGAGGGTGCACACTGGTCAGGGTGTCGGCAGGGCCCAGGCTGCTCCGCCGCACCTGTCGGCCCACACTCACGGGACTCCGGCGGGGATCACACCAAGGTCAAGGGGCACGGGGTACAGCGCCAGCACCTTCTCCCACAGATCATGCAGCCAGGGGTCAATGGCAGCATCAGGCCTGGAGAGAGAGCGTGTGCGTGCTCGCCCGGGGGCCCTGCTCGCGGCTGGGCCTGCAGGAGAGCACCCCCACCCCACTCACCCCAGCTCGTGCTGGTCATTGCCCAGGCACACGGGCAGGAGGGCGCGGCCCCCGAGCTGCAGCAGCCGACGGTGTAACTTCTTGGCCACAAAATTGAACCTTCGGAGAGGGAGCGAGGCTTGGGCATACCCAGCCCGGGCCACAGGGCAGTGAAGGGGAAGCAGCCCCAAATGAGCCCACGGGGCCTCATGGGCTGGGGAAGCCAACGGCAGGAGGGGCTCCCCACCCCCCACCCCCCCTCGAGCCTGTGTTTGCCACCGTGCACAAGTGTCTGTGTGAGGCACGGAACAAGACCTCCACCCAGCAGAGGACTGTCATGCTGCCACTGCTTCCCGTCCTCCTCGCCTGAGCCCTCCCAGCCCTGCACTGGCTGCGCCTGGCTTTGCGGGCTGCGGCACCCGGCACCCAGCACCGGCACCCAGCGGGCCCTCCCTCAGCCCCTGCGCGGCACAGCTAGGGGTTTCCAAGCCTCAGCGACCTGACAACTCACATTCCCTTCAATGCAAAGCCCTCGGTGCCGCCCTAAGAAGTAAAGCAGTAGTGCTCTTTGCTTAGGACGTGGAAAAAGGCCGAGGAGGTCACACCTTACCCAGGGAAGTAGTGCTATTGAGTGGCTCCCAGGGGCTGGGGGGGTCTTCTGTGCCCCTCACTTGTTCCCACTGCTCTCTGAGCTCTTCGTAAGCCCACATATCTCCTGACTACGTGTTTTTCTAAGAGTGGGGAGTCAGTGGGCCTTTGCTGCCCTGGGTCCCATATCAACCTAGGATGCTGGCCAGGTCCAGACATCACCCCCTGCCCTAGAAGACACCCCTTTGCTGCCTGCCAGCTTCCAGTCTGTGCCCCGAGCACCCTTCAAAACCCAGATGCTCCCCGGTGGTCACTGCGGAAGCAGGACAGGCAACCTGTCCCCGCCCAAGGTCCAGCAGGAGCCCTGGGGGCTGAGTCACCCGTCCCGGTACTGGGACACGTTGTGCTCGACCCGGAGGACAGTCCCCGCAGGCCGGCAGCCCTCCTGCTCCTACTCACTTGGCGTACGAGGAGTCCCCGAGGCCCAGGACAGCAAAGTCCATCTGACAGAGAGAGGTCGGTGGCAGATTCTTCCGGAATATGAACCTCCAGAAATTCTGCAGCCAGAAGCCAACAAGTTAGAGGGTAGAAGCCCTGCTCTGAGCAACGGGGTCCCAGGGCCGGGCAGGGAGGAGCCGCCTCTTGGAGTCACCCTGTTCCTCTAGACCTTTGGCATTAAAACAACACCACTTTTTTATTCTATTGCGATGGGGGTGGGGGGGTATTGGGAAAAAGCAGAAAAATCGCACAAAAGAAAGTTGCCCCAGGGGGCTTGGTTTCATCTCCTGCCTTGGTCCTGAGATAGAGCCCCAGGCTGGGCACCACGCTGAGGACTGCATGAGATTCACTCCCTCTGCCTCTCCCCTCCCTCTCTCAAATAAATAAATCTTTAAAAAACAACGATAAGGGGTGCCTGGGTGGCTCAGTGGGTAAAAGCCTCTGCCTTTGGCTCAGGTCATGATCTCGGGGTCCTGGGATCGAGCCCCGCATCGGGCTCCCTGCTCAGCGGGGGGCCTGCTTCTCCCTCTCTCTGCCTGCCTGTCTGCTTGTGATCTCTGTCAAATAAATAAATAAATAAAATCTTTAAAACAAACAAACAAACAAACAAAAAAACAGCAAGTGAGCTGCCCCAGAGCCACCACCAGAACGTGGAGCTCCGCCCCACCAGGGCAGAGGGCCCGCGGGGAGAAGGCACCTGAGGTCCACCCCAGGAAGGCCACAGCTTTTTCCTACCACTCTTCCCAGGTGGGGGAAGCACCCGCCCCTGCTTGGGTCTCCCCCGCAGGTGGCTGACTCCTTCACACTACAGTCCTGTGTCCTGAACGCCCTGCCACCCCCAGCTCCGCAGCCCGGGCCGCCACAGGCACCCCGCTGGGCCGAGATGTCAGGCCCTGCAGCCCGTCAGTGGTCAGTGGAAGGGGATGTTTCTCTCCTTTGGAGCCCGCTCCTGGCCCCGAGCCCCCATCAGTGTGCTTCACACTCACTGCCGCCCCGACGGCTCCCCACCTCACTCACTGTGCTGGCCAAGGACTCAGAGCTGTCCCCATCCCCGGGCACCCTCATCTCCATGCATCTGCCCATCCCAGCAGCCTTACACCCAGACCCCCAAGGTCACAGCCCAGTGCCTCTCCTTCCCACGTGCTCCTTATGGGAGCATGTCCTGGGCCACACTCTGTCCCAGCCTTCAGGCGTACTTGCCCAACATGGTGACGGAGTCCCGTCACCCTCAGCCATGGAGACCAGAGCCCTGGCGACACCTGCTTGTGTGTGCGCTCCAAGATGTCGGGGCACTCCACCTCCCTTCTGCTGCTTATCTCCAGAAGCAGAGGCCCTCTGGGGTGGAGGGACTCCGACCCTGTCCTGGGTCTACCTGCTGCACTGGGGACTGTGCCTACTCTGCCTCCGGGGACCTCCCCAGCGCGCAGCTCCTCAGAGACCGGTTTCCTGAAACCCTTTAGGTGCTCGCCGAGAGGCCCAGCGAAGGTACACTTCTCGCAGCTCTGCGTCTGAGCGCGTCCGTGCCCTCCCTCCACAGGGACCCACAGGTTTGCGGGGCACGCTTCCACGGGAAACCCTCTCTCCCAAGAGCCTGAGCCCCTGCTCCAAACTGGTCCAGCCGGGCCACGGGGGCCGAGAAGCCAGTGTCCTGCTGTGTCCTGCTGTCTCTGCCCAAGCGCTGCAACCCACCACGACGTGCCTCCGCAGGAGCCTTTCCTTCCAGGCAGGACTCTCCCAGGTGCCCTTCTCTCCCAGGCACTCATTCTGGGACATTGTGACTCTCTTCGGTCAGTTTCTTCCCACCCTATGGTTCACCTACTGAGGTTACTCGGATGACCTTAGGGTTTTGATTTGATCCGTGTCCTAGCTCATTGTTTGTTATACTTTCCAGCAGATCTCAACTCTACTCGCTCATCTTTTCAAGTTTTCCTGACACGGTTTTCCGGAGCGTTTCCTCCGTTTCCAGGTTTGTCCTGTTTCACGCGCTCTTGGCCTGTGGGTGCGGGTTCTGGAGGGTCTCCCCCGCCCCTGCTCCTCCCGCTTATGTCCCCCCAAGCGTCTTGGTCTCTTCCGAGGCGTTGTCCCTCGAGGGCATGGCGGTTCTTCCTGGTCTCCTTGTATGTAAGAAACTGACAGGAAACCGTGAGTTCAGGCCCGTCACCCGCTGTGGGTTCCCGGCCAGGACCCTGCTGAGTTTCTCACTGTGGTGACTCCCCTTCCCGACAGAGGGCTCCGCCTGTCCACTGCCTGCGAGCGCATGCCTGACCTCGGGGCTCTGAGGACCAAGGCAAGGCAGCCAGAGCCTTCCCGTCCAGTACACAGCCGGTCGCTGAGTCGGGTCTCCAGCAGGGGCCAGCCCCCTCCTTCGTGTCCCCGGGACCTCAGTCTGCAGCCTCTCCAAGAAGCCTCCGGGCCCTGCTTCGGCTGGGGAGGGCTCTGTCCTGACCGCCTCCGTGGTGGGGTCTGTGCCTGCCGCCGAATGTGTCCACCACATCCAGGGACAGCCATCGCCTCCTTCGTGCTGTTGGCGTCTGATCCCCGGTCTGCACCCCAGCCCAGCTGACCTCCCAGATGTCTTCGTCTCCCCTTCCCTCCCGTGCCTCGTGCCTTCGGCATCCACCCTTCATCTCCTGCTTCCGGTCCCCTCAGATCTGGCTTCTCCCCCGTTCCTCTTCCTGTCCGAGGAGGCCGCTCCTGACTGTGTCGGAGGCGCGGCCCCAGGTCCCCGCACCCTCCCGCACCAGCCCTGCTGGGACCCTGCTCCTCAGTCTTAAGCCTCTTTCTCCCCGTCGCCCCACCCCCAGCATTTCTTTTGTTTGTTTATTTGTTTGTTTTTTCACCCCCAGCATTTAACATGTCTCTCTCATCTTTTTTTTTTTTTTAAGTTTTTATTTATTTAGGGATGCCCGGGTGGCTCAATTGTTAAGCGTCTGCCTTTGGCTCAGATCACGATCCCAGGGCCTTGGGATCAAGTCCCACATTGGGCTCCCTGCTCCGCGGGGAGCCTGCTTCTCCCTCTCCCACTGCCCCTGCTTGTGTTCCCTCTCTGGCTGTGTCTCCTCTCTCTGTCAAATAAATAAATAAAATCTTAAAAAAAAAAAAAAAAGATTTTATTTATTTATTTGAGAGGAAGCAAGCAAGTGAGCACAAGCTGGGGGCAGAGAGGCATGAGGGAGAAGCAGGCTCCCTGCTGAGCAGGGAGCCCAACGTGGGGCTTCACCCCAGGACCCTGGGATCCTGACCTGAGCCAAAGGCAGACGCTTAACTGACTGAGCCACCCAGGCGCCCTTTTTGTTTAGTGTAGAGACATTCCTAAGATCCTCTCCACTCACTTAGCTGTTGGCCCCGTGACCCACTTCTCTCCCTGTGGGTCCCTGAGACTGGTCTCCCCAAGGTCACCAGCAGTCCCTTTGCTGATAAACCCCGCCAGTGCCGCTCAGGCCTTATCTTACTTTACTTCTGTGCAGCTCTGAGAGCTGGAAACCTTCCTCTCAGGAGTCACCTCTGTGCCCTTGACTTTGGATTTGGTACACTCCTTCTGTTTGCTGCTGGGGCCACTTTCCTGCCCTCTCAGGCTTTCCTCCACCTCTCATGCCCTTGGTGTTCAGGGCTACCTGTCTCTGGAGAGAGGGAGGAGCTTCCTTCCTTGCTAGAGCTGCCCCCCGACCTTGCATCCCCACCTGGACAACACCTAGCACTTGACCTCCCTGGTCTCTATCTCTGTGCCTGGAACTACCATCCATTCCGGTCCCCGAGCCCCAATCCCCGTGTGAGTCCATGTCCTCTCGATTCCACCCTGACACGTCTGGAGCGCCCCTCTTCTTCTCTACTGTCTGCCGCCCTCCCGGTCCAGGCCACCAGTCCTGCCTGTACCACGCGTCCTCTGGAACTGTTCCTGCTCCACAACCCGCCCTCCCTATTGACAAGTGGCAGTTCTGCTGGAGTACAAATGTGGCCGTGTCCCCAGTGGATTGCACGGCGTTTCACATCGAGTCCGTCCACCTCACTGTGGCTGCCGGGCTCCCTGGGATCAGGTCCGGCCTCCTGCCTCTCACCTCCCCTCCCACCCCGATGCTCTCCTTGCCTCTGTCCCACAGAGCTGCTTTCTACTCTTCCCAGAGCTGGTCTTTTCTCTGTTGCACAGGCTGCTCCTTCCTCCCTGGCCAGCCTCCACTTATCCTCAGGACTTAGCCTACACGCCTTTCTTCCAGAAAGCTCTCCCTGAGTCCCTAGGTTGGGCTACACAGCTTTTATTAACGCCCCCATGACATCTGGTACTTTCCCTGGCAGCAGATATCTCCTAGCATCGTAACTGCCTGTGAAGGTGGTTGCTTTTGCTACATCGTGAGCTCCCTGAGGACAGAAATAGGTTCGCGGCTGGATTCCCAGCACTGGATCATGCTTGGAGTAGAAGGTGTGTTCAAAAGATGTTCAAAGAATAGAAGAATGTTCTGGGAAGGTGTAACGGTTTTGAAATACACACAGAGACCCAGACCCGATCCACAGACAGCCCTGGAGAAACTATTAAGGGTTAAAATGGAGATCAAGGCTATTTGATGGCCTGTCGAGAGTTTATTAGCGAGGACAGCCAGAGCCCCCAGCTCCATCGGAAGAGACCCTTCCAAATCCATAGCCAATGGGCAGCAGGTACAGGAGGGGAAGCTTTCCTGTGCTTCCGGGACTCTCGGCCAGAGACAACAGAGCGAGGGTCCGCGCAGGGACCTGAGCGCCTGGGCAGAGCCTTCGCGTCAGCCTTACCTTCATGTTGTCAGGAGGGTCCCCTTGGCCTGCAGTCGCACAAACAAATATCACCAGGGGCTCCCTAATCAGATTCACCTCAACGAAAAGACACACGTGTAAGACCTCGCGCTGCAATGACTGGGCATCCCCGCTTCCCTCGGGGCGGCAGGACCGAAGGTCTCGGTGAGCACCCGCGAGCGGCCGGCCGGCCTCCTCCCTTCCAGGGTCCCCCCTCCCACCTCGCCCGCTCCTCCCTCCAGGTGCTAAGCCAAGCCACCGTCCCCAAGTCTCCCCGCCACAAACGAAGGGCCCGCTGCCGGACAAGACGCGGCGCCCCGCGGTCGAGGGCTCGGACGCGGCGCTGGCGCCCCCGGCAGCTCGGTCTCCCCGCCGAGGCCCTAGGGCGCCCTCACCACTGAGTAAGAGTCCAGGGCCTGCACCCGGCACTCGAGCCGCCGGCGCCGAGCCTCGCGGCCCAGCCTCTCCGACACATCCTGAGCCGTGCCTGTCTGGCTGCCGAAGAGCACCAGAAGCCCCGGGCTCGGCATCCGCGCGGCCCGGGGACGCCCGCACCCCGGTACCGCGCCTCCCCCAACACTCGCGCGAGCCCGGGCGGCGCGGACCCGCTTGGACTTCCGACTTCCGGCGGTGGCCGGAAGTGACGCCCTCAGACCGCGCCCCGCAGGGCATGGCGTCCGAGAGAGGCGGGCGTCCGCTAGCGGCCGGTACTGGGTCCCGGGCTGGGGCGAGGGTAGTGGCGTCGTCACGCCAGGGCCGAGGGCCGGGACAGCCGGAGCCGCTCGCTGGCCGCCGCTCGCCGCAGCAGCGACGGCGGCAGGCGCCGGCGAGGCCCGCGGGGAGAGGAGGAGCAGCCCCGCCGGTGGGACGCTCGGCCGGGCCCTGGCCCGCGCTCAGCCGGCGCGATGCTCTTCTCGCTCCGGGAGCTGGTGCAGTGGCTGGGCTTCGCCACCTTCGAGATCTTCGTGCACCTGCTGGCCCTGCTGGTGTTCTCCGTGCTGCTGGCACTGCGTGCGGACGGCCTGGCTCCCGGCCTCTCCTGGTGGAACGTGTTCGTGCCCTTCTTCGCCGCCGATGGGCTCAGCACCTACTTCACCACCATCGTGTCGGTGCGCCTCTTCCAGGACGGAGAGAAGCGGTTGGCCGTGCTCCGCCTCTTCTGGGTCCTCACGGTTCTTAGCCTCAAGTTTGTCTTCGAGATGTTACTGTGCCAGAAGCTGGTGGAACAGACTCGGGAGCTCTGGTTCGGCTTGATCACGTCTCCAGTCTTCATTCTCCTGCAGCTGCTCATGATCCGCGCCTGTCGGGTCAACTAGCCTCGCAGAAAGGCGGGAGAGGGGACTCTGCAAAGCTAGGGTGCTGGACCCCAGGCTGAGGTCCTACCTCCATCGCACCAAAGGAGAAGTCTGGGTCGGAAAGCAAAGCCAGCTCCTGTCTGGCCAGTGCCCAGTTTTCTCTGTACCAACCATGTCTAATACTGCTCCCTCAGCGGGGCTGGAAAGAGCAGCCCTGGTCCTTAAAATGTGTTTCTCGTTATTTCATGCTTTGAACAGCAAATCTTTGAATTGAGATGCCGAGAAGGACCCAGGCCAGACAGTGCAGAATTCCTCTGACAGTTGGAAACTGCATATATGTAAGATATCCTGATGGGCTCTGAGTATTTCCGTGGATCTTGGGAAAGGACTCCCTGTGCAAAGGCTGCAAAGCCTGACTCGGGGTCTCCTCTGCCCCGCAGCGCTCACCTAAGAGCTCACTGCCCCGTCCATCCGACAAGACTTACTTAGATGCTTGAGCTCTGAAAAGCGTAAATGAGCTTGCATCCCCTCCCCTGAGCCACTGGGGGAGGATGGCCCTGTCTTCATTCCAGGCAGACAGAAGTACGTTGAGTAAGCATGATTGGGACCCTGTATTTGGAGATCTGTGGCCTGAGAGAACTTTGCTTATAAAGCACCGCTTGGCTTCCTGTCCCAGCTGATCGCAACTTTTCCACCACCTTGTGGCCAGCGCTGTTAGCACACCTGGGACAGATTTAGGTCTTCCTAAGGGACGGGGGAGAGGAGCATCTTTAACGCTCATAGGCACTGAGACCTGGAAATGGTCTTGGCCCACGTTTGTTGGCCTGGGGTCTTTAATGCCAGTCAGGTGCCAAATGAGAACGTTTGCTGAGATAAAAATAAAATAAGAATGTTTTGCTGAGATGGGCAGTGGTTGCCTGACCTCTTGAGGGTGAAATCACATGAGTGCTGAGATGCGCCCCCCTGTGTCATGTAACTGGTTACAAAGCTGACTGTGGGAGACTGGAATGCACTAGGGCTTCATGGGTGGATGGGGGCGTTCCCTCGGAGAAGTTTATCTTCCTGGCTGGGTGACCAGGGTGAAGACAACATAGGGTAGGACTGTGTTGAGGACCTGCTGAGTAGTTTCTGTGACATCGGAGCCTTGTTTTCCTGCCGGTGTGCGGTCATCGTAGGCCTCGCTGTGCAGACTGTGGCCTGTGGCCTCTTTTTGTACTGGGAGTCCATTAGCTGAGAGTGATTTTTACATTTTCAAAGGCTATAGAAACAACATGTGATGGAAAATGAATGCGGCTTGCAGTTGGCACTCTTGGCCTTTTGGGTCAGATCATTGTTGCATTGGGGCGGGGTGGGGGTGCTGTTCTGAGCATTGTAGCATCTCACCTCTACTCAGTAGATGCCGGGAGCCTCCCTCACTCGTGGAAATAGAAGGATATCCATACATTAACAAGTCTGGGAGACAAAACTGTCCCTGGTGAGAACCGCTAGCAGAGACATTTGCTGTTTGGCCCTTTACAGCACAGGTTTGCAGACCCTTACTTCAGTGAAACAGCTTTGTGACCCTCTGCCTGGAGTGGATGCTGAACGGCCTGAGCCACTGAGGTGCTTGTGTTGGAGACTGGTCTGGTTTGTGCCACGGCTGCCACATAGCTTTCTACTGAGGACTGGCGTATTTGCGTCAAAATCAGACAGAAGCTGAACATTGCCAGGGTGTTTTCTTTATTTTTTATTTTTATTAAAGTTACTTATGTAATCTCTATAGCCGACATGGGAATTGAACTCAGGACCAAGGATCAAGAGTCGCATGCTTTTCTGACTGAGCCAGCCAAGCACCCTGGGGGTGGGTTTTCCTTTAATGTTATTTTTAAGTTGCATGTTTTGTCGTATTCTGCTTCACTCTATAGTTCAGAATTGGGTGATCCTGTTGGTATAGAAGTAATGAGCATAGGAAGGCTTCGTTTCCTTTGGAAAAGTGATTTGACCAGAGTCCTGAGAAAGAGACGCGTGACTTCTGGAAGGCTGAAATCCAGTTTGTTATCTTGGCTTAGTAGAGTGGAAAGGAGTAAGTCACTGTTAAAGAGGGGTAGTGTGGACCACCATGGGACCCAGAAGCTGAGGAGGGCACCCCAGGTTGAAACCTGCCCCCAGTCTATCCAGAGCCCCGGGTGTCCTTGGAGCCCTGTCCCCGAAGGGTGGGTGCTGTTGTACGCAGTAGTGCTATTACTGAGCAAGTGCTGAGTGCAGGAGAGGTGAGGGGGAGGCAGGCAACATGTCCCCTTGGCTCCCCTGTGCCTCCAAGTGTGGTTGGTGCTGGGAGTGAGCTTCTTCAGGGCATGTGGGCAAGGAAGCTGTGCCCTTAAGGTCACTGGCACCCCTTCTAGCCTTGGGATGAGGGAAGTTCAAAGAAAGAGGAGTGGTGTGGGGAGGCAGGGCCGAGTGCACAGCCTGGCTCATGCGGCTCTCTGCACTGGAGAGCTGTGTGCGGGGAGCCTTCTCTGTGCCTCCTCGCAGCTTCTGCACTCCTGCCCTGCTCGGTGGGCCCTGGATGGCAAAGTGTGGGGAAGGGCTTCTCCCGGTTGTGTGAGCAACAGAGTGAGTTCTCGGGGCTGGCAGGAGCTAGGGGTTCCTGAGAAGCAACTCAGCACTGCGGGAGGCTACAGCATTGGCATCTGCACGAAGTCCCGCAGAAGAGCTAGGACCACAGGTGGGCAGTCCCTGAACCAGCGCGGACAGCTTTCCGGTCCCGGGCAGGCCCTTCTTCCACTGGGTTCTGAGCGTGAGGAACAGGTGGACTGGTACTGGCACGATGAGGAAGGACCGAGCCCAGCCAAGGTCACCCACCTGGCTGAGCGCAGGGGTCCGGCTGGCACCGCCCGCCTGGACCCACCCCCGCCGGGCTCCGCCCTCCGGTCGCCGGAGGCCAATGGCGCAGAGGCGGAAGCGGGGTCGCCAATGAGCGGCGAGGGGTCGGGGGCGTGTCCAGGAGGGCCTTCCCCAATGGAAGCCGGCTCGGGAGACGGGTGCCATCCAACTAGGCCCCCCGGGAAAGAGAGGTCAGGGAGAGCAGCCTCCAATCAGCGCGGCCGGCCGCCCTCCCCCGCCATAGGTGGGGCCGCGGGCCGCGGGGCGGGTCCGAGTCGGCCCCTCCCCAACAGACGGCGGCCGGGGGGCGTGGCCGCGGCGCGAAGGCCGGCGGCGGGCGGCGACCGCAGTTCCCGGCGCGCGCTGGCTCCGGCCCCCGCTCCGCACCATGGCCGGCCTGGGGCGGCCGGGCCCAGGGCCCCGCGCCGCGCTGCCCGCCTGGAAACGGGAGATCTTGGAGCGGAAGCGGGCCAAGCTGGCCGCTTTGGGCGGGGGCGCGGCGCCTGAGACCGGGGCCGAGGCGGGCGCGGCGGAGCCCTCGGGGCCGGCGGCCGAGCGGCTCGTGCTGGCCGACAGCCTGGGCCCGCTGCGCGAGAACCCGTTCATGCGGCTGGAGTCGGAGCGGCGGCGCGGGACGCGGGGCGGCGGCGGCGGCGAGGGCCCGGCGGGGGCGCGGCCGGTGCAGCAGCTGCTGGAACTCTACCGCCGCGTGCCCGGCGTGCGCACCATCCACGCCGACAACATCCTCATCATCGAGTCGGCACCGGGCTTCCCGCCCGCCGGCCCCGGCCCCGGCCCCGGCCCCGGCCCCGGCCCGGCCGCCCGCATCTGCGCCGCCGAGGTGCTCGTGTACGAGGCGCCGCCGCCGCCCGGGCGCGTCAGCCGCCTGCTGCAGAAGTTCGACGCGCCGGTCCGCCGCGGGAGCCCGGAGCGCGGCCGCACCCCGCCGCCGCCGCCGCCGGCTCCCGGCCCCGCCGCCTCGCGCGTGGGTGAGCGCGCAGCCTGCTTCGAGCCTGAGCGCCGTGGTACAGGCCCCGGGGCGCGGCGCAGCGACTTCCTGCAGAGGACCGGCAGCAACTCCTTCACCGTCCACCCTCGGGGCCTGCACCGCAGCGCTGGCCCTCGCCCGCTCCGCAACGAGCCTGCGGCCCCCGAGTCCCCCGCCGGCGCTGCCAACGGCCTCGCGGGCTCCGCACCTGGGCCGGGCGAGTGGAAGCCAAAGGTGGAGTCCGGGGAGACCCCGGTCCACCCGCCCCCCAGCCCGGGGACCCCCAGTGCCACTCCAGCCGCGTCCCTGGCCTTGCCCACACCCAACCCTGCCAGTGCCACTCCCAGCCAGCGCCAGTGGGTCTCCGCGGCCACCAGCGCCAATGACTCCTTTGAGATCCGGCGGGCCTCCAAGCCAGACATAGACAGGATCCCTGCTGGGGACCTCCAGGCCCGGGCCCTGGCCAGCCTCCGTGTGAACTCCCGAAACTCCTTCCTGTTCATCCCCAAGCGCAAGGACTCTGGGGCCCCCCCTCCTGAAGGGAGGCAGGCCGGGGGGCTGCCTGAGAGAGAGGTTGGCTGGTCCTCCCAAAGTCTGGAGCTTGAAGCCCAGCTGGTGCCTGGAAGGGACAGCGTGCCTACTGGAGGGAGGAGCCCTTTGGGGGTCGAGGAGGGGGCCTGCGCCAGGCCAGCTGCTGCCCTCGTGGACCAGGCTGTCAGGCAGCAGAGGCTGTCCTCACCGTCCCCATGTCCGTTGGCTGCCGACGAAGCTAAGCCTGCCGAGGGCCTCGGGGTCCCCAGCCTGGCCAAGAGCGGCAGGGAGCCTGGGAGGCCAGGGTTGCCTGTTACCTTCATCGATGAGGTGGACTCGGAGGATGAGGTCCCCCAGGAAGCCAAACTGCTCTGCTCGGGAGCTGCTGGGCCTCCTTGGTGCCCCCTGCACCCCGTCGGGCCCGGGCACCCGTCAGGGCGCCGGCATCTAGGTGGCAACACCTTCACCGTGGTGCCCAAGAGAAAACCAGGGTCCCTGCAGGCCAACGGGGAGCCCAGGCCACAGGAGGCTGAGGAGGATGAGGCGGGCGGCTCGTCAGATCCCCCCGCTGCCCTGGGGACCACACTGAAGAAGCGCTACCCCACCGTGCATGAGATCGAGGTGATCGGTGGCTACCTGGCCCTGGAGAAGTCCTGCCTCACCAAGGCCGGCTCCTCGAGAAAGAAGGTCAGTCGGGAGCAGGGGAGAGAGGTGACACCTGGCTTGGCTGGGGGGTGGCGTCTGTGGGGACCAGAGGAAACGCCGGACTGGGTGGCCGTGCGAGCTCCAGGAGGGCTGAGCTGGGGAGGGGGAATCCCTGGTCTGGGCTCCAGTAGAGCCCCGATGGCCCAGAGGGGACAGCTGGCTTCAGGTGTACTTCGCCAGTCCAGCCGGCACCACGGCTGCCTTTTTGGTCCTGTGACCGCACCTGGGGTCGGCGGGGCCGACCTGTCTTATCGTGGGTCCAGCTTGAAGAAGTAGTTCTGGGCCTGTCGGTTCCCCCTTGGCCCTGGCTTTGAGGGTGTAGCCGGGCTGGGTTTTCTGGAGGCCTGGCCTATGTGGGTCGCGGGTGCCAGGACAGAAGTGGGAAGGCTCAGGAGGCCAGTGATTTGGGTGTGATCGGATCCCTACCCCGCTGTCAGCCTTGGGGTGCCGCGCTGGGAACCGTTCCGTGGGGGACCGTTCACTCCCCCAGAAGGCATGTGGCCTGGAGCTTAGCAGGATCTGGCTTCGTGTGAGCATTTCTTGACCTCCTGGTGTGTGCCAGGCCTGGGGGGTGATGCGGAGAGATGCAGCTGCGGGACCAGGACCCCTGCTGGAGTCTCAATCCCCAGCGGCCCAGGGGCCCGGAACCCTCTGGACACGAGACAACGTTCCTCAGATTCTTCCTGGTCATTCCAGCGCCTGAGTCTGGCGCAGGGGCAAATGCCACAGCCAGCCCCACCTGACCCCCATCCGCAGGCGCGGGCAGATGGGCCTTTCCTGGAACTGAGACGGCACCTGGCAGGCTTCTCCGCTGGCTCACCCTTGAAGCCACCTTTGCCGCCACCCTCAGTTTCCTCAGGATGATGGGGGTGGTGCTGTGCTTTGTGTCACCGAAGCCCCCGTCCCCGGTGCCTGCTGGTTGTCTAAGCACGTGAGCCGCTGCCTCCCTCCGCCGCGGCTGGCCTTGCCCCGCTCTTCCTCTGCGCGCCCTCCCCTCCGTGGGTGAGGGCGTCGGTGCTCCCGCCGGCTCCGCCAGCTGGGACGGGTGTCCGCACCCACCTGCCTTGGCACTCCCGGTGGGCCCATTTTGCCTGCCTGACCTTGACTCACCCTCTCTGTAGTGGTCCCGCCCTCGCTTCTGCCCTCTGCCGTGGTCGTCAGCCCCACTTCCCTGCTCCTGCTCCTGACGGTTGACCCTGAACTGCGAGGCGGTACCTTTCCGTGCTGGCCCCAAGAAGTGGAGGTGATAACAGCCGCCCACCTTGTAGGAGGTGGCCAGAGGTCGTGGAGCTTGTGGGGCAGGAATTGAGTGCTAGTTTCTGTCTGGAGCCCCCATTCATCCCTCCCCCAGCTGATGACCGCACTGTGGGGGTCGTTTGTGGCAGGGTTGGGGTGAGAAGGGCGGGAGGAAGCGGTGGGAGGAAGCAGGCCCTGGCCCAGAGCCGAGAGCAGTTCAGACCAACCTGGCCCCGATCTCTGTGCCAGCCCGAGGGCGTCGGGGGTCCAGATGGATTGCCTGGCAAGGCAGTGCGGTCTGTCGGAGGTGCCTTCTGGCTTGTGAGCACTGCCCCACCCCTGCACCAGCTGCCCAGCCCAGGAAGAGCCAGAACCCCTGTTGCGTGGGGCCGAGGCATGGGGCTGCCCAGGCCTTCGGAGCAGGCTGCTGGCTTGGGCTTGGGCTGCCGGTGTGCTCTGTTCCCCGACTCGAGCCTCTGGGCATTCCTCCTGCTTTCCTCTGGGCTCTGGGCTGCTGGACCACTCCAGCCAGCCCGTGGTTTGGTACATCGTCCTGGTGCCCCCATCCCGACTGGGGACCTTGGGGCCCGCTGCTCACCTTGACCCCCACATGGCTGGCTGACCGGGGTGGTGGTGGGAGGTGCTGGGGCCTCTCCCAGGCGGTGGGTGAGGTCCGACTCTCCTGGGCAGCCTGCCCCTGAGCCGGCTGGTCAGTGTGGGCCGTTGTGCCCTTGCCGGACCTGGAGAGTTATAGGCCTGTCTGCGGTGGCGGGGGTGCCCAGTGGACAGAGCACCCAGGAGGCCTGCCTGGGGGGGACCTGTCCCTACTGGTTGTCTCTTGGCAGAATTGCAGCTGTCCTCTCTGTCCCTCCCCTGATGGCCAGGCAGGGGCTGACTGCTGTGGGGCCTGGTGGCCAGGCATCCTCTCACCTCTGCCCCAGCCCGCAGGCAGCGGTTGGTGGGACCGGCCAGCTGCTGCCCTCCCCCGCCTCCCGCAGGGTCGTTGGCTTGGTGCTGTGGGCCTCTCCCCGTTGCAGGGGCCACCTGGCCAGGCTCCTGCGGGTCTGGTGACTCCCCTCCCGTCTGCCCTCCTCACCTCCCGACCTGCGGGTCCTCTGCCAGCCTGAACGTGTCCACATCCCCAGAGCTCAGTCTGCAACACCCTGGGCCATCTGGCCTCAGCTGCGGAAGAAGTGCTGCCCCAGCACCCTGGTTTTGCCAGGGGGTCATGGCACTCAGCCTCACTGCAGTCCTTAGGGCTGTGGTGCGGCCGGCGGCCCTCGGGAGCCCACTTCCCCACCGGCCCTTTCGTGCCCTCCCACCCCCCAGTGCCCTGGCTGTGTCTCTTCTACCTCCTTCTCACCCTTCCCACTCGCCCTAGGGCTTCTGCAGTGGCTTTCTAGAGCCAGAGGCCACGGCAGCAGGCTGGTCCCTGCTCCGCCAGCTTCCCCTCCCCCTGGCGGAGGGTCTGCCCTGGGCCGGTGCCGCACTGGACTGGGAGGACCGGGAAGCAGCTGTGGGCGGCCTCCCAGGGGGCAGACTGAGTGGGGGATGGGAGGAGGCAGAGGTGGGCTGGGGAGCGAGGGCAGGGCGCTCCCTCGTTGCCGGCAAGGGCTGGTCGGACCCAGCTCCCGGACCAGAGTCCAGGGTGGACGCCCTTCCGTAACCCAAGCTGGGTGTGTACTGGTAGGGCGGGGTGAGGGGGCAAAGGGCCCGTGGGAGCTGGAGGTGGGCCAAGCCAGAAACCACCTGCAGGGGACGCTTGGCGCAGCACACGAAGGCCCCCCCCAGCCAGGTGAGCGCCAGTGCCGGCCCCTGGCCACGCCCCGCTCCTCTGCCCCGAGCCGAAGGCCGGCCCCTTCCTGGCAGCATTCGTCACAGGGTGTCCTGTGACCCAGCGACCTGTACCCCCAAGGAGGCCTGTGAGCCCCACTGGCTGTAGAGTGTGGAGACTGAAGGGGAGGTGGGATGTGACCCAAGCCCGGGGCCCCAGCTGGGTGCAGATAGTGGCCTGGGAGCACCACCCGCCCCTGCCTGACCAGGCCGTGCCAGGCTCAGTGCCCGTGTGTGCCCAGCCCCCTCGGTCTCCCCACTAGGAGCTGGTCATGTGGACGAATGAGGGCACGCTAATCCGGCCGGGCCCTGGCAGCCAGCCCTTCCTGTGTCTTCGGTGGTGGGGGATGGGCCTGGAGGGCCCAGGGTCGTTGAGGACAATGCCGTGGACCCAGGGCTGACTGGAAGCCCTGTTCGCGGTGGAGCCTTGGGGCAGGGAGAGGTCCCTGGGTTGGCAGTCCCATCCTGCCCTGGGCTTCTGTCCTGCTAGGCCTAGGGTGATGCAGCTGGAGGGCTGGGGCGGGCCTGGCGGGGGGCAGGGCAGGTAGAGAGACAGGACGCCTTCGAGTGACAGGAACAGGTATTCTGCTCTTGCTTTTGGCTGACCCGGGTGGTCTGCACCTGTCTGCTCTCACCCGTGATCACTTGTACGTGCAGCGGGCTGGGACAAAGAGGACGGGGCTTGGGGATGCCCGTGGCCGTGGGGGTGTGCTCGTGTGGCCATGGGAGGAGCATGGTGGGGTGACAGGAGCAGGCGCCCTTGTTTCTGGACACTGGCTCCGCCGGGCGTTGCCCCCCGAGGCCAGTGCCGCGGGTCCCTCTGCTGCCCAGGCTGCAAGTCCAGCCTTCCTGTGAGGCCCCTCGGTGTCCTGCTGTCCCCGGGTCCCATGGTTCTTGCCTGGGGGCCCGGCTCCTGACTGTGGCTCCTTCCAAGGCGGGAGGAGGAACCTGAGCTGCCTGCTGGTGTCCGTGCTCAGGAGTTTAATGTTTCGAGCGGCCGAGGGGCTGGTCCCATCTGCTGCGGGCCGGCGGCTCTCGGATTCATTACCCGCCCGCTGGGCCTGGCTGAGCGCCGCTGAGCAGGCCTGGGGCTCTGGTGGGGAGCGGGTCCTGGGTCAGGGCGGGTGAAGGTCTGCCTGCAGTCCTGCTCGTTCCTGAGCCAGCTTCCTCTCAGGACCAGCCTGGCCTGCACTCTGAGGCCGGCGAGAGAGGAGAGGATTTGCTCAGGCGTGAAGTTCTACGGGCACTAGGGCACTAGGGCCAGATGGGTAGTCCAGGTGGGAGGAAAGGGTCACCACAACCCCCACGGCGTGGGGAGGGGGCAGCTCTGTTCTAATTCTGAGGCAGTCTGTGAAACAGGGTGATGGCCCTTGGTGCCACCTTCCTGGGACTTAGGTGTGCCAGCCACCATGCTTTGTCACCTCGTGGGGACCCTGGGGCTTGGGTGAGCCCAGTCCCTGCCCAGCCACGGTGGTCCGTGCTGCGCTGTGCCAAGATGTGAGCTCAGCCCTGGAGAGAGGCCCTACCGATAGCAGGGACTGCTCACAGCTGGGACGGCAGGGCCTCCAAGGATGCGGGCCCCGAAGTACATTCACCTGGACCCTGCTCCTGCCGTATGCAGAGCCGCTCGGAAGTGTGGCTGCTGCTGCCCTGAGAAGGCAGACCTTCCACCCTGGGAGCTGCCGTAGCAGCTCTGGAGACCCTGAGACTTTGGGCTCCTGCTGGGGCTACGATCTGGTCCCTGGGAAGGGTAGGTTACTCGAGGTGACTTGACCCTGGGCCTGGGATAGGAAGCAGATGGGTGGGGCCTGGGACGCAGGTTTCTGGACACACTGACCCTGGGTTGCCATGGGCATCCAGACCCGATCCTCCTGGGGTCCTTCTGGCCCGGCCCTACAGGATACAGGTAAAGGAGTCGTCTCTGATGAGGGGCAGCTCCTCCTCCTTTCAGGTCCTGCCCAGGCCTGACCACCTCTGCTGTGTTCTTCGGGGTCACTGGGCCCAGCTGTCGGGCTCAAGGTCCGCCGGTGGCCAGGCAGCCGGGCCCCGCTGACGTGCCTCCTGCCCATAGATGAAGATCTCCTTCAATGACAAGCGCCTGCAGACCACCTTCGAGTACCCCCCTGAGACCTCCCTGGTGCAGGAGGAGGAGGCTGAGGCCCAGGAGGAGGCAGAGGAGGCGGAGGAGGCGGAGGAGGAGGAGGAGGAGGAGGAGGAGTCCGGCTCAGAAGGGGCGGCGGAGAAGCCCTTTGCGCTCTTCCTGCCCCGAGCCACTTTTGTGAACAGTGTGGGGCCCGAGAACCCTCGCCTGCCAGACGGCAGCTCAGGTGAGTGCCCACCTGCGGAGTGGGTGCCCCAGGGTGTGGCCTGGGCCACATGTGCACACGTGCGTCTTGCCCCGCAGGTCTGTCCAGCTACACTCCAAAGCACTCTGTGGCCTTTAACAAATGGCAGCAGCAGACACCGGCACAGGCTCCGAGGGAGGCAGAGCCCGCACCCAAGGAGGTCATGGTGAGCGGGGCTGGGGCTAGGAGGGCAGACAAGGGACGGGGGCGGGGCGGGGGGGGTTCTCTCTAACCTCTGGATGAGCCCCATTGGCTCCCTCTGTGTCCCTCTCTCTCAGCTCACCCCTGCCAGTCAGAATGACCTCTCAGACTTCCGCAGTGAGCCTGCTCTCTATTTTTGACCCCGGCCCTGCCACGATGGTCAAGGCTGAGCCCTGGGAGCTGGCCAGTGCCCGGGAGCCCTGTCCTCATTCTACACCCCCACTTCTGCCCTGCCAGGCTCTGCCCTGCCAGATCCCACCCTCCCTTCCTGGGGCCTCACAACTGTGCTGGTGCTCGGCCTGAGCCTAGGGCCCTGGGGGCTCCTGCCTCCCTTGGGGGGAGCCTGGCCCTCCAGCCCTGATTCAGGGGCACCGCCTGTGGAGGACGGACAGGGTCTTGCTGGACACCACGCCCGGCAGCTGTCCCAGGTGTGTGAAGGGCTAGCTTGGCTCCTTGTCTTCGGGAACTTAAGGCCCTTCCCTGCCCACAACCCCCAACAGCAGACCTCAACCCACCCCCTTTGTGACGAATGGCAAGTCTTTTCTTGCGTTTGACGAGGGACTCAATAAATAGCACTGGACAAGGCCGCCTCTGCCTTCCTGTGTTGTCCTTGGCCTGAGAAGCAGGGAGCAGGGGTGGGGTCTGGGGGACTCCCTCGAGCCCCTAGCAGCGGGGAGGAGGGTACAGTGGGAGCCTGGCTAGAACATCGGTGCCCAGCTACGGGGACGGCCCAGTGAGGCCCCCCCACACGTTGCAGTCCTGGCGGCTCAGCCGTTCACTCCCGTAGTCCCAGCTGCCCTGCCTCCCGTCCCAGCCGTCCCCTGGTCTGGGAGAGGGACCTTCCCGTGAGCACGTCTGGCCTCTGGGGCCCCTGTCCCATCCGGGGCTGACGCAGTGGGAGCTGTGGGGGGGGGGGCACTCTGGCAGGATGGGAGTGGTTTGACTTAAAGGCCAAGCACTTGGGAGGGGACGAGGAGCGGGCAGGGGGTGGGCAGAGCCTCCTGTGTGGCTTGGAAAGTTACCTGGCCCCCAGCAGCCTGCAGCAAGGCTGTGGAAGGCAGACCGCTTCCCTGGGCTCAGTGCGAGCAGTAGCGGGAGATGCAGAACCGCACGCTCAGCTGCGGCCTGGAGCCGGGGAGCTGGGGCTCTCTACGGTCCAGGCACTGAACCCAAGGGGGTCCCTCCGGGAGAGTCAAGCCCGTAAGAAATGCTACGTCGGCAAGCTTGGGAAGGAGGATGGTGTTTTTAGTGTGTTCTTCAGGGTGGGGTGGGCCCAGGTTTTCCCAGACCCTCTCGAACAACACGTGCATCCCAAACCTGCCTAGCCCCTGGAAGCAGTAGCCGCAGGGACCCCCACAGGGGCTGACAGGCCAGCAGAGATGGTCCCAGAGGGGACTCGGGATGAAGGGCTGGGCCCCAGGCAGCGTGGAAGGCTGGAAGTGGGCATGCTTGGTGTGATCAGGGACAGCGGGAAGAAGAGTCGCTGGGCCGGGCTAAGTTCAGAATCCTGGAGCTGGGGGACAGCCCCGTCTGGAGGACCTGTGCCGAGAGGGCATCTCCCCGAGCCAGGCCTTGTGCTGGTAAGAGGGCATGGCACAGACCAGGACCAACAGGCAGATCACCCCCCAGAAAGTAGGGTAGGCTAAGTGGAATTGGGGGAAAGGGGCCAGCAGCCCTGGTGGGGAGAGAGAGTGGGTGACAAGGTCACAGGAGATGCTCAAGTCTGCCTTTAAAGCTAATAAGGCTTGTGGGCGCCCGGGGGGCTCAGTGGTTAAGCGACTGCCTTCGGCTCAGGTCATGATCCCAGGGTCCTGGGATCGAGTCCCGCATCGGGCTCCCAACTCCACGGGGAGTCTGCTTCTCCCTCTCACCTTCTCCTCGCTCATGCTCTCTCTCTCTCAAATAAATAAATAAAATCTTTAAAAAAAAAAAAAAAGCTAATAAGGCTTGTTATAGGAACAGCTGCTCTGGGCTTTCCCTCCCAAAGACAAGCCATGCCACGGCGGGCGGCGGCTCACATTGATTCTGGGCGTACCGGGCAGTCCCACGCTCAAAATGCAGGCCACAGGCAGTACTCCGGCTTTACAAACACAACCTTTACTGACACTCACAGACTACCCGGGCAAGCCCCAAGATGGAGGCCCCCGCCCACTCCCCTGGCCTGGGCACCCAGATGAGTGTGTGGCCATGGTGCCGAGACTAGGGAGCAGGGCCTTTCTGGCAGCACAGGGGGCTGTGGGGACCTCAGGCCCTGAGCAGAAGTGACCCAGAGCCTGCCCTCCCCAAATCCTGCGTGGGCCCAGGGCCAGGACTCCCAGCTGGTGGGCTGTACTCATCATCTAGAGTGGGTGGAGCTTGGCAACGGCCTCCTGGTAGCCAAAAGAGTGAAAGGAGGCAGCCGTGAAGTCAAGACACGTTGGAGACAGAGGGCTGGAGGCCAACCTGTTGACCGCCTGCGTCCGGTCAGCTGTCCTTGCCGCCGCTCTTCTGCTCAGGGGCTGTGGCCTTGGTCAAGTTCCCAGCTTCCCTCTTCAGAACACTGAGCAGAGTCTGCGAGCTCTCCAGGATCTGGAAACACACGTGATGGTTACCACCGTTCCACCCGTCAGCAAGCTCTGGCCACACCAGCACCAGCCGGTGGGTCAGAAGCACCGAGAGGGAGCCCTTGAGGGGAGGGTGGGGCAGGGTCAGCAAGGCCCCTGTCCTCTGTGAGACTAGCCCAAAGCCCCTTCCTCACACCTGGGGAAGCCAGGCTAGGCTCCTCCGGCCCCCACCCTCCACCCCCGTGCGGCCAGGAACCCCACCTTGAGGTAGGCGGCCTCGGTCTCCGCGATGGTCCGGTCGAACTCGTTGCGGGAGGCGATCTTGCGCGCCAGGTTCTCATTGACTCGAGCTAGTTTCTCCGTCAGCTGCCTCACCTCGTTCTGCAGCCGCTGCTTCTCGTCCTCCTCCTGCTGGATCTGCCGGCACAGCTCCTCGCGCTTCTGGCACAGCTCCTCGATGCCTGCGGGGACGGGGGCAGCGCGGGGGGCAGGCGCTGTGGACCCAGGGCAGGAAGGAGGGCAGCCGCCGCCCCCTCTGGAGCCCACCGCCTGCTAGGAGGGCGGCGTGCTGCAGGGCCCGGGACTGGCCGGGCCACCTGCCCCCGAGCCAGGCTAGTGTCCCACCTCCTAGGGGTTCCAGGGTCAAGGGAAACCTCGCACAGACGCGCCGGCGAGCGCCTGGGAGGCAGTGCGCGCTCCAGCCGTGCGTTCCCGCGCTCGCCGCGCAGACACCTAGCGCCAGGCGGCTGCGGCCCGGCCCGGCGGCTGCGGCCCCGCACGGCCTCCGGCGCCGTCCGAGCCGAGACCCCCACGCACGCACCGTGCACCCGGCTCGGCCCCGCTGCCGCCTGGGCCTGCAAGCCGGCCAGCCCCGCGCCCTCCCAGCCCGGCGCACCCCGCCGCGCGGTCGCTCACACTTGACCAGCTCGTTGTTGTAATTCTGCAGCGCCGCGCCCTGCTGGGTCATGGTCGCCGCCGCGGCCACGACCACTCCAACCGCCGCTACGGGCCCCCACCCCCGCTCGCGCCTGCGCGCTGCCTTCCGACCGCGCGCCCTCCGCCACGTCACCGCCGCGCGCCTCTCGTGTGCGTCATCGCCGCGCGCCGCGCCCGTCGGCTCCGGGAAGCGGGTGGGAGCACCGATGGCGGCGGCGGGATGCGATGGCGACCCCGGGCCTGCACAGGAGCTGTTGGTGGCCTGGAACACCGTGAGCACCGGGCTGGTGCCGCCGGCCGCCCTGGGACTGGTGAGGCCCCGGAAGAGGGCAGCGGGCCCGCGCGGGGTTCCCGGGACGTCCAGCCAGGGGTCCGTTAGGCGCCCCGGGCAGCCCTTCCCCTGCGTCGGCCGCAGCTCCCCCTGCGCTCCGCGCCTTCCCCGCTTGCTCCCGCCTGTCTCCGCCCTTCCCACCCCCACCCTGCGTTCCGTCCTCGCGGCCTTGCGCACTCCAGGCGTCCTCCCGGACCAGCGGAGCGGTGCCGCCCAAGGAGGAGGAGCTGCGGGCGGCGGTGGAGGTCTTGAGGGGCCACGGGCTGCATTCGGTCCTGGAGGAGTGGTTCGTGGAGGTGCTGCAGAACGACCTGCAGGCCAACATCTCCCTGGAGTTCTGGAACGCCATCTCCCAGCGCGAGAACTGCGCAGACGAGCCCCAGTGCCTTCTGCTTCTCCTGGACGCCTTCGGCCTCTTGGAGAGCCGGCTGGACCCCTACCTGCGTAGCCTGGAGCTCCTGGAGAAGTGGACTCGCCTGGGCCTGCTGATGGGCGCCGGCGCGCAGGGGCTGCGGGAAAAGGTCCACACCACGCTGCGCGGCGTCCTGTTCTTTTCCACTCCCAGGACCTTCCAGGACACGATTCAGCGGCTCTACGGCCGGTTTTTGAGAGTGTACATGCAGAGTAAGAGGAAGGGGGAGGGGGGCACGGACCCCGAGCTGGAGGGGGACCTGGACAGCAGGTACGCGCGGCGGCGGTACTACCGGCTTCTGCAGAGCCCGCTGTGCGCAGGGTGCGGCAGTGACAAGCAGCGGTGCTGGTGCCGCCAGGCGTTGGAGCAGTTTCACCAGCTCAGCCAGGTCCTGTGAGTACTCGCGCCTCTGTTCTTCCGGACTCTCACTTCCCGCCCTGGGTCCGGCCGGCTGGCCGTGGCACAGGGAGGGTCCCCGGGCTCTCTGTGCTGGGAGCCTGTGCGTCCTGTCCCGGACACAGGTGTGTCTCTGCTGCTCACGCCGGCGCCAGGTTTCATGCTCTGCGTACCCTGAGAGCCTGCGTGATTCCACATGCCCTGGGCCACACAGATCGCCTTGCGTGGGTTCTCCAGGAAAGGGATGGCCTCTGTTTTCCCTTGCGATCAGTGGGCTTGCTGGTTTTGTTTCCAGTACAAGCTGGGGGTTAGGCCAGCATGCTGGGCAAGCAGGTGGCCTTTCCAGCCTTTTAAAGTGGGAGGGACGTTGTTGTTGTTAAAGCCGCATTCTGACCTGTGGGCCTTTTGTCCTTTGTGGTTGTTTGTAACGGTCTTATCACCTCGACTGAGGCAGCAGCAGGCAGCGATTAGGGAGGGAGTGGTCCTGTTGCCGGTAGGGGTAGGGAGGCCCTGCATGGCTTCTGCTGGGTTCATCCCAGATGAAGGACGCACAGCACCGTGCTTCATCCTTGTGAGTGCCGCTGCCCTTGCTGACCAGGGTCCGCAGCAAAAGGCCGGACTGGGGATGGCCGCGTCCATGGGGCACATTTACCTGCCGTTCCAGAGCCGTGTTGAGGAGTTGAGGCTTTGGCCCTGAGAGCCACACCCACTGCTCACAAGGAGAAGGCCAGTGTCTCAGCCTGGGCAGAGAAGTCAGCTGGGGCGGGCAGGGCTCTGTCCTCCCAGCTGCTTTTCTGGAAGGCTTTGTTACTGAGGGCACCAGGGGGAAAGGAGTGTGGTCTGCGCGCTCCACGGGCAGGGCTCTCCCTCCAGGCACAGGCTCAGTCTGTTGGAGCGGGTCAGTGCCGAGGCTGTGACCAGCACCCTGCACCAGGTGACCAGGGAGAGGATGGAGGATCGATGCCGGGGCGAGTACGAGCGCTCCTTTCTGCGGGAGTTCCACAAGGTAAGGACAGCCCCTCGGGCCCTTTCCCTCGGAGGTTGTAGACAAGGTTTCTGGAGGACCCGACCCCTGGTTTTAGAAGCAGTGAGAGTACGGAGGCTTGGGTGAACTAGGATCTGGTTGGTCGGTGAAGCTGTCTTGGTGCTGGGTGAAGGCTGACCCTTCCCATTCTGCCCTGGTGACAGGGAGAAAGAGCCCGTGACATGTGCAGTGAGGTCGGTGTGGAATTCCTTGGCTGGAGGCAGTGCCAAGGTCTGGGGTGTGCCAGCGACAGCTCTCAGGGCACCCATACTGTTGGGGACATGGTCTGAGGCTCTGCTCTGGACGCCACAGAGTTGTGGAGGTTCTGGGTCCAACCACAGGGACTGTCCGGCCTGCTCCTTTTTTTTTTTTTTTTCCCTATTCTCTTCCACTGTCTCCTGAGCACACAGACCAGCCGTGGTGGGGAATCAGAGCCGGTGCCCCCGCAGCCGTGGTCTCGGACGGGCATGAGCCCGGAGGCCTGGCTGGGACACCTGGGTTTCCCCCAGGGGTAGGACCTCCAGAGACTCTCGTCAGTGGCCGTGTACTTAGTGGGGGAACGCGTGCATTCTAGAGTCCACGTGGCCATGTTGCCAAATGCTCGTGTGCTCAGAAGGGTCCTCAGGCTTGTGTGCACGCGGCTAGTCGGGTACATGGTCCCCAGGTGGCGTCTGTCCACTGAGTCAGGTGAGCACGCTCTCTGTGCCCTGCCTCGGAGCCACTGTTGCCAGAGGTGTCTGGGCACGGATGCTCTGAAGGTGTGGGGCACAATGAGAGAAGGCCTGGGGCGCCCCTTTGGGCCCATTTTCCTGCTGATTTCGATGTGTCCTACTGCGTAGCAAGCGGCCTTGGGGACTCCCCAGGACGGGCTGCAGGGTGGCTAGCTAGCTGTGTGGCCTCTCCCGGCCCCTGCTCGTCAGGCTGGGGCTCAGCTCTTTACCTCCCCATCCCTGTGCTCTTCCAACAGTGGATCGAGAGGGTGGTGGGCTGGCTGGGCAAGGTATTCCTGCAGGATGGCCCAGCCCGGCCCGCGTCCCCTGAAGCTGGCAACACGCTGCGTCGCTGGCGCTGCCACGTGCAGCGGTTCTTCTACCGAATCTACGCCAGCCTGCGCATCGAGGAGCTCTTCAGCATCATCCGAGGTCGGCCCCTGAGTGCTGGAGGAGCCCCCTTCCCTGGGCCGTTGCCCTTCAGATCTGGAAGGCAGTGAGGGGTCCTTGGGGCTGTGGGCTCTTGAGCAGACCGGGGCCCGTCAGCGTGGGCTGCCCCAGCTCAGTGTCTGGGTCAGGGCAGGGCTGACGGGGCAGCGGACAGTGCTTCTGGGTGTCCACGCTCCTCCTCCCAGCTTCATGTCCCTGCACTGTCCTTCTGCCCCATGGGGGGTTGTGGGCTTAGGAGGGTGCAAGGGTGACCTGGAGCGCCTAGCAGGTGTCCCGCAGCGTTGCTGAGCGGAGGTCCGGCTGCTCAGCCTCGGGGCTATGCCGACTTGCGTCCTCGCTCGCGTGCACAGTGCGGGCGTGCTGGCATGTGTATGCAAGGCCTGGTGCCCTTCTGCAGACTTCCCTGACTCCCGGCCAGCCGTCGAGGACCTCAAGTACTGCCTGGAAAGGACTGACCAGAGGCAGCAGCTGCTCCTGTCCCTCAAGGCTGCCCTGGAGACACGCCTCCTCCATCCAGGTACCGAAGCTGCGGCACAAGGGTCCGGCCTCCCTGCGCCGGGGCCTGTGTAGAGAGTGGGTTTGTGCAGTCCTTGGGAGGGCCGGGGTGCTCTGCTTGATCCTCCCTTGAAGGAGTCGCGGGAAGGGAGGTCTGTGGCCTGCGGGCACAGGGGGTGCATGATCCCCACAGAACAGGCCACCCAGGGAGGGGGTTTGGGATCCAGGGACGTTCTGGGGAAAGCCGCCGAGAGTTGGGGGAGAAGGGGGCCGCTTCCCGCATGTCACGCTGGTACCCTGGGGAGTGAGGTCACAGGGGCAGCCAGAAGCCCACCCGGCTGGGGTGCAGCCGTGTGCTGTGGGGCCAGCACTCCTGGGTGCTGCGTGGATGACCGTTCTCCCTCCTGGCCGTAGGCGTGAACACATGTGACATCATCACCCTCTACATATCCGCCATCAAGGCCCTGCGTGTGCTGGACCCATCCATGGTCATCCTGGAGGTGGCCTGCGAGCCCGTTCGCCGCTACCTGAGGTGAGTGCCACAGGCAGGCCCCGGGGAGCAGCTCTGACGTGGGGCCCTTGTCTTCTAGCTCCGTGTGTACAGCCAAGTTCCCCCTGGGTCTTGGTGGCACCCAGGACACGAGGGACACTCCGTCCTTCCTGTGGGGCCACAAGCCCGGCCGAGGCCAGGGTCCTTCCTGTTGCTGGAGCCGCCGCCCAGTGCGCAGACGCTGGGGGCCCCACTGTGCACCCCTGTCCTCTGACTCCGCCCCTCCTCCCAGCACAGAGAGGCCCCAGCTCAGCTTTGCCCGGCTGGCCAGGCCCCCAGGCTGAGGAGGAGGGGGGATCCCGGGCTCAGCCTTGCCTCCGATGAGCAGCCGGGACTGTTGGGTGTGGTGCTTGAGAACGTGTTTGAGCGGGTGCCATGGCCCAGCTGCCCAGAAGCGCCTTGGGGTGGTAGAAGCTCAGGGGTCTTGGTAGGAAGGGCCTGGTCTTGTTTCTGGTCTTTCTTTTTTTAATGATTTTACTTATTTTGAAAGAAAAGGGGGGACGGCGCATGCCCCAGCAGGGGGAGGGGGAGGGGGAGAAGCAGACACCCTGCTGAGCAGGGAGCCCAACGCAAGGCTCCATCCCAGGACTCCAGGATTGTGACCTGAGCCGAAGGCAGGCACTTCACCGACTGAGCCCCCCGGCACCCTGGTTTTGTCTTACTGTTTCAGTTCTTGGTGTTCCCGGAAAACGGTAGTCTTTATCTTAGTTACGTCCGTTACCGTTACATTTTGAGACGCAGTTTGGTAGACTTACCTTAAGCATGTGGCCAATGGACGTGGCTGCCACGGGTGAGGTGAGGTGGTACGGGCTAGTGTGGTGAGCAGGGACAGGCGCTGAGAGGGCCAGCAATACTCCCGTTCGGCAGGACGCGGGAGGACACAGTGCGACAGATTGTGGCTGGGCTGACGGGGGACTCCGACGGGACAGGGGACTTGGCTGTTGAGCTGTCCAAGACGGATCCAGCGAGCCTGGAGACCGGTCAGGACAGCGAGGATGACTCTGGCGAGCCGGAGGACTGGGTCCCCGACCCCGTGGATGCTGATCCAGGTCAGTGCACACCAGGCCTGCCCGGCTCCGGATTGCGGGGGAGGCTCTGGCCTGGAGTTTGAATTTTTTTTTTTTTTTAGATTTTATTTACTTGACAGACAGAAATCACAGGTAGGCAGAGAGGCAGACAGAGAGAGAGGAGGAAGCAGGCTCCCCACTGAGCAGAGAGCCCGATGCGGGGCTTGATCCCGGGACCCTGGGATCACGACCCGAGCCGAAGGCAGAGGCTTAACCCACTGAGCCACCCAGGCGCCCCTGGCCTGGAGTTTGTGTACTCACGAGCCCTGAGGCTTGAGGGTGTCAGCTGTCCCCGCCTAAACCAGCCCCTTGCCCAGGGTGCTTCCGCTGGCCTGAGTGGACCCACAGCGGCCTGTGTCCCCATCCCAGTTGCTTGGAGAACAGATTCGCAGGTGGCGTGTGCACCACCAGCCCGCCCCATCCTGGGATCTGAGCCTGGGCCTCGCGGGCTTGGTGGGGTGGGCCCCGCTGGGTGCGGATGGTGCTTCCTCAGCGCTCCCCCCACCCCGCCACCCCCGTGCCGTGCAGGCAAGTCCAGCTCCAAGCGGCGCTCCTCGGACATCATCAGCCTGCTGGTCAGCATCTACGGCAGCAAGGACCTCTTCATCAACGAGTACCGCTCGCTGCTGGCCGACCGCCTCCTGCACCAGTTCAGCTTCAGTCCCGAGCGGTGAGGCTCGCAGTGGCCGCCGGGCGGCTGCCCTGCTCCAGAAGGAAGCCGCCTCGTGCTGCCAAGCGAGGACGGGCCCGTGCTCAGCCGTGGTCCTGGAGGCTGGCGGTGGGGGGGGGCGGCCCAGGAGCTTGGGGAGCCGGGGGCCTGGGGGCCCCCGGGCCTCTGCTGGGACGGAGCGGGCCCAGGGTCTGGGTGGTAGCACCTGCACTTTCCCCTCTCCTCCTGGCCTGGGGGTGCCCTTGCACGGTCGGGGGGGTGCCCGTGCAGCATCCCCGGGTGGGGGCACGCTGCAGCCCCCCAGAGGTGCATCTTTTCAGGGAGATCCGCAACGTGGAGCTGCTGAAGCTGCGGTTTGGCGAGGCCCCGATGCACTTCTGCGAGGTCATGCTGAAGGTGGGCTCCTGGGACTCGCCGCCCGGCTGGCCCGGCCTCACCCCCAGCCCAGTCCTGGGGCCTCTGAGACCCCTCTCTCTTCCCCCAGGACATGGCAGATTCTCGTCGCATTAATGCCAACATCCGCGAGGAGGATGAGAAGCGTCCTGCAGAGGAGCAGCCGCCTTTCGGGGTCTATGCCGTCATCCTGTCCAGCGAGTTCTGGCCGCCCTTCAAGGACGAGAAGCTGGAGGTCCCCGAGGACATCCGGGAGGCCCTTGAGGTTTACTGCAAGAAGTATGAGAAGCTGAAGGTACCACGCACGCCTCCCTGGGTCGGGAACGAGGCGCAGGTGACCCTTCCAGCCCCGCTGTGCAGTAGCAGCTGGGTGCAGCCCCTCCCTGCGGTCCTCCCCAGAGCCCCCTGCCTCTGTGTCAGGCAGGGGTGGGGTGTGGGGGGGTGGTCCATGTCCTGCTCCCTCAGGGACCCATGCACCTGTGCGCATGGGTGCCCCCCCCCAGGTACTAACAGAGGGGCTGCATGGCCCATGCCCTCCCATCCTTCTGGGCTTCCTCTTCCGCTGTCTACCCTCTGGCATCTCCGAACCAGCGGCTGGGGTGCCGGGGTCGTCCCAGGAAAAGTCAGGGAGCTCTGTCTGCTCTTTGGCTGTCTGCCTCCGGGCCCTCTCCAGTTACCCGGGAGGGATTTGACTTCTAGGACCCTGCTCTGTCCCTGCCACTGTCCAGCTTGCTTCCCTAGAAGCTGCCTTCCCAGGCCCCAGGGTGCCCAGGATGGTGTTGTCTGCTGTTGGGGCCCTGAGGGCCTAGGATCGGGCAGGAGGAGAGAGGGGTGCGCTGCAGGCCGTGTGGGGTGGTCCAGGCTTGGGAGTGCAGGTGGCAGGTGGACCCGTGTCTAGAGAGAGTGGGGGGCTAGGGTGCCTGTCCTAAGTTTCTGGGGAGTGGTAAAGCAGGTTCTGGGGCACTTGGTCTGAGTTGTGAGGGGCCCCTGGGCTCCCGAGCAGAGGACACGGTAGGTGTCTGGGGAGCAGAGCCGGAGCCCTGGGGGCATCTGGAACACTCCAGAGACGGACCAGCAGCCCTTAGGACGGAACCCTGGGAGGGAGACCAGTGGGCCGGGGGATGGAGGAGAGAGGGGACAGCAGAGCCGGGTAGTGGGAGAGATGGCGGAGTCTCCCAAGTTCTAGGCCAAGGAAGCTAGTTCTGGAGGGAGGAGGGTTCCCATCCAGAGCGCGGCAAGGGTGGGAGCAAGGCAGGAGGTCCTGGAGTGGGAAGGCGGGACGGGGGCGGGGCCGGACGCGGGGCAGCGCTGCACAAGGCTGCGAGGGTCTGTGTGGCTCTCACCGGCTCCCGCTGGGCCATTGGAGCACCCCGTGGTTTCTGCTGCGGACTGTGGTGAGGTGCTCACTCCGGAGCCTGCCCACAGTGCACCCCACCTCTCCCTGGTGGAGGACAGCTCGTGCTTGCCGCCTTCTCCCTGCCCCCTCTGGCTGCCTTGTTGGCAAGGAGCCGCTGCCGGGAGCGGCCCCACGACCTCCGGCCGGGGTCTTGCCGTGGGCCCCAGGGTGGCTCAGCCATGTCCTTCTGCTCAGGCCTGTCGCACTTGACTGATGGCCACATTTCAGCCTGCATGTCCTTAAGTCCAGCTGGATACTAGGGGGGCGGGGGCAGGCCCCAGGGCCATGTTGGAGGTCAGGCCTGTGGCCACAGTGTCTCTGCCTCCCACCAACTGAACTCTTGGCCCGAGGATCATGCTGGACACGTGTGGGTGGCCGGGCAGCCACAGAGTACCCTTAGTCGTGCCTTCTGCTGCTGGGCCTCGCATCTGCCCCGCTGTGGGCTGGAGTGATGGCTCTAAGGTCCCAGCCGTGGAGCCAGAGAGCCTTCCCGTGGCTCTGCTGTTGTGACGTGGGCAAGCTGGGGGTTCTGCTTCCGTTTTCTCTCTGCAAAGTGGGGTTCGCTATTGTCCCCCCTAGAGCTGAGGGGTTGTTGAGAGACTCTTAGCACTTGGCCCAGGGTGGCTGTGTCAGTGTCCTGGGGCTGCTGAAACAAAGTACCACCAACAGGGCTTAAGATAGTGCAAACTTACTGTCTCAGTTTTGGGGCAGCTAAAAGTCCAAACTCAAGCGATCGGTCGTGGGGCTGTTCTCTCTCCAGAGGCTCCAGGGGAGGCTTCCTCCTGCCTCTTCCAGCTTCTGGGGGCTCCAGGCGTCCCGTGACTTGTGGCCCTATCCGTCAGCTTCTGCCTGTGTTGTCACGTGGCGTTCTCCCCATGTCTCTCTCTGTCCACACTCCTCCTTAAAGGGCACCAGCCGTGTTGGACAGGGCCCACTCTGTCAGAATGAGCTCACCGGGACAAACTGGATGTGTGATGACCTCGTTTCCGAATAAGCTTGTGTCCTGAGTTACCGGGGGTAGGACTTCAGCATCGTGTTGAGAGACATAACATATAACACTCCACCCTCCAGCCCTCCCTGAAACTCATGTCCTTCCTGCGTGCAAAACACATTCAAGCAAGGTCCACAGAAGTCCTTACCTTTCCAGCACCGACTCCAAGTTCACAGCAACCCCAAAGTCCAGCGTGGAGTATCATCTGATGGGGGAGAGCGAGATGGTGCGGCTCATTCTGGGCAGGGTTCCGCTCTAGCTGCGAGCTTGGGAGAGCAGACGGGGAGTTGGTGCTTCCAAAGGGCGTCTGGGAAGGTGTAGGGCCGACTGCATTCCAAGAGGAAGACTTCTGAAGGAAGGAAGGGGTCGCAGGCCCCAAGTCAGTCGAAAGCCAGTAGAAGAACTTGGGTGACCTCATGGCTGTGTTCCCAGCCTGCCGCCGAGGCCTCTACATCTCACCCCTGCGTGCAGAGCCAGCCTCAGGTGGCTCCCCTCCCTTAGTGCAGGCTGTTGCCCGATTCTCTGGAGCCCCGTCCACCCTCATGCACCCCCTTCCTGCCAGCCCGTCTCCGTCCGGGCTCTTCTGCAGCTGTCAGTGGGCTCCGGGATCAGAGCGCTGGTCTCTGGTGCCCTCTGGGCTCCGTCTCCTGCACGGAGCAGGTTTGCGGCCACCATGAGGCCGCCCTCCCACGCTTCCCTCAGCCAGGCCTGTGCACACGGGCCTCAGCCACCGCGTGGTGGGGTCGCATGTCTCCAGTTTGACGGCTCCTCGGCGTGGCTTTCCTTCCCACGTTCCTGCCAGGAGTCCCTTCAGGACAGTCCGGGCTTCACAAGCGTGTGCCCCCCACCTGGCTCCGTGGACACCCCCATTCCTGGGTGTTTGCTACAGCAGTGCCCCTTCCCACTGGCTGCCATACCAAAGCGTCCGTCCTGCAGGGCAGCGCGGAGACCAGGGTGTCAGCAGGGCTGTGGGGTGGCCCCTCCTGCCCCTCCCCACATTGGGGGAGGGGCTTTGCAGGCCTTACTTGGGGTCTCTGCCTCTGTCCTCACACTGTCCGCTCCCCCAGGGGACGCTGGTCATGTTCCGTCGGGGCCCTTTGTACTCCAGATGACCTCGTGTCACTGGCCCCACCTGCGATGACCCCCTCTTCTGCTCAGGTCACACTTGGGGGACGGGGTCAGGATGCGGACATGTTTCTCGGAGACACACAAATCTGTCCGCAGTGCTCGCTGTGCCTCCTGTGCTCAGTGTTAGACAAGCTGGTTGAGCAGGTGGGAGTGGGAGCCAGAGCCCTGTTCTCTCCTGCTGCCGCTGCTGACGGCCTGGTAGGGGCAGGTCAGGGAGCCCTTTCCTCTCGGTTCTGCTGGGCTCCACCAGGCCACCCATGCTAACTCCGGTCCTCCCCAGGCCATGCGGACCCTCAGCTGGAAGCACACCCTGGGCCTGGTGACCATGGACGTGGAGCTGGCTGACCGCACCCTGTCTGTGGCCGTGACTCCCGTGCAGGCGGTGGTCTTGCTGTACTTCCAGGACCAAGGTGAGCCCCCGACTCCTAGCCAGCCTGCCCCCCCCATGCCTCCCCGGGGGCCTTTACCTGTCTGCTAGGCACCTGCTGACCTCTGGGAAGCCGGGTAGGGCCCACACAGCAGGGGTGGAGGGTGGGGAGGCTCGGCCTTGCCCCGTGGGTGCAGTGGCCCCGGCTTCCCCGCACAGCCAGCTGGACCCTGGACGAGCTGAGCAAGGTGGTAAAGATGCCCGTGGCGCTGCTGCGGCGGCGGATGTCGGTGTGGCTGCAGCAGGGCGTGTTGCGGGAGGAGCCGGCCGGGACCTTCTCCGTCGTGGAGGAGGAGCGGCCGCAGGACCGGGACAGCATGGTGCTCATCGACAGTGATGAGGAGAGCGACTCGGGCATGGCCTCCCAGGCTGACCAGAAGGAGGAGGAGCTGCTGGTGCGGCTGCGGGGCTGGGGGGCGGCTCCGGTGGGGGGCGGCGGTCTGGCTGGGCAGGTGGGAGGGGTGCTGACGGCTGCCGGGCGTCTGTCTGCGCAGCTCTTCTGGACATACATCCAGGCTATGCTGACCAACCTGGAGAGCCTCTCGCTGGAGCGCATCTACAGCATGCTGCGCATGTTCGTGGTCACAGGGCCCGCGCTGGCCGAGATCGACCTGCCGGAGCTGCAGGGCTTCCTACAGAAGAAGGTGCGCGACCAGCAGCTTGTCTACTCGGCTGGTGTCTACCGCCTGCCCAAGAGCTGCAGCTGATACCCCCCCGGGCCTGCCCGGGCCCCCACAGTGCGGAGTAAAGCAGATGGTTCTCTGTCCTCTCCCTGTCCTGGTGGCTTTGTGGGTCCGTCACGATCCTGTGGTCCAGGCTCTCCCTCCAGACTGCCCTCTCCACCCCCGCTTCGCAGGACCTGACCCCCTGAGAGCAGGCAAGGGGAAACACACGGGTGGCCAGGCCCCCATCCTGGGTTGGGCTCCAGACCCAGAGCCCCAGCGCACAGGTGTCCCTAGGCCAGCCTGAAGCTCAGGCGGGAGCACCCACACTGGAGGGTTCCAGCCCCGAGCACTCTGGCCTTTGGAAGGAGCCCTTGGGTCCCCAGCCCTTTTCCTGGCCTGAGGGTCCAGGGCTGTTGCCGGGACGCATGGATGCCATTGGAATGCGTGAGACGGACAGGCAGCTGGGCGTCCCCTGGTGGACCAAGAACTCCTCCTGTCTCCGGCAGGAGGGGCTGGCTGTGGTTCACAATAAAGTTAGTTTCTGTGCCCTCAGACACGTGGTCAGGAGAACAGGGGAGACTCCTGCGAGTCCAACCTCTCTAGTGCAGCTGGGAGGCCAGTTGTGTCCAGAACACACAGGGGGGCCTGTCCAAGGGGTTTAGGGGGGCCTGCCACTGCCCCTGCCCCAGAGGTCCCAGAAGGTGGGGAAGGGTGTTGGCCCCACCCGGGCTAGTGCAGCCGCCTCCAGTGCCGGGAGCTCCGCTCTAGCTGGGGCCGCTGTCCTCCCAGACAGCGACGGAGGCCCCTGGGAAGGAGTCTCCACTCTCCTGCTCCTGTCCGCCCAGGGTGCCCTCCCAGGCCTGGAGCCATGCCTGCTGCCCCCGCACACCCCCGGGGTCCCCCCGGCTGTCTTCAGTGCCTATGCCACCTCCTCCTGGGCCTGTCGCACAGGGGCCCTGAGGTCGACCCTCTTCTGGGGCTTCCCCTTCTTGCCCCAGAGCGTTCTGTTTGCCGCGGGTTTGCAGGACCAAGTGGTGGAAACTGGGCGTGTGGTCTTAGCAGGCAGTGTCTCCCTCCCTCGGTCTCTGCCCGCCACCACAGCTGCTGTGCTGTGGTCACTTAGAAGGGGCCTCCCGCTTTCCTCCAAATCCTGGGTGGGTGCCCTGCAGCCTCTAACACCCGCCGTCCCCTCCACGGAAGGCCACCTGGCACCGGCTGAGTGTACCTTTGTCATCCTAACCAGGATGCAAACCTGCTAGACTGGCCCGGCAGGGGGCGGCGTCCACTCCTGGGCGCGGCACTCCAGCTTCTGTGAGTTTGGACGTGATTTGTGGACGAATGTGGTTAAAAAGCTGTGTCTTGGGTCACAGCATTAACTCCTCAGGTGCAGAGGGGGGCCAGCAACTGCTGGTTGGTCCCTGGCCGCTCCCCTAGGAGGGGCCGCTCGTGTCAGGAGCAGGGAGGTCCCCGGTGGGCAGGGGTCAGCTGGGGCCCCTCTGCAACCTTGCCCGTGGTGCCTTGTCGGGTCAGCCGTTTGAGGGGGGCGGTTCCTCCCGCTGCTGCCCGGGTGGTTTGCTTGGCCAAGTCCTTAGGGGAGGAGGCTGGGGTTAACCCTGAAGACGCCGGCCTGCAGGTGGGTCCTTCAGGCGGCGCTTGGGCGCTTGACGGAAGATGCACGGTGTCCGAGCCGGCTGCGCCCAGGGGAGGTGGTTCTGGGAAGACCTGTGGGCGGTGCCCCCCACCTCTCTGGGGGGCGGGAGAACCCCTGGAGGCTCCCCTGGACCTGAGCACTGCTGGGGTGTAGGCGAGATCCTCCTCTGGACAGCCAGTGTGAGGGAGGGCAGTGAGCACAGGTCCCCCCATCCACCCCTGCTTGTCCCAGCCTCCGCGGATCCTGAGACAGGACCAGGCCCTCCCCTCCCCCGCACAGGTTTTCCAGGCCACTGTCTCCGCCTTCCCAGGGCCCTGAGCATGGGTGTCTTCCCCTTCCCCAAGAAGCACCATCCCCCAAGGCCAGGGCAGCCCCATCCTTGCCTTGGTCCTGGGTCCAGCAGGGCACTCTGAGTGGCTCCCAGGCCCCTGTCCACCCTACCTGCCCCACCCCAGGGCGGCCTGCCCAGGACTCCTCCACTCCGGCCCCCGAGCTCAAGTGACGCGCCAGCCGAGGCCCTGCCCCCACCCGCTCCGCTTCAGAGCCCCACTGTGAGGTCAGCGCCTTCTGATGGGTTCCGTCCAGAGGTGTGTGGTGGGGCTGGGGGCTGGACATGGCCCCCTGTCCCCAGCCTGACTCCTGCCTGGTTGGCAGCCCCCTTGGCCGGATATGTTTGTCCCTTTTGCTCAACCCTGCTGCAGGTGCCTCCTCCTGCCCCCAGCCCTGCCCCTGCGAGGGGCTCTCCGGCAGCCTTCCGGTGGCCACCAGGGGGAGGGGCGGCCCTGGGGGTCCTCCACCGGCAGGTGACGAGGGCCCTTCGGCCGCACGGGCCCTGTCTCTGCAGCTGGGACGTACTGCGAGTGCAGCCTTGGCCTCAGCCGCGAGGCCCTCATCGCCCTGCTCGTGGTGCTGGCGGGCATCGGCGCCAGCTGCTTCTGTGCCCTCGTCATCGTGGCAGTCGGTGTCATGAAAGCCAAGAGGTGCATGAGCCCCGGGGCCGGGGTGGTGGGTGAGGGCCACAGGGCCGCACTGGGGGAGGGGCGTCTGGCCCTGGGTGGGATGTCACCAGGAGCTGGGGAATGGCATTTCCCAGGCCAGGTTGTGGAGAGGTGGGGGGACGTACTTCCGGGCTCCTGGAGGCCAGCCCCACTGCTCCAGGATCCACTCCTCCCTTTGTCCCTCCAGTGAACCATGCCCCAGACACATGAACAGCAGGTGAGTAGCCTCAGGGGAGGACCCCACAGGTGAGCCCGGTTCCTGCTTCCTGCCCCCAGGGCTGGGGGGGGGTCACATGCATCACGAGCATGAAGGAGCACTGACAGGAGGCCCAGGACTGCCCTGGGAGGGGAGTCAAGGCCTCGTGAGGCCTGTGATGGTAGCTGCCTGCTGCCAGCCTGGCCCGGCCCCTGCCGTGCAGGTTGGTGGGGCACTACGGGGTCCAGGAAGATCGCATGGATCTACACACCGTGCAAGTGGGGCCTCACGTCATGGACCCTGACCTGGAGGTCTCTATGATGCCACCCCTGGAGGAGCAAGGCCTCATGACCATCCCCATGGACCCCATGTCCCCAAACGTGACTGTAGAGGAGCCGCCCCCTCTCGCCCCCCCAACCTGAGCAGGGCTGCAGGCAGCCTGGGGGAGGGGAATTAAACAGTTTTGAGTGCTTCTGCCCTGTCCCCCCTGCAGGCTCCTTCTCCAGCGGCTGTGCAGCTGCGTCAAGTGGGGAGGGGTTTGCGTACACCTGGGTCATCTCCTGCATCCCGGGTGGGGAAGGATGCCCAGGGCCTGCACAAGCCACCCACCGTCCGCCCCCAGGGCAGGGAAGCCCAGCCCTGGTATTTCCACCTCTCCTCGCCTGGGTCTCGGCCTGGCTCCTCCCCACATCTTCCTGCCGCTGTGTCCTGGGAAGCCGGCACACCGCCTCCGGGGCCCTGTCCACCCCACCCCCACACCAGGAACCTCGGGACAGGATGTGCAACTGCCATGACTCCAGAGGGAGCGGCGTTCAACAAGAGAACTTGGCCGGGCGCCTGTGTGTGCTGGGGTCGCTTGGCTGGGCAGGGACTGGGCAGGGACTGGGGAGAGCAGCAGGGCTCACGGGGTCCCGTTCCACGTGTGGCATCAATGAGTTTGGTGGGTGTGGGTGTCGTCCAGGGGCTCAGGCCTCCGCTGGGGCGCAGGGTGGCGGATACCCCAGGGCAGGAGGGCAAGGCGTCTTGTCAGCGCTGCGGCTGGCACAGAGCCAAGAGGAGCCCAGCTCCGGGACAGGTGGCTGGCGGGGCAGGGCGCTGGCTGGCTGCCCCGCCCCCGCCCTAGGTGCGGGACTGGCCTTGGAACAGGAACCGCCGGCCCTCGGGCCGCAGATTTAGTATCTGTGCAGGAGCGGCGGAGACCCGCCGGCTCCGCGGACGCACAAGCAGCGGGCTCCTCGCGCTGCCCCATGCGGAGGCCCTCCTTCCCCTCGCGGCGGCCGCCGCCGATGCTGCTGTTGCTGCTGTCGCCGTGGCCCGTCTGGGCCGAGTCGTCCACCGCGGCGGCCACCTCGGGAACCCCAGGCGCCCCGGACTGCCCCGAGGCGTGCGCGCGCGCGCCGGGCGGCCTGGTCAACTGCTCGGGGCGCGCTCTGCCCGCCGTGCCCGCGGGCCTGAGCCCGGGCGTGCGCGCGCTGCTGCTGGACCACAACCGTGTGCGCGCGCTGCCGCCCGGCGCCTTCGCGGGCGCCGGCACGCTGCTGCGCCTGGACCTGCGCGAGAACGGGCTGCGCTGGGTGCACGCCCGGGCCTTCTGGAGCTTGGGCGCGCTACAGCAGCTCGACCTCGGCGACAACTTGCTGGAGGCGCTGGAGCCCGGCACCTTCTCGCCCCTGCGCGCGCTGCGCTCCCTGTCGCTGGCAGGCAACCGGCTGGCGCGCCTGGAGCCCGCGGCTCTGGGCGCGCTCCCGCTGCTGCGCGCGCTCAGCCTGCGGGACAACCAGCTGTCCGCGCTCGCGCCGGGCCTGCTGGCCGGCCTGCCCGCCCTCCACGCGCTGCACCTGCGCGGCAACCCCTGGGCCTGCGGCTGCGCGCTGCGCCCGCTCTGCTCCTGGCTGCGCAGGCACCCGCGGCCCGCGCCAGGTGAGGCCTCGGGGCGAGCGGGGGAGGGGGCCGCGCTCGCGGCCGCAGCCCCCGCCGCCGGCTGACCGGGCGCCCGTGTCCCGCAGAGGCCGAGACGCTGCTCTGCGTGTTGCCGGGGCGCCAGTCGCTCAGCCCCTTGACCGCCTTCACGGACGCCGCCTTCAGCCACTGCTCGCAGCCCCTCGGCCCGCGGGACCTGGCCGTGGTCTACGTGCTCGGGCCCGTCTCCTTCCTCGCCAGCCTCGCCGCCTGCCTGGCGCTGGGCTCCGCGCTCACCGCCTGCCGCACGCGGCGCTGCCGCGCGGATGTCCTCGGCCGCCTGAGACCGCGCGCCCGGGACCCGGGGCCCCCTGCCGCCTCTGCTCGGGCCTGAGCGGGCCTTGGCTGTTCTCGAATCTTCCCCCTGTCCCCTGCCCTCCTTCTCGGTCCCTGAAGGCGTCAACAAGCGACACAGAAATTTTCGTGACATTCCTTTAGACATCACCACTGCACAAACCGGGTCGGGGGCAGCGCGCGCCGGGCCCCTGGGCGGAGGGGCCGCGCGCGGCTGCGCACGGGCCGCACGGGGAAGGCACGCGCTCGGCACTGGAAGGGCTGGGCCTGTACAAGTCGGAGGGCAGGGCTGAGGACGGTCCGAGCCAGCGCGCGTGGGGAAGCCTATCCTGGGCTGCAGGTTGGAGGAGGCGGAGAGCTGGCTCGGCCCTCGCGGACACCGGAAGAAAGGGTCAGAGGCAGCGGAGAACCCCAGCGCAGCGCTGGGAGGCACCTGCCTGCTGAGGGTCCGGGCCAGCCCTTGGGGAGGGGCAGGGCCAGCTGGATGGATTCGGGGCCGGACGAGAGGAGGCGAGAAGGGTAAGAAAAGGAGCGGGGCGGAGCCGAGGCCGCCCAGAGCAGGCGCTGGGGGATGGGGTGACCCAGCCAGGTGGGGCCTTGCACCCCCACTGTGGCTCTGGTAGTGGCTGGGGAAGGTCTGGGCTTCAGTCTCTGCTCCCAGCCCCTCCGGGGCCAGGGTAGCCCCTCTCCCCCACTGCTTAGAGACCCCAGGGCCCCTGCCTCTGCCGGAGTGCCCTGTGGCCCTGCCCAGCCAGCTCAGCTCTGGCCTGTCCTCAGCCGCTCTGGTCCGAGCCTCGGTCCAGCAGGGGCTGCCCGCCAGGCAGCAGGGCGGACAGACAGACGGGAGGCCCAGGGTGGGCAGTCTTGGGCGGGCGGGCTTCCCTCAGGCCTTCCCGAGCAGCAGGACCCATCAGTGTCCTTGGCCGGGCTAACTGGGCAGGTGGGCGCCTCCGGGGGCCTCACACCACGGTGCTGACCGAGGGATCTGAGAGGTTGAGCGTGCCCGTGATATCAGTGGGATGGTACTGCTGCAAAATAGAAATACACAGACAAGGCAGCCCGTTAGCCCCCACGCCCGGGGGCTCGCGCAGGGCCGGGACGGGTGGGCCGGCCAGCCGGCCGACCGGCGGGCGGGCGGGCGCGGCCTGGGGGAGGCTGGGGGGCGCTCCTCCCCCTGACCCCGTCGTGCTCCGGGACTCTGCGTGGGCCGGGCCGCTGTCCCGTCCATCTGTCTGTCTGTCTGCGGGGGAGGGGGGCAGAGGAGGGCGGGCAGGGCGTCTCAGCTCTCCCTATGACGGGCACACATCTGCAGCTGGCCCTCCTCCCTCTCAATAGCGCGTCGCGGCAGCACTGTGTCTTTTTGGTTTTGCAAAGCGCCGCGTCCACCCCCGGTGCTCTATAAATAAGAACCAACAATCAATACCCGCTGGCCCCGCTGGCCGCCAGGGGCCCCAGCCCTGAGCGCCCAGTGCTGCCCTGGCCCAGACCGGCCACAGGACAGGGCCAGAGGATCGTAGCGGCCGGACCGACCCCACCCCTCCCAGCAGAGCCCCCCACCCAGGCCTCCCTCCAAGCAGGTGCCCAGCCCGAAACAGGATGGGAACTGGGTTGCCCTCCCCCGCCCAGCCCCTCCAGCTGGCAGCACCCCCAGTCACCCCGACAGGCCAGGTCCAGCCCCACATGCCCCGTGGTGTCAGGGCCGGCCTGGGAGATGGTCCCTGGTGCCTGCAGAGGCTCGGGCAGAGTCTGCTGGGATTGTGTCCCCGGAAAGGCACCTCGAAGGTCTCGGAGTTGCACCTGGACCAGCTAAGGGGATGAGGGTTTTCTTTGGGTGGGGGTATTGGGGAGAATCAAGGATGCCCTCACAAAACAGCCTATGGCCTGTGTGACTTCTGTGCTCCTCCCTGGAAGTGCTATGAGGGTACCCTCTCCCCAGGCCTGCCCACCACCTCCCCTCTCTGGTCTTGGGTCTCTTCCTGAACCCCTTGGCAGGGCCCCGGCTCAGGCTCTGTCCACTTTCTCGGGCCTGTGAAGCCCCAGGCTTCACAGCTCCCAGCTGTGCTCCCAGCTCCCGGCCCCTCACTCTTCACCTGCCCTCCCAGTGCCAAGCCCGTCCTGGGAAGCAGAGCAGCCAGGCCTCACGGGCCCCTCGTGGGGCACCCTGCAGCTTCGCCCTGGCCTGGGGTCATTCTGTGCCAAGCCCTGTCTGTGTCCTGGGGATCTGCTCCCTTTCCAGTGTGCTGTGTGTGTGTGGCTGGGTGGGTGGGTGCAAATCCCATTTCCACCTCGGAGCATAAGCCGCTGCAGGATGGAGGCCAAGCCGGGCCCCGGACTGCACGGAGGCCAAGGGCAGTGCTAAGTCTGGGCCGCCCCCTCCCCACCTTGGACCGGGGTGCCCCTAGCAAGACTGGGTCCACTTTAAGGGCTTTATTCCAAGTGTGCACAGCTGGTGCGGCCACAAGCTGCCCAAGGGAGGAGGCCTCCTCTGACGCCCTGTGGGGAGGGGCTGGAGGGTCAGGAGCTCATCTCCCGGGAGGGCCCTCCTGCCCGGGAGCCTCAGTGACTCCGGCTCTGCAGGCCGAGGCTCAGCCTGGGGTGGGCTCCACCCCCTCTGGTGCCTCCCAGTCCCCGCCTGACGGTCCCCTGCGGCTGGGGGCCTGTCCCAGCTCCAGGCCCCAGCCGTCCACCCGGAGGGAGCCGGCCCGGCCCCCAGCCCCGGCCCACACAGAGACCACATGGAGGGGATGCAACAGGCATGGCTCCGGTGAGACACGTGAGACAGGTGTCTGGGTGGCGGGGCTGGCGGCCAGACAGATGGGCGGATGGGACAGCACAGCCACCCCTCCCTGGAGGTCACAGTGGGGTAGAGAGGGCAGTGGGCTCCCCTGGGCGAGGCTGGAGAGACGGGTGTCACAGAGGTGGCGTGGCCTCCCGACAGGTGAGGAGTCCAGGACCGACTGGCTCTGGGCTCCCAGGGGCCCTGGGCTCAGAGGCCGACTGGCTGACCAACGACATGACACAGCTTCAAGATGGCGCATGGCGTCATGGCATGGGGGCAGACCAACGCAGAGACACACGGGGAAAGAGGACCCAGTGAGGGCCAGTGGGAGAAAGGACCCGGAAAGGTCTAGAGAGAGAGTGAAGACCTCATGTGCTGGGCAAATAGAGATGAAGGCAGAAGGGCCACAGCGGTCAGAGGCGGGGGTGGATGGGATGGTGAGGGACGGGGAGCGGGCACGCCTGATGCACGGGACACAGACACGGGGGCGGGGCGAGATCAGAGTCGGAGACGTGGGACTGGGCGTTCTTTCCCTTACCGTGTCTTTGGAGGACCTACGTCTCTTGAAGCTGGAAGCCAGGGTGGAGGTGATAGCCCTAAATGTGGCTTTCTTTTTAGGGTCGGGCTCTGCTCTACCACTCTTTCTATCCTAAAATGAATATGTATAAGTGATTAGACAGCTAAGGCTGGCGGCCACACCTGCCCTCGCCTGCTCCTCGGGGGCTGCTGCCCAGCCTGGCCGGCCACTCAGGCCCTCGCTCCTGCCTGCCTCCCTGTGCTGGACAGACGGACCAGCGGCCGAACACGTGCAGGCAGCCTGTGCTCCTGCCGGCTCTCGGGCCTGACCTCGCTTGTGCTGGGGCTGGGCTTCCGGGGCCGGGGAGTGGGGGTGGGGAGTCCCGTCCGGCTCTCTTCCTGGGAGGTTGGCCGGGCTCCCTGGCTCCTGGGCGACCCTGGATTACAGGCGTCCCAAGGGGGAGGGTCCCCCGAGCACTGGAGGAGTTGCCCCTTGGGCCCTGCCAGCCGTTCTGTCCCCTGAGGGGGACATCAAGATTCGGGAAGGGGCTGGGGCCAAGGCAGGCGGCAAGATGAACTGGAGAGACAGACGGAGGCGGCTTCCAGACCCGGGCCTGGGGTCCGATGGCCAGGATGGCCCTGTGCCAGCCGGTGAGAGCAGTGACCAGGTCCCAAGAGCAAGAGTAGGCAGATGAGAGGTTTAGGGCTCCAGCAGCCCATGCCCCCGCGGCCCTCCCTCTCTGAACGTCAGCTTCGTCCCCGGACACAGGCTCTGGGGAGGCGCCCAGAGAAAGAGAAGAGATGAGGGAAACCAGAACTGGGCTGTGGGGCTTGAGCCCGCAGGCCCGCACGGGCCCCAGTGCCTGCCCTACCCGGAGGGGCTGTGGCTGCCCCACGGGCAGCCTGTTTCCTGCTGGCAGCAAGTTCCCACAGACACGGCCTGGGGTGCCGGGCAGGGCCAGCTGGCCTGATTCAGGCTGGAGTCACGGAGCACAGAACACAGCAGGGCAGCAGGGAAGGAGGTCCCTGGCGGGTGCCGAGGAGAGGCGTGGGGCGGCGAGGGCAGAATATGTCTTGGACTCACGTGCTACACCCAGGTGGGTCCCTGTCTTACCCTGCCTCAGTTTGCCTTCCTAGAATGGGTGCCGGCGGGCGACTCTGGAGACAGAGGGGCCAGGCGGAGGCTCGGCGCCGGGCTTTGCAGGGGGCCGCCATCTGCGGGTGGCCCCCCAGCAACGCTGCCCCGGGCTGTGGCTCCGGTCCTGCCCGCACGGGCTCCGGGGAGCCTGAGCCAGCGCTCCGGCCTGTGGGAATGGAGGAGGGCCGGGGCCGGGCCGGGCCATGGGCACCAGGCCTCGGAGGGTGGCCTGTCCTACCTGCAGATTCTTCCTCCACACGTTCACGGCCGCAAAGGCCAGCTGCATCTGCTTCCGGCGGGCGTCCTTGTGCCGCTTGTAGGCGATCTCGATGAAGATCAGGAAGATTCCAGCCACGATGCCCCCGGCCACCAGCATGAAGACCCCTGTGGGCCAGGACCCAGCACCTCAGCTGTTGGCTGGCCGGTCTCTGGGCCCCTTGGAGAGCCCTGCCAGTGTCAGCAGGGGCGCTGAGGGAAATGGGGAGAAACCCACCTGCCATGTTCTCAAAGGTGAGGGTGGCAGGGGCATTGCTGCGGGAGTCACACTCCTGGTACCGCACCCACGTCTTGTCCAGATCCTCCATGAAGCCGTTCTCGTGGGACCTGGGAGGGAGCGTCCTGGAGTGGGCCGCGCACCGGGGCCGGGGCCCGGACCCCAGTGCGGGAGGCAGTGTCCGTGTGCCCCGGTGGTAGGGTCTGGCTCTGGGGAGGGGTTAGACTCTGGGGGGAGCCTCTTGGGGACAGCGGAAGGGCGGTAGGCGGCGGGCAAGGCCCTCACTTGAGGATGGACAGAGAGACGTTCTGCTTCCAGGGGCTGTCCTTGCGCATGCCGATGCCAAAGCCCGAGCGGAAGAACAGCTCGCCAGTGGTCACTAGGTCGCACTTCTGTGAGGCCTCGAACTCCAGCACCGCCGAGTCCCAGATGAAGGCATGAAGCTTGCTGTGGGCGGGGCTGGGGGTCACAGGGGCCCCGCACGATCGGGCTGCCCTCGCCTCTGCACCTTGCCTGCCTTCATCCTGCCCCCCTGGAAACCTCACCTCTATCTCCACCCCGTGCTCCCCATCCAGCCTGGACACTCCACTTCCCGTAGGGGTGGATGCCCCTCGCCTGCCCCTCCCCCCTCACTTGTCCTGTCCGTCCCCCTCCCTTGTTCCACCCGTCTGTCCCCCCAGCGTCCTGCCCATCCCTCCTCACTTGTCCCGCACGGCCTGGATGGCCTCTGCAGCACTCTCGTAGTTGTGTTTCTCCATGTGTCGGTACATGGTGCTCAGCTCCACCTGCCGCCGGAAGTAGATGTCCACCGAGCTCTGCTTCACCGTCGCGTAGATGAACTTGTCGGAGGGGTTCCTCAGCTGCAGGAGGAGAAGGCAGGCTTCAGGGCTGCTCCTGGGGCCCACCCAAGGCAGAGCTCCGCTGACCTCACGCTTCCCACCCCCTGCGGGCCAGGCCTCACCCGTGGGTCGTTGATGCCCGTGATGCGCTCCTCCGGCCGGTCCAGCACCAGGAAGGCCGCCAGGTTGGCGGTGTAGGAGGCCACGATGATCATGGCGAAGCCGGCCCACACCATGCCCAGGATGCGCGCTGAGAAGCTTCGGGGGGCGCCTGCGGGCAAAGGACAGTCAGCTCCTGGCCGGCGGGAAGGGGCAGAGCCCGAGCCGGCCAGTGCGTGGCCTCACCTTCCCCAATACCCGAGTTGAGCAGAACGCCCCAGGAGAACCACATGGCGGAAGACAGGGTCAGCGCGTCTTCCTCCTCCTCTTCACTATTCACCTTGAACCGGCCGAAGGGGCTGCGGGGCACAGAGGGCGGGCGGGAGAGGGCGGCAGGGACAGCCCTGCCCCGCCCCCTCGCTCCGCTCCGCCCACCCCCGCGGCTGGAGGTGTCCGGCCCCCGGGCCGCGCTCACCTGAAGCGGTCCAGCAGGTACAGCATCACGGCCACCACGTGCACCGACAACCCCACCAGCAGCCACAGCGTGCTCTGGAAGGGCTGCATGAACGAGTCCAGCGTGCTGCGGGGGATCTCCTGCAGGTGGACAGGCCGTCAGCGCCCTCCGAGCTCACCTAGGACCGCCTCTGGCCCCGCGCCGCCCAGCCCCGCCGGGTCCTGCCCACCTTCTTCACCAGGATGGTCAGGCCCTGGTACTTGAAGGGCTTGGAGAACTCGATGTACTGTGCGCGCTCGTTGTTGATGGTCAGCGGCGCCACGATCATGTCCGCCTGCCCGCTGAGCAGCTCGCCCATCATCCCGTTCCACTCCTTCTTATTGCTGTTGTTCACCTGCGGGGCGAGACGGCCGGCGGGCGCGCGGCCGCCGTCAGCCCCGCTCCAGCCCCCCGCACCTGCCCCAGCTCGGCTCTTGGGTCCGCCCACTCCAGACCCCACCCCAGTTCGCGGGCCCCGCCCATCCCCACCCCGTCCCCGGGCCCCGCCCATCCCCGCCCACCCCAGGCCCTGTCCCTAGCCAGACTGCGTCCCCTCGGACCCGTCCCTCGTGGCACCCAGCAATCCACGCGTACCCGCTCTTGCGTGCCGAACTTGCCGTCAGCCACCAGGTGCACCTCGTAGGTGAAGTTCATGGTCCGCGCCAGCTTGATGAGCAGGTCGATGCAGAAGCCGTAGCAGCACTGAGGCACAGTGTGGCGAGCTAGGGGGGGCCCAACAGAGGCCATCATCGCTGGGCTCCCGGCTCCTCCGCCCCCCCCCGCCCCACCCCCGCGCCCGAGCCCCGCGCTCACGGCTGCCCGGCGACGTGTCGTTGGGCCCGGTGCAGATCACTTTCTTGACCGGGTCCCCATTGACGGTGAACTCCTCCTTGCATGTGCCATCGCTCAGCGTGGGCTTGACGTACACGAAAGGCTCCTGGTGGATCGTCACAATCTGGGGGGCGGTGGGGAGGGGAGAAGACCCAGCCTGGACCACTCACCCTAAGCTCCCAGACTGCCCTGGATGCCCTCCAAATCCCTGACATCCCCCCACCTCCAGCCGCTGCCCCTCTGCCCAGCTCCTTGTCTTCCCTGGTCACCATCAGCAACACCTGCCTGCTGTCCCTGGGAGGTTCCCCAGGCTACTCAGTGTTCAGAAGGCACATGGCCTCCTGAAACACTGTCCCCCCCTCTTGGCCACTTGTCTTTGGGGTATTGGCTTAGGCATCAATCCCTCCATCAGACTCTGCTGGAATGCCCAGCCTGCCCAGCACCTTCTCTGATTTCTCAGGGATGAAAAACTCCCTGTCCCAACCCAGGGCACCCATCCTCCCGCCACTTCCCACCATGAGGACAGGGCCACGTATGACATCCACTCCGAATCTACACAGGACCCCGGGCCCTACAAGGATCACCCTTGTCGGATCACCTGGCCTCTCCTGGCCCTCAGCCTCCACAGCAGAGGGCATCTGACCACCTAGCTTTGCTGCTTTCCTCTGCGGTCACTGTGCTCTCTCCTGTAGCTTGTCTCAACCCAGGGCACCCTTGAGGCTCATGCTGGGGTTCTCTCTTCCTGTCTTTCATGGGCCCAGACCCTGGAGGTGAGGACACGGGGGGCTGACGAGGGCCCCAGAGGAGGTGATGTTGGAATTGGGCACATAGAGTAGGCAGGGGTCAGTTTGAGGGGGACGGTCTCATGGCACGTGGGGGAGGGTGGGTCTGCAGGGATGGGCTGTTCACCGTCTCTGCTGCAAGGGCAGCATTTGACGTTCCCCTTCCGGGGATTGGGAGCACTGGGAGGAACTTGTTGCTTTTAAACTTCCATCATGTTTTTCTTTAAAAAGTTTTTCTATCATAAAAGCAATACATGTTTGTGGTTTTAAAAAATCGGTGTGTATAAAGCCATCTGCATCTGGCAGGCTGAACGGGCCCATCCAGCCATCATTGGGCTCCTACTCTCACACTTCTCAATACGAAGTATCCAACTGCTTTGGAGAAGACAACTCTGCCTGCCATAAAGGGGGACGACCGTGGAGGAGGGATGAGGCCACAGGAGCTAGGAAGGGAAATCTTGAGGGGAAAGGTCAGCCAAGGAGGGGCTCCCAGAGGCCCAGGGAGAGAGCCAAGGAGGGAACAGCCTGCTATGGGGAAGGGCCAGGCGGTGGGGGACAGGGCCAAAAGGACAGTTCGACTGGGTCACAACAGGAGGCTGTGAAGCCTGGGGACGGAGGTGGTGAGGGCCACCCAGAGGAGTGATGAGGGGTGCGGAAGTAGCATCTAAAGACCCAGGACTCAGGACGGAGAGTGCCGGAGCCAGAGTCCACTGAAGAGCCACCGGGTGGCCTCTGTCTCCACCAGTGCCTCCCCAGGAAAGCCCTGTCCCCCAGGCCTCCCCGGCTTAAGTGGAGAACCCATGGGGCCCTCTCCTCCCTCTCCTCCCTGCACCTGCTCTCCCTGTTGCTCTGTGGTGCGGGGCGTGGGCTACAGCAGCCAGGTGCCTGCCATTCCCCACTTCCTTCAGTCACTGTCGCTGGCCTCACTGTCTCCTCCTCTGGGCCCGAGGAGCTGACTGGAGATTCGGGCTGTGGACACTGGCACAGAGCGGCAGGCTCCCCACCTTCAGCCTGGTGGACATCTGGTACCCTCGGGGCTTCTCTGTCTCTCCACCTGGCCAGATGATCTTCCTGTCGTTGGGGATGACCTGGGGGTGGGAGTATGAGATGGAGGGTGGCCACGCAGGGGTCTTGGCCCCAGGACCCTAAGGCCCCAGCCCCCACCCCCTCATGACCCCCACCTACATGCGTGCCATTGTAGACGCCCACTTGCACCAGCTTGCGGTTCTGCAGGTTCATGATGCTGTAGTTAGCGAACTTCCGGTCCCCGTCCTCGTTGAACTCCACTCGGCCGGTCACGCCGTCGGCATACTTGGAAGACATCAGCACCCTGCAGGGGGGCGGTGTGGGCGGACTTATCAGCAAAGCTCCTCTCCCTGGCCTTCCGAGCCCGAGCCCCTTCTTCTGCCTCATTCCCAAGAAGGAAAGACCAGCAGGCGTCAGACCCTCACGCTGGGCATCTGGTGGACGGCATGCCCGGCGGCTAGCACCGACGGATAACACAGCTATGGTCGCCCGGAGACTCCTAAGCACCAGACCCTAGTGGAGGGCTTTCTGCAGGTTGGGACGTTCCCTCCCAGCAGCCGTCCTTGCTTCTCAAATGAGGAGGAGTAAGCCCCGTAGGAGCCAGTAGCCTGTTCACCAGCAAGCGGGGGAGGTAGGGCTGAGGTCCTGTTTTTGTGTGTGTGCCACACGCCTCTGAGTCTGTGCACACATCACATGCTGCAGAGACCTGCGGCTGCGTGTGTGCTCCTGTTGTGGGCCGCAGAACTGTGTTCTACACGCGCTGCGCCTCAGTGTTTGCAGCCGGCAGCGGGGGGGGGGGGGGGGATGTCTGGTGATGGGCAGAGCGGCATAGTGTCCAGGACGCTGCCCCCTGTGGCCATCCACTTGCGCATCTGGCCAACCCCGGCTCTCTACAGCCTTGGGTTCCATCCTGGGGGCCTCCTTTGTCTGATCTGCTGGCAGGCCTTGGGGACCCCTGTCCCCATCTGGAGCAGGACCTTCCTCCCAAGGTTGTCAGCAGGGGTGGGTCGCAGCGCAGGCTTGGCTGCGTCGTTAAAAGGTGGGGTCAGGAGCAGTGGAGGCAGCCGCGACCGCACTGACCTCCGAGGCGTTCATGTCAGGTCGGAAATGAGGCGGCGATTAGCACAGTGGAGGCGGGGGTGGAAGAGAGTTGGGGGAAGAGGAGGGAAGTGAGGAAGACGACTGCCTCTGTTGGGTGTCGGCGGCGGGACCACCTGCCCAAGAGAGCTACTCCCGTCTCCGGGGAGGGCCCGCCCACCCCAGAAGAGCGGCCCCGCCCACCCCAGACGAGGCCCCGCCCACCCCAGACGAGGCCCCGCCCACCCCTCGAAGAGCGGCCCCGCCCACCCCAGAGGAGGCCCCGCCCACCCCTCGAAGAGCGGCCCCGCCCACCCCAGAGGAGGCCCCGCCCACCTCTTGAAGAGCGGCCCCGTCTTCCAGATGTTGGTGTTGCCCACGCAGCCGCGGGGCGGGTCGGTGATGTTCTCCTTCTCCAGCAGCTCGTGCACTGCCTGGGCCACCACGCCCACGGCGTCGCTAATGTGCGCGGACTCGTTCTTGCCATTGATGAGCTGCAGTCCGATGATGCCTGGGGCCAGTGTGGTGGGCTTAGAGTCCGTGGGGACGCCCTGCCCACCCGGACCCCGAGAGGCCCCGCACTCACCGTCCGGGGCGTAGCGCAGAGCGTTCCCTGAGATCTCGCGCTCCCCCACCAGCCACACGTACCCGGAGCCCGTCATGTTCAGCATCGCGGCTGCGCGGTACACGGTGGCAGCATCGTCCTCGCTGTGGGGCAGAGGGGGGTGACGGGCCAGGACTCTAGCCTTTCCCCACCGGGCCTGGGGCTGCTCTCAGTTCTCACGTTCTCTTCTGGAGTCTGGGCGCCCCCCAGCCCCTCCCCCAGCTATGCCCTTGCCTGGAAATAGGCCTGGGGACACTGCAGAGGTGACAGGCCCAGCACCACGGCCACCTCCCGCCCTCCCTGTGTCCAGTGATGGTGCAGAGGGACCGGTACCAGCCTGCATTGCCAGCCCACACCTGGGCCAGGAGACACCCCCCCCCACCCCGCACCCCGCCCACAACAGCAGGGAGGGGAGGGGGTGGAGGGTGGGAGGGGGTGTGGGGCCCAGACCCCCAGAGTTTCCAGCCTCTCTTGCTGGCCTCCTGCCTTGGGGAGCAGGGTCACGGTCATTGCGGATTGCTCGCTTGCCCACCAGGTCACCAGGTGCCGGGCCCTGCTCTGAGCACTTTATAGACTCTCGTATTTAATTATCGTGACGTCCCTATGCAGCGGGATCAGTGCTCTCCCTGTGGGTCCGTGTGTGGACAGCCAGCCCAGAGTCCACACTCCGCCCTCCTGGACAAGCTGCACCCTCCGGTTCCCCCCACCCGCACATGCAGGACAAGGGGCCAGGCATGCTCCAGGTTGGTCAGATGTGGGTGGGACCCCATGCCCGGGAGCTGCCCCCCGCAGGGCAGCAAGAGCCGCTGCCCCCACTCAGGAGGCTGCCCGGCCACCCAGAGCCAGGTGCCGGCAGGAGGCAGGGCAGGGCCTGGCCTTGGGGGCAAATGTCATCCTGAGCTCTCGGGGCGTCCTTATAGGTGATTCCCTGTGCACCTGGTCCTCGAAGGCTCTCCTCGTCGGGACGTCCGGACAAGCATCCTGGGTCTGGTGGAGCTACGGGGGCCCCTGGGGGCCCTGCCCCTGCTCACACCTTCCCTTCTCTGCCAGCCTGGACCCGGCCCCAGATGGGCCTGGAACACAGCTGACATTTGCTACTTCAGGGTCCAGAGGGGTTGGGCAGACCGTCTGAGTGGTGGGTTATTTTCACAATGACTGACTCTGGAAACTGAGGCGTTTCTAGACTCCCTAAGGGGTCTGCTTCCAATTTTCTCGAGGGTTAGCCAGCGAGGAAGTGCAGACCTTCCATGCTCACTCTACATGATGTGCTCCTGTCAGATGTAAGCCACACACAGAGAGGTGCCCCGGGCAGCACCACCCCCGTGACCAAGGACAGCCTCCAGCCTGGACGGCCCAGCGAAGCCAGCGCTGCGTCTGCAGGGGCACAGGCAGCCCACTAAAGCTGGCAGAGAAGCCCGTCTGCGCGACACCTTCATGTCTGCGACATCTGGCTGAGCGGACTGAGCGCATGCCTGGGCTTGCGTCTGTGTGAATCGTGATCACCGGTAAAAAGTTGTAGGCAAAACCCTGATCATTCCATCAAACTGTCTGAGGGAAGGAATCAGTCCCGGAAAAGACAATCTCCGGAAGGTAAGCACGAACGTTGAGAGCTGAACTCTCTGCCCTCCGCAGAAAATTGCTCAAAAGTTAGGACTGGCTTGTGAGGTCTCTCCAGAATGTGCTCTCAATGGCCTTCGTGAAGGCGGAGCCAATGTGTCAGGGGGAGTACCAGGGCCAAGGAGACCTGTGCATGCTGCCCGCTTGCCTCCCTGGCTCCCGGGGACCCGGGCGCACTGGGCAGCCCAGGGCCCTCTGTCGCCTCTGTTCCCAGGAGCCCAGCTGTGAGGGGAGGGGTCCCTTCCAGTCTTAACATCCAGGGAGGGGCCTCATGCGGACCGAGAGGGGCTTGGCGGCTGTGTGGCTGATGTGTGTGCTCGGCCTTGTCGACAGCTTTGGTACACGTGTGGGGCAGGTGTGTGCATGCAATGTGTGGCGTGCATGTGGTGGGTGTATGTATGCGTGACTACAAATGTGCACCGTGCATGTACATATGTGTGTGCCGCGCGCACGTGTATAGAAGCGTGCACTGGTCTGTGTTTGTGGTGTATGCCGTGTTGTGCCTCTATGTGCACGGATAGTGTGTGTGTGTGTGTGTGAATGTCTCATGTGCATATATGTACGGTACAATGTGTACGTGTGTGGACGCTTGGCATGTATTGTGCATGGTGTGTATGTGGTGTTTGCACGTGTGTGGGTGTGCACACAAGCAGTGTGTGTGTGTGAGTGGTGTGAGTATGCTGTGTGCCTCTGGGCACGTGCGTGCAGGTTTATTTGGGCGTGTGTGCACGTGTGTTGTGTGCATGTGATGTCTGTGTACCATGTGCGTGTGATGCATGTGTGCATGTGAGTCATGTTTGTGTGTATGTGTGTTGTGTTCGTGTGTGCATGTATGTGCATGTGATGTGTGTGTTGCTGTGTGACGCATGTGTGTGCCGTGTGCATGTGATGCATGTGTGTGTGTCGTGTGCATGTGTGCATGCGATGCGTGTGTGCCATGTGCATGTGATGTGTATGTGCGCGTGCGTGCAATGCATGTGTGTACGTGATGGTGTGTGTGTCATGTGCATGTTATGCATGTGCATGTGTTGTGTGCATGTGATGCGTGTGATGAGCATGTGCCGTGTGCATGTGATGCGTGTGTGCTCATGTGCATTCGTGTATGTGGTGCACACGCAGAGTCCGTGTATGTGTTTCCATGTGTGCAGAGTGTGTGTGCAGCTGTCAGACAGGACCACATAGCCTGCCCCAGACTGAGCTTTTCGCTGGATCCACCCCTGCCAAAGCTGTCCTTGAGCCTGGGGGCTGGGGACGCATGGCAGGCCCCTCTCAGCCCACACTCGGGGGCTTGGCAGTGTGGCATGGGACGTGACGGGGCAAGGGAAACAGCCGAGACAGTGGCCAGCCCTCTGCTGGGACCTGGGTGCGGCGGGGAGTCTGCAGATCGCTGTTGCCCATGGCTTTCCGGCCATGTCCTGGTGGCCACTCCGCTGATAAGGGGAGGGCTGAGTGGGTCTAGCTCAACGTGACCTCACCCTTCGTACAAGCGCCCAACAGCTGAACATCTATGTTTTGGCATGAGTTCCTCGGGTCACTCTGTCCTGGTTGTAGAGGCCTGCTGGTTGTTAGCTGACTGTCCGTTTGCCCATCTGTCTGTGTGCTGGTCCACTCACCCACCCAGCCTTTGATCCCGCCAAATCCCCTGAACCTCTCTCAAGCCCCATGATGAATGAGGGGGTAGAAGCCAATTGGGAAATCAAATGGGAGGGTCTGCTGGGGCTCTCCCTGTAGGCTCCTTCTGGGCAGGGCTTGCCCTAGGAGGGATGGTGCCTTGCCTGGGCCTGTCCCTACACTTTCTCCCGGAGTCCTCCCCCCAGTGCCCAGGGTTGGGTGGTTGGCGTGAGCCCGGGTCAGCCAGGGGCAGATGGGACGAGCTCCCAGCTGCGGTAAGCACGGAGCTCCCTGCCGTCTAGCCCACAGAGCCTTCGTTGCCCGCCCCCCACCCCAGCACCAGGAGGCGGGGCACCAGGCTCTGTGTCAGGGGTTTGTTGACTGAATGTCCGAACGGACACCTGCTGCGACTCAGAGGACTGCTTCCTCCTTGTGGCCTGGCAGGCAGCGGCATTTGGGGAACACTCCTCTGGGCCAGGTGACCCCATTTCTTTCTCCACTCTGTTGGAGTCTAGTGGCACTTCTGGGAAAGGGCAGACTGTGGTGTGTCCCTGGAGACCCTCCTGGCTCTTCCTTTTTCTAGACCAGGGGCCTGGATGTCCCCTTCCCAGGGGGAACTTAGCCATTTACAGGTAGAAAACCTTTTGCTGGGGTCTCATTTCCAAGGTCAGCCTGGGGGTCAGGTCCTGGCTGGCTGCAGCCTGGTTTCCACAGGTCCCTAACCAGTTCCCTTTTCCTACTGCCCACTCCAGCCGCTCCAGTCCTTCCGTCCTAGGACTCTGGCTCTCTCCCTGCTGTGGCCTTCTCCCCTGGGTTCACCTGCACACCCACATGTCCCTTCCCCGGCGTTTGCCTCTGAGCCCAGCTCCCAGAGTCCTGGGTCATCTCTCTCCCCTTGGACCATGTTTGTGCTCCGAGAGCAGGGACTCGTCCATCTCCCATCTCAGAGCAAGCAGCAACAGGCGACCGGAAGGATGGACAAGTAGAGGGCGTTGCATCGGCCGGGTCTCCAGGTGTACATGGGAGGAGGGGCGCGGGGGGCTCTCCTCGGCCGTGGCACTTGGGAAGCTGAAACTCAGCATCAGCCCCACAGTGCCCCTGGCCAGGGCCAGGCCTGGGTGAAGTAGGGGGCGGGGCCCAGTCCAGCCTCACCTGGCGGAGAGGATGATGACCCGGGCCTCCAGCTCCCGTGCCTCCATCAGCAGGGCCGTCACGTTCTTGGTCCCCGGGTCGAACTGCAGCACCTTCTCCGCCTGCGGTATGAGCGGGAGTGTCAGCAGGTGGCTGGGGCAGGGGCATAGGGCCTCAGGGGCGAGAGGCGGGCTGTAGCTGCTAGGAGCCCAGAGACAGCTTAGCTAGGGCCACCGCGGCCCGCACCTGTCACCTGCACTGTGCACCTGCCTGCCCGGCTCCTGCCTGGCCTGGCCTGGCCTCGCGTGCCGTCCTTCTTCAGCCTGCTCGCTCTCCTGCACTCACTCCAGCTCTCTCCTGTCCTCACTGTTGCACTGAGCATGCAAGCGGAGGTGGGCCGAGACTCAGAGGATGCGTGCAGCGGACAGGAAACAGAAAAGAGTTTTGGAATGCAACCGGGAGCGGAGATAGGGCCGACTTTTCCAAAACCACGGGAGGTCCTCTCGGGCCGACCCTGCAGGCCCCTGCGGGAGCAGCTGGACCGACAGGGGCAGGCGGGCGGCTGGGCGGGCGGGCGCCCTCCTGGGTTCCTCGAGGAAGCCCTGGGGGTCCCGGAGATTCGCATGCACTTCCCGGAGAGCAGCTCCTCCTGCGGCCGGCCGTGCCTGCTTCTCGGGGCAGGCCCGGGCTGAGGCCGCGGTGGGCGGGCCGCGGGCACCCAGGCGGCCTGCTCCTGCCCTGTCCTGCCTGCGGCTGCCTGCCTCACGACCTCACTCTCCTCAAGGCTCAGGCCCGCGGCGCGGCACAGCCGGGCCGACAGCGGCCCCGTGGCCGAGGCGCCGGAGGCCAGGGCTCCCTAGTCGGTGGGTGGCGTGCACGTCCATGCATATATACCTTGGGTCCGCGCTTGTTGTCATAGGACAGTTGGTCGAGGTTTTCATAGTTCCTTTTTTTACTCTGATGAATAATGTGCACAGAGAAAATATGCAGACACAGAAGAAGATTATAAACGGTTGAAAATGACGGCGCTAAAGCAACCACACCACCTCCTCGGCGCGTGTGCAGACGGGCACGTACCTGGAGCTCGCAAACACCGCGGCCCCGGGCGGGGCTGGGGGCCGGGGCGCTGGGGGTGGGGGCCGGGCCGCTGGGGCTCCCGGCTGTGGAGCTGTGCTCTCAGAAAAGGTCACACTTGGGAGGAAGGGCACCCTGTCTGTCCCAATACCAACGTGTCCCTCTGGGGCCCCACCTGCCGCCCCCCCCAGCCCCTGCCATGCACCTGCCGTGTGGTCCCGGCAGTGCCCAGCCCGCCCCAGGCAGTCCTGCATGGGGATGAGCAGTGCCTCCCTCACGCCCTGTCCCCTTGGTCCCTCCCCTTTGTCTCCCCTAGAGGCCCGGGTGCCTGTTCTCACTGACGGGCATGTGTACACCTGTCGGCCCACGTGTGCACGGGAGAGCGAGTGTGACAGGGTTGTGTGTGTGTGTGTGCACCTGTGCGCACAGCGTGGTATGCATCTGTGGGCATCTGTGTGAAAGTTAGTCTACACCAGGTTTTTGGTGGGGAAATGAGGGCCAGTGCCATCTGCACACTCGTGTGCGCATGCATGTGTGGGCACATGCATGCATGTGTGTGCAGGCACGTGTGTCAGCGTGTGTGGGGTACGTGCATAGGCATGTGTGCGGGCGTGTGTGCAGGCACGTGTGTGGGTGTGTGTATGCATGTGTGTGGAGACATGTGTGTGAGAGCACGTGTGTAGGCACATGTGTGCATTGCGGGCACGTGTGCAAGCATGTGTGTGGGCACGTGTGTTGGTGTCTGTGTGTGGGCACGTGTGTAGGCATGTGTGGGCATGTGTGGGCACATGTGTAGGTGTGTCTGTGCACGGGAACACAGGTGTGTGAGCATGCGTGTAGGCCTGTGGGGGGCGTGTGCACGTGTGTACAGGGACATGTGTATGCAGGCATGTGTGTCAGCATGGTGCACGCATGTGTGGGCACGTGTGTGGGTGTGCGTGCATGGGGACACGGGTGTGTGAGCACGTGTGTAGGCCTGTGTGTGTGTGGGCACGTGTGCAGGCCTGTGTGGGCGTGTGTTTGTGCAGGGACACGTGTATGCTGGCACGTGTGTCAGCATGTGCGCGTGCATGTGTAAGAATGTGTGTAGGCGTGTGTGCAGGCACATGTGTGGGCGTGTGTGTGCATGTGTGAGCCGGGGTGTGTGTGGGCCCGTGTGTGAGTTGGTGGGGTGAGTGTGTCCGTGGGCTCCGGGCCTGTGTGCATGTCCAGGTGCGGTCTCTGGCTGGGGAGGGTGTGAAGTGTGAGGGGATCGTCTTGGGAATGGCACATCCCTGTGAGCACGAGTGCACATGGGTGGGTGTGCGCGGACATGGCTGGTAAGCGTGTGAGTGAGTGTGTGCACCACCAGTGGGCCCACCAGGAGGGGCTCAGCCTGCCGGGCACTGGGAGATGCTGTCTCGGGAGGCGTGGGGGCCCTTGGCACTGGCAGTCAGCCCTCCCTCTTAGACTCAGCCAATCTCCCCCCACGGGGCGCCCCCAGGACCCTCTGAGTCTGCCCTCTGGCTTCACCCACCCCAGCCGGTGCCCTCTACTCCCTTCAGGGGCCTATGGGGGCCTGGGGTTGGCACTAAGTTGGTTGAAGCCAGCTCTGACTTCACGGACAGAACATGCTCCCCGCCAGCCCCTCGATCTGGCCTCCCCGCCCGCCGCAGCCTAGGCCTCCCCCCGCTCTCCCCAGTCCTAACTGAGGGCCATGGCCCTGGGGTTGAGCGCTCAGGGCTCCGGCCTACGTGAAGGCGGGACCCTGGGCCTCCTCAAGCTGGCCATGGGGGCGGGCAAGGAAGGGGCCGGGGGTCACCTGGACCCCCCATAAATTGCCCCTCTGCTCTCTCTGCGCTCCCCCGCTCCCCCGGAGTGGGGGCCGGGCTGGGGCTGTTGCTGAGTGTATCTAGAGCCGGGAGGGAGCCCAGCCTCACGAGGGGAGTGGGGGGCGACAGCCTCGGGGCTCAGTGGGGGGAGTGGGAGGCCTGAAGGGGGCAGAGCCCAGGCCGAGGGAAGGGGGCGGCAGATGTCCGTGGATGAGCTCTGGTGAGGACAATGGGCGGCTGAAGGAGGGAGGGTGGCGGGGGAGGGGACGTCGTGGAATGCAGGGAGGGAGAGTACCGGCTCCTTTGGGGGAGGGGCACGACGCACGATTGCGGCGGCCCTAAGGCCAATGGGGCTGGCGGGGAGGGGGGAGAGGGGCGGGGAGGGGGCGGGGCTACGCGGGGCGGCGCCGGAGGACTGAGCGGGGCGGGAGTGGGGGGGACGCGGGCTTGGGGCGGAGGGGGCCGCGGGCTGGGTGCGGGGTCGGGGCCGGGGCGGGGTGCGGGGCCGGGGCCGGGGCCGGGGCCGGGTGGGGGGCGGCCCCGCAGCCCCGTGCGGAGGGGTGCGGCGGCGGGCGGGGTGGGGTGTTTGCGGAGCTCCAGGTGGTCCTGCCCTCGCCCCGCAGGGACTGACACGAAGGAGATTCGGACTAATGGCAAAGCGAGTGAAATGAGCCGAGAACAGGCCGGGGCGGGCGCTCGCCAGACGTGGTGGTGCTGACCATGCACGATGGAAAGAGAGGGTGTCACACACGGGCCACAGACACAGGCCGGCGGCTCCTGCTCCTGCCGCCCGCCCGCCGCCCGGGCTCACCTTGGACTCGCGCTCCTCCAGCAGCGTCTCCAGGCGCTTCTGCGCGGCCCTGCCCTCGTGGTCGTCGCTGACCAGGAGGATGACGTGGTTCCAGCTGTACACGCGCATCATCTCGAACCACACGCTGGACTGGTGGGAGTAGGGCGGCACGGTTCGGAGGAAGCTCAGGTGGATGCTCTGCGGGGACAGGGGCGGGGCTGAGGGGCCGCGCGGGGCGCGCGGGGGGGGCGCGGGGGCGCTCTCCCCACCGAGCAGACCCCACACCGCGGGGCCCCTGCCGCCTCTGCTCTGCCCTCACAGCACCGGGGACACCTGCCAGAGTCAGGGCCGCTCCACGTCTGCCCAGCGGCTCCGGGACAGACATGGGGACCCCGGCACCGTCCCTGGGATGAGCTCCCCTGCTCCCTGGCGGCCTCCCCCTGCAGCAGCCTCTCGGAGATCCCCACTGGGGCTTCACGGGGCTCCTTCCCAAATCCACAGAACCGCAGTGTTTGCCAGAAGTCTTGATCTGGGGCCAACTACTTCTTGTCTGCAAGTGCAGAGGTGGTTGCCTGCGGACCCTGCCCTGCTCCGTAGGTCCCCGCAAGGGCCAGCACAGGGCGCGGCGGGACGGGAGCGCGCAGCGGGCTCTACCCTCCTCGGCCTAGCTCCTCCACGTCTACCCAGGAGACGCTAGTCCCACGCTGGTCTCGTGGTCTTCTGAGATGACCACGTGGTTTCCCCACCTGCTCCCTCTCTGTGGCCCGGGGCAGTGCCTTGGAACCTGAACGCAAGCGGACCCCTTCGCCTCCAGCCCTCACCCACTTGTCAGTGCGGCAGCAAGGGGGTTGTAGTCCGGGTCTTGGGCTGGCTCTGACCCAGGCCTTCGCGGTCTGTGTGCTGGGCACAGACTGGCAGTGGATTGGGACCATGAGTGGGGCCAGGGCGGACTTGTGAGGTTAGGTCATTAGGTTTGACCTCACGCTGGACCGGGGACTTGGGCCGCGATCTGAATCTGGGCTACAGTTCTGCCCTGGCACAGGGCGCCTCCTCCCAGCCGCTTTCCTGGGCAGAGCACAGTTCCTTCCTCTTGCATATGAGGGGTCTGGTGCCCGAGAGCTAAGGAGGTTGGAGGGCACGGGACAGGATCCCCCACTTGTCCGCAGCCGACGGCTGAGTGCACCGGACCAATGTGGATGCCTCACCTACATGCCGGGGCCTCCGGAGCCTCAGGAAGGAGCTGCAGCTCCAGCGTCCAACCGGCCTCCTCCCCTGGGGGCCTCCTGGAGAAACTTTGGCTCTGGCCTCACTTTCCCTTGCCTCTGGACAGACCCATCCCTGACCTCCCCGACCTCCCTGGCCCCGGCTGGGATGACCTCGGTGCCTTAGGAAGCTTTATCTCGAACTGTGAGCTCCTGGCGAGATGAACTTGGAGAGGACGGGAGACCGGGAAGCCCCCAGCACATGGCGCCTCATCTGATCCTTCCTGATCTGTCTGCAGGGAGCCCAAGGTCTGGAGGAGGACGTGGGGAAGGCTGCGGGGCCCTCCCAGCCTCTCGGCGGCTCTTGGCTTCCCCAGCTCTTGTGCCCAGATCACGGGCAGACGCTGTGGGAGAGCTATGTGACCTAGAACGAGCTCCCTGCCTCTATGGGATACCAACTCGGTGACCTCTTGACTTCCAGCTGCTGCTCCAGGGCTGGATGGCTCCAGCCAGACCCCCAACCCCCCCTGGGGGCCACAAGTGTCCTACATGCTGCTGAGTGGTGATGCTGGCCGCCCCGGGACCTGCAGACCCCAGACTAGCCTCTCCTGCCACGAGCGGCATCCTCTGTCACCCTGCACCCATGTGGGCGTCTTTGCCACCTGTGCCCTGCGGCGGGAAGGACCGGGACCCACAACCTCACGGCTGTGCGCCCCTTCCGGGCTTTTCCTCCCCTGGCAGCACCCCCTCCAGCTCTCCAAATCCACCCGTCTGTCCCTTCTCCCAGCCTGCGGGGACCTCTGCTGCTTCCGAGGGCTCCTTATTGGTGCCTGTCAGCTGCCAAAGTGAGTGTGTGTCCGTGTGTGGGCATGAGGATAAGTGCAGACTGTGCTTATGAGTGTGTGTGTGTGTGTGTGTGTGTGTGTGTGTGTGTGATGGAACATGAGTATGGGAGGGTGAACACATTAGTGTCACTGTGACTGTAGGGTGTGTGTACATGTGTGAGCATGTGTAAGAGCACCTGAGTGTTCATGGGAATGTGTGTGTGCGCCGGAACCTGATGTGAAGGTATGTCAGAGTGCATGCTGTGAGTGTGTGTGACTGTGCATGTGTGTGGGCGTGTGTAAGAGCACCCGAGCGTTCCCGGGAATGTGTTTGTGTGCACGCGGGCTTAGTGTGGAGGTACAGGTGTGTTTGAAGCCGTGCATCTGTGGGAGTCCGAGTTTGCCTGCTAGGAGAACGCACATCAGTGTGCATGTGCGTGTGTGTGTCTTCGGCTCTGTGTACGCGTGTGAGTGTGTGAACATGCGTGAATGCATGAGCTCTCGTCTCATCCTGCTGCTCCTCGAGCCCAGAGCCCGTGGTCTGAGCACGTCCGTGCCTCCGCCCTCCCCCTCTCCCCAGGGCAGCTGCCAGCGGCCCTGGGCGGCAGCACTCAGCCACTGGGTCTGAACACAGGAACAGAGCCAGCTGGGTCCCCATTGAGTGGTCAGGCTTACCTTGTCTGAGTAGATGGACATACGGGTGGTCAGCCCCAGGACGGGGATGCGGTAGAAGCCGGCTGTGTAGGAGACGGGGGTGGGAGTGAAGTGGTCGTTGGGGGTAGGTGGGTGGCTAACTAGGATGGCGTAGACCTGTGGACACAGGGGACAGGGTCAGCTCAAGGTGGGGCCGAAGGTGGGATGGGCACCGCCCTGGAGCTGGCCGCCCAGGAGCAGCGGAGGCTGAACTCAGCAGGCCGGGCTGGGGAAGTCCAGGGGCCTCGTGTGTGCGCACGTGCTGCCCAGGGGGCACGCGCCCCCGGCAAGGGGACAAGACCCTGTAACCACCCTCAGGACAACTGAAGGCTGAGGCAGAGGCAGAGCAAGACTGCAGGGAGCAGACAGGACACACAAGGGGATGATGGACCTCCCCGTTCTTTCCCTGGCGGGGCCTGCCGTCACCCCCTTTCACTGGGGGGACTGCCTTGGGGCGTGTATTCAGGCCTTGAGAGGAAGGACAAAGGCTCTTCTTGGGATGTCCCGGAGCCGCACATCGCCCCGTGGGGCGGCCAGAGCGGTTGGTCCTGCCGCATGCTGACCAGCTCACCCGCGCCACCCACCGTCCCTCCTCCTGGGTGCGGAGGCCAGGGCGCCCGCAACGGAGAGCTGCCCCAGAAAGTCTCCATCTAATACTGCGGACCGGGCTCTGTTGGGAGAAGCCGGGCGAGGAGCCACGGAGCCCTCAGTCCTTCGGCAGGTTCTTCCAGGGGCCGGCTGAGCTCAGCCTGGTTTGAACAAGACCCAGTCCTGACTTTGAGCACCGACTACATCCTCAAGGAAGGGAAAGGAGGTGCCGGGGTGGGGGGTGCAGCCTTGCCTTCCTGCCCAGGCCATGGCCAGCTCCTGCGGGCAGGTCTGAAGCCGGTGGCTCAGTCCTCCCAGACGGGGGAAGGAGGGTGGCGTGGAGCCGAGGGCTTGGCAATTCCCTGCCATCCTCACGTTAGAAGGACCCGTGTCTGTCCCAACTCCGCCTTCCACTCGCAGCCCCAGGGCCTACCTCTTCCTGCGCTAGCAGAGCCCTTGCCCTCCGGGTGTGCTCACGGAGGGGCAGCGGCCGCCCTCACCTTTGCTCCTGGCACTTCTGTTCTCTGAGGGAACAAATGCTCACAGACAGTGTGACTGGGAGTGGGAGGACGGGTCCCCAGAAAGGGCTCTACCTGGATTCTCTAACTGCACTTCTTCACGTCTCTCCCTCATCCCAGATGGGACACGTGACCTAAGCTGCTGGCCACGAAGGCTTCCCCCAGTCCTCTGTCTACTGCTCGGGGCTGGGAGCAGGGAGGTGGCTTGCGAGGCGGGGAGGGGGAGATCCCCGAGAAAGCTCAGCCCCTAGTCTCTGCAGCGGGAGCCGTCTGGACCGGCTCCTCCTCCCCGGGCCCGCACCTCCAGTAGGCACCCCAAAGTGCCCGGTCTGTGTCTGCACGAGTGTCTGACCAGGCGGGTGTTCACAGGTGTGTGCTGGACTACATGTGTGTATGAACGTACACCCAACATGTCTGTGTGTGTGTGCGTGCGTGTGCATGATGGCGCCCGTGTGTGAGCATGTGCACCTGGGTGTGCTGAGCGCTGTGTGGCCCCGGAGCGTGGGTGTCCGTGGGTGTGCCTGTGTGTTGGGCGGGTGGGCGTGAGTGAGCGTGTGCAGTCAACTGTGATGCCGATGTACGTGAGTGTGTGCTAGTGCAAGTCTAGGCATCTGTGTGCACGAGCACAGGCGTGAATGCGTGCACATGTGAGTGTGCCCGCCCGCCGATGCCCACAGATGTGGGGTGTCTGTCAGGTGAGCATCCATTCGGCCCAGCGTCAGCCCGGCGCTTACATAAAGGCTGCATTGCAGTGATCCCGTGGCCTCACTGGGATGCGGCAGGCAGCGCGGCACAGGGGCGGGCAGCTCCGACAGGCAAAAAGCCCAGGAGTCACGTCCTCCCCCGCAGCGCTGGCTGTCGGCGGCTCCCACGCTGTGCCCTGACGCTTCCCACAAGCACAGTCCCCCCTCCCACCCTCCAGAGCACCCTGCTTCAACACCTGGGCCATTTCCCATCTCAGTCAAATCCATGGGTGGGGGAAGGGGGAGAGGAAGGGAAGGAGGTCTAGAAGCGGAGACAAAGATGGCCCCGGGCCCCATCCTGCTTAAAGACGTGCACAGAGTGCGTGCTTGTGGCTGGGAGAGCACTTCTGCCCATAAGCCCAGGACACCCACCCGTCACAGTGATGAGACAAACCATGAAATTCTTGCCTCACATCTGCACACAGGGGTCAGGACCGGGAGTCCTGGAGCCCTGGAACCTTGTGAGGACCGACCAGCGTAGCAGGTGACCAGTGGGGGGGGGCGGGGAGCATGATGGGGGACTGGTGTTTGGCTGCTAGTGAGACCAGCCCTTTCCAGCAGAAGCCAGCTGGCATAGGGGTCCTCTCTCAAGAGGGCTGGGAAAGGGTGGGATGAAGCTGGGACAGTAGGAGGGGTGGAGTGGGGAGGAGGGAGGAAGGTGGGAAGGTGTGGGGGGAGGGGTAAGAGCTGCGCAGCGGGGTGGGGGGGAGCCCTGGTGGGGGGTGGTGGGCACCTGGCTGGAGATGAGGTCCTCGCACACCGACAGGGCCATCTGGATGGCGTTGGGCTTGTGGGTGACGGAGGTGGCATTGAGTTGGATCTTCCAGGAGCCATGCCGCTTGTTGGCCTGGTTCACGGCCTCACGGAACATCTGCTCGTGCTTCCGCGTGCTCAGCACGGCTCCAATGTTGACGATCTTGGGGTCGCAGGCGGCGCGGGCAAAGGAGCAGGAGAAAAGCAGGGCGAGTGTCAGCAGACGCATGGTGCTCATGGGCTCCGGGGAGGGCCCTAGCTCTGGGCCGCGCGAGCACAGGGCCCTCGGCGCATCCCCAGCGGGGTGTCCCGGCCGTTCTGCGCGCGCCCGGTCCCGCGGGCTGGGGACGACGCCACGTCTTCCCGCGGAGCCGGAGTGCCCCGGGCTCTGCGGGAGGGAAGAGGGTCCCCGAGCCGGCGGCCGCGGGGCGGGCGCGCGTGGGTCCCACGCTGGGCGGAGCGGCTGGCGCTGTCCGCGGTGCTGAAGCGGGTCCCGGCGCTGCTCCAGGCGCCCGGCGCGGAGAGGACGACGCGGCCGCGGCTTCGCTGGTCCCGCTCCTGGTCCCGACGCTGCGGCGACCGCGGCAGCTGCGGAGCTGCGAGCGGGGCCGGCGTCTCCTGCTCCTCCCGCCGCCCCCGCTTCCCAATACGGAGGGGCGCCTCCCGCGCCAGAGTGTGCGCCTGCGTTGGTGCGAGCATTTATCAGAGCACGCGAGGGCGGGGGGGGGGGGCTGGGCGCGAGCGTGCGTGTGCCCGCAGGTGTGTTTGGAGGGGTCGCTGGGACCGTGGGCCGCAGGGAGATGAGTTTACAGAGGTTAGTGGGGTTCGTGTCACTGCAGCTGCCTGGCATGTCTTTTAACATGACCAAATGTGTCCTGGCAGTGTGTGTGTGTGCACACGCGTGTGTGCACGAGTCTTCACGCATAGTCAGTGATATTTCCGGCCGGATTCTGCTGGCTGGAGACCTGGGGGTGTGGAGAGGCCCTAAGCCATGCCTCTGGGGGAGGGACTGTGAGACTCCCCTCTCCAAAAGGCTCCAAAATGAGGGAGAAACCCCATCTGCCTGGCCATGTGATTTGGACCCCCCAGAGGGTTAAGAATAGAAAGGGTGAGGGTGGCCGCCCCCCATGCGGACCTTCCTGGAGAGTCCGGGGGTCTGGACCCAGATCAGCTATGGAGAAGCCAAGGCCAGAGGGAGTGTTTGTAGTGGATACGACCAAGGTTAGACATCAGAAAGCGCCTGCTCTGGTGAGGTGTGTGCCAGGATAGATGTCCCATGCCTCCTGCTTCTACACTTCCCCACCCCACCTCTCTTCATTCACTCCCAGCCCCCACTCCTCTTGCCCCTTTCCAGAACCTCCCTCGTCCCTCTCACCCTCAGGATCCTAATTCTTTGTCCCTACACCCCTGGAGAGTGCTTCACTTCCCTAACTCAAAGGATGGCTGAAGCTCCGCCCCCTGCCAGTGACATCACTGTTTCCAATAGCAACTGAGGATTCTGCAGACCCAACTGCAAAAGCCCCCAGTAGGGATAAAGCAGGGCCATCCCTACACCTAAGTGATGTTCTGAGCAGTAGAGGGGAGACGCCACTCCCTGCCTCCCTGTGGTTCTCACCAGCAGGCTGACGCCCCCCTTCGCCGAGCCAAACGGAGACACCCAGGGACAACCCTGGTTCTGAGAGGCAGGGGCTTGGCTTTGGAATGCTCCCTTTCTCAACCCCTTCTTTCTCAATGCGAGGGAATCATTGCTGCGGGGCTAACCTATCCACAGCCTGTCATGGCCCCCCACCCCGCTCCAGGATTGAGGTCCACAGTGGAAGGAGCACCAATCTTAGACACACTTACTCCCCCATGGGCTCACGGAAGGATCTGTTGGTGGGTGCTTGGGAGCCCAGAGCCAGCCCCACTCCACAGGGTCTGTGTCTGGTCTCCGAACTTCTGTGGCCTGCGGCCTGGGGCCGGTGTCCAGTCAGAGCTTGGAGGCTGTGTGGGTGAATGAGGGCTGGCCGCCAGCTCCGTGTGGCCCAGACAGCTCCAGAACACTTTGGAAGGAAAGAATTCAGCAGGGGCTGCAGCCAGAAAGCCTGGCCCCTCCCCTCTCCCCCCATTTGCCAGGCTGCAGCGGCTCGTGCAAGCCCTGGAGAGGCAGTTTCTAAACATTCAGAGCTCCGAGAGCGAGTTTTCACAGGCTGGGAGCTTCACGCTGGCTATGGCGGAAGCAGTTACACCCAGGAAATCATCAAAGCCTGCAAACGAGCGCTTATTCTGCCCCATGGAGGGTGAGTTTGTCAGCACACCACCACCTCCCCTAGGTGGCCGATGCCCTTGCTTTTGTCCTGAGCCCCTGGTGCACCTTCCAAGCATTCAGGAATGGTGGGGGGAGGCTGTGACTCCCCGCCAGACCTCGGCCCCCTCCCAAGTGTGTCTCTCCTGGGACCTGCCCTCCATTTTACTCTGTGGCCTTCTCCCAAGGGAGTGACGCAGGCATAGAGGGCCTGGGCCTTGCTGTGCCCCGATATGACAGATGAACCTGCCTGGACTTGGGCCCCTCTGAATCCGCTTCAGCCAGTTCTTTCGGGAGGACTCAGGGGCCTGGGGCGGTGCCGCTGGCCCGGGTGGAGAGGGAGGCCTGGTGTCCTCCAGGCCTCCCCCTAGGGAGGTGCTCCTGTGGAGGGAGCTGCACCCCACTGCTCCAGCCATGCTCCACGCCCCAACCATGCTCCAGGAGGCACTGCCAGTCCCAGGCCCAGCCCTCCTAAGCCCCAGTCGATCGGCAGGCCGGCCGAGCGGGTGTCCCCAAACCCAAGCAGACCACTCCAGGCTCTTCCCTGGGACTCCGGCTGGATCGAGAGCTGGGACAGGAGCCCGTTCCTCCATCCTCTCTGCAGGTGCCGCTCTGAGAACTGGGGTCAAGAGCCACTTGTGGACACATTCTGCCAAGAGGCGACCCGTCCGAGAAAGGAGGACGCTGACGCCAAGGGGGTAGGGTGCGGAAGCTCTGCAGGCCCCTTGGCCATGGCCAGCTCAGGGCCCAGAGGACGGGCCTGCCCCTGCTGTTCACCTGCGGCGAAGGCCTGCCTCCACATTTTCCCCGACTGGGGAAACGGGGCCGGCTGTCAGACGTGGACCGGCTGGAGTCAGGCTCTCTGTGCCCTGATCGGGGAGGCCTGAGGACCTTCACAGAGTCCTGCTTCAGACACCAGTGATGCTCGCTTGCTTGCTCTCATGCTGGTTTCCCCACGTCCACCTTGACCCACCTGGTTCCACTGCCGGCCACCGGCACCACAAGGGCCCTCCTGTCCCCGTCCCCGTCCTGACTCGCCAAGTCCCACTTTTCCCAAAGGCCACCTTCCCAACATCACAGAGTCCCCCACGGACCCCACTGTGGACAAGACCGAGCATTTCGTTCACGCAGCAGATGTTTGCTGAGCAGCTGCTACGTTCTGGGCACTGCCGCAAGGGCTAGGGGTACCGCAGTGGAGGACCTGGACAGGTACCTTAGGCCGTGAGAGGCAGGAGAAGGAGGAGAAATCGGAGTGGGAGGTAGAGAGTGATGGTGCCGTGTGCTGGTGTCCACACGTCTGTGATCACGGGGATGTGCACCCCTTCAAGGGGGCCCGATGCTTCTCCCCTTGACTATGGACTGGACTTGGCGACTTTCCTACTGAATGGAATGTGGCAGAGGGGGTGGTGTGCAACGTCCGAGGTCAGGCACCGTCTGTCTCGGGCCATCTGCTCCGGGGCAAGCCAGCCGACTGCCATGCTGGGAGGATAGTCAGCAGTCCTGGGAGATGCCAGCGTGCAGCGTAACCCCATGCCAGGAGCCTCCTGCCCATGGCCAGCCCCGACTTGGAGACGCCAAAGGCCCTCCGGCCCCAGCCGAGCGTTCGCATGACCACGGTCCTGGCTAACCTACTGACGGTCGTGTCAGGGAGACCGTGAGCCTGAACTACCCCGTCGAGCTGCTCAAGAATTCCTGACCACAGAAACGGTGAGGGACAATGAATGTTTATTGTAGTTTCAGATGCCAAGTTTTAGGATAATTCGTTATGCAACAACAGATGACTAGTCAATAGCGGTTGCTTTTCTAGGTTACTCCTCCCCTAAAAGATGTCTGAGAAGAAATGAGAATGAAGGCCAGGCAAATATCTGAGGAAAGAGTGTTCCTGGGATAGGGAATGGCAAGTGCAAAGGCCCTGGGGTGGAAATGTGGCAGGGAGCAGAGTGAGTGGGGGAACAACAGTTAGGGGGGAAGCCAGAGAGGTGATCGGCCAGATCCTGGGGGACCGAGTAGGCCATGAGGAAGACTTCAGCCTTACTTTAAGCGAGCTGTGACGCCACTGGAGAGATTAGATCAGAAGAGTAACACAATTCAGTTTGTTTTTTGTTTTTTAAAAGATTTTATTTATTTGACAGATCACAAGCAGGCAGAGAGGTAGGCAGAGCGGGGTGGGGGTGGGAAGCAGGCTCCCCGCTGAGCAGGGAGCCTGACGCGGGGCTCGATCCCAGGACCCTGGGATCATGACCTGAGCCGAAGGCAGAGGCTTAACCCACTGAGCCACCCAGGCGCCCCTCAGCCTGTTTTTTTAGAAAGGATCCCCTGGCTGCTATGCGGAGAACTAGCGACCAGCCAGTACGTTACGGGATCACCCATGGGCCAGTGACAGCCACCAGGTGACAGCCAGGGAACGAGGAGGCAGGTGGGCCACAAGGTTCTTGTCCGTGGTGGCACTGCCGGCTGAGAACGGAAAGGGGCAGGTCCATAGGTCCTCTGAAGTAGGAATCAAGACTTTAATATTTTTATAAAGTTCCCACTAAGCACTGCTAGAGAGTCTCCACATTTTGATAGGCTGTTTTTATTTTTATTCATAGACGTATTTTTCCATTCTCATTTCCCTTGCAATTTCTTCTTCGATTTACTGGTTATGTGGGAGCCTGTCATTTCATTTTCAAATATTTGGATATTTTCCCGGTATCGATTTTTGCTGTAATTTCAGCATGGCCAGAGCGCACACACACTGAGACTTGTCTTCTGGTCCATAATATGGTTTTTCCTGGTGACTGTTCTATACAGACTAGTGGGAACTGTGTGCCCCCGATTGTTTTCTATGTGGGGCGAGTGTTCTAATAAACGTAAACGTGTCTCACTGGGGTTCTGATTTGGTCTCCCGGGTCACTCACGCTGGTGAGCCTTCTCACACGCTTGCTGGCCTCACGTGGGTTTTCTCTGGGGAAGTTCCGTTCAGGCCTGTTGCCCCGTCTGAACTGGGTTAATTTTCTTTTTAGTATTGAGCTGTAGGAGCTCTTTGCACATTCTGGATAAGTCTTGTATTAGATACATGTTTTGCAAGTATTTTCTCCAAGCCTCTTGTGTTTTCATTTCTTAGCATCATCTCCAAAGTGCAGGAGTTTTAGAAGTTTGGGTGAAGGGACGCCTGGGGGCTCAGTGGGTTAAGCCTCTGCCTTCAGCTCAGGTCATGGTCTCAGGGTTCTGGGATCGAGCCCCGCGTCGGGCTCTCTGCTCAGCAGGGAGCCTGCTTCCCCCCCTGCCCCCCCCACTGCTGCCTGCCTCTCTGCCTACTTGTGATCTCTCTTGTCAAATAAATAAATAAAATCTTTAAAAAAATTTGTATGTGACTACAAAGGACCCAAAATAAACTTGGAAAAGAATGTTGTTAGAAGTCTCACCCTAGTGGATTTCAAAACTTAGCGAAGCTGTGTGATGAGGACACTGTGGTCTGGGCACGAACACACAGATCAGTGCTCCAGAATCGAGGTTCTAGAAATAACCTTTTCACTCAGGCCTGTTGATTTCCTCCCTGCGTGCCTCCCTCCCTTCCTTCCTGTCTCTCTTCTTTCTTTCTTTCTAATATTTATTTATTTGAGAGACAGCGTGAGAGCGCGGGGGCAGGGAGGACAGAGGGAGAGTCTCCAGCAGACGCCTGCTGTGTGCGGGGCTCCACCTCAGGACCCTGAGATCAGACCCAAGCTGAAACCAAGAGCCAGACACTCAACCGACTGAGCTCCCCTAGGTGGCCCAGGCCACCTGATGTTCTAAAGGCAGACAGGCAATTCAACAGCAAAGTAGCTTTTTTTTTTTTTTTAACGGTTTTTATTTATTTATTTGACAGAGATCACAAGTAGGCAGAGAGGCAGGGAGAGAGAGGGGGTGGGAAGCAGGCTCCCCGCTGAGCAGAGAGCCCGATGGGGGACTCGATCCCAGGACCCTGAGACCATGACCTGAGCCGAAGGCAGAGGCTTAACCCACTGAGCCACCCAGGCGGCCCCAAAGTAGCTTTTTGTTTCAACAAACGGCGCTGGGCCAGTTGGATATTCACGTTCAGACGGATAAATTCATACTTCGTCTCATACTACACCACAAGAAATTGAACTCAAAATGTGTCCTAGACCTAAATGTAAGAGCTAAGCCCCTTGATAATTAGACTTCATCAGAGCTTTTTTAAAAAGATCTTATTTATCCATTTGAGAGACAGCGTGCAGGAGCAAGGGGAGGGGCAGAGGGAGAGGGACAAGCAGAATCCCTGATGAGCAGGGCACTCAGCGCGCACACAGGGCTCAGTTCCAGGACCCTGGGATCATGACCGGAGCTGAAGGCAGATACTTAACAGACTGAGCCTGCCACGTACGCCTGGACTTCATCAGAACTTTTTTTTTTTAAATTGTGGTTTGATTATTTGACGAGAGAGAGAGATCACAAGTGGGCAGAGAGGCAGGCAGATGGGGGGGGCAGGCTCCCCGCTGAGCAGAGTGTCCGACGCGGGGCTCGATCCCATGACCCCGGGATCATGACCTGAGCCGAAGGCAGAGGCTTTAACCCATTGAGCCACCCAGGTGCCCCCACATATAAATGTTAAGATCCACGTGTCAGTTTCTGCTACGACCTGATGAAGGCCGCACTGACTTTAGGGATTAACTTCTTGGAAACTTGAGCTTCACGGTACCAAGTCTTCGGGTCCATTTACTCAGCAACGTTTTGTAGATTTTAATGCACAGGTTTTGCACTTATTTTGTTAAATTGATTCTTAAATATTTTATTCTCTTCGATGAAATTATGAATGGAATTGTTTCCTTAATTTTATTTCTGGCCTGGTTCACTGCTAATATGTAGAAATAAAATTGACTTTTGAGTATGGATCTTTCCAAACCCATTCACTCACTCAGCAGTGCCGCTGCTGCCCGGAGCACTTCCTGCGGGGTCGTGCTGGCTATTAGCAGACCGTCCTCCTCCTTCCTTTCCAGTCTGGAGGTCTTTCTTTTCTTGCCTGAGTGAACTAGACAAAAGCTCCTTGCCTTGTTCCCACTTTTCCAAGGGAAGCATTTGGTCTTTCACTGTTAAGTGAGATGTGAGCTGTGGGTCTTGGAAGCTGGAGGAAGTGTTCTTCTATCCCTAATTGTTGGAATCCTTATGAATGCGTGTTGGGTCATGTCAAATTTTTTTTCTTTTTTTAAGATTTTATTTATTTATTTGACAGAGATCACAAGTAGGCAGAGAGGCAGGCAAAGAGAGAGAGAGGAGGAAGCAGGCTCCCTGCTGAGCAGAGAGCCTGACTTGGGCCTCGATCCCAGGACCCTGGGACCATGACCTGAGCTGAAGGCAGACGCTTAACCCACTGAGCCACCCAGGCACCCCTCAAATGCTTTTTCTGCATCTACTGAGATGACTAGGTAGTTTTTTTTTTACCTTATTTTACTAATATGGCATATAACATTAACTTTTGGATGTTAAACCAACCTTACATTCCTGGGATAAATCCTACTTGGTCACAACATACAATCCTTTTTATATGTTGCTGAATTGTTTGCTAATGTTTTGTAAAGAATTTTTGCATTATGTTATAGACATTGTAGCTTCTTGTGATGTCTTTGTCTTGTTTTGGTATCAGGTTAACGCTGGCCTCATAGAATGAACTGGAGAGTGTTTCCTCATTTACTATTTTCTGAAAAAGTTTGTGAAGAATTTGGGTTAATTGTTCTTTAAATTTTTGGTGTAATTCACCTGTAAAAGGCTAGACCTTCTGGGTGGGGGGATGGAGAACAGAGGAAGGTTTTCAAGTCACTATTCCAATTTCCTTACAGACATATTCATATTTTCTGTTTCTTCTTGCATCAGATAAAAGTTTTGGAAATTTATATCTTTTTAAGAATGTGTCCATTTCAGGGGCACCTGGGTGGCTCAGTGGTTAAGCGTCTGCTTTCCACTCTGGTCATGATCCCAGAGCCCTGGGATCGAGCCCCACATCGGGCTCCTTGCTTGGCGAGAAGCCTGGTTCTCCCTCTCCCACTCCCCCTGCTTGTGCGCTCTCTCTCGCTGTGTGTCAAATAAATAATTTTTTTTTCCTAAAGATTTTGCTTTTGGCTTTGAAGTACAGCCTGTTGGGCCAGCAGCAGCAGCACCCCTGGGGAGAGGTAGGAAGGTCAGAACCCCAGAGTCAGAGTCTGCATTCTAAGATCTGCGGGTGTCTCCCAGCACACAAGGGTCCGCCAAGCACACGCATGGGGCTCTTGGTTTGCTTTTCTGGTATCTTTCTGCCACCCCCGTCTCTTTTTTGCTCCATATTCTGGCAGATTTCCACTACTTTGCCCTTCCAGATTAATCACTCAGGTTTTGTCGGCAATAATGTTTCTCACTTCCAGGAGCCTCTCTCGTTGGTTTTGTCCTACAGCAACCTGTTCTCTAGTGGACGGGACACCTCCTTGAATCTCTCCCGGCATTTAACCCCACTGATCCTGGCTTCTGTTTTCAGGGGTCCCGCTCTCCTTGCTGACGCGGGTCTCTCTCTTCCAGCCGAGTCAGCCTCGGTCGAACCCTCCCGGGTCAGGAGTGGGCCAGGCTCTCCCAGGCGCTGCTGGCAGCCTGTCTGCTGTTGGCCCGGCGGCAGTCTCTCCCCCAGCTGTGCAGGCTGCAGGACCTCTGGGGCAGTGGGGGGCAGCTGCCCGAGGCTGCCCAGTCCCGCGAGGCTGGGGTGAAGGGGTGTGGCGCACACGGAGCTCAGCCGTCAGGAAGGACTTGCCGCCCGACCGTGGGGACTGCGGTCAGCACACAGCCCCAGCCAGCAGCTCCATGGCCAGCCGACTGCGCCCCCCACCGCCGTCCGATCCGGTGTTGAAGCCCAACAGCTCTCCCTCGCGCAAACTCCACCAGAGAACCCCCGCCGGGAGGGGCCTGGGAACGTGGGCGGTCAGACGGGGCCCGGGGCCGGGGCCGGGGTCGGCCCGCCCCAGGGGCAGCGAGGAGCCCCGCGCCGGCGGGCACTGGAGCGGACAGCCCCTGGCCGGAGGCACCTGCACAACGGCCAAGGCTTTGCACGGGGATGGATCAACGGGACGGCTTGTGCTGAGCACACTCACGTTTGACAGGGAGGCAAGGAGCACCTGGGGCCCGGGGGCAGGCCACTGACTGCCAGGCGGGGCCTCTGGTCGCTCACACAGACGTTCTCAGCCCCTGCAGGGCTGCCGGAAAGAGCCCAAGCCTGAGGACTCAGGATGCCGGACCTCAAGGGCCCTTAGCTGCAGCTATGGTCAGAAGCCTGGGGCCACACACGTAGGGGGCAGATGCCCCCGAAGCTTGACACCCGACTCGTCTAACCCTTCCGAGCCTGCAGACTCGGTCCCATCCGCCCCTCCTCCCCTGAGGGAGACGATGCAGACGTCTGGCCTCCTCCCCTGAGATGATAACTCAGAAACCTTTTCCCCTCTTCCACGTGAGGTCTTTGCTGGGTGGAGTCCAGAGGAGCCAGCCGGTCTGGTCTGCACCCGCCCAAGGAGCCCTAAGATCCTGCCAGCAGATGGGAGGGGAGCTGGGGTCAGGCTGTGGGAGTGGGTGCCGGGGGTGTCCGACAAGGGACGCGGGATCACCAGGGAGGCATGATTCTGCCCTTGGGAGCTTCCTCCCGAGATGCTGGATTCAATCTTCACAAGGACCCTCAGGACTAGGCTGGGACTCGCCAGGAGATGTGAAATGAAGAAGCCACTGCTGTCACAGCAGAACAATGACGGGACAGGAGACGCAAGGGAGCCGGCATGCTGGACGGATGGGGGGCCTTCAGAGACCCAGACGTGAACCCCAGACGCGAGGGCCACCAGCTCTGGCAGGGTCCCCGTGACCAGCTGACTGGCTACATAGAGGGTGAGTCACACACCGGAACTACGGAAGGCCGTCATGCCAGCGGCTGTGGGCTGGTGTCCCGGAGAAACATCACCAGAGCCTGCACAGAGACCCCGGCGAGAGCAACCCCAGGCAGAGAAGAACATGGCTCTGCAGAACTCAGGACAGAAATGGTGAGGAAACTTCTAAATTCCGAGACCTGGAAGGATGAAAGGTTCCAAGCTAAAACTGTGGGCAGGAGGAAAAAGGGACTGAAGACCCCAACTAGGGGCTTGGACCCTCACCCCATCCCCTCCCGGATGCTCCCTCCACAGGCCCCACAGTCAGACTGGGGCCTGGGAAGGGCCGCCTCTCCCCCAGCAGCCAGGCATGGGCCAGGGGGAGGGGCCAGGCACCAAAAACCAGCCTTGCCCCAGGCTGCAGAGGAAAGGGGAGTCACCCAGCCCCGCACCCCACACTTGTCCCTGGCCAACGCGACCTCCAGTCTCCACCTGGGTCCTGCCTGCCAGGTGATGGGACAGGTCTGGACAGGGATCCTGCCCTTGGGCTGTGGCCTGGGAACCCAGGCCTCCAGAACAGGCCCAGGCTAAGGAAGGGGGACCTAACACTATAAAGGGACTGTCACTGTGATAACTAACATGGTGACAATGACTTTCTATCGAGTCATACCACTGCAACAGTACTAGCCTGGCTGCAACTCCAAGGGGGATTTCCAGTCCCGCTCAGCCTGGATGAGGACCAGGCCAGTGCCCTGCAGCCCTGACTCACTCCCAGGACTGCAAACCCCAGGGCCTGAGAGGTGGGGACACAGGGATCTCCACCAGGTGGGGCCTCTCCCATCCTTGGTTCCGTGGAACACATGACCCAAAAACTGCTGTGGACCGAGGAGGGCTCTTTTGCTGTGCTCCGGCCTGTGGGGTCTGGGTGGGAGACAGAGGTGTGGCATCCCTGGAGAGAGCAGCGACCCCGTGTCCGTTTGAGTGGAGACCAGAGGACCAGTGGCACCTCTAGCCCTACATGCAGATCCACCTCCCAAGGGGCACCAGACACTCGAGCTTTTCTGCAGATGCACATACGAGGCAAAAAGAGAATGGGACAGTGTCCCTCCGTCCCACCTCCCAGGGCACTGTGGCCAAGGAGCTGCCCCCTCCCTCCTCCTCTAGCAACTGCACCGTGTCACGGCCCAGCCCCCACCTTCCCACCAGCCCCAACGCACACACAGCCGGCACACCTAAAGCTGGGTCCTCTCAGTTTCCCTTGGACGTCTCGGCTCCCCGGCCACGTCTACGGTGGGTTCGGGCTGCTGAATTTTACGGGCTTCCCCCCACGACCCAGTGGGCCCAACGCCTGCGGCCTCACGTGGCGGTTCATCAAGCTGAGGTGTAACCGGCCAGGGAGCTCCTTCCCCCGGCCAGCTGGCCAGTAGCTTGCGACAACCTGGGTGCTCACGCTCCTCCCGGTTCCCGGCAGGGAGGCACAGCCTCCACCTATGCGCCCACGGCCCCCGCGCCGCACCCCAGCACCCTGACCGAGGCCGGGGGAAACCCACAGGCCCTGGCCCTGAGCCCCTGCCTGGCCTTGCTGCTCCGGGGCCCTGTGCCTGTTTCCTTCCCCTCCAGAGAGCAACACAGGGGCCCCACCCTCCCCACTGACGTGGAGGGCAGCATGCACTGCAGCCGGCCGCCAAACCCGGAGCCCGGCCCCGGGCCCCCAGCGACCCCCAGGGCAGCCCACACCCCTGCCCAAGCTGTGCTTTCCCCAGGGGGAGGACGTTCTCCAGGCCCCGCGGGGTTCAGATGCGGCGGACTCCTCCAGCGGCTTGCGGGGCCCTGTAGACCTGTCCAGGCACCCCACCTGGGCACGAGGGCAGGGCCACGCCCAAAGCCCAGAGGAGGACTTTGCTGCCACCCAGGCTCGGCCAGTCCCTTGCAGACCTCAGAACCGAAGCGTGGGCCTCAGGACCCAGCTCTCAGCGGCTCCATCAGGCAAGCAGGGGGCGCAGACAGAGGCCGGTCGGCCAGGTCAGGGGTCCTGCCCGCAGCTGCAGCTCCTCCCCTCCGCAGCTCAACAGCCCCGCCGCCTCCTTCCTACACCAGCTGGAAACGCTACTGCGAAACGGCTCGCTTTGAAGGGCGCGGTTTATTTTAAATTCCTTACACCTTTACGTCACGTTTCAAACCCCGCACAGAGGGGGCGGGGCGGGGGCGGGGCAGCCGCCCTGGGGCGGCGGGACTCGCAGCTCACAGGATCGTGGGGCGCCCCCCAACCAGGAACGCGAGGAGGGCCCCCGCAGTGCTTTCTCACGGGGGTGCGTCCCCGCGCCCACTGCGCACCCAGGAGGCAGGACGGGCCCTCCCCACCGTGCTGTCCCTCAGGCTACCTTTAGAGCCTCGAATCCCAGACCACCCGTCACGCCCCGGACTTCTCCACGGAGGACTGCCGGACTCCCGGGTGTCCCCCAGGGTGGGGGCGGGGAGGAGGGCGCCTCTCCAATAAACTCAGGACGCGCTGATGCGTCCCCGGCCCGGCGAGCGCGGTTTCTGAGCAGCGCGCGTCGGAACGGCAACCCGGGGGCCCCGGCTCCGTCCCTGCCGGGGAGCGAGAGCCCACACGCCGGGCTGCGGCTGCACCTGCTCGGGGCTGCCCAGGGACCCCCCTCGTGCCCCCGCCCAGCGCTTCCCCACGGTCTCCGCGCGGCCTGAGACAAGCCCGCGGGTCCGCCACCTGGGGGTGGGCCCAGAACCTGCCCTGCCCCCCCACCCCCGCGCCCCCGGCCCAGCGCTCCAGGGCAGGGCTCCCGCCGACCGCACGTGCAGGGAGGGATGCGCTCGGGCACCGCCGACCGCCGAGCTGGGTGCGGGGACGGACCCGCGGCGGCGGCCTCTAGGAGGCAGGGGGACCGGACGGCGCGAGCGCCGCCCTGGGGCAGGCTCAGCCACGAGGCCGCGCGGGAGGCCCACGCGGAAGGGCCGCAGCCGGACTGCGGGGCCGGCTTCCACCAGCCCCGCGCGGGGCCCGGAGCCCCGCAGACCCTCCTCGGCGCCGCGGGGCCGCGCGCACAGCGGGCTGCGGGGGCGGCCAGCGCGCCCCGAGGACGGGCCCGGAGAGCCGCCGCCCCGCCTGCCCCGACTCCGCCGCGGCTCACCTCGCTCGGGCCCGGGCAGTCCGCCCGCGACCCGGACTCGAGCCCCGCAGCAGGGGGCGCCGGGCGGCGAGCTGGGCGCAGGCGCGGGCCGGCAAACGTGGAGGGCGTGAGGTCACGGCGCACGGGCGGTCGTGCGCCGGCGCAGTGGGACGTAAACACAGGGGCGCGCCGGGGCCGCGAGGGCGGGCGCAGGCGCAGTGGGGCAAGGAGGGCGCGGCGCAGGCGCAGTGGGGCAAGGAGGGCGCGGCGCAGGCGCATCGGCCGCGCTCGCGATGGGCGGGGTGTGGACGGCGCCGCGATGGCTGCCCGCGGGTGTCGGGCCCGCGAAGCCCCGGGCCCCTCTCAGAGCCCGGCCTCCTGACGCCGCCAGTGGGCGGGGCCGCCCGGGCCGCCTCCGCCGCTGTCATGTACCCGCCGCCGCCGCCGCCGCCGCCGGCGCCGCATCGGGATTTCGTCTCGGTGACGCTGAGCGCCGGCCGGACCTACGACGGCAGCAAGAGCTGGCGGCGGCGCTCGTGCTGGAGGGTGAGGCGCCGGGGCGCGGGGCCGCCGGGGAGCCGGGCCGGGGCGCGGGGCCGCCGGGGAGCCGGGCCGGGGCGCGGGGCCGCCGGGGAGCCGGGCCGGGGCGCGGGGCCGCCGGGGAGCCGGGCCGGGGCGCGCTGGGCCGGCCTGCGGCCGTCTGTCTGGGGGCCCCGGGTCTGCGGCGTGGGGGCGGCGCGCGGTGCCCCGCGCGGAGAGCCGTCGGTCGGGGCGGCGAGGCGGGAGCCCCGCCCGGGCCCGCGCCGGAGTGTCCCCGGCGGCCTCGGGCTGCAGCGCGTCCGTCCCCCCACGTCTGGGCAGAGGCGAGGTCCCGCCGGCGGCCGGAGCCGGCGCGCGCCCGCTGCGGGCGTCTGTGCCCCGCCCGCGCGGCGGCTCGCCGTCCGGGCCGGGAGGGCACCTCCCGCGGGGCAGACCCCGGGCCTGGGGAGCGCCTGGCCGCGCGGGGCTGGGGGCGGGCGGGGAGGTCCGCGCTCGTGTCGCTCTCAGCGAGGAGCCTCACTGCCCTTCCGTCCGTCAGAAGTGGAAGCAGCTGTCGAGACTGCAGCGGAACGTGATCCTCTTCCTGCTCACGTTCCTGATGCTCTGCGGGCTCCTGTCCTACGCCAGCGTGGCTGACCAGTGGCGAGGTATCAGCGCCTCGCCCGGGTCTGTGTGTGTCCCCGAGGGCTGGCCGTGCAGAAGCGGGAGGTCGAGGGGCAGAGCGCTGGCGGCTGTGGGGCTGGCAGGTGGCTGTGCGTTTCCCGTTGTGCGACTGCTTCCTCGGTGTCTGGCTGAGTCCCGGCACCTCCACGCCCTGTGCCTCGCAGAGAAATCGAGGCCCGGAGGTCGCAGGCCCGGTCCAGACGCGTCAGGGGAACTTGCGCTCGCGTCTTCCTTCCCCGGGGTCTGGACGCCCCCCCCTCCCCCCGCGGAGTCCTGGGGAGCCCCTAGGGAGTCCTGGTGAATTTCTCTGTTGGGGCCCTGGCCTGCAGCAGGAAGGCGGAGGAGCCGCGGGGGGGGGGGGGGGGGGGGGCTCAAGCCGGCCGCCCGCTCTCTACCCTCTGCGGTCCCTGGAAGGGCAGAGCTGAAGGCCACGTGTTTGTGGGGCGTGGGTTGGGACGAAAGACCCGGAGCTGCCAAGGACTTTCAGAAAGGCTTGGTTTCCTCTGGCGTCGTTGGATTCCCCGGGGCCCACGCTGTCCTTTCGTGAGGAGTCTCGCCTGTCTCGACGCGCCGCGCGACACACGCAGAGTCTCCTCCAGGCCGTGGGGGCTGCTGGGGATAAAACCGCCTCTCTTGTTTAGCGGGGAACGGCCGGTCAGCGGAAGAGCGGAAGATGAGACCAGCGGACCCGCCCGTCTTGCCAGCTCCTCAGAAGGCAGAGGCCCTCCCGGGCCTCTCACCGCAGGTACATCGGGTGACCTACGCGTGGGGTCGTCCCCGGGCTCCTGCGGGACGCAGGCGTCTCGGAACAGTGTGTGGTGTTTCGGGTAGACGGGGAAGAATTCTCTCTGTCCCCGTCTGTGTGTCTGTGTGACGTCTGAGCCTCACGCTCCTTGTGCTGGGCCGGTGGGACGACCCTTGGGGCGGGAAAGAGGAATACTCTCTGCTTCGTTCTTCTGGAACGCCTGCTGGCATGCCAGGCCCCGTGTCTGCTGGTGAGCAGCACAGACCCGTGCCTTGCCTCGAGGAGCTGCGGGCTGGCGGGGGCAGGCAGGCGAACCTCCTGAGAGGGGAGAGCAGTCGCCGCCGCCGGGAGGGATAAGGCTGGTGCCGGTCCCGCGGTCGGGGAAGCCGCTGTGCGACTCTGCTGGTTCTGGGTAGGGTCAGGAGAGCTGGGCTCGAGTTGGATGAAAGTGCCCAAGGCCCGGGGAGCTGGGCTTGCTCGGGGACTTGAAGCTTCAGCAGGTCTGGACGGGGCAGGGGGCCGGGATCAGTCCAGGCCGGGCCCTACGGGGCTGCCCCGGGGAGCCGCAGGAGGCCACGCTCCAAACTGTCTCATTCGGGAGCTGTGTGTGAAAAAGCGGGTGTTCTCCCTCGTAGGGAGGGCAGGCAGGCGTTTTTTTTTTTTTTTTTTACCTCTTCTGGTCCCTCCCTTGCACACGGTCTCTGCCCTAACGGTTGGGAAGGCAGAGCCAGCCTGGCGTGTTTCCCCACGGAGAGACACGTTTCCAGAGGTGTTTCGGGAGGCCCGTGATCCAGTCTCTGGTGTCCAGCAGGGGCCTGGACGGTAAGGGGTTAATATGCACACCTCCCCTGGTCCAGGCCGGGGGACTGGGAGCCCCTGGTGGAGGCCACTTGGACTTTGTCTCTTGCTCGGACTCCAGCACTGGTCCCCCGGACCGGGGTCAGCCTCGGTGCTCTGTTTCGGCCAGACCCCCTTCTCCTGGCCACGTCACTCGTCAACGTCGTCGCAGATCCTGTGGACGCTGAGAAGCGGAGGTTTTTCCCGATTCCCAAGGGGCCTTCCTCCCGTCCTCTGGGGGAGGCGCCTCGTCCCGCCCTCTGTCGAGCACTGGCTGCTCCCAGGCCCCGGTGCTCCGTCCCTGGACCCGGCGCCCTGCCCTCGCCACAGCATCCCGAGGGTGAAGCGCAGGAGTCCCGGGGCACGGGCCCGCGGCCGGGTTCTCCCTGCGGCTCCATCCGCGGGGACGTGGTCCTGACCCTCTCTTGCTACCTTTCGGGTCTGTGACGGCCTGGGAGCATCCCGGACCAGGAGTTCAACCCGCCATCCAGGGCTGCGCCAGCCCGTTGGCACATCTCCATCCCTGTCGGCCAGGGCCGGGAGATGGCGAGTCGGGATCTCCCGGCCAAATCTGCGTGTTGTGATGAGAAACAAAGGGATTTGCTCCGGGGCCGTGTGCTGCCGGCCGATTCACGCACTGCGTGGGGTTGGGCCTGATCGGGGAGCGTCCCGGGGGGAAAGGAAGGGCAGCCCACAGGCAGTTGAGCTGTTTTCACGGGTGACTCTTGTTTTTATCTAGAAGCCTCAAAGGCATTTCCGACGGGGACCTCCCAACCTGCAGATTCGAGCCCCCGGTAAAGGCTCCGAGGACAGGAGGCAGGACGACAGCAAGCGGAGGGGCGAGGCAGTGGGTGACGCTCGTCGGGAAGAAAACACACGGAGAACGGTGGTCAGGTACGAGGAGCGTCAGAGACGGGGCTGGACGTGCAGAAACGCTGAGGCCCGCGTGTCTGGCGGTTTCTGAAAACCAAAGAGGAGGAGGGTGAGCGCAACGTCTGAGGTACATGTTGCTCTCAGAGCAGGCAGGGTCCAGGGCGGGACCCTGGTGGGGGGGCAGACCCAGCCTTCTCCTGCTCGTCCTGCCCAGAGTGGCGGGCAGCGGGGAGCCCCGCCGGGTGGCCGGGACCTGGGGGCGTTTCCGTCTCCGCCCTCAGGCTGGCTGATTGCTCTTCCTTCTCTCCCTGAAGCTGGAGGGGAGCGGTGATTGAGCCGCAGCCGGGCACCGAACTTCCTTCGAGGAAGGCGGAGGCGCCCCCCGGACCTTCCTCCCAGGCCCCCAGGATTCAGAACCAGGCGGGTAAGACCCCACGGGCGCCCTGTTGGGCCTCACCTGGACGTTCTGACGAGGGGGGCGCGTGGACACCCAGAGGGGGAGCACCTGTCGTCCCTCCGAGTGCTGGTCCCCCGTGACACCCGGGCGGACTGCAGATCTCTCGAGAGCCTGGAGAGGACACGGGGCTCCTTGGCGGCCCATCGCTGCAGCCCCTGGCCGCCCGTGTGGGTGAGAGACTCGTTTCCCAGCCTGCGTCTGTGCCACGGGGGGCTGGAGGGAGGCGCCTGGGGAACGTGGAGACGCAGCCGCCCCTCTGCGTCTCCACCCACGCCCGACGGGTCCCGGCAGGTCTGCGCAGCCCGACGCGGTGGCCCCGGGGTGGAGGGCCTTCTGGGCGCAGGCGTGTCGGGCGCCCCGTGCAGCCTGTCTGCTTCGGTTCTCATGGCGCCCTCTGGGGTCGCCTGTGGGTCGTATCCCCGTTCCACGGATCGGAGAGCTGAGGCGGGGTCAGTCACGGCCAGGGCCGTGGGCCTCGTGGAGCGGGGGCTCGTGCCAGGTCAGCGAGTCTGGGGCCCAGGCTGTGACCCTCTGGTCCCAATTGCTGTTGCCTCTGACGGAAGGGGGACGTGTGGGGGACACCGAGCGATCGCGTGGCTTAGAGGACAGACGGCAGCGCCGCGGGCGTCAACACGGATGGGCCTCAGACCGCACCGAGCACCCACGTGCGGTGCCGCCATCGACACGCACGGTTGTGTCCACGCGGGGGCTCCGTCACTCGTGCCCCGTCCTCCCCGGTGTGGAGGGCAGAAACCTCGTCCCCCACATGAGTCGTGAGGGCACCCCGGAAAGGCTCCAGGGCGGCCGTGGGTGCAGCTGCTCCGCACTAGTTCCTCCTTGAAAACGCCCGGGGCCGGTGAGGCGCGACGGGGCACCCGGGAGGTCAGCAGCCGCCAGCACGCCCGACGCTACCGAGGCCGAAGGGCACGGCGCAGCCACCGGGCGCTCACCGTGTGGTCCCCGGGCCCCAGAGCGTCGTGCCCGCCGGGCCCCCGGTGGAGGCAGACGGGAGGCCACGCTGTCCCGTGCTGGCCCCGGAGGCCTCGCCGCCCTGGCAGCCACGTCCAGCCGTGAGGACCCGACCTTGGACGTTGTCCCCTGCTGCTCCCCCACCCCGTTCCGTGTGGGGCTGCAGAGGGGCCCTGTCTGAACCCTGACCGGCACCGGTCCTGGCGACCTGCTCTCTTCCCTCCAGCCTCCCCGAACGAGCGCCAGAGGGCCGTGATCGACGCCTTCCGCCACGCGTGGGCCGGATACCGCAAGTTTGCCTGGGGCCACGACGAGCTGAAACCTGTGTCCAGGTCCTTCAGCGAGTGGTTTGGTCTGGGCCTGACGCTGATTGACGCCCTGGACACCATGTGGATTTTGGGCCTGAAGAAAGGTATCCGCTCCTTCCCTCGCACGTGGCCAAGTTCTCCTGGGGTGACTCTCGGGCGAGCGAGCTGTTGGCGAGGGCGGTGGGTGGGGGTATGAAACGCTGCTGTTCCCATCTGGTGCACGCTCCCTTCTCGTGGGGGCACGATCGGACGCGCTGGGCGTGGGTGGTGGCTTTCCTGCCTGACCTCCGGCGTCCAGGGCCGGTTCCAGCCGGTTCCCCTGTCGCAGCCGGCAGGGGCCCTGTGGCGGGAGGCGGCACGTGATGCCACGGGCTGTCCGCGGCCCGCGTCTCTCCCTCACGTCCCCCTTATGCCACGCTGATCGGGTGGCACGGGGATCACGCGTCGTTGGTTATTCGCGAGCTGGGACTTCAGAGGCGTGTTTTAAGTTGTCTGAGGAGGCCCGAGACTCCCGCCGAATCACTCAACGCGGCCGTTTGTGCCGGGATCGTCCACCGTCGACGGCCCGTGCTCACGCGCGCACGCGGGCTCCCTTTCTCTGCGCGCCTGAAGTCGCGGGGGCTCCTCCCCTCGCCCAGGGACCGGACGTGGCGAGCCTGCGGGGGAGAGGGAGAGACACGAGAATGCACGGGGCCCCCGAGCGAGAGGTCACGGGGGCGCGCTAGGAGCCCCGATCCGCTCCCCTCCCCACACTGTTTCGTGTCACAGAGTTTGAAGAGGCCAGGAAGTGGGTGTCTAAGAAGCTACGGTTCCAGAAGGACGTGGACGTCAACCTGTTCGAGAGCACGATCCGCATCCTGGGCGGGCTTCTGAGCGCCTACCACCTGTCCGGGGACGACCTCTTCCTGAAGAAGGCTGTGAGTGTCCCTGCGCCCGCGGGGAGGACGGGCCCGAGCGAGCGTGGGCGTGCGAGCGGCTGTCGCTCTGCTCCCGGGATCCAGGGAGGGAGAGGTGGGGAGGGGTTCGGGGGCGCGGGCCGGCGGGGGGGTGGGTCTGCCCCCAGCGCTCCCGCTCCTCTGCTGGAGCGTGAGCGCACACGCGCGTGAGCGGCGTCGCCCTGCCTGTCGTCCCCGCGGCTTGCAGGGACGTTCTCTCGGAGCTCCCCAGGGCCGGCTTGGTTTGGTGGCCATGGAACGTGGAGGCCACGCGGGGCCGGTAAAGTCCCGTGTCCGTCCGCGTGACTGGACGGAAGCGGGGGCTGGGTTAGCACCGTGGGACGGAGGCCAGTCCACCGTGCGGCAGGGAAGCTTGATTGCCCGCCGTGCTGTGTATCAGGAGGATTTTGGGAATCGGCTCATGCCTGCGTTCCAGACGCCTTCCAAGATCCCGTACTCCGACGTGAACATCGGCACCGGGGCCGCCCACCCGCCGCGCTGGACCTCGGACAGCACGGTGGCCGAGGTCACGAGCATTCAGCTGGAGTTCCGGGAGCTCTCGCGCCTCACGGGCAATAAGAAGTTTCAGGTACGGAGGGGCCGGGCCGCCCCGAGACGCTCCCTCTCGTTTCCTCTCCCGTTCCCCGTGGTTCGTTAGCAGATGCCGCTTTGCCAGGGACAACAGAGGCCGGGGCGTCGAGTCGGCACCTGGGGGCTGAGTCCTCGCCCCGGCCCCGCCCTACAGCAGGCCCGTGTCCTCGGGGGTCCCAGGCGCCCGCCTCCCACGTGCCCCGCGGGGTCGGGGGCGGGGGGGCAGCGGCGCCCGCGGGGCGGGGCGTCCAGCCAGGTCGGCACGAGGCGGGAGGAAGGGAGCTGCGCTGGGGCTTTCCCGACCCGCGCGCCCGTCGTGGGCCCTTGTTGTCAGCGAGCCCCCGGCCGCGCCTGGTGGAGCCGCTCTCCTCGTCGGGGGGAGGCTGGGGGGGCTTCGGGACTCGGCGCAGCGTGCCGGCGGTTCTCCCCTTGTTTAGAGAAACAGAGACGTGATCGGAGTGAAATCGTGACTCTTCACGTGTCCGTGGCCCTGCGTTCCCCCTCCCCCACCGTGCAGCCGTGGGCGAGCTCTGACGCCTGCACGACATCCTCCCCGTCGGAAGTGGGCCGCGGCCGTGAGCGCTGTGCCCTGTGCGTGTGTGGCGGTGGGGGCTCTCGGTTCTGATCGTCCCGCGCGGTGAGGTTCTGCGGCCGGGGCTGCCCGTGTCGGGCTTGGTCGCCACGGGGGACGTTTGCATCCGCGTGGAGGGCGCCCACGGGTTACGTCTGTGTCGTGGCGTGCGCGCGTCCCGCGTGTCCCTTCTCGCCCCCAGCGGTACCCCGCCGTGTGGACAGGGTAGGAGCTGTCTAGGTGCTGGCCGGCCCTGCCTGTCAGGCTGTCTCCGACGTGGGTGTCGCGAGAGGCGCGCCCCCGGGAGCAGGTTCCCGCCACGCTCGGGCCCCGGCTCTTGCGTGGCTCCTGGCGCGTTGTCGGTCGGCCTGCCTCGGGTGGCCGCGGATCTGATTTCTGGGTGCGGCGTTCTCTGAACGCCCGCTGGCCCCGTGTGTGTCCTGGGGAGACGGGGGGCGTGCGGGGCCCTCCCTGCCCATCCATGGCGTGGCGGCCGTCCCGTCGTCGGCGCCTAGTCCAGCGGCTCCGCACGTGTCCTCCTGCTCCTGGGGCGTCAGCCGGGCACCTGCCCGATGCCGGGATTCCGTGGTGGCCGGCGACCCGCGAGGACCCTGTGGGTGGGTGTGGGCGCGTGCGTCTGGCGGAGCCCAGGAAATGGCTCCCCGCGTGGGCTCCTGGGCGCGGTGACCGAATGCACGCGAAGCCGGGGAGCGGAGGTGCCGCGGGGGCCCGGCAGGGAGCTCGGAGCAGCCCAAGTGGGCTGGCTCTTGAAGGGGGCGCAGGAGCTCCCCGGGGGTGGTGAGCCGCGAGCCCGGGTGCGGAAGCCGACGTGCCTGCCTTCCCTCCAGCCCGCGGGAGCAGCCGGCCGCGCCTGGGCGGGGGGTCATGGGGACCAGGCCCGCGGTCATCGGACTCGGCCCCCCCGCCGCCCCCCGGCTCCCGGCCCCCGCCCCCTGCGAGATGAGCGGGGCCCTCGGGGCGGCCACGCGTGCGGGCACGGACCGGGTTGCCGCGGGGCCTGGGCCCGTCTCAGAAGCCGCTGTCGGCGGCAGCTGGGCCAGGGGCGCCGTGGGCCGGGACGGCGGCCTGCTCCCTCCTCGGCGGGGAGCGGGTCCGTCCCGTGGGGGCGAGCCGACGCAGCTCGCCCACCCCCCTCGCTCACGCCTGCTCTCCCGTCGTCTGCCGCAGGAGGCCGCGGAGGAGGTGACGCGGCGCGTGCACTCGCTGTCGGGGAAGAAGGACGGGCTGGTGCCCATGTTCATCAACACGCACAGCGGCCTCTTCACCCACATGGGCGTGTTCACCTTGGGCGCCCGGGCCGACAGCTACTACGAGTACCTGCTGAAGCAGTGGGTCCAGGGCGGAAAGAAGGAGACCCAGTGAGGCCGGGTTCTGCTGCGCGGCGGGGGCGGCTCCCCGCGGCTCTCCTCGTCCCGGGTTCCCGGTCGGGCAGCCGCCGTGCCGGCCCGCGCTGGGCCCGTCCGCGAGGAGCGTGTTTCCTCCAGGCACGGCCTTCGTGTCCAGGAGGAGGGGACCTGGCTGGTCGCTGAGGCTCATGCTCCCCAGTGCCAGGCGGGGCCCGGGGTCGGGGCCCGTCCGAGGGGCCCCCAGCCTACCGGCAGCGCGGTCCGCCTCGCGGTTGCGGAGGCCACTGTGCACACGCGCCCCCCAGCAGAGGGCGGCCGGGGCCGCCTGGGCTGCACCGTGCGGCGTGGGAGGCAGAATCGCCCCCCCGGGAGGGAACCGGAAACCCCCGACGATCGAGCCTGGGGCCGACCGCCACCCAGAACCCCCGGGGCTGCGGGCAGAGACTGGGGCGTCACACCGGGAGCCGGTGGGGACGTTGGGGTCCTGGGGCTGTGCGGAGGCCGGTCTCGGGCCGTCCCCCGGGGCGCTTGAGAGGAACGCCCCCAGCTCCGGGCCAGCCTGGCGCCGCCTCAGACGGGGCCAGGGCTCCGGGCCACCAGCGTGTGCTGGTGGTGCACGGCCACGCGGCCGCTCCTGGGTGCCGGGGCGAGGGGGCCGTGCTCCCGGCTGGCCCCGAGCTGACGGGGCCTGCCGCCCTGCCCAGGTTACTGGAGGACTACCTGGAAGCCGTCGAGGGCATCCGAAGGCACCTGCTGCGCAGGTCTGAGCCCGGGAAGCTCACCTTCGTGGGGGAGCTCGCCCACGGCCGGTTCAGCGCCAAGATGGTGAGCGTGCCCACGAGCCAGCCCGGGCGGGCGGGGCTTCGGCCACCCCCCACCGCACCCCCGACCGCCCACCCCGGGCCGCGTCCTGAGCTGTGACCGATTTGTGAGCCGGGACGTTGCAGAGAGCCCCGAAGTGCTGGCCGTGGGCGTGCGCCCGGGTCGCGTGGCCTGGGCTGGGGTGGGGGCGGCGGGGGGAGCTGAGGGGGACCCGAGGTCTGCACTGGGTCCCTGGCTGCTGCCCCTGGGTCCCGGGCACCGCTCCCCGCTTCCCAGGGACCCTCCCTCTCCCCTGGGCCCTGGGCCCAGCTCCTGGTCTCCTGCCACCAGCACTGCGGCAGCCCGTTGGTGTCGGTGGGGGAGCGGGGAGACCTGGGTCAGCGTCTGCTCCCCCGGGAGGGGGTGTCTTTCCCCCGCCTCTCCGCTGCTCACGGGGAGCCTCACGTGCTGGGCCTGTACTTGAGTCGCTGGCCCGAGTGGACCCTGAGCCGTCCCCGCTCGGGCTCGTTGACTCCCGGGGACACGGGAGGCACCATCCCCGGTGTCACCGCCGCCCCCCCGCCCCGCCAATGCGGCCACAGACTCCGCCGTGGTGAGGACCCGCTCTGATTTCAGGACCACCTGGTGTGCTTCCTGCCAGGGACGCTGGCTCTGGGCGCCCACCACGGCCTGCCCGCTGACCACATGGAGCTGGCCCGGGCGCTCATGGACACCTGCTACCAGATGAACCGCCAGATGGAGACTGGGCTGAGCCCCGAAATCGTGCACTTTAACCTGTACCCCCAGAACGACCGCAAGGACGTGCAGGTCAAGGTGAGCCGGGGCCGGGCTCTGGGTGTGGGGGCGCCGTCGGGGCCGTGTGTCTGAGCTCAGCCCGTGTCCCACCCCCCCGCTCCCAGCCGGCCGACAGGCACAACCTGCTGCGGCCCGAGACGGTGGAGAGTCTGTTCTACCTGCACCGCCTCACGGGGGACCCCAAGTACCAGGACTGGGGCTGGGAGATTCTGCAGAGCTTCAACACGTACACACGGGTGAGCCGCCTGCCCGCCGCCCCGCCGGCCCCCTCGCCCCGGGCCGCGGGCACGGGGGAGGGGCAGGCTCACCGTGGCCTCTGGAGTCGGGGGCGCCTGGGGCTCCGGGGCTGGGGTGTCCCTTGGTCCCGTCCCAAGGGCCGAGCCCGTGTGGGGAGCCGGCTGTGGCCACAGCCCGGACGCTGCCGTCTCGGCCCCGTGCAGGTCCCCTCGGGCGGCTACTCCTCCATCAGCAACGTCCAGGATCCCCTCAACCCCCAGCCCAGGGACAAGATGGAGAGCTTCTTTCTGGGGGAGACGCTTAAGTACCTGTATCTGCTCTTCTCGGATGACCCGAGCCTGCTCAGCCTGGACGCCTACGTGTTCAACACCGAGGCCCACCCCTTGCCCATCTGGGCCCCGCCGGGCGGGGCGTGACTGCCCCTAGGCCAGTGTCTCAGATATGACACATCGTTGCTGTGATTCAGGGCTATTCTGTCCACTGGAGGAGCCTCGTTCCTTCTTCCTGTGAATTTTGAATCATGTTTACATTCCGGATACCCAGTCTTCGTCTTGTCAGCCAGTGCCCAGGCTTTGTGGTCCCAGGTGACTGGTCACCTTCCCGGGGCTGCGCTGGGTCCCCCAACATCGTGGCAGTGACCAGAGCTGAAGGGACAGCCCAACATGCGACTCAGCCGGTGGTCGCAGAGCTTGTGACGTGTCCAGACCCGAGGGTCTTGGCGTCTGTGACCTCCTCTGAGTCCGGGCACCTGGCGGGTTATGGCGTTTACACGTTGGACTCAGGGATCCTCCGCTGTCCTTGTAGGGCCGGGAGGGGCAGGTGGGCGAGTGCATCCTGCTCCCGGACCACCTGGTAGAATGGACTTTCTGGGCAGCATAAAAACGTTTTTTTCCTCACGCTGGTCAGTGGATCTTTCGCGAGTCGTGTTTGGGTAGAAATGCTGTTGTTCGTTCGCGACGCCTCGGGCCTCCTTCCAGGGCAGTGTCGGTCTCCGTCCCAGAGAGTCCTGCTGTCTTCCGAACACACGTGATCTGTGCACGCGGCCAACCTGTCGTCGCACAGGCTGCCGTCGTCGGAGCCGGGGCCAGACGGCGTTTGTCAGCTGCTGTGGAAAGACACAGCAGACGGTGGGTAGTGAGTGATGAGGCGCTACCCAAGTTCGTGGTTCCTGAGCCTTTGCCGCGGTTTGTTAACTACAAAGGTTCGTGAAACAGAGCGTGCATATGGGGGGACGGTCAGTCTGGTCAGAGAAGAAGGGGCGTGGATGTCCAGAGCCCACAGCGGCCATGGAAGTCCCCGTTCTCCCTGGAAACGTAAAGCAGCCGGTGGAATCAGCAGCAGCAGGTGTCAGCGGCCGCGGCGGCGACGTCACGAGGGGCAGACGGTACGGCCGGCTGAACGGAGCACAGGTAGGTGCCAGAAACTACCCCTGAAGAAGTCTTGCTTTGAGAATCTTTAGAAAAAGACTAAGAACATTCTTAAATGGGCTGCATGACATCAGAACACGCATGTGGAAGTAAGAGAAACCAGAAACGTGTGCGCAGCCTGAGCATGTGCATGAGAAGTTATGCAAAGGAGTAGAGTCTCAGACTGAAGCGTGCAAGCGCGAGATTCATGAGTGCAGCTCAGTGCCGACAGAATCGTGCAAAGGCCCAGGGGTAGGACTAGAGCTACACAATGGGAGGATTGGAAGAAAAGCACAAAAAGCAGTGGACAGAGCCCGGTGGCCTCCAGGGTCCCATCCAAGTGGGTGCACACGTGCACCAGTGGAGGTCGCAGCAGAGAGAGGGGCTTGAGAATATTTGAGAAATTGCGGGTTTCCTGAATTTGGTATAAGAAGATACAGATGTACAAACGCAAGAGCTTAGTGACTTCCCTGTAGAATCAGTTCAGAGAGACGTGCAGCAGAGACAGTGTTGAAAGACAGAATCCTGAGCATCATGAGAAGCAATGCGTGACGCCCAAGACGTCCTCAGGTCAACAGCCGTTTTCTCCCCAAAGTGATGGGGGTGCCTGGGTATCTCCGTGCATTACGTGTCCAACTCGTGGTTTTTGCTCAGCTTGCGATCATACTGAGTTGTGGGATCGAGTCCCAGGTCGGGCCCCCTGCTCAGCAGGGGGTCTCCGCCCCCGGCCCCTCTGCCCCCTCATGGGCACTTGCTCGCTCTCGGATCTTTAAAAAAAAAAAAAAAAAAAAGGCTGTAAGTCTATGGAATGACATACTTTGATGAAAGAAAAGTTTTCAGCCAAAGATCCTGTATACAGCAAAACTGACTCTCAAAACGTGGGAGAACCTTCCCAGATCTTCCCAGAGAAAAGCCGAGGCCCTCGTTGCCAGTCAGCCTGGCTCACGGGAGGCCGTCAGATGGGAACGGAAGGGCACTCGGGAGGGAGGGAGGAAGATGTCTGTCAAAGCCAGCCGTGGGGAGTCCAAAAGCCAGGGTCGGGGTTTGTTCGCACCTCCAGCCTTCACCCGACAGGCCTCAGCGACACGCGTCCAGCAGTGACCAGTGTCCGTTCGGGGCCGCGGTGTACAATGACAGCCACCTGAAGAGGTGGCTCGGAGCCGCTCCAAGGTCGGGGGTGTGTGAGTGAGTGGAGTTGGCGTCCGTTGGAAGGACAGTGCTGCCGGCCGAGGGTCCTCACGTCTCTGCGCCCCGCGAACTGCGTCACCACTGAACATGCGGCGGCAGGTCAGGAAGGAAGCGAAGGCCATGAGCAGCGCGGGGAACTCGCCAGGCCAGCGTACGGGGCGCGGCCCGAGCCGCAGTAGGATCCCTGCCCTTCTGAGGTGCGTGGGGAGCGCTCCCCAGGCTCTGCCAGAGGTCAGGATGCAAAACAAGTATTTCTGTGTTTCTAAAAACTGAAAAAATAGTGTCTTTGAGCCACAGTGGAATGAAGCTGGAAGTCAGAGGACAAATAAGAGAAAACCGACCAGTTCATAGATCCGTGGAAATTAAACAACACGCTCAGTGGGTCAGAGAGGAAAGGAGAAGGGAAATTTTTAGAATTCTGAGATCCATGAGAGCGAAGGCACAAAATACAGAATCTATGGGAGGCAGAAAAAGCCACGCTCAAGTACAAGTTTATAATTTTGAATGCCTGCATGTGAGAGGGAAGAAACCGGGTTCCTGGCCGGCTTGGACGATGAAACATGAGCCTCCCGATGTCAGGGTCATGAGTTCAGGCCCCACGTTGGGTGTAGAACTTCCTTAAAAAATAATAGTAAAGGAGGAAAGATCTCAGATTAATGCCAAGCTGTGCACCTTGAGGAGCTGCAAAACAGGAAGCAAACAGCCAAGAGCGGGACGGAGGCGGTAGGGCCGAGGGGTCGGACCGGGGAACAACACCGTCCCCAAACCGGAAGTCGGTTCTTGGAGAACTTCGGTGAAACTGATGAATCTTTAAGGTGACAACAAACAGCAGGAAGGCAGATAACGAAAACCAGAATCGTAAGCAGGGGCGTTCCTAGTGACCTCACAGAAATGGCAAAGACCGTGAGACTCTGATAAAAAGTTCACGCCGACAAGTTTGATAATCTTTTTAAGATGGACAAGTTACCTAAGTTAGCTCAGGAGACGACAAAGGAAACCTCGACAGACTTAGAACACACAGACCGAAACAGCAGTCGAGGACGAAGGGAAGCCAGGAGCGCGCGGCTTCCCGTGAGCCTCACCAGACCTTCGAAGAGTCGGGGCGCGGCCGGGGCACCTCCTGGCGCGCGGGACCCCTGATCTCGGGGGTTGTGAATTTGAGCTCCACGCTGGGTGTAGAGACTACTTTAAAAGTCTTTTTTAAAGTAATGTTTTGAAGAATTAGCACCAGTCTTTCTCAGACTTTCCCAGAACATTGGGAGGAGGGCGCGCTCTAATCCGTTCTGTGAGGCCCGTATTACCTTGGTACCAAAACCAGACACATTTCGATAGAAGAAGACTACGAACCCCAAACACGGGACCGGGCCCGGCTCCCCAAATGTGGGGGCTTTGGATGGAGGATTAAGACCCCGCTTTGGCCCCCATGAAGTTGGGAGGAGGGTTTCTGGACCCCCAGACGTACCCGCGTGGTCAGGCCCACCGGGCGTGGCGGGACAGTCAGAGGGAATCCGAATGCACCTGCCTGGGTCTTCCTGGTGCCACCCCAGGCACGGAGGCGCTGCCCGGAGGGTTTGGAGGGGAGACCATGGTGAGCCTGCGGTTGGGGTGTCAATGCCTGGCGCCTGGGCTAGGAGGAGGGAGTGAGAGCAGGACCAGCCTGAGGAGAAAGTGCCATCCGGGGGAAGAGCTGCGAGTCCTCGTGTCTTGTCCTGGCCTCGACCCTCCAGAGACCACGAAGACCCTGCACGGGCACCTCTCTACTCAACACAGGACAGGCAGCCCTGGGTGCGGGCACGAGGACACAGGAACAGGGACACGGGGACACGGGGACACGGGAGCTTGGGAACACAGAGACAGGATGGGGACACAGAGACAGAGGGATAGGAACAGGGGGACAGGGGGGCACAGGGACGGGAACAAGAGGGTAAGCACAAAGGGACCTGACACGGGGACACAGGGACACAGGGACGGGGACATGGGACAGGGACACAGGGACTGGGACATGGGACGGGGACACAGGGACTAGGACATGGGATGGGGACGCAGAGACGGGAAGGGGGGCACAAGGGTGGGCACAGAGGGACAGGGGGACGAGGGCACAGGGTTGGGCACAGAGGGCGAGGGACCCGGGGACATGAGGAACACAAGGATACAGGAACAGACACACAGGGACGGGGACACAGGGACACAGGGACAGAGGGGCACGGGCTTGTGGGGACACAGGGCCACAAGGATGGGGACACAGGGACACAGGGATAGGGGCACTGACAGGACATGGGAATAGGGGCGGGGGGGCAGGGACACAGGGACATACAAGTGGGGACAGGGACTCTGGAGTGATTGTGGTGTGGCATTCGGTGACCATGGGGGACCACACCCATGGGGTGGTGTGACACGATGGACAGTCATTGTCACCATGCTGGTTGTCACAGTGACAGTCCTGCGACAGCGTGAGGTCCCCACTGCTCAGTCCGGGCCTGTCCTGGGGGCCGAGGTGCCCAGGCCCGTCCCAGCACCAGACAGGGCGGGCCCAGGCAGAGACTGGAGGTCATGCTGGCCAGGGACAGCGTGGGGAGCGGGGCTGGGTGACTCCCCTTCCCTCTGCAGCCTGGGGCAGGGCCGGTTCTGGTACCCCGCCCCTGCCCCGGGTGCAGGCCTGGCTGCTGGGGGAGAGGCGGCCCCTCCCGGGCCCCCGTCTGACTGAGGGGCCCCTGGAGGTGTTGCCGGATTGTCTGTGGTTCTTGGTCGCCCCCTGGAGGAACGGGGAGGAGGCCACACAGAGGGGTGGGCCGCAGAGCAAGGTTTATTGAGTGACGGAGGACAGAGGCCTGTGCGCTTGCCGGCCGGTGCGGCTGTCATCCCTTCAGGTTCTTGGCATCTCTGGGGGGGGGGCGGGGGAGGCTGGAGGGCTCCTCCCCGGGGGGGTGTAAAATCCTCTTCGGGTGGTTGGTACTCAGGGCCGGGGCCCGTGTCCCCGCCGGCCTGTCCTTCATCTGCAGCCTGGGGGTGGTGGGGTGGGCGAGAGGGCCCGCAGGTCCCAGCGGGGACCTGGAACCCTCCTCCCCCGACGCCGGGCGCTCAGCAGCCGCATCCCTGTGCTGCCCAAGCACCTGCCTGCGTGGCCGCGCCCCTGCCATAGCCCTAGGCCCCTTGCGGTCACTTGGACGAGCCCCTTGCTCAGGGCTGCGGGCCGCCTGCCCCAGACCCCTTCTTCCCGCCGCCACCCACCTTCCCCAGGCTCCCGCTGCTCTCCTCAGGGGTCAGCCCACGCGGCCCTCGAGTCAGCCCTGTGGGGGAGGCGCGGGGAGGAGCAGCCTGGCCGGCCGCTGCCTCCCTGCGGCTCACCCTGCGCGGGGGCCCTGGCCGGTGGCCCCTGGAGGGTGAGCTGGGGGGGCTGAGCACACGTCCCCTGTCCCGGCACCAGGCCCTCGAGCCCTCTCCTGCTTCCCACGTCCCCAAGGGGACTGTCTCCGTGGTGACGTGGCGGGTGGCAGGAACCTTGAGACCCAGGACGGAAGGCCCCGGGAGGCGGGGCGGCGGGAAGGTCAGGTCAGGCGGCGCCCAGCAACCCCCCCCCCTCCCCGCCCCGCCGCTGCCCGCCCTGGCAGTCACGTGAGCGCGGCGGTCACGTGACCGCATCCCGCTCCCCGCGGAGATGGGTGCTCGGCCGTGGCCGATCCGGCCCTGGGCCCTGACCCTGCTGCTGGCGCTGGGGCTGCGCTGCCTGGAGGCTGGGGGTGAGTGCGGGCCCGCGGGCATCCCCCCCCCCGCCCTGCGCACCCCTGCGCTGAGCACCGCACCCCTCCAGCCCCCAGAGCCCTGGAGAGCGACTTCCGGGAGGGCTACTTCGAGCAGCTCCTGGACCATTTCAACTTCGAGAGGTTCGGCAACAAGACCTTCCCCCAGCGATTCCTGGTGTCAGGTGAGGTCGCGGGGGGTGCGGGTCACGGACCCCGGGGGTCCTGCCCCTCGCCTCACCCGCCCCTTCCTGCCTCCGCCCAACAGAGAAGTTCTGGAAAAAGGGCAAGGGGCCCATATTCTTCTACACGGGCAACGAGGGGAACGTGTGGTCCTTCGCCAACAACTCGGGCTTCATCCGGGAGCTGGCGGCTCAGCAGGAGGCCCTGGTCGTCTTCGCGGAGCACGTGGGTGCCGGCGGCGGGCGCGGGCGGGGAGGGCGGGCGGGCGCGGGGGGAGCCCGTCTCAGTCCCGCCGCTGCGCCCCGCAGCGCTACTATGGGAAGTCACTGCCGTTCGGCGACCTGTCCACGCGGCGCGGGCACACGGAGCTGCTCACGGTGGAGCAGGCCCTGGCCGACTTCGCCAGGCTGATCCGCGCGCTGCGGCGCGACCTCGGGGCCCACGACAGCCCCGTCATCGCCTTCGGGGGCAGGTGGGTCCTCGCCCCACGGGCCGCTCCCTGAGCCACACATGCGTGCGTGGCCCCTGTGGGACCTGGAAGTCTCGGGGCCTCCCGGGGGCACCGTGGAGACTGGTGCTGGGGAGGCTGGGGTCCTGGCCACCGCGGCCCAGCCCACCTGTGTCCCCTCCCAGCTACGGGGGGATGCTCAGTGCCTACATGAGGATGAAGTACCCCCATCTCGTGGCCGGCGCGCTCGCGGCCAGTGCACCCGTCGTGGCTGTGGCCGGCCTTGGCGACTCCTACCAGTTCTTCCGGGACGTCTCGGCGGTAAGCCAGGGTTCTGGGGCCCCGGGCCTGGGCCAGGCTGTGGCAGTCGCAGCCACAGCCCTTCTCTCTCCAGGACTTTGAGGGCCAGAGTCCCAAGTGTGCCCAGGGCGTGCGGGACGCGTTCCGGCAGATCAAGGACTTGTTCTCACAGGGAGGTGAGGAGGCATGTCCCCTACCCCCTGCCCCTCGGCCCCACGCACACCCGAACACCGCGGTCCCGCTTCCTCCTGACAGCCTATGACACGGTCCGCCGGGAGTTCGGCACCTGCCAAACACTGTCCAGCCGGGAGGACCTGACCCAGCTCTTCGGGTTTGCCCGGAATGCCTTCACCGTGCTGGCCATGATGGACTACCCGTATCCCACCGACTTCATCGGGCACCTTCCCGCCAACCCAGTCAAGGCAAGAGGCTTGCTCCCGACACCCAGAAACGTGGGCAGGGATCTGGGGAGGGCAGTGTCCGAGGACAGAGAAGGGCCCGTGAGATGGCCAGTGCTGGACGGCCCAAGAGCTCACGGCCACTCGAGCCCAGGACCAGGGCAGGGCCAGCCGGGAAGGGGCCGTAGGCCAAGCGGGGCTCTTTGGTCGGCTTCCCCAGGTTGGCTGTGACCGGCTGCTGAGTGAGAACCGGAGGATCAAGGGGCTGCGAGCGCTGGCTGGTGCGTCTGCCCCTCGGCCCTGCGCCAAGTGTGGGGGGTGGACATGGCTTGGGGGCACAGGCCACGTGGAGGCGAGGAGCACCGATGTTCCCATGCAGTCAGTCCCTGGCCCAGCCGGGGGGTGGGTTCCGTTACACAGGTTCTCCGAAAGGCCCTGGGTGGGGCGGGCAGCACTCCCAGCCATGCCCTGCCCTGTGGGGGGGGGGGCATCCTGGGGGTGGTAGGAACTGCCCACATGGACCCCAGGAGCTCCACGCCTCGCCGGGCGCCCTGGCCCCTCCAAGGGGCAAGGTGAGTGTCCGGCCCCGGCCCAGCGCACCTGTCTGCCAGGGCTGGTGTACAACTCCTCGGGCACCGTGTCCTGCTACGACATCTACCAGCAGTACCAGGCCTGCGCGGACCCCACAGGCTGTGGCACTGGCTCTGACGCCAGGGCCTGGGATTACCAGGTATGGGGCTGCCAGCCGCCTGGGAGTGCCCGGGACGGAGGTGCCTGATGCGGGCCCCCGCTCTCCTGAGCTCGGTGTGGGGCATCCCGCAGGCCTGCACCGAGATCAACCTGACGTTTTCCAGCAACAACGTGACAGACCTCTTCCCCGAGCTGCCCTTCACAGAGGCGCTCCGCCAGCAGTACTGCCTGGACACGTGGGGGGTGTGGCCCCGGAGGGCCTGGCTGCAGACCAGCTTCGGGGGGGACGGTGAGGCTCGAGACGGAAGCGCCCCTCCCTCCGCCCCGCGCAGACGCGGTCCCCGATCCAGCCCCGTCCCCACCGCCACGGTCGTCTCTTGCAGACCTCAAAGCTGCCAGCAACATCCTCTTCTCCAACGGTGACCTGGACCCCTGGGCAGGGGGTGGGGTGAGTCACGGCCTGGGGGCTGCTGCAGGGCGCTCGGCTCTGGCCACCGGGGGGCCGTGCTGGCTGCTCCCCGTGGGCCTGCCAGCCTCCGCACCTGGCTTCTGTGTGGCCTCCATTTTCCCTCTAAGGGCGGCTCCTCCTCCCTTCTCTGGCTCTTCCCCTTGGACTGCCTTTGAGGGGGGCGGCCAGAGGGAGGGGGAGAACCACAAGCAGACTCCCTGCCGAGCACAGAGCCTGGTGGGGCGCGATCCCACTACCCCAGGGTCAGGCCCTGAGCCGAACGCTCACGGACTGAGCCCCACAGATGCCCCCTCCCCTTAGTGTGAACGGACGGCTGGTGCCCTAAGCTCTAGCTCTCCTTCCTGACGAGGCAGCTTGGGGCCAGGCTGTCCCTGGGAGCTCCTGCTTCAGCTGCACCCCCGTGGGGACACAGCCCCCGGCAGGCCGTAGCGGGTGGGTGGGGTGCAGGGGTGGGTTGGGCCGAGGCCCCCGGCGCAGCAGACAAACGTCCTCCGACAGATCCGAACTAACCTGAGTGCGTCAGTCCTCGCCATCACCGTCCAGGGGGGCGCCCATCACCTGGACCTAAGGTGCGGTCCTGCCCGGGCGGGGTGCTGCGTGTGGTCCGGACCAGTTGGCCGACGGGCGGGGGAGGGCCAGGGCTCAGCCTGCTGCCCCACTTAAGCCCCCCTGCCTGCTCCTTAGAGCGTCTCACCCAGAAGACCCCACGTCTGTCCAGGAGGCTCGCGGGTTCGAGGCCAGGCTCATCCACAAGTGGGTGGAAACAGCCAGACGTGAACAGCGGCTGCGGCCGGCCCAGCGTGGGGGACTCGGAGGTTGAGTGCCCCCCAGCTGAGGACCAGAGAGGACTCCAGGGGAGCATCTCAGGGCTCTGGGGTGAGCGGCCGCGGAAGCGTTGGGCAGCCCGGGAAGTGCGCTGTGGGCTGAGGGAGCAAACGTGAACACAGGCTACCAAACCAGCTGCACATTTAATAAAACAGAGCCCTCAATTCGTGTGTGGTCTCAGGGCATGGTGGGGGGGACCCTGCGGCCAGCCCAAATGTCCTTCCCAGCACCCCCAGCCAGCCGTGCCTCTGAGGGGTCGGGCCCTGGGGCTGCAGCTCCTCTTTTGGGGTGGGGCACAGTCCCTATCCCGCCCCTGGGCTTGGAGAGGCAGGTATGCGGCGATGGGAGGTGAGGTAACGGAGCCCACTTGGGAGACAGGCCCTGCACCCCGTTCCAGGCACAAGAGACATGGTGTCAGGGGTCAGAGGACAAGGCAGCCCCAAGGGCAGCCAGTGGACACGTGCGTTGTTGAGACAACCGGGAACACGGCCAAGAACCCAGGTCCTGCCAGGCACCGGGAGCCCAGAGCACCAGAGGCACCGTCCACCAGCAGGGGAGACCCCGGCGGCCCAGTGTCCCAGAGAGAAGCTGCGCCTGCGAGGCCACCTGGCCCTAGGAAACAGGGTCCCCCAGACACTGAGGCTCATCTCTGGAAAAGCGCCCCAAGTCAGGGCCCAGGGGTGGAAGTGGCAGGCTCCTGTGGCCACGGGGCAGGGCTACAGGGCCACCCCCACCTACGGACACGGAGCGCAGGACGCAGACATCCCTGGGATGAGCAGGGGCGGGGCGTCCGGTACCACAGGAACATGGACTTCAGGTCCACACCGGGTCCCCAGGCTGCTGGTCACAGTGGGAGGCCCGACCTCCGAGCACAGAGTGCCAGGTGTGCCGTGACCACAAAGGCTAGACCCCAACCACAGCTGAGCACACACAGTCTTACACACAGCGGAGAGAAGAGCAAACCTACTTTTATGTTGCCCAAAAAGTCCATTCTACCAGGTGGTCCGGGAGCAGGATGCACTCGCCCACCCGCCCCTCCCGGCCCTACAGGGCCAGGGGAGGATCCCTGAGTCCAATGTGTAAACGCCATAGCCCGCCAGGTGCCCGGACTCGGAGGAGGGCACAGACGCCCTCAGACCCTCGGGTCCGGGCACGTCACAAGCTCTGCGACCACCGGCTGAGTCGCATGTTGGGCTGTCCCTTCAGTTCTGGTCACTGCCAGCCACGATGTCAGGGGAACCGGCGCACCCCCAGGGAGATGACCGGTCACCTGGGACCATGAAGCCCGGGCACTGGCTGACAGACGTTCAGGTACGAGGAATGTGAGTCATGGTTCCAGTTTCCAAGGGAAGCAGGAGGCTCCCCGATCGGACGGGACCACCGTGATTCGCGGGGCTGACGTTGTAACACCATCGTCATGAGAGGCTCACACAGGATGCCCAATGGTCCTGCCCACCCACGAGGCCCTGAGATGCTCAGGCCCAGGAACCCCTGGTGTCTGGGGCACCTGAGTGGCTCAGTGGGTTAAAGCCTCTGCCTTCGGCTCAGGTCGTGATCCCAGGGTCCTGGGATCAAGCCCCGCATCGGGCTCTCTGCTCCGCAGGGAGCCTGCTTCCTCCTCTCTCTCTGCCTTCCTCTCTGCCTTCCTGTCTGTCAAATAAATAAATAAAATCTTTGGAAAAAAAAAAAAAAACCTGCACCAGGAACCCCTGGTGTCTCCATTCAGCCAGGCCTGGACCACGGGCAGCCAGCCGAGTGGACACTACAGGGCCATAGGCCGACAGTGGACCAACCCAAGCCAGGGGTCTACAGACAGGCTTCCATAAACACAAGACCCGGAAGATGCTGGGGCGGGGCCCATGGGGCAGTCACGCCCCGCCCGGCGGGGCCCAGATGGGCAAGGGGTGGGCCTCGGTGTTGAACACGTAGGCGTCCAGGCTGAGCAGGCTCGGGTCATCCGAGAAGAGCAGATACAGGTACTTAAGCGTCTCCCCCAGAAAGAAGCTCTCCATCTTGTCCCTGGGCTGGGGGTTGAGGGGATCCTGGACGTTGCTGATGGAGGAGTAGCCGCCCGAGGGGACCTGCACGGGGCCGAGACGGCAGCGTCCGGGCTGTGGCCACAGCCGGCTCCCCACACGGGCTCGGCCCTTGGGACGGGACCAAGGGACACCCCAGCCCCGGAGCCCCAGGCGCCCCCGACTCCAGAGGCCACGGTGAGCCTGCCCCTCCCCCGTGCCCGCGGCCCGGGGCGAGGGGGCCGGCGGGGCGGCGGGCAGGCGGCTCACCCGTGTGTACGTGTTGAAGCTCTGCAGAATCTCCCAGCCCCAGTCCTGGTACTTGGGGTCCCCCGTGAGGCGGTGCAGGTAGAACAGACTCTCCACCGTCTCGGGCCGCAGCAGGTTGTGCCTGTCGGCCGGCTGGGAGCGGGGGGGTGGGACACGGGCTGAGCTCAGACACACGGCCCCGACGGCGCCCCCACACCCAGAGCCCGGCCCCGGCTCACCTTGACCTGCACGTCCTTGCGGTCGTTCTGGGGGTACAGGTTAAAGTGCACGATTTCGGGGCTCAGCCCAGTCTCCATCTGGCGGTTCATCTGGTAGCAGGTGTCCATGAGCGCCCGGGCCAGCTCCATGTGGTCAGCGGGCAGGCCGTGGTGGGCGCCCAGAGCCAGCGTCCCTGGCAGGAAGCACACCAGGTGGTCCTGAAATCAGAGCGGGTCCTCACCACGGCGGAGTCTGTGGCCGCATTGGCGGGGCGGGGGGGCGGCGGTGACACCGGGGATGGTGCCTCCCGTGTCCCCGGGAGTCAACGAGCCCGAGCGGGGACGGCTCAGGGTCCACTCGGGCCAGCGACTCAAGTACAGGCCCAGCACGTGAGGCTCCCCGTGAGCAGCGGAGAGGCGGGGGAAAGACACCCCCTCCCGGGGGAGCAGACGCTGACCCAGGTCTCCCCGCTCCCCCACCGACACCAACGGGCTGCCGCAGTGCTGGTGGCAGGAGACCAGGAGCTGGGCCCAGGGCCCAGGGGAGAGGGAGGGTCCCTGGGAAGCGGGGAGCGGTGCCCGGGACCCAGGGGCAGCAGCCAGGGACCCAGTGCAGACCTCGGGTCCCCCTCAGCTCCCCCCGCCGCCCCCACCCCAGCCCAGGCCACGCGACCCGGGCGCACGCCCACGGCCAGCACTTCGGGGCTCTCTGCAACGTCCCGGCTCACAAATCGGTCACAGCTCAGGACGCGGCCCGGGGTGGGCGGTCGGGGGTGCGGTGGGGGGTGGCCGAAGCCCCGCCCGCCCGGGCTGGCTCGTGGGCACGCTCACCATCTTGGCGCTGAACCGGCCGTGGGCGAGCTCCCCCACGAAGGTGAGCTTCCCGGGCTCAGACCTGCGCAGCAGGTGCCTTCGGATGCCCTCGACGGCTTCCAGGTAGTCCTCCAGTAACCTGGGCAGGGCGGCAGGCCCCGTCAGCTCGGGGCCAGCCGGGAGCACGGCCCCCTCGCCCCGGCACCCAGGAGCGGCCGCGTGGCCGTGCACCACCAGCACACGCTGGTGGCCCGGAGCCCTGGCCCCGTCTGAGGCGGCGCCAGGCTGGCCCGGAGCTGGGGGCGTTCCTCTCAAGCGCCCCGGGGGACGGCCCGAGACCGGCCTCCGCACAGCCCCAGGACCCCAACGTCCCCACCGGCTCCCGGTGTGACGCCCCAGTCTCTGCCCGCAGCCCCGGGGGTTCTGGGTGGCGGTCGGCCCCAGGCTCGATCGTCGGGGGTTTCCGGTTCCCTCCCGGGGGGGCGATTCTGCCTCCCACGCCGCACGGTGCAGCCCAGGCGGCCCCGGCCGCCCTCTGCTGGGGGGCGCGTGTGCACAGTGGCCTCCGCAACCGCGAGGCGGACCGCGCTGCCGGTAGGCTGGGGGCCCCTCGGACGGGCCCCGACCCCGGGCCCCGCCTGGCACTGGGGAGCATGAGCCTCAGCGACCAGCCAGGTCCCCTCCTCCTGGACACGAAGGCCGTGCCTGGAGGAAACACGCTCCTCGCGGACGGGCCCAGCGCGGGCCGGCACGGCGGCTGCCCGACCGGGAACCCGGGACGAGGAGAGCCGCGGGGAGCCGCCCCCGCCGCGCAGCAGAACCCGGCCTCACTGGGTCTCCTTCTTTCCGCCCTGGACCCACTGCTTCAGCAGGTACTCGTAGTAGCTGTCGGCCCGGGCGCCCAAGGTGAACACGCCCATGTGGGTGAAGAGGCCGCTGTGCGTGTTGATGAACATGGGCACCAGCCCGTCCTTCTTCCCCGACAGCGAGTGCACGCGCCGCGTCACCTCCTCCGCGGCCTCCTGCGGCAGACGACGGGAGAGCAGGCGTGAGCGAGGGGGGTGGGCGAGCTGCGTCGGCTCGCCCCCACGGGACGGACCCGCTCCCCGCCGAGGAGGGAGCAGGCCGCCGTCCCGGCCCACGGCGCCCCTGGCCCAGCTGCCGCCGACAGCGGCTTCTGAGACGGGCCCAGGCCCCGCGGCAACCCGGTCCGTGCCCGCACGCGTGGCCGCCCCGAGGGCCCCGCTCATCTCGCAGGGGGCGGGGGCCGGGAGCCGGGGGGCGGCGGGGGGGCCGAGTCCGATGACCGCGGGCCTGGTCCCCATGACCCCCCGCCCAGGCGCGGCCGGCTGCTCCCGCGGGCTGGAGGGAAGGCAGGCACGTCGGCTTCCGCACCCGGGCTCGCGGCTCACCACCCCCGGGGAGCTCCTGCGCCCCCTTCAAGAGCCAGCCCACTTGGGCTGCTCCGAGCTCCCTGCCGGGCCCCCGCGGCACCTCCGCTCCCCGGCTTCGCGTGCATTCGGTCACCGCGCCCAGGAGCCCACGCGGGGAGCCATTTCCTGGGCTCCGCCAGACGCACGCGCCCACACCCACCCACAGGGTCCTCGCGGGTCGCCGGCCACCACGGAATCCCGGCATCGGGCAGGTGCCCGGCTGACGCCCCAGGAGCAGGAGGACACGTGCGGAGCCGCTGGACTAGGCGCCGACGACGGGACGGCCGCCACGCCATGGATGGGCAGGGAGGGCCCCGCACGCCCCCCGTCTCCCCAGGACACACACGGGGCCAGCGGGCGTTCAGAGAACGCCGCACCCAGAAATCAGATCCGCGGCCACCCGAGGCAGGCCGACCGACAACGCGCCAGGAGCCACGCAAGAGCCGGGGCCCGAGCGTGGCGGGAACCTGCTCCCGGGGGCGCGCCTCTCGCGACACCCACGTCGGAGACAGCCTGACAGGCAGGGCCGGCCAGCACCTAGACAGCTCCTACCCTGTCCACACGGCGGGGTACCGCTGGGGGCGAGAAGGGACACGCGGGACGCGCGCACGCCACGACACAGACGTAACCCGTGGGCGCCCTCCACGCGGATGCAAACGTCCCCCGTGGCGACCAAGCCCGACACGGGCAGCCCCGGCCGCAGAACCTCACCGCGCGGGACGATCAGAACCGAGAGCCCCCACCGCCACACACGCACAGGGCACAGCGCTCACGGCCGCGGCCCACTTCCGACGGGGAGGATGTCGTGCAGGCGTCAGAGCTCGCCCACGGCTGCACGGTGGGGGAGGGGGAACGCAGGGCCACGGACACGTGAAGAGTCACGATTTCACTCCGATCACGTCTCTGTTTCTCTAAACAAGGGGAGAACCGCCGGCACGCTGCGCCGAGTCCCGAAGCCCCCCCAGCCTCCCCCCGACGAGGAGAGCGGCTCCACCAGGCGCGGCCGGGGGCTCGCTGACAACAAGGGCCCACGACGGGCGCGCGGGTCGGGAAAGCCCCAGCGCAGCTCCCTTCCTCCCGCCTCGTGCCGACCTGGCTGGACGCCCCGCCCCGCGGGCGCCGCTGCCCCCCCGCCCCCGACCCCGCGGGGCACGTGGGAGGCGGGCGCCTGGGACCCCCGAGGACACGGGCCTGCTGTAGGGCGGGGCCGGGGCGAGGACTCAGCCCCCAGGTGCCGACTCGACGCCCCGGCCTCTGTTGTCCCTGGCAAAGCGGCATCTGCTAACGAACCACGGGGAACGGGAGAGGAAACGAGAGGGAGCGTCTCGGGGCGGCCCGGCCCCTCCGTACCTGAAACTTCTTATTGCCCGTGAGGCGCGAGAGCTCCCGGAACTCCAGCTGAATGCTCGTGACCTCGGCCACCGTGCTGTCCGAGGTCCAGCGCGGCGGGTGGGCGGCCCCGGTGCCGATGTTCACGTCGGAGTACGGGATCTTGGAAGGCGTCTGGAACGCAGGCATGAGCCGATTCCCAAAATCCTCCTGATACACAGCACGGCGGGCAATCAAGCTTCCCTGCCGCACGGTGGACTGGCCTCCGTCCCACGGTGCTAACCCAGCCCCCGCTTCCGTCCAGTCACGCGGACGGACACGGGACTTTACCGGCCCCGCGTGGCCTCCACGTTCCATGGCCACCAAACCAAGCCGGCCCTGGGGAGCTCCGAGAGAACGTCCCTGCAAGCCGCGGGGACGACAGGCAGGGCGACGCCGCTCACGCGCGTGTGCGCTCACGCTCCAGCAGAGGAGCGGGAGCGCTGGGGGCAGACCCACCCCCCCGCCGGCCCGCGCCCCCGAACCCCTCCCCACCTCTCCCTCCCTGGATCCCGGGAGCAGAGCGACAGCCGCTCGCACGCCCACGCTCGCTCGGGCCCGTCCTCCCCGCGGGCGCAGGGACACTCACAGCCTTCTTCAGGAAGAGGTCGTCCCCGGACAGGTGGTAGGCGCTCAGAAGCCCGCCCAGGATGCGGATCGTGCTCTCGAACAGGTTGACGTCCACGTCCTTCTGGAACCGCAGCTTCTTAGACACCCACTTCCTGGCCTCTTCAAACTCTGTGACACGAAACAGTGTGGGGAGGGGAGCGGATCGGGGCTCCTAGCGCGCCCCCGTGACCTCTCGCTCGGGGGCCCCGTGCATTCTCGTGTCTCTCCCTCTCCCCCGCAGGCTCGCCACGTCCGGTCCCTGGGCGAGGGGAGGAGCCCCCGCGACTTCAGGCGCGCAGAGAAAGGGAGCCCGCGTGCGCGCGTGAGCACGGGCCGTCGACGGTGGACGATCCCGGCACAAACGGCCGCGTTGAGTGATTCGGCGGGAGTCTCGGGCCTCCTCAGACAACTTAAAACACGCCTCTGAAGTCCCAGCTCGCGAATAACCAACGACGCGTGATCCCCGTGCCACCCGATCAGCGTGGCATAAGGGGGACGTGAGGGAGAGACGCGGGCCGCGGACAGCCCGTGGCATCACGTGCCGCCTCCCGCCACAGGGCCCCTGCCGGCTGCGACAGGGGAACCGGCTGGAACCGGCCCTGGACGCCGGAGGTCAGGCAGGAAAGCCACCACCCACGCCCAGCGCGTCCGATCGTGCCCCCACGAGAAGGGAGCGTGCACCAGATGGGAACAGCAGCGTTTCATACCCCCACCCACCGCCCTCGCCAACAGCTCGCTCGCCCGAGAGTCACCCCAGGAGAACTTGGCCACGTGCGAGGGAAGGAGCGGATACCTTTCTTCAGGCCCAAAATCCACATGGTGTCCAGGGCGTCAATCAGCGTCAGGCCCAGACCAAACCACTCGCTGAAGGACCTGGACACAGGTTTCAGCTCGTCGTGGCCCCAGGCAAACTTGCGGTATCCGGCCCACGCGTGGCGGAAGGCGTCGATCACGGCCCTCTGGCGCTCGTTCGGGGAGGCTGGAGGGAAGAGAGCAGGTCGCCAGGACCGGTGCCGGTCAGGGTTCAGACAGGGCCCCTCTGCAGCCCCACACGGAACGGGGTGGGGGAGCAGCAGGGGACAACGTCCAAGGTCGGGTCCTCACGGCTGGACGTGGCTGCCAGGGCGGCGAGGCCTCCGGGGCCAGCACGGGACAGCGTGGCCTCCCGTCTGCCTCCACCGGGGGCCCGGCGGGCACGACGCTCTGGGGCCCGGGGACCACACGGTGAGCGCCCGGTGGCTGCGCCGTGCCCTTCGGCCTCGGTAGCGTCGGGCGTGCTGGCGGCTGCTGACCTCCCGGGTGCCCCGTCGCGCCTCACCGGCCCCGGGCGTTTTCAAGGAGGAACTAGTGCGGAGCAGCTGCACCCACGGCCGCCCTGGAGCCTTTCCGGGGTGCCCTCACGACTCATGTGGGGGACGAGGTTTCTGCCCTCCACACCGGGGAGGACGGGGCACGAGTGACGGAGCCCCCGCGTGGACACAACCGTGCGTGTCGATGGCGGCACCGCACGTGGGTGCTCGGTGCGGTCTGAGGCCCATCCGTGTTGACGCCCGCGGCGCTGCCGTCTGTCCTCTAAGCCACGCGATCGCTCGGTGTCCCCCACACGTCCCCCTTCCGTCAGAGGCAACAGCAATTGGGACCAGAGGGTCACAGCCTGGGCCCCAGACTCGCTGACCTGGCACGAGCCCCCGCTCCACGAGGCCCACGGCCCTGGCCGTGACTGACCCCGCCTCAGCTCTCCGATCCGTGGAACGGGGATACGACCCACAGGCGACCCCAGAGGGCGCCATGAGAACCGAAGCAGACAGGCTGCACGGGGCGCCCGACACGCCTGCGCCCAGAAGGCCCTCCACCCCGGGGCCACCGCGTCGGGCTGCGCAGACCTGCCGGGACCCGTCGGGCGTGGGTGGAGACGCAGAGGGGCGGCTGCGTCTCCACGTTCCCCAGGCGCCTCCCTCCAGCCCCCCGTGGCACAGACGCAGGCTGGGAAACGAGTCTCTCACCCACACGGGCGGCCAGGGGCTGCAGCGATGGGCCGCCAAGGAGCCCCGTGTCCTCTCCAGGCTCTCGAGAGATCTGCAGTCCGCCCGGGTGTCACGGGGGACCAGCACTCGGAGGGACGACAGGTGCTCCCCCTCTGGGTGTCCACGCGCCCCCCTCGTCAGAACGTCCAGGTGAGGCCCAACAGGGCGCCCGTGGGGTCTTACCCGCCTGGTTCTGAATCCTGGGGGCCTGGGAGGAAGGTCCGGGGGGCGCCTCCGCCTTCCTCGAAGGAAGTTCGGTGCCCGGCTGCGGCTCAATCACCGCTCCCCTCCAGCTTCAGGGAGAGAAGGAAGAGCAATCAGCCAGCCTGAGGGCGGAGACGGAAACGCCCCCAGGTCCCGGCCACCCGGCGGGGCTCCCCGCTGCCCGCCACTCTGGGCAGGACGAGCAGGAGAAGGCTGGGTCTGCCCCCCCACCAGGGTCCCGCCCTGGACCCTGCCTGCTCTGAGAGCAACATGTACCTCAGACGTTGCGCTCACCCTCCTCCTCTTTGGTTTTCAGAAACCGCCAGACACGCGGGCCTCAGCGTTTCTGCACGTCCAGCCCCGTCTCTGACGCTCCTCGTACCTGACCACCGTTCTCCGTGTGTTTTCTTCCCGACGAGCGTCACCCACTGCCTCGCCCCTCCGCTTGCTGTCGTCCTGCCTCCTGTCCTCGGAGCCTTTACCGGGGGCTCGAATCTGCAGGTTGGGAGGTCCCCGTCGGAAATGCCTTTGAGGCTTCTAGATAAAAACAAGAGTCACCCGTGAAAACAGCTCAACTGCCTGTGGGCTGCCCTTCCTTTCCCCCCGGGACGCTCCCCGATCAGGCCCAACCCCACGCAGTGCGTGAATCGGCCGGCAGCACACGGCCCCGGAGCAAATCCCTTTGTTTCTCATCACAACACGCAGATTTGGCCGGGAGATCCCGACTCGCCATCTCCCGGCCCTGGCCGACAGGGATGGAGATGTGCCAACGGGCTGGCGCAGCCCTGGATGGCGGGTTGAACTCCTGGTCCGGGATGCTCCCAGGCCGTCACAGACCCGAAAGGTAGCAAGAGAGGGTCAGGACCACGTCCCCGCGGATGGAGCCGCAGGGAGAACCCGGCCGCGGGCCCGTGCCCCGGGACTCCTGCGCTTCACCCTCGGGATGCTGTGGCGAGGGCAGGGCGCCGGGTCCAGGGACGGAGCACCGGGGCCTGGGAGCAGCCAGTGCTCGACAGAGGGCGGGACGAGGCGCCTCCCCCAGAGGACGGGAGGAAGGCCCCTTGGGAATCGGGAAAAACCTCCGCTTCTCAGCGTCCACAGGATCTGCGACGACGTTGACGAGTGACGTGGCCAGGAGAAGGGGGTCTGGCCGAAACAGAGCACCGAGGCTGACCCCGGTCCGGGGGACCAGTGCTGGAGTCCGAGCAAGAGACAAAGTCCAAGTGGCCTCCACCAGGGGCTCCCAGTCCCCCGGCCTGGACCAGGGGAGGTGTGCATATTAACCCCTTACCGTCCAGGCCCCTGCTGGACACCAGAGACTGGATCACGGGCCTCCCGAAACACCTCTGGAAACGTGTCTCTCCGTGGGGAAACACGCCAGGCTGGCTCTGCCTTCCCAACCGTTAGGGCAGAGACCGTGTGCAAGGGAGGGACCAGAAGAGGTAAAAAAAAAAAAAAAAAACGCCTGCCTGCCCTCCCTACGAGGGAGAACACCCGCTTTTTCACACACAGCTCCCGAATGAGACAGTTTGGAGCGTGGCCTCCTGCGGCTCCCCGGGGCAGCCCCGTAGGGCCCGGCCTGGACTGATCCCGGCCCCCTGCCCCGTCCAGACCTGCTGAAGCTTCAAGTCCCCGAGCAAGCCCAGCTCCCCGGGCCTTGGGCACTTTCATCCAACTCGAGCCCAGCTCTCCTGACCCTACCCAGAACCAGCAGAGTCGCACAGCGGCTTCCCCGACCGCGGGACCGGCACCAGCCTTATCCCTCCCGGCGGCGGCGACTGCTCTCCCCTCTCAGGAGGTTCGCCTGCCTGCCCCCGCCAGCCCGCAGCTCCTCGAGGCAAGGCACGGGTCTGTGCTGCTCACCAGCAGACACGGGGCCTGGCATGCCAGCAGGCGTTCCAGAAGAACGAAGCAGAGAGTATTCCTCTTTCCCGCCCCAAGGGTCGTCCCACCGGCCCAGCACAAGGAGCGTGAGGCTCAGACGTCACACAGACACACAGACGGGGACAGAGAGAATTCTTCCCCGTCTACCCGAAACACCACACACTGTTCCGAGACGCCTGCGTCCTGCAGGAGCCCGGGGACGACCCCACGCGTAGGTCACCCGATGTACCTGCGGTGAGAGGCCCGGGAGGGCCTCTGCCTTCTGAGGAGCTGGCAAGACGGGCGGGTCCGCTGGTCTCATCTTCCGCTCTTCCGCTGACCGGCCGTTCCCCGCTAAACAAGAGAGGCGGTTTTATCCCCAGCAGCCCCCACGGCCTGGAGGAGACTCTGCGTGTGTCGCGCGGCGCGTCGAGACAGGCGAGACTCCTCACGAAAGGACAGCGTGGGCCCCGGGGAATCCAACGACGCCAGAGGAAACCAAGCCTTTCTGAAAGTCCTTGGCAGCTCCGGGTCTTTCGTCCCAACCCACGCCCCACAAACACGTGGCCTTCAGCTCTGCCCTTCCAGGGACCGCAGAGGGTAGAGAGCGGGCGGCCGGCTTGAGCCCCCCCCCCCCCCCCCCCCCCGCGGCTCCTCCGCCTTCCTGCTGCAGGCCAGGGCCCCAACAGAGAAATTCACCAGGACTCCCTAGGGGCTCCCCAGGACTCCGCGGGGGGAGGGGGGGGCGTCCAGACCCCGGGGAAGGAAGACGCGAGCGCAAGTTCCCCTGACGCGTCTGGACCGGGCCTGCGACCTCCGGGCCTCGATTTCTCTGCGAGGCACAGGGCGTGGAGGTGCCGGGACTCAGCCAGACACCGAGGAAGCAGTCGCACAACGGGAAACGCACAGCCACCTGCCAGCCCCACAGCCGCCAGCGCTCTGCCCCTCGACCTCCCGCTTCTGCACGGCCAGCCCTCGGGGACACACACAGACCCGGGCGAGGCGCTGATACCTCGCCACTGGTCAGCCACGCTGGCGTAGGACAGGAGCCCGCAGAGCATCAGGAACGTGAGCAGGAAGAGGATCACGTTCCGCTGCAGTCTCGACAGCTGCTTCCACTTCTGACGGACGGAAGGGCAGTGAGGCTCCTCGCTGAGAGCGACACGAGCGCGGACCTCCCCGCCCGCCCCCAGCCCCGCGCGGCCAGGCGCTCCCCAGGCCCGGGGTCTGCCCCGCGGGAGGTGCCCTCCCGGCCCGGACGGCGAGCCGCCGCGCGGGCGGGGCACAGACGCCCGCAGCGGGCGCGCGCCGGCTCCGGCCGCCGGCGGGACCTCGCCTCTGCCCAGACGTGGGGGGACGGACGCGCTGCAGCCCGAGGCCGCCGGGGACACTCCGGCGCGGGCCCGGGCGGGGCTCCCGCCTCGCCGCCCCGACCGACGGCTCTCCGCGCGGGGCACCGCGCGCCGCCCCCACGCCGCAGACCCGGGGCCCCCAGACAGACGGCCGCAGGCCGGCCCAGCGCGCCCCGGCCCGGCTCCCCGGCGGCCCCGCGCCCCGGCCCGGCTCCCCGGCGGCCCCGCGCCCCGGCCCGGCTCCCCGGCGGCCCCGCGCCCCGGCCCGGCTCCCCGGCGGCCCCGCGCCCCGGCGCCTCACCCTCCAGCACGAGCGCCGCCGCCAGCTCTTGCTGCCGTCGTAGGTCCGGCCGGCGCTCAGCGTCACCGAGACGAAATCCCGATGCGGCGCCGGCGGCGGCGGCGGCGGCGGCGGGTACATGACAGCGGCGGAGGCGGCCCGGGCGGCCCCGCCCACTGGCGGCGTCAGGAGGCCGGGCTCTGAGAGGGGCCCGGGGCTTCGCGGGCCCGACACCCGCGGGCAGCCATCGCGGCGCCGTCCACACCCCGCCCATCGCGAGCGCGGCCGATGCGCCTGCGCCGCGCCCTCCTTGCCCCACTGCGCCTGCGCCGCGCCCTCCTTGCCCCACTGCGCCTGCGCCCGCCCTCGCGGCCCCGGCGCGCCCCTGTGTTTACGTCCCACTGCGCCGGCGCACGACCGCCCGTGCGCCGTGACCTCACGCCCTCCACGTTTGCCGGCCCGCGCCTGCGCCCAGCTCGCCGCCCGGCGCCCCCTGCTGCGGGGCTCGAGTCCGGGTCGCGGGCGGACTGCCCGGGCCCGAGCGAGGTGAGCCGCGGCGGAGTCGGGGCAGGCGGGGCGGCGGCTCTCCGGGCCCGTCCTCGGGGCGCGCTGGCCGCCCCCGCAGCCCGCTGTGCGCGCGGCCCCGCGGCGCCGAGGAGGGTCTGCGGGGCTCCGGGCCCCGCGCGGGGCTGGTGGAAGCCGGCCCCGCAGTCCGGCTGCGGCCCTTCCGCGTGGGCCTCCCGCGCGGCCTCGTGGCTGAGCCTGCCCCAGGGCGGCGCTCGCGCCGTCCGGTCCCCCTGCCTCCTAGAGGCCGCCGCCGCGGGTCCGTCCCCGCACCCAGCTCGGCGGTCGGCGGTGCCCGAGCGCATCCCTCCCTGCACGTGCGGTCGGCGGGAGCCCTGCCCTGGAGCGCTGGGCCGGGGGCGCGGGGGTGGGGGGGCAGGGCAGGTTCTGGGCCCACCCCCAGGTGGCGGACCCGCGGGCTTGTCTCAGGCCGCGCGGAGACCGTGGGGAAGCGCTGGGCGGGGGCACGAGGGGGGTCCCTGGGCAGCCCCGAGCAGGTGCAGCCGCAGCCCGGCGTGTGGGCTCTCGCTCCCCGGCAGGGACGGAGCCGGGGCCCCCGGGTTGCCGTTCCGACGCGCGCTGCTCAGAAACCGCGCTCGCCGGGCCGGGGACGCATCAGCGCGTCCTGAGTTTATTGGAGAGGCGCCCTCCTCCCCGCCCCCACCCTGGGGGACACCCGGGAGTCCGGCAGTCCTCCGTGGAGAAGTCCGGGGCGTGACGGGTGGTCTGGGATTCGAGGCTCTAAAGGTAGCCTGAGGGACAGCACGGTGGGGAGGGCCCGTCCTGCCTCCTGGGTGCGCAGTGGGCGCGGGGACGCACCCCCGTGAGAAAGCACTGCGGGGGCCCTCCTCGCGTTCCTGGTTGGGGGGCGCCCCACGATCCTGTGAGCTGCGAGTCCCGCCGCCCCAGGGCGGCTGCCCCGCCCCCGCCCCGCCCCCTCTGTGCGGGGTTTGAAACGTGACGTAAAGGTGTAAGGAATTTAAAATAAACCGCGCCCTTCAAAGCGAGCCGTTTCGCAGTAGCGTTTCCAGCTGGTGTAGGAAGGAGGCGGCGGGGCTGTTGAGCTGCGGAGGGGAGGAGCTGCAGCTGCGGGCAGGACCCCTGACCTGGCCGACCGGCCTCTGTCTGCGCCCCCTGCTTGCCTGATGGAGCCGCTGAGAGCTGGGTCCTGAGGCCCACGCTTCGGTTCTGAGGTCTGCAAGGGACTGGCCGAGCCTGGGTGGCAGCAAAGTCCTCCTCTGGGCTTTGGGCGTGGCCCTGCCCTCGTGCCCAGGTGGGGTGCCTGGACAGGTCTACAGGGCCCCGCAAGCCGCTGGAGGAGTCCGCCGCATCTGAACCCCGCGGGGCCTGGAGAACGTCCTCCCCCTGGGGAAAGCACAGCTTGGGCAGGGGTGTGGGCTGCCCTGGGGGTCGCTGGGGGCCCGGGGCCGGGCTCCGGGTTTGGCGGCCGGCTGCAGTGCATGCTGCCCTCCACGTCAGTGGGGAGGGTGGGGCCCCTGTGTTGCTCTCTGGAGGGGAAGGAAACAGGCACAGGGCCCCGGAGCAGCAAGGCCAGGCAGGGGCTCAGGGCCAGGGCCTGTGGGTTTCCCCCGGCCTCGGTCAGGGTGCTGGGGTGCGGCGCGGGGGCCGTGGGCGCATAGGTGGAGGCTGTGCCTCCCTGCCGGGAACCGGGAGGAGCGTGAGCACCCAGGTTGTCGCAAGCTACTGGCCAGCTGGCCGGGGGAAGGAGCTCCCTGGCCGGTTACACCTCAGCTTGATGAACCGCCACGTGAGGCCGCAGGCGTTGGGCCCACTGGGTCGTGGGGGGAAGCCCGTAAAATTCAGCAGCCCGAACCCACCGTAGACGTGGCCGGGGAGCCGAGACGTCCAAGGGAAACTGAGAGGACCCAGCTTTAGGTGTGCCGGCTGTGTGTGCGTTGGGGCTGGTGGGAAGGTGGGGGCTGGGCCGTGACACGGTGCAGTTGCTAGAGGAGGAGGGAGGGGGCAGCTCCTTGGCCACAGTGCCCTGGGAGGTGGGACGGAGGGACACTGTCCCATTCTCTTTTTGCCTCGTATGTGCATCTGCAGAAAAGCTCGAGTGTCTGGTGCCCCTTGGGAGGTGGATCTGCATGTAGGGCTAGAGGTGCCACTGGTCCTCTGGTCTCCACTCAAACGGACACGGGGTCGCTGCTCTCTCCAGGGATGCCACACCTCTGTCTCCCACCCAGACCCCACAGGCCGGAGCACAGCAAAAGAGCCCTCCTCGGTCCACAGCAGTTTTTGGGTCATGTGTTCCACGGAACCAAGGATGGGAGAGGCCCCACCTGGTGGAGATCCCTGTGTCCCCACCTCTCAGGCCCTGGGGTTTGCAGTCCTGGGAGTGAGTCAGGGCTGCAGGGCACTGGCCTGGTCCTCATCCAGGATGAGTGGGGACCGAAACTCCCGGCCTTGCAGGTACGGCTCCAGACCCTGGGAACAAAGAAGTCATGATGTCCACTATTCAGCTCTGTCCTTAAGAGGGTTACAAATTCACCTTGAGCCAGTGTGGGGTAGGGTGAGAAAGGCTCCAGGAGCAAGGATTGGATGCCATTTCTAGCCCCAACCCCTGATGAATCTTTTGGGCAAGCTCAGACCAGATCTTCTCAAAAGGGTTGGGGCCAGCTTTCCTCACTCAGCAAGGCGTCCATTAAAATCTTCCTGGCTGGAACCCCAAACTCTCACCCCACCTGATATTCTCCTGCTTCTCCAAGATTATGACAGCATCTTAACTCATCACCCACCCCATTCCCGGAAGATCCTCCATATCTTAAAAAACTATTTCCCGGGGCACCTGGGTGGCTCAGTCGGTAAGCAACTGCCTTTGGCTCAGGTCATGATCCCAGGGTCCTGGGACTGAGCCCTGCGTGGAGCTCCCTACTTGGCAGGAAGCCTGCTTCTCCCTCTCCCACTCCCCCTGCTTGTGTTCCCTCTCTTGCCGTTTCTCTGTGGAATAAATAAATAAAAGCTTAAAAAAAAAAAAAGAACTGTTTCCTTATCAGTAAACTGAATCAGAGCTCTTTCTGCCCTAGCACGCACTTCTCCCCAGTGCCCCCCTCCGGATCACACATGGCCCACCCCAGAAAGCCCGTGTGGGCCGGTGGGCTCTCACCTCTCCCGAGTAGGACACCAAGGGCGAGATCTCACAGATGGCGGGAGGCTCTCTGCTGCCGGGCAGGCTGTGGGAGTCCATGCATCAGCACCTGCTCCTGGGTGCGTGTCCTGGGGCTGTCCTTGAATGACCCGGCTCCCAAAGCTCTTTTCTCAGCTAAACCCCCTTTTCCTGCACACTCAGAGCCCTCAGCAGACTGCCCCTGCCCAAGTGATAGGCTCTTACTTGGTTGGGAAAACAGCCCTGCAGGCCCCCCACAGCACCTGGGCCGATGGAGGCAGGTGGAGGAGGTGGCTGCGGACAACCAAGGACACAGAACCCTACCATCCTGTGCTTTGCCGGCCCTGAAGTGTGACCTGCCTTGCCAGCTTCCACACGTCACGCCTCGGTCTTGGTCAGGAAGGGTGGCAGCCGCCCACCTGTCCCCAGGCCCTGGGCCGACCTCAAGGGGCTGGGCCCCAGGCTGCAGGCGGTCTCTGTATGGCCGGACAGGGCCCCTGGCCACCTGCACTCAGTGTGGTGCGAGCTCGAGCCCCAGCCCCAGCTCAGGCCACGGCAGAACCAGCAAGCCCTGGGGCTGGGGGCTGGACCCTGACACCCTTGTCCTCAGCGGAGCGTGCTGAGACCCACGCTCACCTGGGCGGTTCCGGGAGCCGGGCCCCGCAGGCATCCAGGAAGTGGGCCCCTGCCTGCAGGGCCCAGCGGTAATGCTGCATGAGCAGGGCACGCCGGGTGGTGGCGGGGTTGTCCCTGGCAGCTGAGGCTGCGTTCTTCAGCGGAGAGAACTCCTCCTCCCGGGACACCTCAAAGGCCACGAAGCTCCTGTGGGGGAAAGAACTAGTGACTGGAAGTCCTGGCCCCGAGGCCTTGGTCCTGGGCAGGTGCAAGCCGCACCGGGTTCCGATGACTAAGTGGGGGTCACCTCCATGGGGGAGGCCCCGCAAGGACCGCATGTGTCTTTCCTCCTGAGTCCCCTGGGGCTGCATGAGGTCCTTCCACCCCTCCAGCCAAACCCCAGATCCTCGGACCCCAGGGTGAGGGCCAAACCCCCGAAGCCCCCCAGGCATGGCCCGGAAACAGCCTCCTCACTCCAGGCCAGGAGCAGCCAGAGGGCTCGGGAGGGGCAGGGGTGTCTCACGGCCCTGAAGACCGAGGCCATCCCAGACGCTGCCAGGCTCACACCATGGGGGCTGTTTCCTCTGGCCTTCTCCCCGGGCCTGCTTCGGCCCCTACTCCCCACTGCAAAGGGGCACTCCCACTGCGTCCCCCACGAGCCTCCACTTCCCAGCCCGACGAGGCCTCAGAACCCACCACCGATACAGAAAGAGAAAAAAAGAAAACAATGAATGACTTCGAGCACTAACTTAGCAAACCGGAACACATCAAACACAAACTTCTCCATCTTTATCCCGTTTGGTTTTATCGGCTTTACCGGATTTCCCTCCTCATCCACGTACGGAACCTTCTTCACAGCCACGTGTGGCTTCAGCAAGGGCTCAAACTCGCTGGGGGCACAGGAGGACAACAGAGGGAAAGACAGTTCAGATGGGATGTCCCGGGGAGCCCCATCGCCACCTCTCCGCACACCCAGCCACCTAAGACAGCTGGCAGGGGCGCTGGGTGCTGAGCCCGGTCTCTGGGAGGGCGTGGGGATCCCTTCAACCCGCCCCCAGCGCCCCCAACCCCGCCCCACCAAGTCCAAGAGGGAGAGACAGGCCTCAGTGGCCACGTCCTGCCCAGATGACATGGCAGGGGCAAGCCCCAGGGCAAGAGGTAGTGCCTGAGGCCAACGGCCACTCCACGGAAGAGCAGGCCGACTGGGCCCAGAGCCTTACAGCACCCGCTGGGGCTCTGGGGCCCCGGTCGCTGTGGGCCACAGACCACTCTGGCCAGCACCCGCGGCCACCTGCAGAGCACACCTGCTGACCATCTGGAGGAAGTCTCGCGTGAAGAAGTGGTTGCAGATGTTGCCCAGGCCGTAGAGCAGACTCCCGTCGGGCCCGCGCAGCTGCGCAGTCTCGGGGCTGATCTCGCTGTACTCCACCACCTGAGGGACCCCGTCCACCTGGCACACCACACCCACCGGCTCCTCCGGGAACGCCTTTTCCACCACCTGCGGCCGAGGCCTGGGCTGGGAAGGCTGGCTGGCGCCGGGCCAGGCGGGACGGGGCCCGGGGCCGGGGCGGGCTGGGGGAGGCGGGGCCGGGCGGGCAGGCAGGGCTCACCTTCGCCCCGCAGTCTGCGCCGCGAAGCACGCAAAAGCCGATGAAGACGGGGTCAGCCAGCCGCACGAGGATGTTGTCCACGCAGTACACGTGCACGAACTCCACTCCCCGACGCTCCATGTCCTCTAGAATCCGGTGGTCCGACAGGGCACAGTACAGCCCCCCGTTGCCGTCTGCAGAGGGAGAGAGGCACCATTTTCGAGGGATCCCCCTGGGCTTCAGCCTTATCGAGTCCAGGGCATGCTGGAAGCAGGGGAGGCCCCTTGGGGCTGGACCTTGTACCCGAGGCAGCTCTCCGTCACTCTCCAAGTAGCACTCTGGTTGTTTCCTGTGACAGATGGGAACCGAGGCCCAGAGAGGAGAGGCCACTCACCCGGGACCACACAGCCTTCGGGCATAACATTCTGGCCTCTGCCACAGTCCTCCGCACCTCTAATTCCCTCCTTGTTCTGGGCCAGGCGGTCCTTCCTGGGCTCAGGCGTGGGGCATACCTGGGGCCATGGCAACTTTGTCTTTCTGCTCCAGGATGGCCTTGCCATCGAAGGTCACTGCAGGCAGCATGCGCTGCTCAAACATGACCACGTTGCTGGGATCCAGGTGGAAGAAGTCACGCTCCTTGAAGAACTTGGCCGTGGGCCCCAGTGTGAACTCACTGGTCATGATGTACCTTCAAGGAGAGGCGAGGCTGAGCAGGCCGCTGGAAGGGCTCTGGGATACGGGGCTCCGACAGGGGCTGCTGGGGTCCGGGCTGGGGTTGGGGCCCAGGTCTGGATGCTGCGGGGGCAGGGGATTGTTCTGGGGACCAGGTACCGCAGAGAAGGCGCACCAGGGGACGGTGCAGCGGGTCCCGTGGCGCTGGCCGGCAAGCTGCTCCACCCGCTGGATCCGTTCTGCCTGCAGCTGATACAGGGTCTTCCGGCTCGGCAGCCCCACCTGGTACATGCCTTTGGGGTAGGTCACGCCCAGGCGAGTACCCTGCCCCCCCGCCAGCAGCAGCACGGCCACCTTGTTCAGGGAGATCTGGCGGAAACCTGGAGGTGCGGGGTGCCTACCATGAGGGGACACCTGGGACCGGCCACATAAGCCCCCCTTTCACCTCAGAGCAAGCCACACATGCGTCTAGGACTCAAAGACTTCTGACAGCCACAGAAGAGAAATTCCCAAGTAACATTCTGATCCCCTGTGGGCCAGGTGGGGCCCCACCTTGTCCTGGACCCACAGGGGTCTTGATGATGTGCTCCAGGGTTCATTCCCAGCCTAGGTCCTTCAGAGGCAACACCAGGTCAGGCTGGTCAGAGCAGTGCGGCAGGGGCCTCGGGCAGGCTTCCCTCCAGGAGCACCTGCCTCACCTGTCAGGCCCGGAGGCCAGGAGTGCACCTGCGCGAGAGTTCCCTGCGGCCGATTCGCCGTGGGCTGGGCGGCTGGCTAGGCCGGTGCGCCCGCACGAAGCACTCTCCCGAGGGCCGGGCGTCTGGGGGCGGCTGCCACCCTGGCCGCGTTTGGAGCCCCCCACCCCCGTCGCGAGCTGCGAGGGAAAGGGGACTCCACAAAGGAATAAGGTGCGCTCAACTCCTCCAAGTACAACCTCTCCGGTCAGCCCCCCTTTGGGCCAGGCCCGCCCCGCTTACCTTCCTCCTCCCAGAGTCGCCGCATCTCCGGGTCGCACCGGCTCGCGCTGCCCACGCACTCGGGGGGCAGGGGCCGCAGGCGCGCGGCCAGGTCGGGCCGCGGGCCCGGGGGGTGCGCGCAGGCCGCAGCCGCGCGCCGGCAGTGCTCGCGCAGCGCCTCCGGCTCCAGCGCCCCCAGCTCGGCCAGGAACGCGGCGCGGGGCCCCGGCGGCAGCTCGGCGCAGAAGCGCAGCAGGTGTTCCTGGCCCGCGCGCTGCAGCCGGGCGCGCACCTCCCGCTCCGAGGCCATGTCGCCGCCGCCGGCCGCGCGGGCACTCGTGACCCGCGCGCTCCTAGGGGCGTCACGGGACCCAGCGGGCGGGGACGACCCCGGAGGGGCGGGGTCGGGCCGCCCCGCCTCGACCCCGCCCCCGAGCGCCCCCTTCCAGGGCGCCCCGCCCCTCTCCGGCTGTGACCCCGCCCCTGTCCGCTCGGCCGCCGCCAGCGACCTCCGGGGTCTCGCCCGCCGCAGCCTGAGGAGGGGCCGCCAGGCAGGGCGCTAGGGACGCCTGAGGCGTAGGGCCCCGGGGCGCCCCGAGTCGGGAAGCCCCCTCCCGAGATCCGCAAGCCCCCTGGCCCGGGCGCGTGAGGGCTGACTTCAGCTCTAATGCACCCCGCTCTGAACCCGCAGCCCTGACCTGAGGGGGAGGCTGGGGTCTGTCCCTGCACGTGGCCATGTTTGCCTTGACCACGACTGCTGGCGGCTGGGCCGAGCCAGATCATCGGTAGAGTCAGGTGTCTAGATGCCACCGAGGACCCGCAGGGCCACCGTGCCTCCTTGGGGGCTCCCTCCTTCACATCCCTCCTCATTGCCGGGTAACCAGAACGGCTCAGCAGCAGCCCTTCGCCCCGCCATATGTTAACTATCGGACTTTAAATATCTTGCTGCTTATTAAAAAGTGTATAGATCAAGTGATATAGATATCTTGCTGTTTATAAACGCCCTTGTGAAAAATGGTGAGTAGCTTTGGCCATTTTGGGACAAAGCTTTCTTCTAGAAAATTAGTTTTTTTAAGTCTAAAAGCAATACAAGCACAGGGTTAAAACAAATTCAAATGGCACTTTGGGACCCAAAACGAAAAGTAACATCTCTCTCAGGCCTGCCGCAGCTAACCCCTGTTCAGGCAACTGTGTCTCCCTGCACGTGGGTTCTGCACAAAGGGACTCCCACAAACCCCCTTCCTGGGTTAGGAAGTAGAGCTTCCCACAGCACCCGGGGGGCCCACTCTAAGTCCTGGTGGACCTGAAAGAAGTTATCTTCCAAGGATAACCTTAGGCCTGCCTCTGGGCCTTTGCACTGGCCGTTCCTCCTGCCTGGGCTGCTCTTTCCCAGAAAGTGACTTCCGGGCCCACTTCTCCGGGTCTCTACTCATGTGTTGCCTCCTCGGGGAGACCCTCCCAGGTCACGTTGGCTCAGAGAGCACCCTCCCATTTCCGTCTCTGTTCCTTCCTGCTTTTCTGTGTTCTCCCCTGCCCAAGTGCCCCAAGGAAGGGAAACTCCATGACAGCTGGAGGTAATTTGGTTCGCTGCTCTGCCCCATCACCTTAGATCAACGCCCAGCACACAGTATGTGTTCAGTAAATGTTTGTGGAATGAATGAACGAGTGTTAGATCCCACACCTAGCTCAGTGCCTGGGCTACATCAAGCGTTCAGGGAGTGCTTGCTGAATGAACGAACGGTCTGCTTCAATAGTTTGGGTAGCCGAAGGGCACATGTTAGAGGGGGAGGTGCGCATGGGGGGTAGGGAGCCCAGTAGCAGAGTGGGGGCTAGAGTCCAGGAGGCTCTCAGCCCCACACATGTGCCCTTGAAGGCAGGTGTCACATGATCTCAAAGCTCATCCTCAGAGTGGCCCCCAAACCTCCTTCAAGACGCGGTGTGGGGCTGAGATCAGAAGGGTTCGGACAGTTGAGGCTGGGTAGCCGGAGGCACCTGAAGGGCCAGAGAGGGAGAGCTGCCCACATGGGCAGATGGCAGGGGCCACCAGTGAGGGAGAGGTGAGTAACAAGCTCCTGGACAGCCTGGCAAAGGCGGGCTTGTGGCCCAGGAATCACCTTCCTTGTGCCCTGGGGCTTCATCCAGAGGGTTCAGGTGAGCCAGGGTCCAGAGGCCAGCACGGGCCCCCAGTTCTCCTGCAGCGTGGGGACCAGAGAACCTGGAACAGGCACAGGGACTGTGTAAGGCTGGGGACAGAGGGCCCCACTGTCCACCTCCACGGAGCTCCAAGCTGGCACAGTAAGAACGTAATTACAGCTGGGACTGGCACCTCAAAAACCACAAGGGCCACTTGGTCTGGGGTCTGGGAAGCCCCCGGGGGTGATAGCGACACTGAAAGGTGCAGAGCTAGGAAAGTGTTGGGTCAGGCTGGAAAGTGGGGTGGAAGGAGAACGTGGTCAGAATGCAGGACGGGAAGTACCCAGGGACCATGCCTTAGTCCCACCCCCACAGCTGGCACTGACTCCAGGGTCTTCGTACCTTCTAGCAGTGCCTAGCCAGGGAAGCCATCAAGAAACCCACAGACGCAGGGCCTCCTCTCCCATGGTTCCTGATGCTCGGAGAAGGCCTTTTTTCAGCACAGTGGGCTCAGGCTCACAGGGGCCTGGCCTGGGTGTTGCTGCCCCACTGTCCTGCTGTCTGTAGCAGCAAGGCTTGCTGCTGCTGGCCACTGGCCTCCACACCCCCACAAACCCCCACAGAGCTGTCTCCAGGCCTCCCCATCCCACCTAAGGGGGGCGTTTCCATTGTGATTTCCAGGATGAGGCTTCCCACGTGTGGGCTACCCACCAAGCCTCCACTGTGGGCCAGACCGATTCTAGGCTCTGGGGTGGCCCTGTCCTACTTCCAGAAAGCACAGGGAGGGACACATGGGGAGAGAAGCACCATCACGAGAAGACAGCCTCATGCTGTGAAGATCAGGACACATCACTTTCAAGGTGTGGGTCAGGTGCCTGAGTGGAGCTTCAAAGGATGCAGAGTGGTCAGCCCCGAGCAGAGGGGGAAAGGTGTTCCCGGTGGGGGAGCTACCATGTGCAAGGGCCCAGAGGTGAGGGGCGGCTGCGGACCCTAAGCATGGAGGACCCGGGCAGGTTGTGCTGGAAGGAGAGTAGGAGGGGGAGACGAACGGCAGGACAAACAGCTTGAATGCTGGAACTTTGTCTAGTCCTGTCACTAAAGGGGAAGGCAGGGGTGGATCAGGCTCCATGGGGAACCCCAGGCTCCAGCTTTCTAGGTCCTTCCAAAATTCCTTACCACAATGGAGCCCCAGCTTTGAGGGCTGTGAAATTAATAAAGGGAAGCGTCTTTAGAATGGAGTCAGGAGGGGCGCCTGGGTGGCTCAGTGGGTTAAGCCTCTGCCTTCGGCTCCGGTCGTGATCTCAGGGTCCCCGCATCCGGCTCTCTGCTCAGCAGGGAGCCTGCCTCTCCCCACTCCCCCCTCCCCGCCTGCTACTCTGCCTGCTTGTGATCTCTCTCTCTGTCAAATAAAAAATAAATAAATAAAATCTTAAAAAAAAAAAAAAAAAAAGAATGGAGTCAGGAAACCCTGATGGGAGGAGCTCTCCTGAACAGAGCACCTGGCCCAGATGACGTCACTTTCCTGGGCAGGAAGAAATTCGATTTACTACCCTAACTGGAGGAAGTTCTCTTCTTGAAGACACCGCCCGCTAAGCTCCAGCCCCCTCCCAGACTGGCCAGACAGAAGGATTGGATCCTGGCTGGAAATGAAGCAGGGGCCACTGGGGACACAGGGCTGCCTGGCTGGCCTGAAGAGGCCGAGAGAGTTGGCGCCGCTGGAGAGAGTGTCCAGCCAGAGGAAGAGGCTGGAGCAGAGGACTTTGGAAGCGGAGGAGAGCTGGTGGCCAGATGGGGATCTGGGGACACAGGAAAAAGTGGCTTTGTCCTGCAGTAGGCAGGAAAGGCCAGGCTATCCCCAGGGACAAGGCGAGGAGCTAGCAGCAGTGTGGACAGAGAGGCCTCTGTGAGGGGAAGCGCCCAGCTGGCGGGAGCCCACAGACCTCTTGGGACTGTCCCGGTAAATGGGCCCCCGAGTCGGGGTGCCTGGGCCAGGAGACCCCGAGCAGGGGGCGAAGAGTCCCCAGGGAAGCCAGACGGGGAAGGTGACTCCCTGGAGGAGGTGTGCTTCCCGTCCTTACCCCCGCGAGGACACTGGGGACAGGTTTTCCGTAGGCCCCGCCCCTCGGAGAGGGCCGAACCGCGGCGAGAGGGCTGCGGGTGGCAGGGGGAGCAGAAAGGGGTCCGCACGGGGCGCCCTCCCCGACCCCCGAGGCCGAGGGGAGGCCGAGCTGCGGGACTCCCGCTGCCCCCCGCCCGCCCGTGCGGGGCCTCCGCGCACCCCGGCCGCAGCCCGCACGGCGGCGGGAGCGCGCGGGGCGGGGCCCTCGGCGGAAAATCAAACCAGGCTGGCGGCCTCTCAGCCAATCCGAGAGCAGACGGGCCTGCTTCGGCCAATGGCCGCCGCGAATGCTAATGAGCGCTGACGCCACGAGGAGGGTCCATTCAAAAAGTCGCAGCTATTGTCGCGGCGGGCCGCGCGGGGACGGAGCCGGGGCCGCAGCCGGGGCCGCAGCCGGGGCCGCAGCCGGGGCCGCGCGGGGACGGAGCCGGGGCCGCGCGGGGACGGAGCCGGGGCCGCGCGGGGCCGCAGCCGGGGCCGCAGTCGGCGGCGGCCGCCCATGGCCGGAGCCGCGATGGCCGAGCCGGGCCGCGGGCCGCCGGCCGCGCCGGGCACCGAGGGGCTGCCGCGCGCCTTCCTGCAGAGCCTGCGCACCCTGTTCGACATCCTGGACGACCGGCGGCGCGGCTGCGTGCACCTGCGCGAGATCGAGTCCCGCTGGCAGGGCGCCGACGCGCACGAGCTGCCCCGCGGCGTGCTGGAGGGCCTGCGCCGGGTGGCCCCGGCCAGCGGCTACCTGACCTTCGAGCGCTTCGTGGCCGGCCTGCGCACCTCGCTGCTGAGCGCCGACGGCGGCCCGCGGGGCCAGGCGCGCGCCCCGGCCCGGGGGGGCTGCCCGGCGCCGCCCGGGGGTCCGCAGCCGCCGCCGCGCCTGGTGTTCGCGCCCGCGGACGAGCCGCGGACGGTCCTGGAGAGGAAGCCCCTACCCCTGGGCTCGCGGCCCCCGGCGGCCGGCCCCGGCGGCGCGGCCCGGAGCCTGGAGAAGCTGTGCGGGCCCGCGGAGGCGGCGCCCGGTCCCGCGGAGCCCGAGCGGCCCCAGGGCGCGGCGCTGGAGCGGAGCCCGAGCGCGGACGCTGGTGAGTGCGGGGCGGCCCGCGGCCCCGCCTGGTAGCTGCCCTCCGCCCCCCACCCCGCCGCCGACCCCCGCGACCTGCGCCTCAGGCCGGAGCCGGAGAGGTGCTGCCGGTGCCTCTTGTGCCCCGGGGGGCGGGGGCGAGCCGCTGAGTGAGCCCGAGGGCCGTGAGCGCCCAGAGGGAAGGGGCCCTCTTGCCTTTCCCGGTGTGCTGCGGGGCCAGGAGGCAGGAAGCCCCTCCCCCGCCACCGTGGGGGAGGCCACCAGGGCCAAGGGGCTGGGGGGTGACTCCAGACTCCCCCAGAAAGTCGCCCTACCCAGCCTGAGCTGAGTACTGGGGATTCCCGCCCCACACCTGGGGACACTAAGGCTCTCAGTCGCCCTCGGATAACAGCCTAGGCCGAGGAGTTTCCCTCTAGTTCAGAGGAGAGAGGGTCCGCCGGACTGAGAGGGCCCCCTTCCGCCTTTCTTGGGTCCTTAGCTCGGCAGCTCTACCAAGAGGGCTGGGCCCACTGCCTCCCCACCCCAGGCAGGATGGACACCTCCCAGGAAGACCTGATGGGGTTGCCAGGAAGAGTGACCTGGTTGGGTGGGTCTCCAGCCCAATCTTCAAGGCCTAACGGGCTGACACCAGGGAAAGACGCAAATGCAGCAAACCACTCCCTGCCCCTGCCCCTCCCTGGTGGGGGGGTGGCCAGCGGGGTCCTTGCCCGGCTTTGGTGCAGTGGGCAGTGACAGGAGATGGCTGGATGACCCCTGTGGGCCCCTCTGGTGTCTGCTCTGGGAATAGCAGCTGCCTTACGGATGGGACGTGGTCCCCTCCCCACCTCAGACGCCCACCACAGCAACTGCCAGCCCTTCCTATGCCTTCACCGCCCCGCCAGGCTCACCGGGCCTCCGCCCAAGCCTTGCCCGTATTCCCCAGCCCCATGACTGGCTCCCGGGCTCTGTGGCAAAGCCGGCCCCCAGCCCGTCGCAGGGTGGGGGCTCTCCCTGCTCCTCACTGGCCAGCCCCTCCGTCCCTGTGGTCTGGGGAGGCGGGGGGCACTCCTGGGTGCATGGCTGGAGCCGTCCCCAAGGCTCCACATACCTGAAAATCAGCGTGGGGTTGGGTTTGGGAACCTCCGGCCTGTGGCCCAGCCCTGCTCTGTCCTGGGGCCCTGGGTGGCCCTAGGTCACCTGCTGCGCCTTTCTGAGGATTCGGCACAGGGCTGGGCAGGTGACACGTGCTCACCACGGGGCAGCTTGAGCCTCAGGCCAGCCTCTCACTGTCCCCTTTACAGACAGAGGCCCAGACCAGAGGCGCAGCATGTGCGTGGAGTCCAAATCGGCAGCTCCGAGACCCCCAGCTTCCCAGGAAGGGAGAGACCCCCACCCTGGGGACCCAGACCCCCCTTCTTTGGCCCTGTTGGAGCTCAGTGCACCCAGGCCTACCCTGGCCCAGTGGGTACAGGCTGCTGGCTCAGGCCCAGATGGGGATAGGGCTGCCTGCACCTGCTGGTCATCCGACAGAACACCCAGGGTGCTGTCATCTGGGAGCTGCCCCCAGACCAAGCCCAGGTGTTCTGTGGCTGTTCCCCGCCCCCCAGCGTCCCTCTGCTGTGTCTTCTCTGCCCGCCGTATAGCACGGGCAGGTTGGGACGTGATCTCTGGGCTTGCTTGTAGCCTGTCCGCTGCGGCTGCCTGGAGGCCTGCCCTGACACCTGGTGCCAACCCGGTGGACGTGTCCGCTTCTTGCTTCACCCCCCACTCCCCTTAGCCAGTGCCGGGGGCATAGCCTGTGAGGCCGAGCCTGGTGTAGGGGGACAAGGCCAGGGATCCACTCCTCCCCTCTTGTGTCGCCCTGCATACGCTCCCGTTCCCCAGGGAAGCCAGCTGGCCCTGCTGGCTTGTCACCCCCAAGCCGACTCCGCTGCAGGGGTCTCTAAGCCATAGGAGCTGCTAGGTTATGTGCCGAGTGAGGTGTCGGCATGTGTATGCTGGCCCAAGGTCATGTTTTATCCCTCCTGGGAGGAGTTGGGTCTGGGCCGCCTGTACCCTCCCATTTCCCCTGCACTGACTCTTGTCACCCTTAAAGGCCCTGGCAGACAAGGAGCCGGGAAGCCCGGGGCCCTGCTCACTCACCCTATTCCCCGCAGCCTTTGAGCCCCTGCAGGGTACACAAGTACTCTGGGCACGGGGGGACACCCAAACTGGGCAAAGCCCTTGCCCTCCAGGCGCTCGTGCTGGGGCACATCTGTGGGCACACACATCTGTGTTGTGTGTACAAACCTGCAGCTTCAAGGGCCACACGGCCCTCCCAGGGTGAGGGGAGTTTGTGGGGATCGAGTGGGGAACTGGACCGCACAGAGGCAAGGTGTGTACAGGGCTAGGCGGTGGCCTAGGGATGGGTTGAGATGGGGGGCTCTGTGCAGAGGCCCCGAATCGCCCACGAGCCCAGAGGCACGTCGGCCCGGACACCCAGCTCTGCACCGCCGGGCTTGGGGCGGAGGCGTTGGGCCTGACTAGGCAGGCCTGGAAATGAGCCAGGGTCTTGCCTCCCTCCACAGGTGCGCGGGCCTGCAGGCCCCGGGAGCTCGGCCTGGGCGATGCCCTTCGGGTCCCCCGTGCCCGAGGGGAGCGTCGGAGGCACACCATCACCAACGGCGTGGACTGTGACCTGGTGGGTGAGGGCTCTGGGGGATTGTCGTGTTGCCTGGGATTGGACTTGGCCCCCACGCTTGGTCTCCTGGACCAGCCCTCCTCCTGGGAGGTAGCCGCCAAGCCTGGGTTCCGGGGGGCTGGCATGGCAGTTGGTTACAAACATGTCTCCCCACGTGGGCTTGAATCCACTGGGGGACGGCTCGTGGCCTTCAGGGAGAAGAGGGCCTGGGTGTGCGGCGGCGTGCGGAGCGGGCATGGCCCCTCCCCAGCTCGCCCAGCTCCCTGGCCCTGTGCGCGCCGCTCGCCCTGAAGGGAGCTGCGAGCTGGGGGTGCTGTCCCCGCTCCTCGGGAGAAGGTGCGCGGGGGGCCGAGGGCAGGCGGTGTCCCGTGGGGTGCAGGTGCGGGCAGGTCGGCGCTGGTGGGGCTGGTCTGCCGTGCGTGGCCGGGGTTCCTCACGAGCACGTGGCCTCCCCGCGCGTGGCAGCTGAAGCAGGTGCAGGAGCTGGAGCAGGAGAAGGAGGTGCTGCTGCAGGGCCTGGAGATGATGGCGCGCGGCCGGGACTGGTACCAGCAGCAGCTCCAGCGCGTGCGGGAGCGCCGGCGCCGCCTGGGCCAGAGCAGGGCCCGCGCCGTGAGTGCTGCCCCACGGCTGCCCCCGTCCCCATCCTGAGACCTGTCGGGAGCACGGGTGCTGCCAGGTTGCCAGGACCCCCCCAACACACACACACTGCGTGTGCCCTGGGGCAGGCGTCCCCCCAGCGGCGACACCCGTGGGCTCCGTCTGCTCTGAGCTGTCACTCGAGTGGGGGGTGGGAGCGGCCCCTGTAAGGGCCCCCCCGGGGCGCGGTGGCTGATCTGTGGCCTGTCCTGTTCGCCCACTTCCCCTCTCCTGCTTCCCTCCCAGGACGTGGGCGCTGAGGGGAGCCCCCTCCCGCTGGGCCGGCTGCTGCCCAAGGTTCAGGAGGTGGCCCGGTGCCTGGGGGAGCTGCTGGCTGCGGCCTGTGCCAGCCGGGTGAGTGTCCCCTGTGCCGCCCGGCGCCCGTGCCCAGCGTGGTGCCACGCCTCCCCCTTGCTCTGGAGGCTGTGCCCGGGGATGCCAGGCCCGCCTGACCTGCCTGACCGTGCCCTCCCTCAGGCTCCGCCCTCATTGTCCTCGGGGCCCCTGTGCCCGGCCCCCGCCTCGCCCTCAGCCCCGGGCTGGCAGCAGCAGACCATGCTCATGCTGAAGGAGCAGAACCGGCTCCTCACCCAGGTGAGTGCGGGGAGGGCTGAGGGTGGGGGCCGGAGGCCTGCGGGACCCTGACCGACCTCCCCCCTGCCCAGGAGGTAACCGACAAGAGTGAGCGGATCACGCAGCTGGAGCAGGAGAAATCTGCGCTCATCAAGCAGCTGTTCGAGGCTCGCGCCCTCAGCCAGCAGGACGCCGGGCCCTTGGACTCCACCTTCCTCTAGCTGCCGGTGGGCCCCAACCTGCTCTCGGCCTGCTGTGGTGGTCAGCCCGTGCAGGCCCCTCTCTGAGCCCCGCTGGGCTGAAGACCACCTGACTGGCCTGGACCCAGTTTCCGCCCCCTCTCGCCGTCTGGGTTCCCCTGCAGCCCCCCCCCCCCCCCGGTGGAGCCAGCGGGTGGGCCGTGCGCAAGAGGGCTCCGCGGCCCCGACACGGCTCGCTCCTGGCCTGGGGGGCTGAACCAGGCTGGGGCTGCATTGTGCTGACAGACAAGCTGCGGTGGCCGCCGCCAGTGGGCCGCAGGGGACGCCTGCCCGTGTTTGCCGGATCTCAGGCAGCGCTGGGTGGGCCCCCTGCGGTAGTCACAGCGGGCCCCGCCTCTCTGACCTGGGGTGTCCAGTGGAAGGGGCTGGTCCCACTAGGCTGCACTTCTGGCCGCAGCCAGCAGAGGGTGCCTCGTGCACAACGTCCGGAACTGCCCAGCTGCGGCCAGGGCCAGCGCTGGTCTCCTGCGATGTGTGCCGCCGGGGGCCCAGCAGGAGATTGGGCCCGGGAGCCCAAGGGCATCTTCCCTCCCTGAGGGGCCGGAGCCAATGGAAGGGGTGTCTGGTCCTGGGGGAGCTCCAGAGTTCACACCTGGGCCGAGGCCGGCCTGCCTGCTCCCCCTCACAGACCCCAGGCCTTAAAACAACGTGGGTTAGCGCTCGCGAGCCCGCAGAGCAGCCTGTGTCCCATGCTCCGGGCCTTGGGCCCACCAGGCACCCTGGCCAGGGCGGGATATGGTCAGCAGGGCGGCTGTGGTGCGCCCCTCCCCCCGGGAGGTCTGTCCCCACAAGAGATGTCAGCATGGGCCTCCCAGGTGAGCCCCCCAGGTTCCCTGCCAGGGCCTACCTCACATGACTCAAGATTCCCAGGCGCAGGGACCTCCCTGCTCCCACCCCTAGCTTGGCATCAGACTTGGAAAACCAGAGGACTCAGGAAGAGACGAGGCAGGGTCCTTGTCAGGGACAACTCCCCAACCCTACACCAGGCCCCCCAGAGGGGAGCCTCCACCCCGGGAGGGGCCTTGTGACCTGGGCCACCATCCCCCCAGGAACTCACCTCCCACGCTGAGGACAGGACATCACCGTTGGGTTGTGCAGTGGGGGGCCCCAGGCATGGGGTGAGTATGGGGAGACCCCATAAACCCGGGCAGTTTAGGCACGTGGACTCCCACGGCCGCGGAGGGTCCTGGCTGCGGAGGAGGGGTCCCAGGTGCAGAGTCCCAGGTGCAGAGCGGCTGTCGGCTCCCTGCCGACTCCAGCTCTGGGCTCCTCACACCGTGCTCAGGGCTCACGGGGGGGGGGGGGGGGGATTGTCCAGCATGCAAGCTGCCCTCCTTGGTGGGTGGGGTGGGCTCTTCTGGGGCCCCAAGGACCCCCAGGCCTAGACCCGTGCAGGCTCTGTGGGAGGGGAGCCAGGAGGGGAGTGGGGTCCTGAAAGGTAAGACCGGGCCCCCAGCACCCTTTGGGACATTCAGGACACTCAGACCCCCAGCTGGCGGCGTGGGGACCGCCGGGACCTGCTCTCCCACCTGCCGTCCCGGGACCGGTCCCTCCACGCCGGCCCAGACCCTGAGCCCGCCCTCTCGCTAGGAGTCCGTTCACAGGTTCTCCAAAGGCAACCGGTGACATTTCCAAACCTGAACACCCGCCCCCCCCCCCCCCCCCCCCGCTCCTAACCCTCCCGGAACCTGTCACTCAGGGCAGCCTCCAGGCTCAGCCTCCACCGCCCTTCCCAGGCCCGGCCAGGAGCCGGCCCCCAGCCGGGCAGCCGGCCTCCCACCTCTGGTCTTTGCAAACGGCGTTCCGTCTCCTAGAACACCCCCTCCCTGCCTCACCCCACTCTCCCCGATCCAACCCTCCAGGACAGAACCCAGCAATGGGAGGGGGCCGCCTCTGGGGGGCAGCGGTGTCCCCTGCAGCGTCCGCCCGGCCGGGGGCTTCTGCGTTCCCTCTGCCGTCCTCACGCCGCCGGCCCCACCGGTCTTTCACTGGGAGAACTTCCACGGAGCGGGCCCCTCCGGCGGCCAGCGGACCGCTCCGCCCTTGTCCTCGGTGCTCCGTCTACCGTGCTCTCTGCTGGCGGTCTGAAGCCAGGCGCCTGTGGGCCTGGACACCGCAAGGGAAGAAGTTCAAGTGGCCCCAGGCTGGCAGGTCCCAGACAGCTGGCAGAAGCACTGGTGACATCTGGGCCCAAGTCGGGGTGGGGGATGCTGTCTTGCTGTGAGGCTGACGCCATCCCTGGGTTCCACCCGCACCCACACCCTCAGTTGTGACGACTAAAATGTCTCAAGGTGTTGCCCAATGTCCCAAGGGCGGTGGTGGTAGAAACATCGTCCCCGATTGGGAATCGCTGTCCCGGGGGTTTCATGTGGGTCGAGTCCGAGGAAAACAAGCATCTAAGTTAAGAAGCTTGTCCGCAGACACCGGGAGCTCACCCACCACCAGAGCCAGCAGAAAGAACAGATTCCGTAAATATTTCAGATACTGGAATTATCAGAGAATATGCAACAACTTTTATATGTCAAAAGAAATAAAAGAGGTTCTTGAAATATAAACAAGGAGTGGCCTTCATAGTTTGTTATTCCGTGAAGGTATGAGCTTTGAGTCTATAAAGATGAACAAGAAAGCAGGAAAAAGCAAACAGCCCGTCGAAGTGACATTGAAGTCGAAATTAAAAACTCAGGTAGAGGGCGCCTGGGTGGCTCAGTGGGTTGAGCCTCTGCCTTCGGCTCAGGTCATGATCTCAGGGTCCTGGGATCGAGCCCCGCATCCGGCTCTCTGCTCAGTGGGGAGCCTGCTTCCCCCCCTCTCTCTCTGCCTGCCTCTCTGCCTACTTGTGATCTCTGTCTGTCAAATAAATAAATAAAATATTTAAAAAAAAAAAAAAAACAGATGGAGGGACGCCTGGGTGGCTCAGTTGGTTGGGCAGCTGCCTTTGGCTCAGGTCATGATCCCAGGGTTCTGGGATCGAGTCCCGCGTCGGGCTCCTTGCTCGGTGGGGAGCCTGCTTCCCCCTCTCCCTCTGCCTGCCACTCTGCCTGCTTGTGTGCTCTCTCTGACAAATAAATAAATTTAAAAAAAAAAACACAAAAAACTCAGGTGGATGAAGCCTCCGTTGGAGACTCCACGAACCAGGAGAGCTTAGGAAGTGAAGGAGGACGGGGCCCGGAGGGTCAAGGGCACTCACCTGCCTGCATTTCCCAGAAGAGGACAAGGGAGGAGGGGCGCTGCAGGACGAAAAGTGGCTTCGGGTTTTCCAGAACTGTCTAAAAACCCCAGTTCTCTGATCCAGAAATCCCAACAAATGCCGGCCAGGCTGGGTAGGGAGAAATGCACCTTTTCTCTCACGAGATCAGAAAAGAATCCGGGGACGAAAGCAGTTGCCTACCAGGGAGCTCGTCGGTGGCCAGCGGGAGAGGAAGGCGGCAGCCACCACCCCGAGGAACGCTTTCAAGAATGAAGGCTACAGAAAGGAAAACCTTTCCTCCTCCCACACCCCAAATGAGAGTTTGCCACCCACGGGAATTCCCAAAAGGAAATTCTGGAGGAAGGACTTCAGGGAGAAGGCAGAAGTCAAGACGGAGCCCTAAATAAGGCTGAGCCGGCTGCCGCCGCGGGATGACCTAACTTGAGGCTCAGCGGTGTAAAGCACTGGCTGTTTCCTCGTGGGTGCAGAGCTCGGGAGCGGTCACCCTGGGCGGTCCAGCTCGGGAAGTCCTGGGGCCGCAGGCGAGGTGTCTGCGGGGGCCACCGAGCACCTGGGTTCCTCGTGTCCACGTCCTCACAGCACCGTGTCCACTTCCCTAGCACAGATGACCCAGGAGCAGCCCCTGGGAGAGAGCCACCCGCCTGGGAGGACCTGGGCTCAGGGGTCCCTGAGTCACAAGGTCACCTCTATCTCCCCTCTGATGGTCAGAAGCCATCCTCGATCCAGTCCTTTCTCGAGCGGCGTAGGAGGGGGACCGGGCGCCCCCTTTTCAGGGAAAGAGAATCAGACGATCTTTGGACAGATTTTAAAGCCGACCCAAGCGCATCACTGGGCGTGCGCAGACGGGAACCGCGGGCGCCACAGCAGTGACGGCGGCCGAGCGGCTGCTGGGGGCCCAGGAGAGAACTGCGGTCACGGGGCAGTGGCGCACGGGGCGGGAAGACAAGCTGAGGCATCCTTGGGGCTCGAACTGTTCATAAGGAAAAAGATACTCACTTTAGATTTCATTAAGGATGTGCACTAAAGTCACTGGGAGAGTCGGGTACAATGGTGGCCTCCGGCGTAAGCCTTCCCGGGAAGGGAGAGGGCAGGGGACGGTCTTAAGAAGAGAAAAACACAGTCCGGTGATGGAGGTCCCTCACTGTGTGGTAATCACAACATCTGTGAGTGGACTCCACTCAATTTTTTAAATTTACGTTTAATTAACACAGTGCGTTAACGGTTTCAGAGGCAGAGATCAGTTTCTTCAGCTCCGCAGGTGTGATGGGACCATCATGTGCCCTCCCGATGCCCAGCCCCGTTACCCCAGCCCCCCACCCACCTCCCCTCCAGCAACCCTCCATTTGTTCCCCCCCTTTTTTATTTTTTAACTTATTTTTATTTATTTATTTGACAGAGATCACAAGAAGGCAGAGAGGCAGGCAGAGAGAGAGGGGGAAGCAGGCTCCCCACCGAGCAGAGAGCCTGATGCGGGGCTCGATCCCAGGACCCTGAGATCATGACCTGAGCTGAAGGCAGAGGCTTTAACCCACTGAGCCACCCAGGCGCCCCGATTTTTTAAAAAGATTTTATGTATTTAATTGAGACAGGGAGAGTGAAAGTGAAAGAGAGAGCACGAGATGGGGGAGGGTCAGAGGGAGAAGCAGACTCCCCGCTGAGCCGGGTGCCTGATGCAGGATTCGATCCCAGGACCCTGGGATCATGACAGCAGTTGAAGGCAGTTGCTTAATGAGTGAGCCTCCCAGATGCCCCTGTGCATTGATTTTATATCCTGCCACTTTGCTGAAATCCTATATGGGTTACAGCAATTTGGGGATAGAGTTTTTGGGTTTTCCACAGAGAGTATCATGTCATCTGCAAAGAGTGAGATCAACTTTAGTTTAATTGTCAGATTGGAGTTTTAGAAATTCAGGTAGCTGTTTTGATGCCTAAATATGGCATCAAAAACAAAACCAGGAAAAGCCGAAGCAGTTGTATTAATATAAAACTAAAGGGACGCCTGGGTGGTTCAGTGGGTTAAGCCTCTGTCTTCGGCTCAGGTCATGATCTCAGGGTCCTGGGATCGGGCCTTGCGCTGGGCTCTGCTCAGCAGGAAGCCTGCTTCCCCCTCTCTCTCTGTCTGCCTCTCTGCCTGCTTGTGATCTTTCTCTGTAAAAAAAAAAAAAAAAAAAAAAAAAGGAATCTAAAAAAAAAACCCTAAAGAGATTATATAGCAAAAGATTTTACTAGTGATGAAGAGAGGAAGTCCCTAATAATAAAAAGTTTACATCACCTGGAGGATGACAACCCTAACCCTGTAATCACTCCCATAAGAGCCTCAAAATATGTGAGCTACAACAGATGCAGATATGCCACTGAGGAAGATACACGGACGATGCGTCCCTGAAAAGCTGTCCCATGGGATCCACCCTTAGGAAAATGGGACACGTGAACTATTGGACCAAACAGAGCCCCTGAAGTAAAAACCCATGGACAGGTGGAGAGACGGAACCGCTTGGACATCGTTGGGGGGAATGTCAAAAGATACTGCCACCCTGGAAAAGAGTTTGGTAGCTCCTTTTAAAACTAAAGTTAAGTTAGCCTTTGCGATGGTTAGTTAATTTTGTGTGTCACTCTGGCTGGGGTATGGGGCCCCGGAGCTCGACCGAGGCCCTGTCGGATGTCGCTGTGAAGGGACGCGTCAGTAGGACTCCCATTCCCATCACAAGACTTAGAGGGAGGCGGATCACCCTCCAGAATGTGGTGGGCCCCACCCAATCAGCGTGAGGCCTCAGGAGACAAGGATAACGCCCCTCAAAGAGGAAGGAATTCTACGCACAGACGCTGTTTGGACTCAAGCCTGCAACGCGACCCCCACCCCACCCCCCTGAGTCTCCAGGCCGCTGACCTGCCCCACGGACCGCAGACTTGCCGGCTACCGCCAGGGCACGAGTCCACTCCCCCAGACCCGGGTCTGGCTCGCCAGAGACGCGGGGAGCCCGTCTGGAGCTCTAACACACGGCACAAGCTGGCACTCGCGTTGGCGGGCACCGGTCCCGGGGAATGAAGACGCGTTCGTGCCGGGACACGTACAGATAGAGCCGCGCTGCGGCCGAGCCGGCGCTCCGGACGTGCCAGGACGACGGAGAGAGACCGGCGCCCCAGCACCGCCGTCGGAAGTGGGCGAGACGCCGGCCCGAGTGTCCTTCGGGCAAGTTCTGCCGATGAGTCAAGGAAGAGGAAGTCCAAAAGCTGCGGACGCGGCTCTGGAGGAAACGTTCATGCCGCTGGTCTGACCTTGAAATCCCGGCCGAAGAGCGGCTTCGCAGGAAAGGGGAATGCGGTGTCGGCCGCCCCAGCAACGCTGTGAGCCGCCGCCCCCGGGCAAGCCACAGGCGCGTCCGCAGAGAGGAGAGGGACGCTGCTTTAGGAGGGGAGGAGGGCGCGCGAGGGGACCCCGAAGCCCGGTGCGCTGGAGCAAAGCAGGGGTTCCGGGCCATGAGGGCCGGCGAGCTGCCGGGGCCGCTTTCTCAAGGAGAGGCGGTGCGCGGTCCGCCCCGTGGGCCCCGTGGGGTCCTGCTGAGATCCCGTGGGCTCCCGCGGCCTCCGTGGGCTCCGTGACCGTGCTTCTTCCGGGGGGCACGGCTCCCCCTTCTGGCCTCGGGTCGCCACTCTGGCGGGGTTTCTCTTCTCGAACGTCACACCACAACTGGAGTGTAGACCCAAAGTCATGGGTCTTGTGATCCCGACACGGGCTCTAAAAATTTCCATGGAAGAGCTGGGAGCTCCGGGAGCAGAAGCGGGGAGAGGGGACGGGGCTGTGCTCCCGGACGGGAAGACACACCCGCGCTGCCAGCCGGGGGCAGGTGCCGGTGCCGGAGCTGGAGGAGGACACGCGCCCTCGGCCAGGGCACACGGCGCGGTGGCCAGCCCTCCCCACACACCAGGCCAGGGAGGCCGACCCGTGGGCCCCAGGCCGGGGACAGCCGGTTCTCCACGCGGGAGAACGCGGACTGGAGCCCTTCCCTGGCGACCAACCCACAAACCACCCCCCAGGTAGGCCAAAGGCTGGGCCTGAGCAAAACAGGAAAAGCTGGAGAGCGTGACTTAGAGTATCCCACGGCCCACGGCCCACGGCCCGCGGCACCCACAAGACCCAGGGAGGAAAACGACCCATTCGGACGAATTCAGAGCTTCTGGGACCTCGCAGCTGGAGGACAGACGTCCGGCGCATACAGAAAGACAAACAACCTCTAGAAACTGGGCTGAGAATTTAGCAGACACTTGGCAGAAGACAGGACAGACGCGCCATGCCGTCTCTTCAGGAGCCGGGAAACATCGCGAAGATCTCGGACCTCATCTTCCCGGCGTCTCAGAAACCTCCGAGTGTCGCGATCCCCAACGCACACGGGGATGCTGAGAAACGGACCCGGAGCCGGACGGCACCCTCGTTCTGAAGACAAGAGGGGATTTGCTCGGAGCCAAACACGGACACGCGGCCCCTGGCCGCTCCCGGGACGTCCTCCGACCCTCGCCTGCCGGCGCCAGAGCCCGCGGCCGCAGACTTAGCAGAAACAGGCCGAAGCCACGGGGAGCGCGTGGTGTGGCGGCTTCAGTACAGTCACTGCGGACACCGCGGCGGCCGGAACGAGCACGGGGCCACCTGAGCCGTCGCCACAGGTGAGTCCCAGGAGTCCTGGGACAAAAGCCCATTACAGAACCCAACGTCCCGCGCACCGTCGGGTCCCAAGACCAGGAAAAGCGACACGACATGTCACTTAGAAATGCACAGACAGGTGGGGAACTGGAGAGAAGAGAGGAGCAGACACAAAATCCAGGGCAGCGGCCGCTCTGGCTGGGATCCCCAGGCGGCGACAGCCGGGTGCCTGCGCCCGTTCCCTTCCGCGGGGCACGTGCACCCCACCGCTCTCCAGCGAGTCCACTGTCCCTGGCGAGGCAGCACAGGCTTTTCCCCTCCCGGGGAGCCCTTGACAAGTCTGTGCTCCTCAGGACGGGTGGTGCCGTGGTGCCGTGCCCCCACCCTTAGTCTCGGCACGTGCATACAGCCTCTGGTCGCAGGAGGGGCTCAGTGAGTGTTTGCTGAATGGCTGAATGAGCCCATGACGAAAGGCAGCGGGAAGTTGTGGACGGGAGAGAAGGGAAGTCTCACTCCAGTAGTGCACTCCGGATGCCAGAAGAGGACGCTGGAGGGGCAGCCGGGCCACGCGGCGTCCACGGCGGGGAGAACCGTCGGCCCCAGGCCCCACCGGGGAAAGATGTGCACTGTCTCCCCACAAGAAACCGGCCCCCGGCCCTCACCACCCGGAGCGCTTGCTTCCCTCCGGTGGTCTTGGGTTCGGAACAACCCCTCCCACTTCTTCCTTCTCCATAAAGTAGCATTCCTTTCTCTCTTCGTGGGACGTGCCTGCCTTTGGCTGCAGCTTGCAAAGGCTGAATTGCAATTCTCGGCTATTCCCAAAAAACCCATTTTTGCTAGAAAATAGACTGATTTTTCAGGTTCACGGAGTGAGGAGCCTTTAGCAGCAAAGATGCTTCTGCCATAGATGCCAAGACTGAAGCAGGCAAGAGCCGAGATGTCAGCCAGCCTGACGAGGTCCGCAGCCTGGGAGGTCCGGCTCCTCTGAGGACCCTCTCCCCGCACCTCTCGGCAACCGCATGCCTCTGCCGGGACCCAGGCCACGTGTGGCACATCTGGAGCTCTCCCCCGGGTTCCCGGAGGCCCCTCCCACGCAGAACCCCCCCTTCCTGCCCCCCCGCCCCCCTTCCACTCTGGCAGGAAGGGCGTCTCTGCACCAAGGAAGGCTGTGGCCGGCCAGGGTTCTGTCTCAGAGAATGCGCTCCCAGGCTTTGTCCTGGCTGTTTCCCGCTCCCGGCCTGCCCTCTCTTCTGGGACTAGTCTGGGCCCTCTGCCACGAGCCCTGTGGCGTCCAGGCCTCCACTACCCTGGCCCCGTCCTCTCCCGGCTGGTGGGTCTCATGGCCGGTGGGACCAACCAGAACAGCAGGGAGCCCTGCTCGGGCTTCGGCTTTGTGGGATGAGGTGTTGGGGCTGGGGGCCAGCATTTGGGGGGCAGGCCTGCGGGCTGCCTGCCCTTGCTTGCCCCGGGCTCCCTGTGGGCCGCCTTTGTCTCTTTCTTTTCAATCTAATCTGCAGGCCTCTCCCCCTTCTGTGCCTTCCCCGCAGAAGAAAGGCCTAGAAGGGGGAGGGGTGCTGGCAGGAACAGGGCCTGGGGCCCTGTGCTGGCCACACCCAGAGACTCCACTGGAGCCCAGCCAGATGGGGCTGTGAGGAGGCTGAGCCATCTCCGGGACTCCTACCCCTTCTGTTGTTGGGGTGCAGAGCTGAAAGAAAGGCCGTTCAGCAGGCCTGTGACACCAGACCCTCAGCCGGGCAGCAACCCAGCCCAACTGCCCCAGCCGGCTCCAGCCGAGATGCTGCCTAGACCCTGCCCCTGTCAAAGGCCACGCTCTGGCCCCCCACCGCCCCACCCCCGGACACTGGCGCTCCTGAGTGGTCTTGCCACATGGCTCCCTGCTGTTTCACGGCTGGAATTTCTATTTTGCCCAGGGTGCGACGTGGGGGTGGCCCCTGGCCAGGGAAAGGGGTGATGCCCGGCCAGGCTGGCACACAGGGTGCCAGGGTGCGTGGGGAGTGGAAGCCTAGAGGCCAGACATTTCACTAAGGGCAGAGCTGAGGTCCGGGGCTGGCTGATCACTTGCCCCCCGCAACCCCCCCTTCCCCTGCCAGCCGGGGACCTGTGAGTGGACGACCAGGTCGAGATCTCCCTTATCTCCTCGTCCTGCATGCAGAGGACCCTCCTCCTGCTCCCCTCCTCTCCTGCCTCCCCAGCCCAGGCTTCTGGGCACCCTCCTCCCCAGGTAGAGGGGGCATCAGGGATGGGCCAGACCCTGAGCCAGGAGGTAGGGCCTGGGTTTTCCACTCTCAGCTTGGTGTGTCTGTGACCATCTTGCCTCACCTATCACCTTTGTCTATCTGTGCCCTCACCTATCATCTTGGGACCAGGGCTGGGTGAGGCAGGGCTGGCTTCACGCTGTTTGGCTGCTCAGCTTTGAGCTCCCCGCCGTCTCCCACCCCCGCACCTTGAAGGGCCTGCAGCGCTGGGTTGGGCCTGGTGTCTACAGGGCCCAAAGGTCATGCAATTGCGGCTACAGGCCATGCTGCTCCGCGCTGAGTCAGCACCACCGACCCAGGCCCTTCTCTGCTCTGAGGGTGGGGCAGGGACCCTGTCGGGGACCCATGTGCTCCCTGTTGCTGGGGGCGGGGGGCTCCTTTCAGGACTGGGCCAGGGAAGAGCTGGCCACTCCAGCTGCCTGACCCTCTGAACAAAGCCGCCTGGGAACCAGCCCAGCCCACCCTTCGGTGCCAGGCCTTCGGGCCACGAGCCCACAGACTCCCCCGGAGAGGGCTGGGAGCGCCCTCGGTCCCGCGGTGGGGGGGGACTCCGCGGGGGCCCACAGGCAGATCCTGGTAGCCAGCCCTAGAGGTGGGGGGATCCGCGGAGGGGACGAGTCTCTGGCACCCGGCGGCCCGGAAGGAGGAAGGTGGGCGCTGGGACGCGCGGCGCGGTGCCGGTGATTCGGCCGCAACTTCTCCCACCTGCGCCCGCCGGCCGGGTCAGGCGGGAGGCGGGGGGCGGGGGCGGGCCGGCGCGGGCGGCCAGCGCGGGGGGGGGGGCGGCCAGCGGGGGGCGGGCCCGTGGGCGTGGCCAGCCGCCGCCCCAGCCCGTTCGCGCCCCGCCCCGGGCGCCTACCCGCCTGGCCCCGGCCCCGCGCTCCCCGCCGGCCCTCGCACGACGCCCCTCGTCCGCCCGCGCGTCCGCCCATGGCCGGGAAGGTGCTGTCGCTGCTGCCGCCGCTGCTGCTGGCCGCGGCGGGGCTGGCCGGGCTCCTGCTGCTGTGCGTCCCCACCCGCGACGTCCGGGAGCCGCCCGCCCTCAAGGTGCGCGCGCGGGCAGCCGGCGCCGTCTGCGGACGAGCGGACCCCGCGCGGAGGCTCGGAGCCGAGCCGGCCCGGCTGCGCCCGCGTGGCAGGCCGGGACCCCCCTCCCCCCCGCCCACCGCCCACCCGCGCTCCGGGCCTGGCGGGGCGGAGTCCCGGAAACTCCCCGGCTCGCCGCGACCTCGGAGCCTGTCGCGGGCGCGGCCCAGGAGCTGTCCCTCCGCTCCCCCAGATGCGGGCCCTGGTCGCCGCAGGCTGCAGCTGGCCCCTGGCCCCTAGGCCCCTGTGGCCCCCAGGGCTGCATCTGGTCCAGGTTCAGCCACAGGTGCTGGGGCCTAAGGACTCCTCCCCACCTACCTGGAGGCCCTGACAGTGCGGCGGCAGCCCTCGGGCGCCTAGCTGGGGAGGCTGGGCTGGTCCTACAAGAGTTGGGGTGGACTAGGCCAGATCTGCCTCCAGTCTCCAGGAGCCCCACCGACGCCCTTGACCCTTTCTTTATTGGACTTGTGCGAACGGGGACTGGTGTGGGCAAGTGGGTGTTCCAAGCCCTGGGGGGCCCAGGAGGGGAGGCTGCAGGAGGGGGTGCTCTGGAGCCAAGGGCCAAGCCGAGGTGGGGCTGGGGTGGTCTGAGGAGGGTTAGCCGATGCTGCTTTTCCCAGGCTAGGGAAGAGGAGGGCAATGGCCCCTTTCTGGACTCAAGACAGCGTGTTCCCCAGCGGGGTTCTCACTGGAGGACGCCCGGCCCTTGGGCTTGCGGGGAAGGCCCATGCAGCCCCCCTCAGCCGGGCAGGACCCAGCTGTCTCGGGGCGGCTTGGAGGCTCAGGGAGGGCTGTCTTCAGGCAGGCTTCCGGGTCCTGAGGTTGGGCTGAGGTCAGAGAGGCGGGGACAGAGGAGAGGAAGAGAGAGTGAGTGGAGGGCGTTCCTGCAGCCACGGTTCTCTTTTGGAACCTGGGGACCTCATGTCCCCAGGGCAAGGTCCCAGGGGTGGTCCCAGGGCTCCTCTGACCCTGACCGAGCTCCCAAGCGTCCCTCGCCAGGAAGGTTCCTGCAGTGGGAAGAGGAGAGGCTCCGGGCTGTGCACCCCTGCCTGCCCTCATCCTCTCCCCAGCCGAGCTGTGTCTCTGTGGCCGTCCCTGCCGCCCCAGCCCCAGCCCTTCATTCTGGAGGTTCCAGCCCTGCCTTGGGGTGGGCTCCGGCAGAGAGCTGGGGGGCCAAAGGGCGTGGCCTCAGGCCCCACCCCTGCTGACCCCACCCTCACCCCCACTCCCAGTACGGCATCGTCCTGGACGCTGGCTCTTCCCACACATCCATGTTCATCTACAAGTGGCCCGCGGACAAGGAGAATGACACAGGCATCGTGGGCCAGCACAGCTCCTGTGACGTGCGTGGTAAGGTCCCCTGAGCCCTAGGCACCCCTAGTCTGGACACCCACTCATTCTAGGGCCTCAGGGGCCCTCTCTGGCCTTAGCCTCCAGGATCTCGATGCCTCCTTTGCTTGATGCGGCTGGGGCCTGCTCCAGGAAGGAACTGCAGAAGCCTCCCAGAGACAAAGGCTAGGGGCAGTTCAGAGGAGAAAGTAAGCCCCAGGCGGTGGTTGGGAGGTTGGGCCTTGCCTGGCCCAAGACCGGCACACCCAGGCAGGCCTCCGAGGAGGGCAGGCCAGACTGACAATGCCTCGTGCTTTATCCTGGCACCTGTGTGCACACCCATGGGCAGGCGGCAGCCCGGGAGACCGGGTGGCCCCCCGGAAGGTGGGCCCCTTTGTCTCTGAAGGCTGGAGCTGGGAAGGTGTGTCTGAGCCGCTGCCTGGTTTGGGAGCCCAAGGTCCCCGATCCTGCCAGCCCATGGCTCACCTAGGGGCTGCCCTTCAGGCTTGGGCCCATTTCCCTGTCTCCCTCTAGGAGGGGGAATCTCCAGCTATGCGGACAGCCCTTCCAGGGCGGGCCAGAGTCTCATTGAGTGCTTGGACCAGGCGCTTCAGCAGGTGCCCAAGGAGAGACACGGGGGCACGCCCCTCTACCTGGGAGCCACAGCGGGCATGCGTCTGCTCAAGTGAGTGTGCCCGGCCCTGACCTTACCCGTCTCCACGAGAGGCTTAGCACAGGGTAGGCCCCTGCACACCACCCTGGTGCACACCCTCCGCGGTGGCCCTGGGCAGACACAGTGCCCGCAGCAGCAGGATCTCAGCTACCCGCGGAGGCTGTCCCTCAGAGTCCTCCCTGTGTTACAGCATGACCAGTCCAGAGGCCTCGGCCAATGTGCTCGCGGCTGTGACCCAGACGCTGACCCAGTATCCCTTTGATTTCCGTGGTGCCCACATCCTCTCGGGCCAGGAAGAGGGGGTGTTTGGTTGGGTGACCGCCAACTACCTGCTGGAGAACTTCATCAAGGTGGGCCTGATGGCCAGCCCAGTGAGCCAGGGGGTGTGGGGCCCACCTGCTGGCTGACCCCAACCTCCGCTCCCCACAGTATGGCTGGGTGGGCCGGTGGTTCCGGCCGAGGAAGGGAACGCTGGGGGCCATGGACCTGGGGGGCGCCTCCACTCAGATCACCTTCGAGACGGCCAGCCCAGTAGAGGATCCAGCCAACGAGGTCCAGCTCTGGCTCTACGGCCAGCCATACCGTGTCTACACGCACAGCTTCCTCTGCTATGGCCGGGACCAGGTTCTCTTGAGGCTGCTGGCCGGCGCACTGCAGGTGCCCCATGACCCCCTGCCCACCTGCACCACTGTGCCCTCCTGGAAGGAGGGGGTGAGAAGAGATGGGAGCCAGGGGTCAGAGCAGAGCCTGGACCGAGGGGCTTGCTCTAGGCAGCAGAAGCCAAAGCCGGGCTTTCCCCAGCTGGCAGGACAGATGCAGAGGTGTCTCCCAGGCACAAATGCCAAGCGGTGGGGGTGGGTCTGGACGTTGCCTGGCTGGGGAGGAAGGAGGGCCAGGGCTGGGTCTCCAAAGGCCTGGAGTGCCTGGCTGGGGGTCGGGGGGGGGCGCGAGCTGTCCAGCAGACATGGGGAGTCACGGAGTGCGCCTGAGCACAGAAGCGATGTTGCCCAAGTGGGACTTATGGGAGACTCACCCGGCAGGTCCTGGGGGGAGGCTCTGCGAAGACCCTAGGCTGAGGGCGGCACGCAGAGCCTGGCGAAGGGGTGATGCCCGCCGCACCCTTGTGTCCCCCCCAGACCCATGGCTTCCACCCTTGCTGGCCAAGGGGCTACTCCACCCAAGTGCTGCTTCGGGACGTGTACGAGTCTCCGTGCGCGGCGGCCCAGCGGCCCCAGGCCTTCAATAGCAGTGCCAGGGTCAGCCTGTCTGGGACCAGCGACCCTGCCCTCTGCCGCAGCCTCGTCGCGGGACTCTTCAATTTCTCCTCCTGCCGCTTCTCCCGATGTTCCTTCAACGGCATCTTCCAGCCGCCTGTGGCTGGGGACTTCATCGTGAGTGCAGGGGAAGGGCATGGGGGCTGGTGCCCTGTAGCATGTGGGGCCTGTTCTCGGGGTGACTGTCCCCCCCCCCGCAGGCCTTCTCTGCTTTCTTCTACACCATGGACTTCCTGAGGACGGTGATGGGGCTCCCTGTGGCCACCATGCAGCAGCTGGAGGCCGCGGTGGTCACGGTGTGCAGCCAGACGTGGATCGAGGTGAACCTCCTACCTGCTCCTCCAGGACTAGGCAAGAGGGCCTGGCCAGCCAGCAGTGGGCCTCCCTGACCCAGATCTGGGGGACAGAGGGAAGGCCCTGCAGTGCCAGGGCCCAGGGAGCGAAGTGGGTTGGGGGCTGGCTGTAGCAGGCAGGACCGCCGGAGCTCAGGGGTAGGGGAGCCAGGCTCTGAAGACGACTTCCAGGTTTCTGGCTTCTGCCGCTGGTCAGACGCGTGCTGAGTGAAGGAAGTGGTGTTTTCATAGGTGGAGCATGGGGTGCCTGCCAAACCCCGGGAGAAACAGCGTCTCGGGGCTCTGGAGGTGACAGAGACCCCACCCTGTCTTCTCTGCGTCTAGTCTCAGGCACACCTGGGCGGTGGGGAAGTGGGGGGAGCAAAAGCCTCGCCCAAGGTCCTGCTGCTTCTCCTGGGCCCCTGACCTCGCACTAAGGTTGCTGCCAGCCTGCTGCTCCTGGGGTGGCCGTCCCTGCTGTCCCCTCGAGGTCCCCCTCCAAAGCAGGGGCAGCCCACTGCCATCCAAAAGTCATACTGTTGGTCCTGGAGGGAAGTGTCCTGCCTGGGGGTGGAGGCCCCTTTGGCCGCTGAGGCGTCTCCGGCCCCTCCTTGCCCATGGGTGTGTGCCGGGTCGGCAGGTACAGCTGGCCACCCCTCCTCGTGGGCCAAGACCTCCAGCTGGTCGCCGGCCCAACAGTATCCCCCATGCGTCCCAGCTGCAGGCTCGAGCCCCGGGACAGCGAGCCCACCTGCCCCACTACTGCGCCGGGGCCATGTTCGTGCAGCAGCTGCTGAGCCGCGGCTACGGCTTCCACGAGCGCACCTTCGGAGGGGTGACCTTCCAGAAGAAGGTAGGAGCCGGTGGTCCCGGGGCGCGGAGGGGCGGCCCCCACCCCGGACCACGCGGAGACTGAGGCCATGCCCCTCGCCCGCAGGCCGGGGACGCCGCGGTGGGCTGGGCACTCGGCTACATGCTGAACCTGACCAACCTGATCCCCGCCGAGCCGCCGGCGCTGCGCAAGGGCACAGACTTCGGCGCCTGGGTCGTCCTGGTCCTGCTCTCGGCAGTCCTGCTTCTGGCCGCGTCTGTCCTGCTGCTGCGCCGGGCGTGCGCGGCCAAGGCGTCCAGCGCCATCTAGGGGCCAGCTGGGGGCCGCGGCCCTCCCGGACCCCGGCCCTCCCCCCCACCCCATCCTACCCCCAGCGATGCCCAGACCCAGACGGGGGACGCTGGCGTGCTCGCCCACGGGGAACGGGGTCCAGACCCTGCCTGCCCGCTCCAGCCTGCGGGGTCCCCTGGGCCTCCTCTTCCTGGGGGTGGGGGATTCAGACACCCCGCAGCCCTCAGCCCGTGAGCCTGGGGCTGGGTGTGTAGGGAGAGGAGTTAGGGCACTCGGAGCACCCCCCCCAAAGTCTGACTCTGTATGAGGGGGAGGGTCAGAGCCTGCGGGCTGGGAACGCAGCACCTACTTGTGAAAATTTTGTAATAAAAGCTTCTTTCCAGAGCCCCGGAGAGGAGATCCATAGGGTGGGGCCTCCTTGCCGCTGCCCGCCCTCTTCCCCACAGCTGTGCTGGCCAGGAAGACCCGCTGCGAGTCCCAAGGGTGGCCCCAGGCTCTTCTGCTTCCTTCCTTCGTGGGTGCAGGCACAGAGCCGTGGAGACCCTGCTCCCCGGCTCCGCAGCTGCGCCCGGAGCAGCCAGGGGCCACCCGCCAAGAGTAAGCCCCCAAGTCCCTTGGGTCTCATCCGGCCAGCAGGGCCCCCGCAGCTCCTCCAGGTCTGTGAGGACGGGCCCGGGCCTGGGAATGGCTTGGGGTGAGGGTGGGGAGGTGGAGGCGGTGGAAGGGGGTGGGACTGGCCGCTCTGTGCTGGGCGGGGCCGGGGGTGGGCCCTCCACCAGAAGTGGTGCTGGGGCGAGTGGAGATGAGGGCCCGGAGGAAGGCGGGGCCCCAGTGCGCAGACAGCAGCCTGTGGCAGGGAGGCTGGCTGCAGAGCCCAGGGGCCGCGGCGCTGGGACACACCTGCCCTCCTGCCTGGTGCCCTCTTCCACGTCCAGGGGAGGCACCAGCCCCCCACCCCACTCCCCCGCTGCCACGGCTCCTGCGGCCTCCTCCTGTGAGCACTGGTTTGTCCTGGGCGGGGAGGCTAGCTTTGGGCTGCTCTCCTGCCCCCCGACCTTCCCAGAAACTGGGCACAGACCCTGCTTCTGTCGGGTCAGTGGCCTGGGGGGAGAACAGCGGTGCTTGTCCTCGCACACCCGCGGTTCTGCAGGGTTTCGGGGTGTCGAACGTTCAGAACCTGGAGGCAGCCAGCCCTCTCTTTGGAGTTCTGAGGCACAGAGGGCTGAGGGGAAGCGTGGGGGGGGCTCACCCCTGTCCTCTCAGTGCAGTGAGTCGCGGGGTGGTTTCCCAGGTGGGATGGGTGGGTGTCCTCTCTGGGGGCAGCAGGTGCCGTGTGAGCTGCTCTTTGTCGCAAGGCCTCGGGGAGCTGAAGGCTGTCACCTAGGGACCGTGGACAGCTCCCAGCTGTCCCTCATCAGCCGCTCCAGGTCACTGTTGCCCCCTGGTGGCCTCACTGAGACCAGCCGCCCCGTTCCAAGCACAAGCGGTCACCAGCACCGGCCCCGTTCTGGGCGTGTGTTTGCTTTAATCGCGCGTCTCCGAGGGCCCAGGTGCGTCTTTGCACGCACCTTTCTACCTGCGCGCGCCTGGCGTCCCGGTGTTCCCGGGGCCCCGGCCTGCAGGCCCCAGGCAGGCCCCCGTGCTCCAGCCGGGGAACGGGCGACAGAGAGGGGACCCGCGGGAAATGTATCCCGGGGAAGCCCACCCCAGGCCCACCGGCTACGCAGAGGACAGCGGAGGTCCCCGGCCGCGGGGGCCGCGGGGGCCGCGGGGGCCGCGGGGGCCGCGGGGGCCGCGGGGGCCGCAGGAGCCGCGGGAGCCGAGGCGCCCCGAGGGCGGGAGGGAGGAGGCGGAATCAGAACCCGGGGAGGGGGAGGGGGAGGGGGAGGGGGAGGGGCGCCGCCCGGAGGCGCCGTCCCGCCCCCACAGACGGAGCGCGCAGGCGCACTCCCCGCGGGCCGCCCGCCGCCGCGCCTCGGCCCCGGATCCTCTGCCGCAGCGTCAGCGCCGCCGCCGCCTCCCGTCCGCCTCCGCCCCCTCGCCCTCCGCCGCCGCCCGCGCCTCCCCGACGCGGCGCCCGCAGCCCGCGCCGAGCCCCGGGCCGCGCGGTGCCATGCTGCCCCGGCGGCGGCGCTGAAGGATGGCGACGCCCGTCCCTCCGCCCTCCCCGCGGCACCTGCGGCTGCTGCGGCTGCTGCTCTCCGGCCTCGTCCTCGGCGCGGCCCTGCGCGGGGCCTCGGCCGGCCGCCCGGGTGAGCGAGTGCGGCCGGCGCGGGCCGCGGGGCGCGCCGGGGCCGGGACCGCCGGGCCGCGCGGCGCCGTCGCCCGCCCCGGCCCAGGCCCCGCCTCGCCCGGGATGGGGTAAACAGGCCCGGCCTGGAGGGCGCGCCGGCCACGGGAGGGCTCCGCCGGCGAGGGCTGCTCCTGGGCTCCCGGCGGCGACCCCGACGTTCACGCGCGTCCCGCCTTTGTCTCTGCATCCGGGGGCTTGCGCTGTGTGCCTGTCTGGGGAGGGGTCGCCGCGGGGAGTCGGTCCTGGGCGCGTCTCTGCGTGGGCGCTTCTTGGGCTTCGCGGGGGCGGACCCGGCCCTGGGAGCCTGCCGGCCGCGCCGCTGGTGTGTGCCCTGGGGTCGGGGTCGCGGCACTGGGCTGCCTGTCCCCATGCCTCAGGTGGTGTTGGGCGCGAACCTTGCTTTGCTACCCTGAGGGTCTGAATTGTCCCAGGCCTGGGGGCTTGTCGGGCTTCCGTGGAGGTAGGAGGTGCTGCCCTCCAGGTCCCTCTTCTGCACTGGGGGCAGAGCTTGAGGGGCGCAGGGTCCTGGGAGACCCGCCCTGCTTCCCAGAGGGGCACGGAGGCTCCAGGCCAGAAGGTCTGCAGGAACCCAGGGTCCCAAACGCACCCCCACCCCAGGGCTGAACTGGGAGACTGTGCTCACCTCCTCATTCACTTCTGGCAGGGCCATAGGAGAGGGGCTATTCTTAGCCCATTTTACAGATGAGAAAACAGGTACCAAGAAGTGACTGGTAGGTGGCACAGTGGGATGCCAACCTGGGCCTTGTGGTTCTGTGTGTGTGGCCTCCTCCTGGCCACAGCACCCCGGACGGGAGGCTGGAGCGTGGCTGGCAGATGAAAATGGAGCCCCCCCCCCCCCCCGCAGAGAACCTGGCTCCCGGGCACGCAGGGCGGGGCCTGCGGAGGAAAGGGAGAGCAGACTTTGTGCTGAGCGCCCGCGGTGGACAGGTGCCCTCCCAGCTGCTCATTAGCATTATGGACTCTCCCAGATGCCAGGTGTGGTGCCAGCCACCCTCCAGCTGCCGCTGTTCTGGGATCTCTTCCTGCACCCCGACGCTGGAGTGGGCACTCTGCAGACTAGCCAGGCGGCACCCTTGTCTTTCTAGGCTTGGGGCGGGGGAGTGTAGGGAGGCCTCTGGAACCCAGAGCCTGGAGCCAACTCGGTGCTTTAGGTCCCAACCCCTGGCCTGTGCACTCTGGGTTCTCAGCACCTTGAGCGGGGACTGCCTGACTCCCCAAGCACCCCAGCTCGTGGATGGGGTCCAGACTGATCTGCTGGCCCAGGCTGAACAGCTAAGTAGCCCATTAGCCCCGCTCTCTGATGCTGTCGTCTGTTGAGCCAGGTAGTACAGGATGGGGCTCCCCTGGATGGGAGTCAGCCTGCCTGCTGCCTGCTTCGAGGGCTCCAGGAGCTTCCTGCCTACGGCTGGGAGGCTGGGAGTGTCAGGTTACCAAGGAAACCAGGGCAGGCCAGCCAAGGTCTGGAGAAGGACAGAGCTAGCACTCCCTGATCCCCCACGTACCTTGGGCTCCAGTGGCCCTCCTGCAGTGCGGGCTGAGGGCTATGCTGAGAGGAATAGTCCTGGGCCTCCAGAGACATCCCAGTCCAGCCTCCCCAACCAGGACTGACAGTCCTGCTGGGTGTCTTCCTAGGTTCTCTGGCTCTGCTGCCCTGTAACTGGGACCAGTGTTCCAGCCTCAGGGCATTCCCTAGCTTGGAGGCAACTCACCTTCCATATCCCAGAAGAGAAACTGAGGCATAGAGGGCTACTGTTTTCCATCCCCCGGCATCAGAATGAGAACCATTGGCTATCTATACAGGACACCACAGTTTGGGCCCAAAGTCAGGGACTGGGCCAGGGCCAAAGCTCCAGGGACTCTCCAGTCCCCGGCAGCATGACTGCGGGAGTGACCCTGGCCTGGCTTTTGTATCTCAACCAAGTGAGACGTGCCGACCCCATCCTTGGTCTCCCCAAACCAGCAGCTTCTCTGTGCTCCGGAGACAAGCCAGGGATCAGACACAGGGAGGAGTGCCTGTCTTCCCTTGTTCTGTGCCACCTTCCAGCTCTGCTGTAGGGCGTGGGATGACAGGATGGGACTTGCAGGGCGGCCCGAGGTGGTGGGAAAGCAGGGTGGACAGCGTCTTCGGCTCCCCTGGAGGCAGAGAGAGACCCAGGCCCCGCCTTCTAGGGCTCCCAGCCTGGATGGAGGGCATGTTGAGACTGGAGGCAGGACCTATGGGGCTGCGTGGCCCTGGACAGGACCGCTTCCGCACAGGGCTGTCTCAGGCCTGGAGAGTGGACTCTCGGCAGTGGGTGGGGCAGAGGAGTTCCGGTAAGTGTGGGCACTGCTTGTCTTCCTGGTCCTGCTCTCTGGCTGTTGGGAGGAAGCGCCTGCCCAGAACAATGGCCGGAGCCGGGCCAGACGGGTCAGCTCTGGGGGGAGGGGCTGCCAGGCAGGACAGCCTCTGCCAGGGCTGGGCCAAGCAGGGCGGTGACCTGGCTCTGCCTTTTGCTTCCTTTCTAGATGCAGCTGCCTGTCCTGGGAGCCTGGACTGCGCCCTGAAGCGGCGGGCGCGGTGCCCCCCTGGCGCGCACGTCTGTGGGCCCTGCCTTCGGCCCTTCCAGGAAGACCCGCAGGGACACTGTGTGCCCAGGACGCGCCGGCTTGTGGGTAGGGAGGGAAGGATGTGCTCCCCTCCCCTGCCCTGATTTGGTTGTCAGTCAGCCTCAGACCCTGGGTCCCCTGAGCTGTGTTGGTGGGTGGAGCCCTTTATGTCTCCGAGGAGCCCAGTGGTCTTTCCAGATAGCACAAGCCCAGAGCCCGGCAGCGGGCTGAGGCGCGGGGCAGTTCGCCCCTATCAGGGCAGGGGGTGTCTGGCGTGAAATGCTGGGGTGATCGCAGGAGAGGAAGAATCCGAGTTCCCCATCCCCCCAGCCCGGGCTGCCCGGGCCCCCTGCCCCATGTGCACTCCTTCTCCACGGCTTACTCGCCCTGTGTGATCCGTGGGCCTCCCCGCCAGCCTGAGACCAGAAGGTCTGCACGGCCAGCTGCGCAGTGAGTTCACGTGGGATGGGGCACTAGAGAGAGAAGTCTGCTGGGACCGGAGGACCTTCCCGGGGGAGGAACGCGTTCCTGGCAGCGAGGCAGGCTGGGGAAGGAGACCGTACGGGCTTCAGAAGGCGGCAGGCGCTCTGCTCTTTCCCTGCTGCGTAGACTGTGTCCTTGGAGCCTCTGTCTGGACTGTGGGGGCTGTGGCTGGGACCGGGGGGGTGGGCGGCCACCAGTCCCATCTCGATATCTGCCCTCAGTTCCTACCCATTAACTGGTGGGGGTGGGGACAGAATGGGGTCTCTTCCCTCTTCTTAAGGAGTCGCTGCCTGTCTTGGTAGAGAAGGGGTGGGGTGATGCGTGGGTAACAAGCAGGGTGAGGGCACCTCTTCTCTTCTCCTTCTGGCCTCGGCGCACTCCCCTGACACCTCCACTCCCTTGCCCCGGCCCCCACTTGCCTGGGAAAGCTGCTGCGCGCATGGGCTGCTTTCAGCGGTCACCAAGGCAGCAACTCGGGGTGGCCAGGATTGCAGGCTGGTACCTAGTCCTCTGGCCACCACCCGTGCCTGGGAGGAACCTGGAGGGAGGAGGAGGTCTGGGCCAGGGGTCTGGCTCCTGGATGGACCCCAGCTCCTCTGGAGGGCCACCCACAGCTGGGGTGGCTGGGGTGGGGCTGGGGGCCTCTCCACCTGCCTGATGGGCCCGCACCGTCTCCAGGGGAGAGCCTGCCCAGGCCCAGACTGGAAGATGAGATTGACTTCCTGGCCCACGAGCTGGCCCGGCAGGAGCCCCGGCACTCCATGCCCACCGCGCAGCCGCAGCCTGAAGCTGGACAGCAGCCGCTGGAGCCGGGTGAGACCCAGCCCCTTCCCACCCCTACGCCCCCACCCTGCAGGGGCCAGACCCCTGGCCGGTCCTAGTGTTCTAACCTGCCTTCTCTCTGCAGCGGCCACCCTGGGGCTCTCAGAGCGCCGCCAGGGCCCCGACTTGGGCCCCCCCTCCACTCGAGGAGCCCCCGCACCCACGCCCCACACCTCCTTGGGCTCCCCTGCGTCCTCTGTGCCCGTGCACGTGGCCCCTTTGGAGCCCCGGGGCGGGCGCGGTGACGGACTCGCCCTCGGTAGGTCTGGAGGTCCGTAGGTCTCTGGGTGGGCAGGAGGCAGGGCCCCGCCCGGAAGGCCGCCCTCACCGCGCTCCCTCCCCGCAGTGCTCGTCGTGGCGTGCTCGGTAGCCGGCGCGGCCGCCCTGGCCCTGGCCGCCCTGTGCTGGTGCAGGTGAGCGCGGGGCGCGGCCGGCCGTGGGCGGCGGCGGGCGGCGGCGGGCGGCCGCTCCGCGCGTCTCAGGCTCCGCTCCCCGCAGGCTGCAGCGAGACGTCCGCCTGACCCAGAAGGCCGACTACGCGGCCCCGCAGGCGCCCGGCTCCCCCGCCGCGCCCGGGATCTCGGTGCGTGGCCCCGCCCCGGCCCCGGCCCCCCGGCCCCCGGCTCCGCGGCCTGACCCCCGCCGCCCTCTCCCCGCGCAGCCCGGCGACCAGAGGCTCGCGCAGAGCGCGGAGATGTACCACTACCAGCACCAGAGGCAGCAGATGCGGTGCCTGGAGCGGTGAGAGGCCCCCACCCCGCCCCCCCGGCACCCGGGCCCCCACCTGCGCCGCCCCGGCTCCGGCCGAGGGGCGCCGCGCCCCCCGGGGCAGTCTGGGCCCCTGGCGCCCGGAGGGTGTGGGAGGCCCTAGCGATCCCGCCCCCTACCCAGGCATAAAGAGCCGCCCCAGGAGCTGGAGTCCTTGTCCTCAGACGAGGAGAACGAAGACGGTGACTTCACGGTTTACGAGTGCCCGGGCCTGGCCCCGGTGAGTCCCGCGGCGGGAGCCCCCCCCCCCCGGGCGGGGCCGGGCGGCGCAGAGGGGGCGGCGGTGGGGATCAGCGGGGTGGGGGCTCCCCCGTGCGCCCCATGCCCCGCCTGCCTGACCCCGGCCTCCACAGACCGGAGAGATGGAGGTCCGGAACCCGCTGTTCGACCACTCCTCGCTGTCTGCGCCCCTGCCGCAGTGACCCCGGAAGGCGGCCGCTCCCTTCTCCCGGACTGCACGGCCCAGGGGTGGGGAGGGGCAGAGCGCAGCGGTTGCCGTTAAAGAGACCCTGTTCTCGCAGTGGGCGTGCTTGTGGCTGGGCCAGGGCACGAGGGGGGCGGGGCGGGAACCCCTTACGAGGAGACTCAGCCCGCTTCTGCCGGGACCTTCTCTTTCTTCTTGCACCTGTCCTGTTGAGTCCGAATCCCCAAATGAGGGGACAGGGAGAACCGTGAGGCCAGGCGTGGATGAGGAGCCCTGGCGACAATTAAAATACATTTCAAACCCGTCATCTTGGTGTGCTGGAGACTGACCTCCATCCCAACGTTTAGGGCCACGGCGGGCGGACGCTGGAGCGGAGGCCTGGGGCTTCCTCCTGCCCCCCCCCCCATGGCGGGTGCAGCTCCGCACTCCTGCTTCTGCTGGGAAAGGCGGTCTCACCCCCTGCTGGGGAAGGGAGGCTTTGTTTTTCTACCAACACAAGATCTCTCCTACCCTCTTTCTCCTGTAGGCCTCACCCCTACTGAAACTTCTGTCTCAAGTAGGGGAGGAGCGCGGTATGGGGGGGTGCTGGTCTAGAGTTGGTACCTCCCTGAAAGGTCCCATTCCCCGTATGCTGAAAAGAGCAGGGGTGTGAGGGTGGCGGGCACCCAGCCTCCGGTTCCGCTACTGGCCATCTGGGCCGGAAGGCGGGCAGAACAGGATGCAGGCTCTGAGTGTGGGCTTGTGATGGGAGCCACGGAGGCCCCGGGGCCCCTGCAGCCCATGTGGGGCAGGGGGTTCTGCGGGGCACAGGCTCCTCACAGGCTGATAGGGCAGGGCGGTCTGGGCCAGGAGAGAGGGGCAGCAGGGACCCTGAATGTCAGGAGGGGGGTCGTGGCCGACCCCAGCCACCCACCCGGGAGCAAGGAGGTCCGTGGAAGGGCAGAGTGGCCTTCGGAGCGGGGGCTGCCCTGTGCGACCAGCGGTACAGAGGCCGAGTGGGGAGAGGAGTTTCTGAGGCCCAGGGAGCAGCTGGGTCTCCTACAGACGAGTGCGGGGATGGGACCGGTCTGTCCCCCGTGGGTGGGGGGGATTGGATGCAGAAGCCCTTGGTGGTGTCTTGGGGGGGCGTCCTGAGAGGGGAAACAACATCCATTTGGGACAGATGGGTTCCTGAGGAGAGACGGGTGGGCTGGGCTGGGGGACACGGGTTTGCCCCTGCTTGGAGCGAATGGCTTGTCCTAAGAGTACCAGGGCCCATCCAGACTGGGAAGTCCCTCCCCTTCACCCCGACTCCTGGGCTGTGGCCTTGGGCTGGCCCTCAGCTGGGAGCCTGCTTTCCCTTTTGTGCCGGAGATGACGGGAGTCTGTGTGGGGCGAGGACAGGTTGGCAAGGATCACCTGTCCACTGTCACTTAATCTGTGCCACTAGGGAAAGTAGCCACAGAGAAAATGGGGCATGGGACAGTCCCAGCTTCACTCCAGAACGCCCAGGCCCTCCGGCTTGCCAGCTGTCGGCCACATGCCCAGGCCGGGAGATTCCCCTTGATATCTGGGGTCGGGCCCGGTGTCTTTCACACTTCCCGTGGGCCTGACCTGGGTAGAGAGCGGACACCCCGCCTTCTCTAGCTTCTCAGAGGTTCCCATCCTGTCCCAGGGCCCCAGGCAGGAGGCCCCCCGCTTTCGGGGCAGCTGCAGTAAGACAGGACGGGAATGTTTGGGCCCAGGAAGGGAGGGCAGGGGCTTGTCCCCTCGGGCCGTGGGGTCTCCCTCAGCCAGCTTACCTGGCACAGGGTGCTGCGCCGCTCAGCAGCCCACTGCCCCCCGTGCTTCCTCTGGCTTCCGTCGACCTCAGGCCAGCTCAGACAGAGCCAGGCTCTGCTTTTGTCTAAACTTCCACAACCACATTTTCTCCCATAGGCCCCGGAGAGCAGTGGGCTGCCCTGAGGTGGGGCCTAGGGTCCAGGAAAGCCCTATCTCCACAGGGACTCTGGAGACCCCAGTCCTGGGCAAGGGGCCCGTTACCTTTCTCCGCACCACCTGTAGCCTCAGTGCCCCCTGCTGGCACTCCCGCGGCCGTCCCAAGGCCATACCAAGAGCGACCTTCTTGGTGCGAAAGGCTGATCTCGTCTCTGCCCTCAGAGCTCACCGTGCTTCAGCCCCTTGGCCAACCTTAATTGGCTTGGCACCCTGTCTGAGCATGGAGGACAAAGGGTGACATTCCCACAGCCAGCACAGACCCTGAGATGACACTCCTCTGCTCGGAGATGCCCCCACACCTGCGAGACCCTGGGGGTCAGAGCACACTGGGCACAGAATGTGGGGTGCCGTGGCCCCTGAGCCATGCCCCTACGAGGCGGTAACCTCTCCATCTGGAGACTCCAGGACGTGACGTTCTTCTTCTGCAGGTCAGACTCACTGTCCCGTCCGCCGGGGTAGCTGGCCGGCTGGTCCTGTGTTCCCAGTCCCCCGGCGACACCCCCACGCCAGGTGCGCCGCCCACCAGGGCACGTGTGGTAGAGGAAGAGCCGAGCCAAGCTCGGGCTCAGGGCACAGAGATCCTGCAGCGGCTCGTGCATAAAGAGAGGGATGTGGCCCCTGGCCCGGGCAGGAAGGGAAGGAAGGAGGAGGAGAGCGTGTGCGGGGGCCTGAACCCACGCTCCCAGCGGCTCCAGGCAGGAGAGCCGCCTCTCCCGCCGCCCGCTGTGGCTGGCTCCCCGCACGGCCCTCGTGCTACACCCCTGGCCTGGGAGCCCCTCTGTGCACCCACCTTCCGAGGGCGTTCCCCGAACCCTCGGTTCATCTTGTCCTCGACCGGAAAGTGTGCGCTCCCTCTGCTGGGGACAGATGGCTTCAGAGCTCGGCCGCCCGGGGTAGAGCTCAGGGGTAGAGCATTTGACTGCAGAACTCGGCCGCCAGGGGGCCGTCTGGGCACACGGATGGCCTCCGCCTTGCTCAAGCTCACCCTCGGGGCGGGTGGGTTCTCTCTCCCTGGGGCACCCCCAGGCTGGGGCTAAAGCCAGGTCTGCCCCCCATTGCCCTAGGTGCTGTTGCCTGCAAGGGGAGGTGGTCACAGGCCAGTGGCCTGGCCTCCTCCAGTTCGCGGTTTCTTCAGCGGGTGCCCCCCAGGAGGCCGGCCCCGCGGTGGGGCCGGGGCCGGGGCTGGGGGAGGGACAGTGCGCCCCTGACTCCCAGAAGCTCACAGGCTGTGGTGCTGGAGTGAAGTGCCCACCTGGGTCCCAGTGAGTCACAGGGCCTGGGGCGAGGCGGAAGGATGAGGCCCCCACTTTCCCTTTGACTCGTGCGGTCTCTCCCTCGTCACTTTGCTCTGAGAGCTCTCTCTCGCTCTGACCTGTTTCTGGACCAAATCTCGGGGCCCCATTCCCCAGCCAGCACGTTCCCACGACAGGGGCCCGGTAGTTGCCAACCCGAGCTGGCAGGGGTGTGGCGGGGCGGGGGGCAGCAGACGTCGGGCAGAGTGGGAGACTTGCTTGGCTTCCCACCCAGGAAGGGAGCAGTCTGTGGGTACGGGTGAGGCCTGTGGCAGGGGCCCCGGCCAGCCTGGCCGTGCAAACAGGAAGGGCAGGGGCGCCGCCAGCCAGAGGCGGGATCAGCTCCTCCTCGCGCACCTCACCAACTGCACGGTGCCCGCCCCACGGAAAGGTGGGCTGGAGTAAGGCCGGAAGCCAGGGCGTGGCTCCTCTGCGGTCCCCCTGCCGGGGCAGAGAGGCCGGGGTGCGGCCAAAGGCCCAGGGCCACCCGTGGTCATCTCCCTAGTCGTCGAGCCGCTGAAAGGACAAAGACCGGCCACAGCTGCCGGCTCTGCTCGAGCCCCGGTGCCCACCCCAGGCAGTCAGGCCTGGCAGTTGCCTGTGCACCACAGGCCACCCGACGGTTTCCGCCAGATCCTACCGCCTCCCCTCCCTCCCGGGGGATTGCGCAAAGCCCCACTGCACGGCAGCTCAGAGGTTTTGCCGGGTCTGTGGAGCTTCAGAGATGCCCACGGCCCCCTCTCCTGCGCTCGCCCATCTCCTCCGTGGGTGCAACGCCAGCTCCCCACCCCCACCCCGATACCAGTCTGGTCCTCACCGACAGGCAGGAGCCGGAGGAGGCCAGCAACCCCAGGCACCCAAGAGGGAAGCAGGAGGGGGACCGCGGGGTGGTGGAAAGCCCCCAGGATGGCGAGGGGCAGCTGACCCAGGCCGTGGTTCCGGTTCGCGCCTCCTTCCATGACCCCCATCCCATGGACCTCAAGAACGTGAGCGGCCTGAGGCCTCCGGATGCAGAACCTGAGAGCCAGTCCTTGTCCTGCCACATCCAGGACCAAGAGGGGTCCAGCGACAGCTGGGGGAGGAAGCCGGTGGGGCACCAGCTTGGCTGAGTGGGGAGCAGGTCAGAGCTCAAGGGAAGTCGGATCATGCTGACTTGCTGGCTCCCCAGCTCAGAGGAACTGGAGCAGAAGGGGAAGGAACTTGACCTCCAGGCCTGGGCCCCCAGGGCTGGTCCAAGGGTAGGGGTGGGGAAAGGAGAAAGCCTCTGGACTCCTGCCCTCTTTTTCCTGGACCAGGAGCCAGCCCCTACCTGCCAGCGTCAGGGACACAGCGACTCCTTCCCTTTCCAGTCTGGAAAGCCCCTCTCTGTCCCCACCCCCATCCTGGGCTGCGGGGCCTGGAGGAGGAGGCCTGGAGTCCCCAAGGGTGGGCCCCCGTCCGCATCCCTGCTCGGCAGTGTCAGCAGCTCGTTCCAGGCGGCCGGGACCATGGGACTTCTGTGGACACGTGCCCTCGGGTGAGGAAAGAAAGCACAGTGGTCAGTGGTCCCGCAGGCCCCCCCCCCACAACCCTGGGGCCAAGCCCAGCCTGGCGTCTGCCCCGCGTGGGCCTGTGCTGTGGCCTCATGGGGTCTGACACTCCTGGGACCCGGGGACAGAGACCCGCCCCCCCCCCCGAATCTGGGCTCTAGGATGAGGTGTCCTGGAGGTGGCAGGGGTGAGGTGGGGGTGGGGTAGCCCCCTTGGAACCCAGGGCAGAAACCTCAGCCTCTTGGCAGAGAGCCGAGCACAGCACATCTGCAGCCGGAGGGTCTGGGAGCGGCACGAGCGGGCGCTGAGCGGGAAGTGGGTGATGCCACCACGGGAGGGGCGCCGCGCTGCCGAGGGTCGGGGTGGCGGGCTTGGCGGGTCCTTGTGTCGGGGGCCGCCTCCGCCTGCGATGGCCTCACCCCATCCCGGTGGGTCATCCCCCGGCCTCCCAGAGCCCGGCAGGGGTGGGAGGCCTGATCCTGGGCCCTGAGGGGGCCCCTCCTCCCCGCAGCAGCCAGAGGATCAGAGTGGGGGGGGTGAGGAGGGGGTTGATGTCCCCTGGGGCGGGGGCAGGGGCGGGGCAGGGGCAGGAAGATAGCCTGCTGTCTCTGTCCCCGCAGATGAAAGGGCCTCCCTCCGGTCGGGCTGCGCAGGGGTGCGGCTGTGATTGTAGAGCGTCTCTGCCCAGTGGCTGCTGTGATTTGAGATCCCTGGGTGTCCTGGGTGGCTGACTCTGGGCGCTGTGGATGGGGACAGCCGGTGAGTGTCTGCTCTTCGGGGAGCTGTGGGCTGGGGGAATGGGGCCCCCGGGCGACCCTGGGAAGACAGTGTCTCTTCCTGTGTCCCCTGTAGGGTGCAGCCCCTCCCAGAGGCTTCGGGCCTTGGGGGCCTTGGCCGGAGCCGCCCTCCTCTTCGCCCTGTGGCTCCTGTGGCAACTCGGGCCGGCCCCCGCGAGGGTCCCCGCGCCTCCGCGAATGCTCCTCATCCTCGTCTGGCACTGGCCCTTTGCCGACCAGCCCCCTGAGCTGCCCAGCAACACGTGCACCCGCTACGGCGTGGCCCACTGTCACCTGAGCACCGACCACAGCCTGCTGGCCCGCGCGGATGCCGTGGTCTTCCACCACCGCGAGCTGCAGACCCGGCGGGTCCACCTGCCCCTGGCCAGCCGGCCGCGGGGGCAGCCCTGGGTGTGGGCCTCCATGGAGTCGCCCAGCCACACCCACGGCCTCGGTCGCCTCGGCGGGATCTTCAACTGGGTGCTAAGCTACCGGCGAGACTCCGATATCTTCGTGCCCTATGGCCGGCTGGAGCCCCACGAGGGCCCTGCGCCGCCCCTGCCCGCCAAGAAGGGGGTGGCGGCCTGGGTGGTCAGCAACTTCCAGGCGCGGCAGCGGCGCGTGCAGCTGTACCGGCGGCTGGCGCCCCACCTGCGCGTGGACGTGTTCGGCCGCGCCAACGGGAGGCCGCTGTGCGCCAGCTGCCTGCTGCCCGCCGTGGCCCGGTACCTCTTCTACCTGTCTTTCGAGAACTCACAGCACCGAGACTACATCACCGAGAAGTTCTGGCGCAACGCACTGGCCGCCGGGACGGTTCCCGTGGTGCTGGGGCCCCCGAGGGCCAACTACGAGGCCTTCGTCCCGGCTGACGCCTTCGTGCACGTGGACGACTTTGGCTCGGCCCAGGAGCTGGCCTCCTTCCTGGCTGGCATGAACGCGAGCGGTTACCGGCGCTACCTGGCCTGGCGAGACCGGCTCCGCGTGCGGCTGTGCGAGGACTGGAGCGAGCGCTTCTGCGCCGTCTGCGCCCAGTACCCCCGCTTGCCTCGAGGCCAGGTGTACTGGGACCTCAAGGCCTGGTTCCAGGCCTGAGCTCTGGCCCGACGAGGAGGAGGCTGAGGAGGGTGGCTGGCGGCGGTGGTGGGGGTGGAAGGGCTGGGTGTTGAAATCAAACCGCTGGGCATCCGGCCCCCACAGGCCATCAGGAGAGTGCAGAGGCCCGGTTAGAAACTGGAAAGCAGAGGTCAGGTGGGAGTGGGCTGGTCCGGGCAGACTGCCTGGAGGAGGAGGCTGGCGGGCACTGGAGCAGGCATTCGGGGGCGAAGGTGAGAGTGGGAGAGAGTTAGTGGAGGTGCATGTGGCGAGTTGATCTAAGATACAGGCTCCCAAGGACCTCCGAGGACCTCCCTCCCCACCTTGATAAAACCCCCGGTGGGATCGTCTGTCCCAGACACCAGCTGGGAGAGGCCAGGGGTTGGGCCCTCCTGCAGTCTGGAGGGGAAAACTCTGAGCCCCCAAACCTCCTCTGTCACCGAGGTCCCTTGGCTTGGGCCGTGCAGGTACATCACCCACACCCTGCACTGTGCTGGAGCCGGGTCCTGGGGACGCCAGGACAAACCAGCCTGCCTGCATCTCTGGGAGGGACAGCGGTCAGTAAAGAATGGGAGGACAAGAATGGCGCGTGCTGAGTCTTGTCATGTGTACCCTCCCCCGCCGGTTCACCCAGCCCACCGCACCCCCGCCACACAGGCCTCCCTGTCCGGATAGGGTCCCTCCCCCACACTCTCTGCCTGTGCCTGCCGGCTTCCTTCACCCCCTGCTAACTGACTGGCATGGCACCAGGGAGCTTTCCCTGACCCCCAAAAGGCCAAGATGGGTGGAGAGTAGGGGGGTGCTGAGGTCTGAAACCTGGACGGGGGCAGGGGGGTCAAAGGAGCCTGGTCCTGAAGGCTCTGCTGCAGGGGTGTCTGGGGAGTGGCAGGATCCGGCTCACTCCGCCGCCAGGTGGTGGGTGACCACACGGGCAGCACGGGGTACGGAACCCCTGTGGCAGGCAGCCTGTGGGGGCGGGGAAGAGAAGCTGGAACTGCAGATGGGGCCCCAGCAGGCTGCTCCCCTGGGGCAGAGGTCAGGATTTGTCCCTGCCCCAGATGGGGGTGGGTGGCAGGTGCAGGCAGGAAGCTGCCCTCCCCGTTGACAGTGGCTTGTGGGAAGGGCCTGCCAGTCACTTCCTGGCCTGACCTAGCCCCACATGCTGACCAGGGATAAGGACGGGGGATTGGGCCCCCTCTGCCCTGCTCCATTGTAAAGAAGGAGCTGGGGAGGGGCATGTAGCTGTGGTCCCCCAAAGCCTGCCATCAGCTTAGGGGAACCGTCTATGTGCATCCCCTATGTGCACCCCCGACCCTGGACATCCCGTGGCCTGCCCCTCCGGTTGGCAAGTGGGGAAACTGAGATTGGGGAGGGAGGAGGCGTCCCGGCTCGGGCCGGGTTCCCTGCCCTCTGCTGCGCTCTGCTGGCCACCCTGGGCCGCTGCAGCCCCTGCGCCGTCCGCTCCACTCCGAGTCCCACCTGCGGCCGCGGGGCTGGCTCTCGGGTTCGGCCGAGAAAGGAGCCCCTCGCCGAGGGCGCGGCCTCCGTCTCCTCAAGCACCCTGGGCGCCCCGTCTGCAGGGAACCGGTCCCCGGGCCAGAGTCCGGCCAGGCCCATCCCTCCACTTGCTCGCCAAGGGGTTCATTCCCAAGGGACCCGGGGATTCCCACAGCGGCGGGACAGCCCCCTGCACCCCCTCACAAGCGCCCACCCCTGCCGTAAGCGGCCTGGGTCAGGAAGCCGCTGGCGGGGCCGGAGCGCTGCTGCTTGAAGGCTGGACGGCAGACACTGGCCGCCGCGCGCAGGTGGGATCTCCCGCCGGCGCTGAGCTGTCCCCTCCCCCCGCGGGGCGGCTACCCCGTTCCAGCCTGGCGGTGACCCGGGCACCGGGACCTGGCTCTGACGTCCAGGCGACATTCCTGCCCCCAGCACCTCCAAGCGGGGGTGGGGGCGCACTCCCGCCCCCCACATCCCCTCAGGGCGCCCTGGGGCCAGTGGCCACCTTGGGGCGCTTCTGCAGATTCCAGCGGGCGTTCCGCGTGCCGGACAGACGCCCCCGGGAGAAGAGCGCGCCGGCGGCGGGGCTGGGGCTCGGGGGCTTAGCGCGCGGGGCGGAGCTCCGGGACCCGCCCCGCAGGGCGGCGGGGGCTCGGGACGCGGCGGGCGGCGGCGGGCGGCGCGCGGCTCCTTTAAGCGGGGGCGGCGCGGGCGGGGGGCGGGCGCGGGCGGCGGGCGGCGCGGCGGCCGGGGCGGAGCCAGCGCGGAGCCGGTCCCCGACGCCCCAGACCCCGCCCCGCGCGGGCGATGCCGAGCGGCGCGGCGGGCGGCGGGGCCGGCGGGGCGCGCAGAGGAGCGGGCCGCGGCGCGAGGGCGGCCGGAGCGCGGCCCCGCCATGGGCTTCCTGCACCAGCTGCAGCTGCTGCTCTGGAAGAACGTGACGCTGAAGCGCCGGAGCCCGGTGAGCCGCCCCGCGCGCCTCCGGGCCGGCCCCGAGCCGGAGGGCGCGCGCACGGGGGGCCGGGCCGGGCGCGCGCAGACCCCGGGAGGGCCCCCGGGGGCGGCGGGCCCCAGCCCCCCTCCCCGCCGGGACCCCGCGCGCCCTTGCGGGCCCCGGCCTCCGGGAAGGGGACTCGGCCGTGCCCAGCCCGCCGCCCGCGGCCGCTGACATTCGCTGTGCGCGGCTGAGTCACGGGATGGGCGCCCCTCGCGGTGCGCTCTTCGGGGCGAGCGGCTCGGGTCGGGGGCGAGCGGCCCCAGGACGCTGGGGTCGCGGGAGGCCCTCGTTCCCGGGACGGAGGGCTGGCCTGGGAGACTCTCTCCAGCCCAGAAGGCCCTTGGTTTCTGGGCCCAGCTTCCTCTGGACCCCCTGCAGGGACCCTGCCCTTTCCCTCCCTGCAGCACCACCTCCCTGCCCTTGGACAGACACCCGCCCCCCCCCGCCCTTCCCCCAAGTCCGCTAGCCCTTGCTCCTGCTCTCTCACGGACGGGAGTGTCCTTGCTGGGCCAGCACCGAGCAGTCTGCATCCCTGCACCCTTTTGTCCTCTGGGGCAGTCCTCCCTGAAGCTGATCCACCCTCCCATCTCCCCAACCCCAGCCCCCTCTGGGGGCCTGGTCCTGCTGATTGGAGCTGGGACCCCCAAGCACCCCAGCCCCCTGCCCTGTGTCTGGGGCAGCCAGGGGCCTGAGCGCACGGGACGCAGCTGCTGTCAGGGACAGAAGTCCTGGTGAGCCACCAGCCTCAGGCCGTAGGGATGCCATCACGCTGGCCCTCACTCAGCACCCCTGCCCTGCGAAAGGCAGGGGCCCCTCCTGTCGCGCTGCCTAGCCCACAGCAGCACAGGCACCAGAGAGGCCCGGGCAGCTCGGATTTCTGAACGGGCCCTGGGGATTTTCCACAAGGAGCCCAGAGCAGCCTGGGGTCCCGAGTGGGGTCTTGAGGACGAAGCAGCCTCTCATCCTCACCCTCTCCCACCTGACTTGGAGTCTCCTGGGGCTGATGAGCTCCCACCAGGGATCCTCCTTGAGAAGGGCTTTGAAGTGCATAGTACGAACCCTGGGACCACAGACAGGGCAGGGTGGCCATCATCAGCACGGCCTGGCAGGGGTCCCCTGGGCACCTGAGCCTGGCGGAGAACCAGGGCTGAGTACACTCCCTGCCCACGTGCCTGTGGCTGGCCGGCCCTGAGTCCCGTGGATCAGGCCTGCAGCCTCTCGTGCAGCTGTCCCTGCTTCAGATTTTGGGTTGCTGGCGACAGCAGGGCAGGGCTCAGAGGAGAAAGGGGAGCAGGATGTGGGCATGCATTAGCCCCAGGGTTCTTGGCAGTAGGGGCACCCCAAGGGCTGGAGGCAGAGGCTGGAACGATGGCCCCTGTAGCCGCTAGAGATCTCAAGGCTCAGGGAAGGGAGCAGTGGCCTGGGGGGACTGGCAAGCAGGTGGGAGGTGTCCACGGCCCTCCAGCCAGGAGCGGCCCGCACTTGCTAGGTCAGGCCTTCCCTGGAATTTTCCTGCACCCCTGCCCAGGAGCACCACCAGGGGCTGGTCAGGCCACATGGAGGTCCTTGGCCTGAGGCCACAGCAAATCAGAAATTTTTCCTCCGGGGGGGGGCTAAGGCCTCGCTGGGCTTGAGCGGGGGGCTTGGGTGGGCCAGGTATCTGGCACACTCCTGTTGGCCCCCCACTTCCTGGGGAGGGTCTGGGGCTTCAGGGTCGGACCTGCAGGCTCAGCGAGCAGAGTTTTGCTCTTTAAGCTGTGGGCTTCTCTGGAGGGTGGGGGCATCCCTGGAAAGCTTGGTTTGAAGGGTAGGAACCAAGGGGCTCTGTCCCAGGGCTTCTCCATCTGGGAATGCCGCCTGCCCCCTCTTAGCCCGGGCTGCCGTGGCCTCACCACTGGGCAGAGTCAGGCCGCTCCATCTTGAGCTCTCCTCTGTTCTCCCTTTGACACAGCCGGAGGTGGCTCAGGCCCAGAGGGGGCACCTAGGCCCCGGGAACAGCATGGGGGCCCCAGGCTCATCTCAAGGGACCGGGGTTTGACTCCCTTGTGGGCCCCTGGTGGGGCGCTCTAGTGGGGCTCCCAGGTGAGGCTGAACCTGTGCCCACCCGTAACCAGATGCCCCTCTGGCCGCCTGCCCAGCAGGCCTCCCTCCTCCCAGCAGCTCCTGCGGCCGTTGCTATAGCAACGAGGAGGTAGCCCTGGCCTGTTGCTGCAGTTACACTGTGGAGGTGCCCCGTGGTAGGGCGGGTGTGGGTGGGGCTGGTACCTTGGCCGTGACCCTGGCCACCTGCGACGCATGCAGCCACCCTGGCTCTGTGTACGTGTGTGTGGCACAGGTGCCTGTCCCCAGCCCTGTGGGTGCCCATGTTGCCTCCTTGGCTAGTCCTAGCCTGGCTCCTGGCTCGGGGAGGGGGTGGAGGCTGGCACGGACTGGGGCGGGCGTGGGGTGCGGACCACAGTGGGGTGTTCCAGACCACAGAGCACTATTGTCAGAGCGGGTAAACAACCGCGGGAGCCCGGGCCCCGGGCCAGATGGCATGCCACCGGGGTGGGGGCCGTGGAGTCTGTTTCGTGGCGGGGGCGAGGATGAAGGAAACCTGGTCCTCCGAGAAGCGCTGATGGGGTGAGGGTCAGGATGCGTCTTGGGGCTGAGCGGGGCTCAGGCTCCCCCACAGAGCAGTGGGCCCGAGGTCCTCTTTCCATCTTCCCTCCCTGAGCTAGGAGAGGGGACAGGGTCACAGACAGTGAGAAGTCCTTCCGTTTTCCAGGCGAGACACAGGGAAGCCCGGGGCCTGGGGGCCTCTGACGTTCCTTTCCCACCCCAGCAGGCTCCGCCAGGGCTCTCCTCGGTGCCCAGCCAGGGGTGCCAGGAGCAGTCCCGGGAATAGAGGAGAGTTCTGGGGAGCACAGGCAGGGCTGTTGAGCCCATCGGAGCTACATGGGGTGAGGGAGAGGGGCCCGGCCAGAAGAGGGAACTCGGGGCTGTCAGACTTCTGCGCAGGTTTTCCTGGAGGCTCAGAGGCCTGGGCTGGAGCCATGCCTCCGGTTATCCAGGCCTTGGGGTGTGATGGCGCTGTCACAGTGAGGAGGGCTGGCCCTGCGGGAGTGTGGGAGCTGTAGCTGTAGCTGTAGCTGTGGGTCTTGGAACCCAAGACCACCTCCAAGATCCTAGCCAGGAGAAGGTGGGGAAGGAGAAGCTGAGCTGGGCAGATTCATGGGTCCTAGCGGACCACAAGCTGACTGGCTTGTCCCTGCTGGTGAATCCCCGCGGCAGCAGAACTCGGGTTGGGTGTGCAAGAGGGCGGATTTGCTTGGGCCAGACAACACTCACGCCCTCACCCATCGAAAAGGGCCTCGAAGAAAGGGGAGGCAAACTCTTGGCTCTGAAGGGCCTGGGTTGACCTTTTGTGGTCGCTGTGTGGGGTGGTGTGGGGTCCAGGCTGGGCGGGGCTGGCCCTGCCTGCCAGGAAGACATCTATCTGTCTGGGGAGAGGAGGGCTCGGGTCTGTCCTGTCCAGCCCCGGGCAGGTGGTGTGGGCCCCGGGCAGGTGGCCTGACTCAGCCCGCCCTTTCCAGTGGGTCTTGGCCTTTGAGATCTTCATCCCTCTGGTTCTCTTCTTCATCCTGCTGGGGCTTCGGCAGAAGAAACCAACCATCTCTGTGAAAGAAGGTGAGTGTTCTTGGGGGGGGTGGGTGGCAGGGTGCGGGGAGTGGCGGGGGGGGGGCCCAGGGCACAGCTGGGCGGGCAGGGTGGGGCAGGCAGTTTTCACTGTGTCCCACGTGGTGTCCTGGGCGCACGTGACCCCACACGTGTCCCAGCTCCCGTGCTGTCCTGGTGCAGTCTGTGCGCCTGCTCCCCTGTGTGGTCCCTGGCCGTGCCTCCTGGCCGGGCTGGAGGACAGGGTCGGCGGCTGCTCCTCACTGTTCTCCTCTGTTCTGTTTTGCCCCTCCCCCGCATGGTCTCTTGTCCTCCTCCTGGGCCTGCATGCAGTCTGTAAGTGAGCGAGCGGCCCTCCTGGTGCGGCCTGAGCGTGCCCTGCCCCCCCCCCCCGCTTGCATTAACCGCCTTTCCTGGCCTGGCCGGGTCCTGCCGAACCCCTTGCCCACTGTCGGGGGCAGCTGGCACACTGGGGAATGGGGGGCGGGGGTGCTGAAGGAGGCCTGGACCATGGTGGCTCCCAGGTCAAGCTTCTGGGGTTGGGGATGTCCATCTCTCTGTGGGGTCACCTGGCCCCGCCTTGCAGGGCTGGGGCTGGGTCACCTGGCTGCTCTTCCCTCAGACCCCCATGGGCTCCTGCGTTCTCCCTGCTAATCAACTGGCCAGCGAGGTCAGAGGTCACTGCCCAGTGGGGGCCCCACATGCTCCCCTGGGCCCTGTGGGCAGTGCCACACCTGAATTCTTAGGGAAGGTGTCAGGCATTTTGGCCTTGGGTGGCTGAGGGAAGAGGGACACCCTGGGAGTTACGGGGAAGGGATGGCCAGACACCCTTTGACCTCTGACCTGCTGGGGTCATCTGCACCAGAACTCTTGGCCCCCTGCCCCCCGTCTGCTGTCTGCAGCTGCTTTTCCTCCCGGATTTTCTCTGACTTTCTCCATTTGGCCTTCATCCCCCTCCCCTTTCTTGACTCCTTCCCTGGTCCTCTCCTGTCTCTGCCCCTTGCCCCTCGGCCCTCTCACCTGCCCCGACCACCCCCCTCCCCCACAGCTTTCTACACGGCAGCGCCGCTCACCTCTGCAGGCATCCTGCCTGTCATGCAGTCTCTGTGCCCGGACGGCCAGCGAGACGAGTTTGGGTTCCTGCAGTACGCCAACTCCACGTGAGTGCCCCCCGCCCCCTCCCCCGTCCCCCGCCCCCACACAGAGGCCAGTGGGTGACCTCCGATGGCGGTGCAGGGTCACTCAGCTGCTGGAGAGCCTCAACCGTGTGGTGGAGGAGGGCAACCTGTTTGACCCGGCGCGGCCCAGCTTGGGCTCGGAGCTCGAGGCCCTGCGCCAGCACCTGGAGGCCCTCCGCTCTGGCCCGGACCTCTGGGAGAGCCACCTGGACAGACCTACAGGTACGCCCGGGGCAGCTCAGGCTGTGCCTCTGCTGGGGGCTCGGGGCCCAGGCCGCAGTGTCAGCTGCGTTCAAATCCCAGCTTGGTCTCTCCTGGCCGCGGGCCGGCGTCGGCGTGTCCGTCTGGGCCGTCGCTCTGGGTTCCTGGGGCAAAGGAGCTCGGGCGGACCCCGCTGAGCTGCCCTCTCCATGGCCAAATCTGGTGCGGGCACCTGGGCTCTGCGTCTGTTCGGGGTTCCTTTACCCCGGGCCCAGCTTGCCCTCAGCACCGTCCTTCTGCCTGTCCAGTGTCGTCCTTCTCTCTGGGCTCGGTGGCCAGGGACCCACGGGAGCTCTGGCGTTTCCTGATGCAGAATCTGTCGCTCCCCAATAGCACAGCCCAGGCACTCCTGGCCGCCCGGGTGGACCTGCCGGAGGTGAGGGGCGCGAGCGTCCGCAGGGAGCACGGGTCTTCTCTTGGGACGGCTCCTGGCCTCGCTGTTCTCTCTGCCCTCCCCTGCTTACAGGGGTGGAGAGCAAGGAGAGGGGATATGGGGCTCTGGGACGCCCTGGCCTGAGCCACACCCCCTCTCTCCTCCAGGTCTATCACCTGCTTTTTGGCCCTTCCCCTGCCCTGGATGTGGAGTCAGGACTCCCCAGGGGTCGGGAGCCCTGGAGCCGCCTGGGTAGCAATCCCCTATTCCGGATGGAGGTAAGAGGACCCGTTAGCGGGATGGGAACACACCGCCAGCCTCTGGTCGAGGGTTTCCGCCTGAGAGGGTGAAGAAAGGGGCCCCCTTGATAATTGCGAGCTTCTTCTGGGGATGAGGTCGGTCCCTGGGAGTCTGTGGCTAGCATGGGGGTGGAAAGCAGGAAAGTGATGTGTGTCCACTCCCCCCACCCCCCTCCCATCACAGCACCTGGGCTCTCTCAGACCTGGCTCGGGCCAGGGTGGGAGGCAGGGGGAGACCCGAGGCCGTCTTGGGCTAGGGCCTTGGTTCCCTCTTGGTTGAGGTTCCTTCCTGGCTGTCCCCCTGGCCCCTGACCCCAGGAGCTGCTGTTGGCCCCCGCCCTCCTGGAGCAACTGACGTGTGCGCAGGGCTCCGGGGAGCTGGGCCGGATCCTCACGGTGCCCCAGGGTCAGCAGACAGCGCTGCAGAGCTACCGGGACGCTGTCTGCAGTGGGCAGGCTGCCGCCCGTGCCCAGCGCTTTTCTAGGCTGGCTGCTGAGCTCCACAACCAGCTGGATGTGGCCAAGATTGCCCAGCAGGTGAGGGCCTGCCTGCCTGCCGGCCCCCAGGCCATGGTCCCCGCTGGAGGAGATGCTGGGGCTCCTTGGGCCCACGGCCGCCAGGGGGTGTGCCTGTGGTTGGGTGTCCCATGCACCCCTAGTGAGCCATGCCCCATGTCCTCCCCCAGTCTGTTTCCCAGCCCCTAGCCAGTGCTCCCTATCTGCCCCTCCCCCCCCCCCACCTCCCAGAGGCAGACTCTCCCTCAGCCTCTGTCATCCCAGCCTGTGTCCGGTGTCCTCCACCCGACCTCAGTCTCCCACCTTCACATCAGCCCCGGGCCCTGCTCCCTCTCCCTCCTGGGCCTGCATCTCCCCACCTTCCCCTTTCCCATCAGCTGGGCCTGGACGCCCCCAACGCCTCCGCTCCCCAGGAGCAGCCAGCACCCCCGCAGCGGCTGCAGGCGCTGCTGGAGGACCTGCTGGACGCCCAGAAAGTTCTGCAGGATGTGGACGTCCTCTCGGCCCTGGCCCTGCTGCTGCCCCAGGGCGCCTGCGCCCGCCGTGCCCCGGGGCCCCCAGCCAGCGGCCCTGGGAGGACAGCGAACGGCACCGGGGCTGCAGGGGGCACGAGCTCCAACTCCTCCGCCGAGGAGGGCGCCCGGGCCGCGGCAGCCCCCGCCTCCTCAGACGCGCCGCAGGGTCAGTGCTCCGCCTTCGTGCAGCTCTGGGCCGGCCTGCAGCCCATCCTGTGCGGCAACAACCGGTAGGTGGGCGGCGGACGAGCGGGGAGAGCGGACGGGAAGGCGGATGGGGCGGGGCCTGGCTCGGAGGCCAGGCTCTGAGCCCGCACAGCCGGCTCCCACTCGGGACCCCCGCCCCGCTCCACTCCCCTCCCCGCTCCACTCCCCTCCCCTCCCCTCCCGATGCACCCCTCCCACCCTGAGGCTCTGCCCCGCCCCCCTGGGATCCCCGCCTCCAGCCCCCGGCCACCCCGCCCCTCCCGCTCTGCCGACACGCCCCCCCCTCCGCCCCTGACGTCCCGCCCCCCCGCGCTAGCACCATCGAGCCGGAGGCGCTGCGGCGGGGCAACATGAGCTCCCTGGGCTTCACGAGCAAGGAGCAGCGGAACTTGGGGCTCCTCGTGCACCTTATGACCAGCAATCCCAAGATCCTGTATGCGCCAGCGGGCTCCGAGGCGGACCGCGTCATCCTCAAGGTTCGCGAGTCTGGCTCGTTGGGGGCCTTCTGCCTCCTGGGGCAGAAGCTGAAGGAGCTGAGCAGGGGCCTCGGGGACCCCTGTGCAGACTGGGGTCCGCAGAACTGACCTGGGAGGGGTTGCAGAGCCTGAGCTCTGACTTGGCTGGGGGACAGGGACTGGAGGACTGACGGGGGGGGGTGCGTTCAAGATGCAGGGTGTATGGTGGGGCTGCTGTGGGGGTGCCCTGGGCCGGCTAGTGAGTGCAGGTTCTGGCCTGGCTGGGGATGGCCAGGGTGGGCAGTGCTGGTTTGGATAGAGGAGGGCCACTTGCAGAGACTTCCCAGGGCAGCCTCTGGTGGGCCAGATTTGGGTGGGGCAGCCGGGTGGTCTGCCAGGGCCCACTCCAGGGGAGAAGTCCTGTCGGAGAGAAGTAGAAACTTGGGCTGGAAATGACCCAGGAAGGGGGGAGCCCGTGGAGGGGCTTCTAGGACAACTGTGGGGGTGAGGAGGGCCGGTGTCAGGGCTGTTGAAGGGACACGTGGAGAAGGGCCCCGCAGAGGAGCTGGGAAGGCGCAGTGGGTGAACTGGGAAAGCTGGAAGCCAGGCTGCCCTGGGAGCGGGGCCTCGCCAGCACTCTGGGTGGTCGCAGGCAGGTGGGGAGGGGAGGGTTTCCAGCACCCAGGTGCGAGTCTGGCCAGAGCAGGAGTGGCTGTCGGCAAAGGACTGGCCTTGGGGGAGACAAAGGAGTGGAGGACCCCCTTGCTGGCTGGGCTTTTCCCGTGAGCCCCATGACCCATGCCCTCACCCTCTGCAGGCCAACGAGACCTTTGCCTTTGTAGGCAACGTGACCCACTATGCCCAAGTGTGGCTCAACATCTCCGCCGAGATCCGAAGCTTCCTGGAGCAGGGCAGGCTGCAGCGGCACCTCCGCTGGCTTCAGGAGGTGCTGGGGGTGCTGGGCAGGGGCGGGGCCCCTCTGTGTCCCGGGCCACCCCCTGAGCCAGTCCTTCCCCACCCCAGTATGTGGCAGAGCTGCGGCTGCACCCCGAGGCCCTGAACCTGTCCCTCGAGGAGCTGCCGCCCGCCCTGCGTCAGGACAACTTCTCGCTGCCCAACGGCTCGGCCCTCCTGCAGCAGCTGGACACCATTGACAACGCGGCCTGCGGCTGGATCCAGTTCATGTCCAAGGTGGGGTGAGCGAGCCGCGCGGGCTCCGCTGGCGCCCAGGGCCGGCTCCAACACTGCCCCTCCCCGCAGGTGAGTGTGGACATCTTCAAGGGTTTTCCCGACGAGGAGAGCATCGTCAACTATACCCTCAACCAGGCCTACCAGGACAATGTCACCGTGTTCGCCAGTGAGCTGGTCCCCCTGAGCCCTGCTCTTCTGCCTCTCCCCGCTCCAGCCCCAACCCCCAGTCTCTCTCCCACTTTACCTGCTCCCCTGTGCCCGGTTCCCTTCTCCAGCTTCACCCCACCTTGGCCCCATCTGCTCCCCGGCCCCGCCCCTCACGCCCCAGCCCTGCCCCCTCCACGCCCCGCCCCCTCCCTGCGGGTGGGGGGAGTGGAGGCCCTTCAACCCACTCCCTGCCGGCTCCCCAACCCTGGCCCCACCTCCTCCTGGCCCCGCCCCTCACTCCCCTAAGCCAATCCCGGCTCCGCCTTAGCCAGGACCCGCCCCCTTCGTGTCCCCGCCCCCCCCAGCCGGCCGCGGCTTTGTCCCTCCACCTGCCCCTCCGGTCCCCAGGTGTGATCTTCCAGACCCGCAAGGACGGCTCCCTGCCGCCCCACGTGCACTACAAGATCCGCCAAAACTCCAGCTTCACCGAGAAAACCAATGAGATCCGCCGGGCCTACTGGCGGCCGGGGCCCAACACCGGCGGCCGCTTCTACTTCCTGTACGGCTTCGTCTGGATCCAGGGTGAGGCGCGCTCCTGGGGCCGGGGCGGCGGGGAGGGCCCGGCGGCTCCCAGCCCCACGGCTGACCCTTCTGCCCGCAGACATGATGGAGCGCGCCATCATCAACACCTTCGTGGGGCACGACGTGGTGGAACCCGGCAACTATGTGCAGATGTTTCCCTACCCCTGCTACACGCGAGACGAGTGAGTGTGGGGGGAGGCTGGGGGCCCCCGGCTCAGGCTGAGCCCCTCCCCTCACGCCCCTGCCCCACCCCAGCTTCCTCTTCGTCATCGAGCACATGATGCCGCTCTGCATGGTGATTTCCTGGGTCTACTCGGTGGCCATGACCATCCAGCACATTGTAGCAGAGAAGGAGCACCGGCTGAAAGAGGTGGGGGGGCTGGGGGTCGTGGGACGGAGGGGTGGGGGTGGGGGGCAGAGGTGGGGGGGGACGGAGGGCTGGGGGTGGGGGCAGAGGTGGAGGGGGACGGAGGGCTGGGGGTGGGGGCAGAGGTGGAGGGGGACGGAGGGGTAGAGGCAGGTCAGTCCTTCCTGGCGTTCTGTCCCGTGGGCCGAGGCCTCCTGCCCCAGCCTGCTGCCCGCCCGTCCGCAGGTGATGAAGACCATGGGCCTGAACAACGCGGTGCACTGGGTGGCCTGGTTCATCACCGGCTTCGTGCAGCTCTCCATCTCCGTGACGGCTCTCACGGCCATCCTCAAGTACGGCCAGGTGCTCATGCACAGTCATGTGCTCATCATCTGGCTCTTCCTGGCCGTCTATGCCGTGGCCACCATCATGTTCTGGTGAGCTCCGAGTGGCTGGCCGCAGGCCGGGAGGGAGCCGTGCTTGGGCCCTGGCAGGGTACCCCTCGCATTCACCCAGGAGCCCAGACACACCCCTCTTGGAGCGGCTCTGTACCCTGGGAGGGACGTGCTGGGAGGGCTCGGGGCCCTGCGCTAAGGGTTGCCCGTGGCCTGCCCTGCTCTAGCTTCCTGGTGTCCGTGCTGTACTCCAAGGCCAAGCTGGCCTCGGCCTGCGGCGGCATCATCTATTTCCTGAGCTACGTGCCCTACATGTATGTGGCAATCCGCGAGGAGGTGGCCCATGACAAGATTACTGCCTTTGAGAAGTGCATTGCGGTGAGGGTCTCGGCTGGGCAGGGTGGGGGTGGGGTCTGGCCTCCTGCCCTCGCTGACAACCCCCCGCCCCACCCCTCAGTCCCTGATGTCCACAACAGCCTTCGGCCTGGGCTCCAAGTACTTTGCACTGTACGAGGTGGCGGGCGTGGGCATCCAGTGGCACACGTTCAGCCAGTCGCCCGTGGAAGGCGATGACTTCAACCTGCTCCTGGCTGTCACCATGCTGATGGTGGACGCCGCCGTCTATGGCGTGCTCACGTGGTACATTGAGGCTGTGCACCCAGGTACCCGCCAACTCTTCGGAGCGGGGAAGGAAAGTGTGTGTGGCTCCCCGGGGGGGACAGTCACCCCAAGCCCCGGGTCAGCCCCTCTTCCACTCCCTCCCTCCCCCCAGGCATGTATGGGCTGCCCCGGCCTTGGTACTTCCCGCTGCAGAAGTCCTACTGGCTGGGCAGCGGGCGCACGGAGGCCTGGGAGTGGAGCTGGCCGTGGGCGCGCGCCCCGCGACTCAGTGTCATGGAGGAGGACCAAGCCTGTGCTATGGAGACCCGACGCTTGGGTGAGGCGGGTGCCGGGGTGGCGGCCGGGGCGCTCCAGGGTTTGGGGGGCCCCGGGCAGCCTGAGCTGACCCCCTGCCCTGGTGCAGAGGAGATGCGGGGCATGGAGGAGGAGCCCACCCACCTGCCGCTGGTGGTCTGCGTGGACAAGCTCACTAAGGTCTACAAGAACGACAAGAAGCTGGCTCTTAACAGGCTGAGCTTGAACCTCTACGAGAACCAGGTGGTGTCCTTCCTGGGGCACAACGGGGCCGGCAAGACGACTACCATGTGAGCGTTGGGACAGAGCCCTTACCGGGTGGGCAGCCGGGTGGGCCCCCTGCGGGAGGTGGGGGTCCTGACCCTGCCTGCCCGCCCAGGTCCATCCTCACTGGCTTGTTCCCACCGACCTCGGGGTCGGCCACCATCTATGGGCACGACATCCGCACGGAGATGGACGAGATCCGCAAGAATCTGGGCATGTGTCCGCAGCACAACGTGCTCTTCGACCGGCTCACGGTGGAGGAGCATCTCTGGTTCTACTCGAGGCTCAAGAGCATGGCGCAGGAGGAGATCCGCAAGGAGATGGACAAGTGGGTGGGGCAGGGAGGGGCCCGGCCGGGGGGGACCCCTGCATCCCGGCCCCCAGGGCCCAGGCCCACACGCCCGCCCCCACCCTGTCCCGGCCTCAGGATGATCGAGGACCTGGAGTTGTCCAACAAGCGGCACTCGCTGGTGCAGACGCTGTCGGGTGGCATGAAGCGCAAACTCTCCGTGGCCATTGCCTTCGTGGGCGGCTCGCGCGCCATCATCCTAGACGAGCCCACCGCAGGCGTGGACCCTTACGCACGCCGAGCCATCTGGGACCTCATCCTCAAGTATAAGCCAGGTGAGCAGGGCGTGGGGCGGCTGTGGGCGGCCCCCACCTGGCCCTGCCCACCCCGGCGCCCTGACCCTGACCCTGGGCTCCCCCAGGCCGCACCATCCTGCTGTCCACCCACCACATGGACGAGGCCGACCTGCTCGGGGACCGCATCGCCATCATCTCCCACGGGAAGCTCAAGTGCTGTGGCTCCCCGCTCTTCCTCAAGGGCGCCTACGGGGACGGCTACCGTCTCACTCTGGTCAAGCGACCTGCTGAGCCCGGGGACCCCCAAGGTCTGTGCAGAGGCGGCCTGAGCCGGCTTGGGGCCCCGCCTACCCCAGGACCCCTTCTCCCAGCCCCGTGAGCTTCAGGGCTGGGCCCCTGCCGTTGCCCCGATGAGCCTAGCATGCCTGGTTCGGCCTGGGGCTCCCTCTTCTCACGTCCGCTCTTGACCTGGCTGTGCCCCCGTAGAGAATCGTCCTCCACCAGCCCCCGAGTGCGGCTCCTCTGTATTTCTTCTCTTCCCAGAGCCAGGACTGCCAGCCAGCCCCCCCGGCCGCACCCAGCTGAGCAGCTGCTCGGAGCCCCGGGTCTCCCAGTTCATCCGCAAGCACGTGGCCTCCTGTCTTCTGGTCTCCGACACGAGCACAGAGCTCTCCTACATGCTGCCTAGCGAGGCCGCCAGGAAGGGGGCCTTCGAGCGTCTCTTCCAGGTGTGGGCTGCAGCGGGCTCAGGGGCGGGGCCCCTTCCAGCTGTGGGGTGCAGCGGGTCAGGGCCGGGGTCCCTTCCAGCTGTGGGCTGCAGCAGGCTCCGGGCCGGGGGCGTCCCCGCTGGGTCCCGGGCCGCGCTGGGTCACACGCAGCCCCTCGCAGCACCTGGAGCAGAGTCTGGACGCGTTGCACCTGAGCAGCTTCGGGCTGACGGACACCACGTTGGAGGAGGTGTTCCTCAAGGTGTCGGAGGAGGACCAGTCTCTGGAGAACAGCGAGGCCGGTGAGCAGTCCCGGAGCGGCTCCGCAGTCCTGCACACACACACACCCCCACCCCCGGGGGCCTGACCTTGGGCCGGGGTGGCTCACTCTTCCCCTGGCTCTGGGGTCCAAGGGCCCTGGGTGGGAACAAGCTGCCAGCAGTCTCTGCCGGGCTGGCTGGGGCCGAGGAGCCCGGGCAGGGAGGCGGCCACGGGACCACGGGCTCCCCGGGGCAGGTGGGTGCGCATGGGGACTGAGCCCCGCTTCTCCCCGCCCTGGCCCCTCTGCGGCGGCAGACATGAAGGAGTCCAGGAAAGACGCTCTCCCCGGGGCAGAGGGTCCGGCCTCGCTGGGGGAGGCGCGCGCGGGCGGCCTGGCCCGGTGCGCAGAGCTGGCGCAGTCCCAGGTATCCCTGCAATCTGCGTCCTCCGTGGGCTCTGCCCGCGGCGACGAGGGAGCCCCCTACGCGGATGTCTATGGCGACTACCGCCCGCTCCTTGACAACCTACAGGACCCCGACGACGTCAGCCTGCAAGGTGGGGGGCGGCTGGGTGGGGCGGGCGGGGTCCTCGGGTGGGGAGGCTGGGGGCCGCCCGCTCAGCCCCTGCTGCCCATGCAGGAGCGGAGGCCGAGGCCCTCGCGCAGGCCGGCCAGGGCTGCCGCAAGCTGGAGGGCTGGTGGCTGAAGGTGCGTCAGTTCCACGGGCTGCTGGTGAAGCGCTTCCACTGCGCCCGCCGCAACTCCAAGGCGCTGTCCTCCCAGATCCTGCTCCCCGCTTTCTTCGTCTGCGTGGCCATGACCGTGGCCCTCTCCGTCCCTGAGATCGGTAGGGCTGCTGGGCCAGGCAGGGGGACTGGGGGGCCAGCGTCCCTCTCTAGCGGGACTGTGATTCTTCCCCACTCCTGACCACCCGTGCTGGGCCTGGGCCCTATATCCGAGCCCGCAGGCCCTCTGTGGGCTTTGTCTGGGACTCGTGCCTCCTTGGGACCCAGACCCCAAGCTTGGACAATACGGGTTTTGGGAAGGAGAAACCTAGGCCCGGGGGCCGCTGGTAGGCAGTCGGAGCGTGCTCAGGCTTGCACGTGCACCCCTCCAGGTGACCTGCCCCCGCTGGTCCTGTCACCCTCCCAGTACCACAACTATACCCAGCCCCGAGGCAACTTCATCCCCTACGCCAACGAGGAGCGCCAGGAGGACCGGTGAGGCGACCCGCCGGGCAGCTGTGGCGGGCAAGGGCTGGCTGAGGGCGCGGAGACGGGCGGGCCTCTCCCCACCCAGACTCACACCACGGGTTCCCCCAGATTGCGACTGTCGCCGGACGCCAGCCCCCAGCAGCTCGTGAGCACGTTCCGGCTGCCGTCAGGTGTGGGTGCCACCTGTGTGCTCAAGTCTCCGGCCAACGGCTCCCTGGGGCCCGTGCTGAACCTGAGCAGCGGCGAGTCCCGCCTGCTGGCCGCCGAGTTCTTTGACAGCATGTGCCTGGAGTCCTTCTCACAGGGGCTGCCGCTGTCCAACTTCGTGCCTCCCCCGCCCTCCCCCGCTCCGTCTGACTCCCCTGTGTCCCCAGAGGAGGACCCGCTGCAGGCCTGGAATGCTTCGCTGCCCCCCACCTCTGGGCCAGGTATCGGTCCCCCCGGGCTGCCGGGGGCTGGGGGGGCGGGGCTCGGCACAGGCCTGAGCTGACGCTACCCGCTGTGCCCACAGACAACTGGACGTCGGCGCCCTCCTTGCCACGCCTGGTGCGGGAGCCCGTCCGCTGCACCTGTTCTGCACAGGGCACTGGCTTCTCCTGCCCGGGAGGTGTGGGTGGGCATCCACCCCAGATGCGGGTGGTCACCGGAGACATCCTGACCGACGTCACCGGCCACAATGTCTCCGAGTACCTGCTCTTCACCTCTGACCGCTTCCGGCTGCACCGGTGAGTGGTGTGGGAGCCGCCGGCCGGTTGTGGGCGAGGGGGCGGCCCACCCGCTGCGCGTCGGGCCTCACTGCCCCTCAACCGGCCCGCCCAGGTACGGGGCCATCACCTTTGGCAACGTCCAGAAGTCCGTCCCGGCGTCGTTTGGCGCCCGGGCCCCAGCCATGGTGCGGAAGATCGCGGTGCGCCGGGCAGCCCAGGTGAGCAACGCAGCCCCAGGCCCTGCGGCGCCCAGCTCCGGCGAGAGGTGGGCCGGAGCCCGCAGCGCTCTTAGGGCACTTCCGGGTCCCCCCAGGTTTTCTACAACAACAAGGGTTACCACAGCATGCCCACCTACCTCAACAGCCTCAACAACGCTATCCTGCGGGCCAACCTGCCCAAGAGCAAGGGCAACCCGGCGGCCTACGGTGAGCCTGTGGGCCGGAGCAGGGCGGGGCGGGGGCGGGCGGGGCGGGGCGGAGCAGGTCCCTGAGGCTGCCTTCCCCTATGCCACAGGCATCACTGTCACCAACCACCCCATGAACAAGACGAGCGCCAGCCTCTCCCTGGATTACCTGTGTGTATGGGACGGGGCATGGGGTTGCAGCTGTGGGACGGGGGGCCAGGCAGGGGCTGATGGCTGCCTTGCCCCCAGGCTGCAGGGCACGGACGTAGTCATTGCCATCTTCATCATCGTGGCCATGTCCTTTGTGCCAGCCAGCTTTGTGGTCTTTCTGGTGGCCGAGAAGTCCACCAAGGCCAAGCACCTGCAGTTTGTCAGCGGCTGTAACCCCGTCATCTACTGGCTCGCCAACTACGTGTGGGACATGGTGTGCCCCTCCCCGCGTGGCCAAGGGGTTTCCCGTCACCCCTAGACCCCTGCTATCCCATGACCCTGTCTCCTGCCAGGCCTGCCAGTTCTGGCCCCAGACCCCCAGCCCTGTCCCCAGCGCCCTCACCCCTGCCCTGGAACCCCTCCCCCTGCTCCTGGACCCCTCACCTGCCACTCTTGCTCTGGTAGCTTAACTACCTGGTCCCGGCCACCTGCTGCGTCATCATCCTGTTCGTGTTTGACTTGCCAGCGTACACGTCACCCACCAACTTCCCTGCCGTGCTGTCTCTCTTCCTGCTCTACGGGTAAGGGGGAGCAGGTGGGGGCGTGGGACTGGGGGCGGGGGCGGACCATCTGGTTTGACCCCCTGCACCCGCCCGCCCACAGGTGGTCTATCACCCCTATCATGTACCCAGCCTCCTTCTGGTTCGAGGTACCCAGCTCAGCGTACGTGTTTCTCATTGTCATCAATCTCTTCATTGGCATCACGGCCACGGTGGCCACCTTCCTGCTGCAGCTCTTTGAGCATGACAAGGTGGGGCAGTGGGGGGGTGCACAGCGGGCGGTGGGGCGGGGAGGGGGCCACAGCGGGCGGCTGGGCACAGTGGGCGGCAGGGCCTAGGCTGTGCCTGTGACCCCCTGTGACTCTCCAGGACTTGAAGGTGGTCAGTAGTTACCTGAAAAGTTGCTTCCTCATCTTTCCCAACTACAACCTGGGCCACGGGCTCATGGAGATGGCCTACAACGAGTACATCAACGAGTACTACGCCAAGATCGGTGAGCAGGGTGGGCGGGCTGCCGGCCGGGTCACGCCTGGCCCGGAGATGGGGACTTGCAGGCGTGGGTGGAGCCCCCAGGCACAGGCCCTGAGCCGGCTGCCCCACAGGCCAGTTTGACAAGATGAAGTCCCCGTTCGAGTGGGACATTGTCACCAGGGGGCTGGTGGCCATGACGGTCGAAGGCTTCGTCGGCTTCTTCCTCACCATCATGTGCCAGTACAACTTCCTGCGGCAGCCACAGTGAGTCGGGGAGTGCCGGGGGATGGGGCCATAGCAAGTTGGGGAGCACTGGGCGATGGCACTGCCCATGCTGTCCCCGCAGGCGTATGCCAGTGTCCACCAAGCCCGTGGAGGACGATGTGGACGTGGCCAGCGAGCGGCAGCGAGTGCTGCGGGGGGATGCTGACAATGACATGGTCAAGATCGAGAACCTGACCAAGGTGGGCCCTGGGCTTGTGAGAGGGGCTGGGTCGGGCCAGCCCCAGTGGGGGCGGGGCCCAGGCGGAGGCGTGTTTCCTGGTGGGGACGGGCCCAGGTGGGGGTGGAGCCTCGGTGGGGGCGTGTTTCCGGGCAGGGGCGGGGCCCAGGTGGGGGTGCGGCTCGAGGCGGGCTAGCCAGGTTGCGCCCCTGCTGAGCCGGCCGACCGCTCCCGGGCGCCAGGTGTACAAGTCGCGGAAGACCGGCCGCATCCTGGCCGTGGATCGCCTGTGCCTGGGCGTGCGTCCTGGCGAGTGCTTTGGCCTCCTGGGCGTGAACGGCGCCGGCAAGACCAGCACCTTCAAGATGCTGACGGGTGACGAGAGCACAACGGGCGGCGAGGCCTTTGTCAACGGGCACAGGTGCAGGCGGGCGCGCGCCTGGGCGGGTGGGGCGGCTGCGGCCGCCGGTGCTGACGGCTCGGTGTCCCCAGCGTGCTCAAGGAGCTGCTCCAGGTGCAGCAGAGTCTGGGGTACTGCCCGCAGTTCGACGCGCTGTTCGACGAGCTCACGGCCCGGGAGCACCTGCAGCTGTACACGCGGCTCCGCGGCATCCCCTGGAAGGACGAGGCGCGGGTGAGGGGCGCGCGCGCAGGGGAGGGGCCCACGGGAGGGGCGGGCCCTGATGCGGGTTCTCGCCCCCAGGTGGTGAAGTGGGCCCTGGAGAAGCTGGAGCTGAGCAAGTACGCGGACAAGCCCGCGGGCACCTACAGCGGCGGCAACAAGCGCAAGCTGTCCACGGCCATCGCCCTCATCGGGTACCCCGCCTTCATCTTCCTGGTGAGCCGGGGCGGGGTCGGCGCGCCCGCAGCCCTCTGGTGAGCGGGGCGCGGGGCGGGGGTGGGGAGGCAGCGCGCGCGGCCGGCCGCAGCGGCTGAGCCTGGCGGCCCCGCAGGACGAGCCCACCACGGGCATGGACCCCAAGGCCCGGCGCTTCCTCTGGAACCTCATTCTGGACCTCATCAAGACGGGGCGCTCGGTGGTGCTGACGTCGCACAGGTGTGTCCCCACCCTCGCCGCCCCGCCCGCTGCCCCGCCCCCGGTGCCGCGCCCCCCCGCCAGCCTGTGCCTCTGCCCGCAGCATGGAGGAGTGCGAGGCGCTGTGCACGCGTCTGGCCATCATGGTGAACGGGCGCCTGCGCTGTCTGGGCAGCATCCAGCACCTGAAGAACAGGTGAGCCGCGCCCGCCGTGGGGGTGGCAGGCCGTGGCGTGTGTGGCGGGCGGCGGGGACACGACCCGTGGCCGCGGGGGGGGGGGCGGCTGCGCGGGCCGGGCGCTCGGGGCCACAGGCCTGTCCCGCAGGTTTGGGGACGGCTACATGATCACCGTGAGGACCAAGAGCAGCCAGAACGTGAAGGACGTGGTGCGCTTCTTCAACCGGAACTTTCCAGAGGCGGTGCTCAAGGTGGGCGTGGCCCCGGGGGTGGGGCTCGGGGGCCTGTTGAGCGGCCTCTGACCCCACATCCCCCCAGGAGCGTCACCACACGAAGGTGCAGTACCAGCTCCAGTCGGAGCACATCTCGCTGGCTCAGGTGTTCAGCAAGGTGGAGCAGGTGGCGGGCGCGCTGGGCATCGAGGACTACTCCGTCAGCCAGACCACGCTGGACAACGTGAGCGGGCCCGGGGCGGGGGGGGGGGCGCGCGGGGGAGGGGGCGGCCAGGGCCGGCTGCGGGCTCACCACCGCCCCCACCCGCCAGGTGTTCGTGAACTTTGCCAAGAAGCAGAGTGACAACCTGGAGCAGCAGGAGACTGAGCCGCCCTCCGCCCTGCGGTCGCCCCTGGGCCGCCTGCTCAGCCTCTTCCGGCCGCGGCCCGCCCCCACGGAGTTAAGGGCCCTGGTGGCTGATGAGCCCGAGGACCTGGACACGGAGGACGAGGGCCTCATCAGCTTCGAGGAGGAGCGGGTGAGCCACGTGGCCGGAGGGCTCGGGCTCGGCCTGAGGAGTGGTGTGAGGGAGGGGTCACCTGGGGACGTTTGGGGTCCTGAGCTCCAGGGCATAGAGGGAGCTGTCTGAGACTGAGGGCTAGGGGCGGACACGGGAGACCCCCGCACGGGCAGATACAGACTCACCGCAGACCCCGTGGCTGCCTGGGAACCTTGCGGGATTTCAGGGATGGGCAGAGCCGGGTAACGGAGCAGAGCCAGGGCCACGAGAGAGCGGGAAACGTGGCCGCCCCCAGGCTCTGCGGACAGAGACCACAGGAGGCTTCACCACTGAGGGAGGACTCCAGGGAGATGGAGGAGGGGTGCCCCGTCCCAGGCCCGGCGGGGGGTGTGGGGGTTTGTGGACGCCTCCCCAAGCCCGGCCTGCCTGCTCTCTGTCCACCAGGCCCAGCTCTCCTTCAACACGGACACACTCTGCTGACCGCCAGGTGCTGGCTCAAGGACGTGCTGTGGGGACAGAAGTCAGGCGGTGGCCGAGGCCCCACCCCATGCCCCCAGTGCCCGCCCACAAGGCCCTGGAACGGGAGGTCCTGGACCAAGGGCTTCCTGCCCTCTCCAGCCCCTCACCTGTCCTCAGCCCTGCCTGAGGCCACTGCGCTGCCCTCCCCTGATTGTGCCAAAGGTCGGCCTGGCCCTGGGCTGCGCACACCCTCACCCTGCTCTGCCTTAAAGCCTTGGGGTCGGGCCGGCCCCTAGTCTCTGCCCCTGTCCGGCTCTGTCTGCCACCCCTCGGGCCACTGGGGTGACACAGGCCACCGGGTGCCAGCAGACTCTGCTGGCCCGGCCTGATGTCCTGAACGGGCTTTGCTCTGACCCCAGGACTGATGGGCTGGTCGGGGGCTGAGGCCAGGACTGGGTTGGTCCCGTCCCCAGGCCCTTATTTATTTTTGCTTTAGGAAGAGGCCTTCCTCCTCTTGCCGTCCTGCACGGCAGCCCCCACCTGAGGGAAGCCGTGGGCCTGGGCCTGGGAGGGGACGCCTCCGGGCGGCGGGCCGGGCGGCAGGAGTGGAGAAGCTGGCCCCACTGGCCGACAAGGGCCAGATCCCCTCCCCATCCCCTCCAGCCGCCACTGCTCTCCCACCCAGCTTGGCCCCCTGCACACCCACCCACCCGGGAGCCGGACCTGTACATAGCGCACAGATGTTTGTTTTAAAATAAATAAATAAAAATGCCCGTGCAGGCCTACTCGTGTGGAGCCGGGTGTTGGGGTGAAGATGGCCCCCGTGGCGCGAGCTCATCCTCACAGGCACGGATGCCATGTCCCCGAGCACTGAGGCCGGGGTAGCGGGAAGGCGGCTGGGTCAGCCGGGGGGAGGACAAGGGGCCGCCCCCCTCTGAACAGCGGCTGGAGCCCGGAGACTTCGGAGGCGCGGCTGCCACCACTCCCCTCCCCTGCCGCACACATACAGCCTAGACCCCCTGCCAGGAGCCGGGTCCTGAGTGGGCTTCTTTGTGCCTTGTCGCCAACTGGTCGGGCGTGCTCTCCGTGCCACCTTCTCCCCGCCCTGGAGCCCAGGGCCCAGGGCCCACGTAGGGCCCATAGGCCGGCAGCGTTGGCTGGGCTGTGTCAATCTCATCCGGGACGGGGGGCTTGCAGGAGGTGACTTCTAGGCTGGGAGTCCAGGAGGGAACATGTGCGAAGGTTGGAGGCAGTGTGGAGGCTCCCAGGAACAGGGTGGGGGTAGGGGGCTCGGGCCCGGCACCAGTGGAGCCTGGAGACCGGCCACAAGGAAGGGTCCCAGAATCTGTGTTCCTTGAGCTTGGCCATGGTCAGTGTCCCAGAAGAGACCCCTTCCAGGGGACTGGAAGGGACACAAGACATCCCAGGAAGATGAAGGGTCATGTTTCTCAAAACCCTTTCACCCTGGTTGGGGTGGGTGGTGCTGGCGAGTTCCCTTTTTTTCTTTCTTGGTGTTTTGTTTTTGTTTTTTTTTTTTTTAAGATTTATTTATTTGAGGGGCACCTGGGTGGCTCAGTGGGTTAAAGCCTTTGCTTTTGGCTCAGGTCACGATCCCAGGGTCCTGGGATCAAGCCCCGCATCGGGCTCTCTGCTCAGCCTGCTTCCCCCCACCCCCGGCCTACTTGTGATCTCTGTCAAATAAATAAATAAAATCTTTTTAAAAAAAGATTTATTTATTTTCAGAGAGTGAATGGGGGGAGGGGCAGAGGGAGAGAATTTCTAGGCGAACTCCCCACTGAGCACGGAGCCCTAATTGGGACTTGATTCCACCACCCTGAGATCGTGACCTGAGCACCCGAGCGGAAACCCAGAGCCTGAAGCTTAGCCCACTGAGCTCGCAGGTACCCCCCAAATGGTAGTTTTCTGATTATTTCATCCTTTCCGTGCTCGTTAGCTGACATTTTGTTCAAACATCTCCCCTTTTAGAAATATATCACTGTGGATTCACCGGTTTTTAAAAAATCAACATGCCATTCATTGCTGTCATCTTAAAGATTTTTCTTTTAGGATTTTATTTACTTGTTTGTGTTAGAGCACGAGTGAGGGGCAGAGGGAGAGGGAGAAGCAGACCCCCTGCGGAGCAGGGAGCCCGACGTGAGGCGGGGCTCCAACCCAGGACCCCGGGATCATGACCTGAGCCGAAGGCAGAGGCTTAACCCACTGAGCCACCCAGGCACCCCGCTTGGATCTGTTTATATGTCCCGAGTGCATTTACAGGGACACTTATGGGCTGATTCCCCGGGGGGCTGTGCCGTCTGGACAGTTTTGCCAGCCAACGGCGGCCTGAGCGATGCGCGCTCACACCCTCGCTCCGCGCACCTGCCCACTGCAGGCCCGAACCCAGGCTTGTCCTACTTTGTCTCTCGAAATAAGTGTGAAGTGAGACGCGCTCCCACACATCCTGTGTTGGCAGATCTTTTCTCTGAACCACCTGGTCACTGGTCCGTTCCACGACTGTTTCTACAGACGCCTAAGGGTATTTTTATACACACAGAAATACCCATGGGAAGGCCGGTGAGCCCCCGCGGCCGGGGGCGGCGGGGGAGCACCTGCGGCCGTGGGGGGTCTTGGGCCCTTCCCTGGGGCTGTGGCGCGTGCCCCGGGGAAGCCGATGAGCAGGCCGACAGCAGACATGCTGGTGCCCCGAAGGGAGCCAGTGCCCAGCTCGTCCGCGGGGTCAGCACCAGGCTGCGTCTGGGAGCCCCGAACCCCGCGGGGTCCCGGAGAGGCCCTGGGGGAGGAGCCAAAGGGGCGGGCAGATCCCCAGCGCCGCCACCTGGGGGCGGAGCCTTCTCAGGCCCCTCCCTCGGGACGCGCCCCACCCCAGGCTGCGGCGGGGGCGGGGGGGCGCGACTCCGGCGGAGCGGGGTCGGGGTGTGCGCACACAACGTGTCCTCGTGGGTTCCTTCCAGCCAACGGCGGGGGCAGTCGGGAGGTTGTGGCTTCTAAACCTCCTGGCGCTTCCGTTGAGAAGTCAAGAAAGGGACGAGCTGGGGCGCCGGGGTGGCTCAGTCGCTTGGCTCTGCCTTTGGCTCCAGTCGTGGACCCCGGGTCCTGGGATCGAGCCCCGGGTAGGGCTCCCTGCTCAGCGGGGAGCCTGCTTCTCCCTCTCCCCCTGCTGCTCCCCCTGCTTGTGCTCGCGCGCTCTCTGTCAAATAAAATCTTGAAGAAGAAAGGAGGAGGAAGGGGAGGGGGAAGGGGAAAGCCTGCCTGGAACCCCACTGGGAGGGCAGGAGGTGTGGGGTTGGCTGACCTGGGACACCTGAGCAGGCCCGCAGCTCTCCGGGAATGTGGGCTGGCCTGGGGGGCGGGGCCCTGCCAGACCCAACCCAGTGATGGGAGGGGCGTCCCTTTCCGGGAGGTAGGCAGACTGGGAAACTGAGGCTGGGGCCCGGCTGTTCATTTGTTTCTCCGACGCGCTCCCCACCTTTCTGGAGGGAAGCCCGGCAGACACCAGGAGGGCTGCGGAGTTCACGGCAGGAGTGAGCCTGATCCCGAGCCGCCCTCCTCCCAGACTGGCACCTTCTCTCCCTGCCTCCGAGGCCGTGGCCTCCGCCTCCATCCCACACAGCCCTGCGCACTCAGCACCCCACAGTCACACCCTCATGCTTGGACACGAGCACCAACCACCTGCATGGGTGACTCGTCAGGGCGGGCCCTGGACAGGGGAGGGCGGGGCACCCCGAGTCTTAAAGGATTCTCCAGGCCCCCACCCCTGCCCCTGCTGCCGGCGCTGCTCCCAGCCATGGCGGAGACTGCCAAGCTCCAGCTGTTTGTCAAGGTGCCCCTGGGCTGGGAGGGCGGCCTCTGGGATGAGTGTGCTCTGTGGGGGGCTCTGCTTTCTGGGGCAGGCAGAGGGCCTGCACCCTCTCCCTGGGAGTGGGCTCGCGTAGCTCTACAGAGACTTAGAAAGAGGGACCAGGACGGGGGGAGAGCCCAGTGAGCTGTCCCCAAGGGCATGGGGGCGCCAACTCCCAGCTTTAGCTCCTGGACCCAGCCCAACCCTTCTGGAGAAAAAGCTCCTCGGTGGGGAGGTAACGATCGGGCCCATCAGGCCACTGGAGGCCAGCGCAGCGGGAGGGGTCTGGGCCAGCTGAGCCCCGGATGCTCACATCACTGCCCAGATCTGTGGATCCCTGTACAGGGGCTGCCAGAGCCTGGCCTCCTCCCCACCGTCGGGGTAGAGGACAGGCCTACCGGCCTACAGCCAGTGTCCAGTTTGGCAGGTGAATCACTCAGAAAACAGCTCACTCGGCCCACCCCACCCCTGTGAGCCGCCTGCAGGGCCAGAGCCCCAGGTGCTGAAGATAAGGGCGGAGGGGCCGAGCTCCAGAGCTTGGGTCCCACCCCCGGGTCCCCGTGCCCCTTGCCACCTCCCAGGGACCCAGTCAAGGGCTCTCAGCCACCACTTGTCCAGGCTGTGCCCAACCAAGCTGGAGCCCCGGATCATTTCAGGCTCTTGGCGGTGGGAGGTAGGGCCCTCTCTGGCGGAATTCTTAGGTCTGCTCTCTGCCCTGCTCCTCTACTGCCCACACCCCAGGCCAGCGAAGACGGCGAGAGTGTGGGACCCTGTCCTTCCTGCCAGCGGCTCTTCATGCTCCTGCTTCTCAAGGGCGTGCCCTTCACCCTGACCACTGTGGACACTCGCAGGTGAGCCCCCCGCCTCCACGGGGTCCGCTCCCTGGTCTCTGGCCCTCCTGACCACCCGCTTCTCCCGCTGCCTCATGCCCACAGGTCCCTGGATGTGCTTAAGGACTTTGCCCCTGGCTCGCAGCTGCCCATCCTTCTCTACAACGGCGACGCCAAAACAGACACACTGCAGATCGAGGAGTTTCTGGAGGAGACGTTGGGGCCCCCTGAGTGAGGGCTCCGGGCCTGGGGGGGGGTACGGGTCCCCCCAAGGAGAAGCCCAGGAAGAACGCCGCGGGTCCCGGGCCTCGCGGGGAAGGGGGTGCAGCACGAGGGTCTGACCAGAGACCCCCTACTTCCCCGTAGATTCCCCAGCCTGGCGCCCCGCTACGGAGAGTCGTCCACGGCGGGCAACGACGTCTTTCACAGGTTCTCGGCCTTCATCAAGAACCCGGTGCCCACGCAGGACGATGGTGAGGCGGCTCTGGAGGCCCGGCGAGGGTGGGGGGAGCTGGCTCAGGCCGGGGCCTCACTGCGCCGCACCCCCCCAGCCCTGTACCAGATGCTGCTGCGAGCGCTCACCAGGCTGGACGGCTACCTGCGCACGCCCCTGGGGCACGAGCGCGCGCGGGAACCCCAGCTCCGCGAGTCGCGCCGCCGCTTCCTGGACGGCGACGAGCTCACGCTGGCTGACTGCAGCCTGCTGCCCAAGCTGCACATCGTGGACGTGAGTGGCCACGCGGGGCGCGGGGCACGGGGGGCGCGCTCCACAAGGCCCCGACCTCGCTGTGCCCCTCGCCCGCAGACGGTGTGCACGCACTTCCGCCGAGCGCCCATACCGGCCGAGCTGCGCGGCGTCCGCCGCTACCTGGACAGCGCGCGGCAAGTGAAGGAGTTCAAGTACACGTGCCCATCCAGTGCTGAGATCCTGGCGGCCTACCGGACGGCCGTGCGCCCCCGCTAACCCCTCCCCCGCCGTCTCCGGCCACCACCCGCCCCCTCTCCTACAGCCCCATAAAGGCACCTGTGCCCCAGGGAACGTGTCCTGACCTCCGAGGGACCAGAGGGCCCTCGATTTCTGCCACCCCCAAACCCCCACCACGACCCCACAGCTCCACCTGATAGCCCAGAAGGACAGGGGCAGAGAACCCAGTGGGTGGTTCTGCCCAGCCCTCCACTCACCCTATCAGGGGTGGCGGGGGACTGGATTGGGCTCCCAAACCAGTCAGGCCAGGGTGGGGCAGCAGGATGGCCAAGGAGGGTGGGGACCAGGAGCCCAGCCTGGGCACCTAGGGGCTCCAGGCCAGTGGGTGGGGCCAGCCCACATTCCTCAGCCCTGCCCCAGGGAGCAGGCCGCCCCCACCCCACCCCCCAACTTCCATAGGGCCTAGTGTGCATGCAGTGTGGGATACCCGAGGCCGGGTCCTATCGGGTGGGGTCTGGGAGAAGTGTGTGCCTGGAGTATTGGCAACCGGGTTCCAGCCTTGAGGAGCCCTGCCCTGCCTTCCAGGCCCTTGGCTCCTATGCAGACCAGGCAGGGGGCAGCGGGTGAGCCTGGAGAGCTAGGGACCCCCGCCCCTCCCCTGCCCCAGGGAGTGTGAAGGCTGCTGCAACAGCTTACAGCTTACTGCTGCCCCGCCACGTGCCAGGTCCCAGGTCCCAGGTCCCAGGGGGATCTCTGACCCCTCTCCCCCTGCCAGCCCCCAGGAGCCGGAGTGTGGCCGGTTCCTCCCTGCGAGGAAGCATTTATTCGACGGAGAAGGGGTGTGAGGAGCAGGTGTGCCCACCCTCCGGCGGGACGGGCGCGCGCAGACGGCTCTCAGAGGCTGTCCCCACCTCACAGGCAGATTGCTCGCAGGATCACACTCGGCTGCTCCCTCAGGGGCTCTCAAAGTCTACACCACCGGCTGGTTTCTTACTAGGAGAGAAGGGGAAGTGACGCTGTGGTGTTGTGGAGTGGGGGTGCGGGGGGGTACAGCAGCACCCCCGGCACAGGAGGGAGGGACAGGTGGCCGAGTGGCTGAGTACCTCTTGAAGCCGGGGTTGATGAGGGACTCTCCTGGACACCGCCTCCTGACCCCGAGCCCAGGGCCGCCTCTCTGAGGATCTGGGTCTGAGGGAAACAGGACAGGAGGGGGGTCCTGAGTGTGGTCCAGTTCCAGGGCAACAACCCCTTCACCACACACATTCTCTGGAGCGGGACTCTTGTTCTGGGGAAGACACAGCCCCAGCCAAAGTCACGGGTGACAGGCCTTACCTGGTAAGAAGAGCTGAGGCCCCACCAGACAAGGGCTCTTTCTGGGGCTGGCAGCTGTCACCTCGGCAGCTGGGGAAGAAAGCCAAGAGGGCGGGGGCGGGGCGCGGTGAAGACTCTGGGCACAGCCCCGCACCGCACCTGCCTGCAGGCTGGTCAAGGTGCACACTTGGTCGGCCAGCCTCAGTGTCAGCGCTTGCAACCTGGGGGCTGCCTCTGGGCCCGGCACCTTGCAGAGGTCAAAGTCCAGTGCTGAGGGCCCCCCTGAAAGGGTGAGGGATGCTCGGTCCTCCTGCAGGACGAAAGTCAGAGCTCGCTGCTCGCACGCTGCCCTAGGAAAGGAGCGGTGCTGAGTGCTGAGTCCAGACCCCTTGCCCCACACCCGCCCTTCCTCCCTGCGCGGGGGCTCACCTGAACCGGGAAGTGATATCCTCAGCCGCGCTCAGGCCAAAACGGGCTTTCTACAGGGCACAGGGGCTGGTCACCAGCTGCCCGAGACCCTGGAACCACCCCAAAGCTGCCTGACCCAGAGCTACCCCGGGACGCCGGGCCAATCTTGGGCCTACAGCTCCAAAGCCCGGGGAAGGGTGTCCAGACCCGCCTCCCCCCACCCCGGGGGGATCCCAGACCGCCCCCTCCATCTCATAGGTGGTCCGCACTGCAGTCGGGGGTGCTGCGGGCTTCCGGGCCCGCCCGGGAGCCCCGCTACCCACGAGGGCCGCCAGGCTGTCCGCCGTGAAGCAGGTGCTCCATAGCTCCGCGGCGTCCGTCACACTGCGGGGAGAGCGGCTGTCAGACCGGCCCGCCCCGGAGCTGTCCGCGCCCCCAGCGTCCCGCGCGCCGCCACTCACTAGAGGTTGAAGCCGCCGGGGCCTCCGTCCTCTCCCTCCCCCTCGCAAAAGCACACGAAGCGCGGGGGCCCGGGGCCCGGCGGCAGCGTGCAAAGAGGCGGTGACAGCGGCGGCGGCGGCGGCATCATGGCACCACGGCGAGCGGAGGGCCACCCGCCGGCCCGCGCGCCTGCAGGCCTAGGGCGCGGCGCGGGAGCCCAGCTCCGGAACGGGGGGCGGGGCGCGAGCCGGGCCCACGGGGCCTGCGCGGGGCGGGGCTGACGGCCGCGTCCCCGCCCCGAGCCCCGGAACCGCGCGGGGCCGGAGCGCGCGGCCGAAGCGCGCGGCCGACCGAGCGTAGGGCGCGGGGCGGGCCCTGCGAGCCTGGGGCGGGGCTCTACGGGCGGGGCGGGGTCCCCAGGCCCGCGTGGGGGTCTCTGCCCGCCTCCCCGCCTCCCCGCCCCCCGCAGCTGCGCGCCCGCCGCCCCGCCGAGTCCGGGGTTCCCCGGTTTTGCGCTTCGCCCCCGGCGGTGCCAGCGGCCTCCTCCCGCCGTCCACACCGGCCCCCGCCGTCCGCGAGATGTTTCTCACGTCGCCTTCAGATCCGCCAAGCCGCACCCCGGCCCGGTGCAAAGGGAATGAAGTACGCGACCCGTCCGTTCCCCGCCTTCGCCCGGCCCCTCTCTTGTGCCCGGCGTCCTCGGCCTCGGGCACACCTTCACCCGGGGACAAGGTCTCCGGTCGCCTGGGGCTTGTGAGATCTAACGGGACGACAAAAATAAACACAGGAAACGCGAAGCTCTCGGTAGCCGTTTGAGCCGTTTGACCTGTGACCTGGACGAGAGCGGGCCGTGCGCGCCAGGAGAGGGGATCGCGGCGGAGGGAGCCCGCATGGAGGGAGGCCCGGAGCTGGCACCGCACAGGGCTGCTCCAGGCTCTGCAAGAGGGCGAGGGCGAGGGCGCACCCTGGTGGCCACTGGGAGGCGGCTGGGGGGTGTTCAGGCCATGCCGGTGCGTCCCCCGCCCGCCTGCAGCCCAGCCTGGGCCCGCCCTGACCTTGCCCTGGCTGACACGCTCCGGCTCCTGCTTCAGGACCTTTGCCTGGCACACCCTCCCCCAGACTACGTGCTTCCTTCGGGTCTTCAGCCAAGGTCGCCTTCTCAGAGGCCTTCCCTAGTCCCCTTACATCGAGGTCCACAGCCCGCCCAGCGTCTCCTGTGCTCTCTCCTGTTTTATGTGCTCGTTTTCCAGACTTGGCCCCATATACAGTCTATTCTGGTTTCCGCGCTGTGCGGCGGCCTCTAAGGCGGCCCCAACCATCCCCCCTCCCATGTTCCAGCTTTCACCGATCGGCCCCTGAGTGTGGGCTGCGTTCAGTAACTTGCTTCCAGCCAGTAGAATGCGCCAGAAGTGGTGGGCTGTCCGTCTCTGCGTTGCTCACCACGACGTGCGGCGGCTCTGGGGACACGCCCACGTGGCAAAGGACCAAGGCCTGGCCAGGGTTCGTGAAGGAGCTGCCACGCAGACCCCCTCCCAGGGGAGCCTTCCGAGGGGCACGCAGCCCCCGCCGATGGCTGGACAGCAGCATCCCGCGAAATCGTGGGCCAGAGGCCCCAGAACACCAGGACCAGGTTCCCGACCCTCAGAAACTGGGGGGATGATATATGCTTGTGTTTTTTAGGCCACTGAATTTGGGGGCAATTTGTTATTCAGCAGTAGGCCACGAATGCATTTATCTCTCCTGTCTATTGGCCAGTTCCCCCAGAGGTCCACAGGGCAGGCCTTTCTGTCTGTTTCACTTGCCACAGCATTACCAGAGCTCAGACACGGCTTGGCACAGAGATATTCAGTAAATATTGTGGAGGAAGGAGTGCAGAGTGGGGAGCTGCAGGAGGGTGTACGCAGGGGTGGGGTGGGGAGTGCTACAATGGATTTACGTGCACAGAGCCTGCGTTGAGCGCCATGAGAGGCCGCTGAGGGCTGTAGGGGAGGAGGCTGGGGGGACAGGAAAAACTGGGCAGAGCTGATGGGCGCGGGGCCAGGGGCTCAGAGAGCAGGGGGAGAGAGCCCGGGGCGAGGGAAGGAGGGATCACGGCTGAAAGCTGCAGGTGGTGAGTGTGGAAACAGCGTTCCCTGAGACCGCTGGGCGGGGGCAGTTTTGGGGAGGGACCGCTGCTTTGCTATATGAGCTGGGTTGGAGATGGCGGAGGCTGCTGTGTGCCCAGCCTCTAGCGGGGGACCCTCCCCAGGGATGTGAGCGTGGAGTCCCCAGCCCCGAGGACCGCTTGAAACATCAGCCCCTCCAGGCACAGTGCTTGGGGCCTGGACGATGTTTCCAGGAAGAACGGGGCAGGCTGAATGACGACCCGTCGGCATCAGCTTGTATGGCGATGGGGCTTGTGCAGTTGTGGGTAGGGATCGTGAGATGGGAGGGTTTCCCGGCGCATCTGAATGCCGTCCCAGGTGTCCTTAAGAGAGAGGCCCAGGGAGGTTTCACCAAGAAGAGGAGAAGGCAGTGTGGTCAGGGGGCCAGAGGCCCGGGGGACGCAGCTACCCGTCGGGGCCGGTGGCCGCCACCTAGAGGTAGAACAGGCAAGAACGCTCCCCCCACCCGCACCCCCCGCACCAGCCTTAGTGGGGTGCCCTGCGACCTCGGCCTAGGAAACCTGATTCTGGCCTCCAGAAGTACGAGAAGGTAAATGCTCGGTTTTAAGCCACCAAGTTTGTGATAATTTGTCACAGGAGCCCCAGGGAACTCGTTTAAGACCGGAAGCAGGGATTCGTTGCAAAACGTGAAAAGAAAACCGAAAAATCCAAGTTTAAAAAATTACACAACTATCTGGACAACGTGCCGGATAGCGGGGTCTTCAGCCCCTCAGCCCTCCTGCAGGGCTGACTGACCGTGGGTGTGGGCCCAAGGTAGGCGGGCAAGGGACGAGGCTAAGGAAGGCTCCAGCCACAGTGCCGCGGGCAGGGCAGCCAGGGCTTGGGGTCCCAGAGGCCTAAGGAGGGGCGCACAGGGTGGCATTTGAACAAAAGATTTCCACAGAGCAGAGCGAGCCGACCAAGCAGAGAGCTGGGAGGAGACGCCCCAGGCAGGAGCCACATGCATCTCGGCTCTGTGGCCCACTCGGGGCCAACTTGTTCAAGGGACACAAGCTGACCAGCAGGGCTGAAGGAAAGAGGGTGGGTGGTGGGGTCAGAGGAGGGCCGGTCTGGGGTGGCCTTCTTGGCCAGCTAAGGACTTTCTAAGGCCTTTCCTATCGGTGAGATCCCTGGCTTCTGGGCAGAGAACCGGCTGAGGGCTGCCCCCGTGCGGTGTGAGCGGGGTGGTGCAGGACGCGACCATGAGCCCCAGGCGGGTCTGCAGGTGCCTGGAGGGGACAGCCCTCCTGGGATCCAGAGGCCCCGTGGGGCTCCCCACCCCAGAGCGGAGCCTCTCTCCGAGGAAAGGGTGTCCAGAAGGGCCATGAGGGGCAATTTGCCTCTCCCCACTCCAGATCCTTCCCAGGAGGGATCAGTGGGGGAGGAGAGGGGGCCAGAGCCTCTGGGAGTGCACAGGCTGGGGGTGAGATGTCCCACACTACTCCCCAGGGGAGGAGCACCCCCGCCTCTCCGCTTCAAACCCTTGTGTCGCTGCCCTAGCGTCCACCAGCCCTTCTTCTCCTGTCCCCATGGAAGCCGAATGACAACTGACCGGCCCACCGACCCGCTGATGGGCCGCCTGGAGCTCCGACAGCATCTCCCAGCAGATGTTCCTCTAGGTGGCCAGATGGCACCTTGCCCAAGAGTCGGGAGGAGGGGTGGGTGGGTGGGTGAGCTCACAGGTCACACGTGTGGGCGGGGGCTGCGTCTCTGGACCCTCCGCACACTCCTCCTGACCCCCAGGGCTTCAGACAGACTGGGGTCAAGCTGGGTCGGGAGGAGATGGGGGCAGGCCCCTGCCTCGAAGCGTCCACAGGGGGTCAGAGGCTGGCGCGTGGGTCAGGGCAGCAAAGGCACGGGCCGGGGCCAGGTGCCGGGTGCAGGCGTGGAGGAGGCTGTTAGGGGCTCTCAGGGTGTGGGGGCTCTTTATGCCTGTGACATCCTAGCCCAGAAGGACCCCAATTAAGGCAACAAATCTGGCAGGACAGGGCTGAGGTTTTATTTTATTTTTTTTAAGATGTTATTTATGTATTTGTCAGAGAAAGAGACAGTGAAAGCAGGAACACAAGCAGGGGCGCCGGAGAAGGAGGAGCAGGCTTCCTGCGGTGCAGGGAGCCCGACGCGGGGCCCGATCCCAGCACCCTGGGATCCTGACCTGAGCCAGAGGCAGATCCTTAACGACTGCGCCCGTGGGAGCTCTGGGCCGCTGAGCAAGGGCCACACCCCAGTCCAGGGTCGGGGGTTGGCGAGTGGCAGGGAAGGCCCCGCGGCGTCCCTGTGCGTCCGCGTAAGCTTTCCTCACGGCAGAGCCCAAGCTCCTCCCGGGGCTAAGCGCCAGCCCACGCCGGCGGAGCAGGGCGTCCCTCCCTGGTCCCAGAACCCCGTGGAAGAAATGCACAGCCGTGGGCTTGAGATGATTTATTGTGCTGGGGAAGGGATGGCAGAGAGAGGTGGTGTGCGCGCTCTGGGGAAGGCCTAGCGTGCGGAGCGTGGGCCCCCCACGGTGGGCACTCCCGGGCCGGATCCTTCCTTGCAAACAAGAGAGCAGGCAGAGTGGGGTGAGCACCACCTTCTTGCCTCCTCCTGCCCTGCCTGGGCCCAGGCCGAGGGCCCCACTCTGTTCCTCCCCACTGCTGCCTGCTGTCCCCCCTTGATTCCATGGGACGGTCTCCACCTTGTTCCCAGGATGAGGACCCCCACTGTGCAGCCTTTTGGCCAGGAGGGACCCTGGGGCATGGGGTGCAGGGCACTGCACGGTCTGGGGAGGGGTGTCCAGGCCTGGCCCTGGGTACTCACCTAGGAGAAGGCGCCAGCACACTGGTCTGTGGGAGAGAGTGGGGCCTGAGGAACCAGCCAGGGCCCCTGCCCCGGGGAGGAGGCCCCCAACCCTCCCTGAATGACCAAGCCTCGCAGCCTGTGCGAGAGCACCGTCTGGAGGGCGCCATCTGGCCCTCCCCGTCGGAGTCTGGGGTCTCCCGCAGCCCTGAGCCGGCCTGGGGGTGGCTCTCACCTGATGAGGGCAGCAGGGCGCCCTGGCTGGGGTTCAGGCCTACTTGGGGTGCCAGCTGCTGCATCTTCTGGGCACCCTCGGGAAACAGCTCCGGGGCGCGGGCTGAGGGCAGAGAGCATCAGTGAGCAGAGGGGTCAGGCGGGGGTGGGGGCTGGTCTGGAGGAGGATGGGCGGGGGTGGGGGTGGCAGGGAGGAGGGGCTGGGTGGGGAGGGGTCCGGGCCCAAGGAGACACTGGAGGACAGCAGGTCCCCCTGCGTGGAGTTGGAACTTGCTGGAATGTGGACAACAGTCCCGACCAGCCTTGGGTGTAGGGCTCCTAGAGGAGAGGCCTGTGCCTGGGGACCAGTGGGGGCGAGGGGTGCTGGGAGCACCCCCGGGCTGGGCCGCCCACCGTAGAGCTGCAGCCAGACACTCCTGACGCCGTCCTTCTGCGTCTCCACGTACAGCACCGCGAAATGCTCGTAGTCGGTGGACACCACGCGGATGTCCGTCTGCGCCAAGGCTGGAGGGCAAGAGCCGGCTGAGCCTGCCGCCTGGGGGGGGTTCCCGCCCCCATGCCCTGGCCCCCGAGCCCTCCCGGGCCTCACCCCCTCTCACCCTTGTTGCTGAACTGCCCATCCACAGCACCCTTAGTGAAGGTCGTGTCCACCTTCTGGCACCCGCCATCAGGCCTGCGGGGGGAGGAGCCACGGCACCTGAGCGTCCTGAAGATGCTCCCCGAAGGCATCGCGAAGGGCCACACCTCGGGCACTGCTGACCACGCAGGGTAAGCCGCTGCTCAGGCCGCCCGGCACCCCGAGGCCCCCCTCACCCTGTGCTCCGAGGTGAGAGACCCTCTCAGGGGCTGGGGGCCGGACAGACTGCCAGGAGACGTGGGGTCTCCCCAGAAGACTCCCGCGCGCAGACGCAGGGACGGGACACCTCCATGGCTGGGACACGGGCACAGGACTCTGAGCTGCCGGACTGCGCAGCGGGGGGGGGGCCGGGTCCGAGTTCTGTGGTGTCGGGGACGCGTCTGGTCCCAGGCGGCTCACCTCTGGCCTCACAGTGGCCAGGTCTAAGGCCCAGGCTGAGGTGGGGCTCATGGGGTCACTTACGTAGAGTACCCAAACTTGAGGGCCAGGTCACCGTTCGCCAAGGGGGTCACCAAGACCACGGGCATCTTCAGGTTGTCCTTGGAGTCTAGGAAGCCCTGGTCATCTGATGCCACCCCGACCACATACCAGGTGCCCTGGAACTACAGGGAGGGCGCAGGGAGAGCTGGGGGACAGGGCCTGCGCCCACCTCAACTCTGACCCAGCATGTGAGGCCTCGGGAGTGGCGGTGGGCACGAGCCACAGACCGAACCACAGACCGGCCTGAGGGGCTGCTGTCCTCCCCTGCCCGGCCCACCCCCAGCTGATGGGGCCGTTGGGTGGGGCTTCCTCCCCTGCCCCCCCCCAGTTTGAGCTGAGCCTGGGCCAGAGAGTGGGGGGCAGGCTTGGGCTCCTCAGGCCTCCAGCCTCTCTGGGGAAAATGCCGGCCCCTGGACCTGGATGGAGAAGCCTGGGTGGCCAACCCTGAGGAAAAGGGGGTGGGTCTGGCATGGGGGTGCCTGGGCCCACCTGGCTGGCGTCAAAGTTGGGCTGGATGGGGACCTCGGCCTGGCCTGGTGACACCCCGAGCAGGGCGAAGACCCAGCCGGCCACCAGCAGGTGCAGCATCGTGGACGATGGTTCTTAGCGGGACAGCTGAGGTGGCCTTTCCAGCCCAGGCTTTATGAGCCCTGAATGCCCTGGGGGGCCGGCCTGCTGGCCCAGGACCAAGCCCACTGAGATTAGGCTGGGATCTGGTTGTCCCCCGCAGCGCCCTGGCCCAGTGGGGCGCTCAGAGCCCCGCCCACCCCCGGTGGCCTTTCCTGCTGAGACTTCAGAGCCGGCCAGGCCGGGGGAGATCTTCAGACAGGTTTTCTGAGATGTCTGCCCCCCGCTCTCCACTCAGACACACACCCCAGCCCCCCTCCTCCAGGAAGCCTGCCAAGAAGCTCTCACTCTCATCTCTGGGCTTCACAACTCTTGGCGCCTCTGTAGGGCCTGGCTGAAGTCTGGTGGGGTGGGGGGCGCTGGGGGCGGGATGCGGGGGGTGCTGCCCACTGTGAACCAGGAGGGCGCAGGGCAGGGCAGGGCTGGTCAGGGAGGCCGTGCTTGAGGGCGCAGGGGTGGCTTTGGGCCAGGGGTCTGGTGAAAGTGCAGGGCTGGAGAACAGAGGACGGAGGCACCATGTGGCTGGAGGGGATGTGAGGGTGTCCAGTCATCAGCCTGCTCAGTCAGTCTGTCCCAGTGTGGGAGGTGCGGACAGGGTGGCCACCTTCCTCTCTGTCCTCTGGGTCCCTGACCTCCGCCCAGTCTGAGGTACTGACCCCACGCCTTCAAAAACCCAGCGAACGCAAGCTCCCCATGGCCTCGGGCCTCTCCAGACTCGGAGTGAGGGGGCAGCTGTCCAGGGTGTAGGAGGTGATGGGCCCCAGCCCAGAAGCAGCTGGCTGGAGGGGCTGTGGCGAGGTCAGAGCCGCGGTAAATTGGGGGAGGGCCTCGATGGGGCTGCTCCCGGCTTCGGACCCGGCCCACCGGGAACAAACACTAGCGGCCCCTTGCCCACCGCTCGGGGGCGTCATGAAGAGACAACCTCAGAGACTTTCGGGGGTGGGAGGGAAACTGAGACCCAAAGTGAGTGGGGTGTGGTCAGGCCGCAGAGAGAGGGCCAGAGCCAGGCCGTGGGCAGCGAGGACCGCAAGACAGATGGGCAAGAACTCGATGCTGATTTGCTTCGGGAGTTTATTCTCAGAGCCAGGAGAAAGCCTGAGGGGGCAGAGGTGGGGGCAGGGAGGAGCCAGGGCTGGGAGCTTGGGGGTCTTGGAGGAAAGAGCAGAGCAGGGCAGGATGGCCAGGTCCTGAGGGCCGGGGTCACCTGGCAGAGAGAGGGGGACCAGTGGGTGGGGCAGGCAATACCGCCCCCCTCCCGGGCCACAGGGGAGCAACCCTCTCCAGGAACCCCCTTCCCGCCGACCCTGCCAGTTCCTATCCCAGCCTCCAGCTCCTCTAACCCCCAGGAATCTCGTGAACCCGGTGGAGCCCCCCCCCTTGGGCAGCCCCATGTGCCTGGGGCCACCCTTGCATGGGGGTCGGTGGGGGCGCGTGCGCTGGCAGGTGTGAGCGGGGACTGCGGGGTGAAGCCGGCCCCCAGCCGGCCACACTCACCTACTCGTGCTCCCCCATGCATTTATCTGCCAAGAAAGACCCCCCGGGACTGTGGTCAGTGCCCCAGGTCAGGGCCACTTTCCCCGCCCCCTCTGGCAGCCCTGGAGAGCTGGTCCAGAAGTCCTGAGTCCATCACACTCCTCCAAGGTGGGAGGAGTCCTGCCCCCACCTGGGCCGGAGCAGGCTGCCTGCCTCAGGGAAGCCCTGGGCCCTGAGCCCCCGTGTGCTCCTGCAACATCCCCCCCTCCACCGGTTCTGATTCTAGTGCCCGCCTCCCACCATGCTGGGGACCCTGTGTCCCGAGGGCTGTCCAGGGGCCTGGAACGCCAGCTGCTTGGTGAAACTGGGGAGGTGGGAGGGGAGTTTTCCTGCAGAAGGAGTACCTTCCCGTGTCCCGCCCAGGGGCTGCAGGCCAAGGTCTGGGGTGAGGACAGGCTGCCCCCAGTCCAGAGGCCACAGTGTGAGATCACGGTCCGTGGGCGGTCTGGCCGGATGCACCACACCCCCAGGATCAGGACACTGTCTGCCTCAGATCTGACCTTAATCCCCTCCCCATCAGATTAGCAACCCCCCTCACCGGTCTGCGGCAGGAAGACAATGGTGTCCTCTGTGAAGCCCTGGGTCTTGGCAAAGGTGCTAAATTTCTCCTTTATCTCGGCCCTTGGGGTCTGGGTGCGGCCTGCGGTGGGAAGGAGAAGCCGCTGGCCTCTGGTGGGGGAGGACCCAGGCGGCCCCACCCCCTCGGCCTGGGGAGCCCCCCTGCAGGCAGCCATCTCAGGCCGGACTGTGAGTCCCCATGTGGGGTGCGTACTGTAGAGGGTGGCCATGTGGAAGTCCCGGCCAAGGCCTTTGGTGCCCGCGGTGTAGAGAAGCGCAAACTCGTCATAGTCTGTCGTCACCACCCACACGTCGTGGGTGCTGCCCCAGTCTGGGAAGCCGGGAGGGAAGCCGGGTTGGGAACCCTGATCGCAGACCTCCAGCCCACCTCTGTCCGGGAAGGGGTGCTCTCTCCCTGGGCCGGCCGTGGGAAGGAGCCGGGGAGGACCCCCCTCCGAGAGAGACAGGTGGCCAGCCCCCAGCTTCCTGCCCAGACAACCCTGAACTCTGCAGGTCCAGGGCCCTCCAGCCAGAAATCCAGGGGGTCAGCAGACACACAGGATCAGAACATTAGGGGTCACGGTGCACCCACAAACCCCTCGGCCAGAACTGGGAAGAAGAGGAAAGATTTCCCAGGGGGGAGCCATCCCCAAGGAAGGGGTAAATGGTGGGCTGGGGAGTGAAGAGGCCCCTGGCCCCGCTCCTGGGCTGGGAGACCGTGGCGAGGAGTGGGAGGGTTGGGGGCTACTTGTGTGTGCTTCACCTGAGGAAATACCATTATGGGGGCAGGGAGGGGCCTGGAGGTCAGCCCCAAGGAGGACGCAGTGCCAGTGCGGAGAGAGGGTTCGTGGACCCCCCGCCCGAGCCTGGGCGGGTCCAGGCCAGACCGTGGGCTAGCAGACCCCTGTGGAGGGGCCACGAGCCCGCCCCCTGTACTGCTGGCGCCGGCGGGTCTCCCGGCCTGAGCTGGACCCAGGGGGCCCTAGAGGGAGCCCCACTCACGGGGGCTGGTGTAGCTGTAGCAGCCCGGGGCTCCTGCCGGCCGCAGCAGTAGGGTCCTCGTCTCACACTGCTCTTTCCTGGGGGCAGGCCACCGAAGGGGTCAGGGGTCAGGCCAGGGGCTGTCCCTAGACCGTGGCCCCGGGGCGGGGAGCGCCCGGCCCGCCGCCCCACCTGAGGAAGGTGGAGGTGAGGTTGAGGCCTCCATCTGCAGTCGGGGCCACCACGGACATGCACATGGACAGCGCGCTCTTCTTCTCCCGGAACCAGCTCGAGTTGGAGGCGAGGCCCGAGGTGAACCAGCGCCCCAGGAACTGCGGCGAACGGACCCGCCCGGGTCGGCCAGGACCCTCGCGGGCGGGCCTGGCGGGCGGCGGGGAGTGGGGCGTGGGGCGTGGGGCGTGGGGCGTGGGGGAGCCCGCCCCCGCCCCCGCCCCGCCCCGCCCCTCCAGTCGGGCCCTGCCCCCCGGCCCCGCCCCGCCCCCGCCCCCCTCCCGTCCCCTCCCCTCTCCTCCCCGACGGCCTCCAGTCGGGCCTGCCCCCCCCCCCCGCCCCGGCCCCGCCCCGCCCCCGCCCCTCCCCTCCCGTCCCCTCCCCGTCGGCCTCCAGCCGGGCCCCGCCCCCGGCCCCGCCCCGGCCCGCCCCGGGTCCGGCCGGGCTGGTAGCGGGGCGGGAGGGGGCGACAGAGGCCGCCGGGGCGTCCCTAGAGGGACTGGGGCGGGCCGTGCTGCCCGGGGCCGGCCGCGGGGCGCGCGCGACGCTCGGGTTTGCGCGGCCGTCCGGGTGGCCGTCCCCGTCGCGCGCTCGCACCGTGTGACCCGGGACCCGGGTGTGGAACGTGCGCCCGTTCCCTCGGGCGTCGTGAGCTTGGCGGAGAGGGGGACGCGCCGGGATGGTGCGGGCGCGCGTGTCCGCACGTGGCGTGTGCGCGCTCACGGACGCGCGTGCTTCCCTGCCGGCCGGGGAGTCGCGGCTCTGCTCTCTGGGTTGGCGGGTGGCCGCAGGCGGGGGGACCGGGGCCCTTCTGGTCAGCCTCCTTCTACTCAGCTCCCTTCCCAGGAAGACGGCTCGGCTCCAGAGAGCGCCCCCGTCCCCTGACAGGGCCCTGTGCCGCCTGGGGTCTGGGCAGGGGTGCCCCTCACCTTGTCCTGTTGGAAGTTGGGCTGCAGAGAGACCTGGGGCTGAGCCCGCGTCTGCAGAACCCCCAGGACCCCCAGCAGGACCAGTCCCATCCGCAGCGTGTGCAGAGCGGCCATCGTCCTGGAGCTGAGTGTGTGACCAGGGCCTGTGATGCCAGCGGCGCAGGCAGAGGGAGGGGAGGCGGCAGGACGAGCAGAGGCCACTGGAGAGACCCTATATATGGGCCTGGCTTGGCCTCCACCCAGAGCCCAAGGACAGCCCACTGGAGGCTCGTGATGCCTGATGCCGTGATGCTGGGGGAGGACAGGGCGCTGGAGGCCAGCTGTAGCCTCGCCCCCCGCAGGGCTGCTTATGTAAGAGGCTCTGACCACGGCCTGGGCCCTGCCACCTGCCGCTGAGTGAGGGCAGAGGCTCCTGCGAGGCTGGTCCTCTCTCCAGTCCCAGAGATGCCGCCCAGCGGCCCGGATGGGGGTAGGGAGCACGTGTCTTGGCACTGCCTTGCCTGGGACCTCTGAGCATGTCTCATCTGGGGCTGGGACCCCCTCCCACAAGCCCTCCCATCATTCTCTCTCACTGCCCAGGGACCCTGGGGGGTGCGGACTTGCATTGTATGAGTTTGGTTCTGAAAGGCCCAGTGGGCTGGATGGTGACAGCCCAGTTGGGCCGCAGTAACCAAGGTAACCAAGCGGGGCCCGAAGGCCAGGCGTGCTGGGCACAGCTTCCCCCAAGCCAGCTGCTGGAGCTGTGGTTGGAGTCCCCCTGGGTACCCTTCTCAGCCTGGGGCACCCCAGCCTTGGGCACAAGCCCACCCTTTGTGTGAGCTTTCAGTTACACTGGTCCTGCCCCTGCCCGGCAGTCTGGCCCGGGAGCGCCATGGGGGACTCGGGCCGTTAGCGGCTGCACACAGAGATGGTGTCTCCCTGCCCGCAGAGGCCTCCTTGGGTGGACAGGCTGTCTCTGAGGTCCTGCGCCCTGTTGAGCCCTCGCAGGTGACCCTGTCCTTCTGCTTCAGCCCCAGGTCGTCCCAGGCCGGCGGGGGCTCAGCGCAGGGCAGCTCTGACCACTGTGAGCAGGAGAGGTGTGAGGGTCTTGGGGGAGGCGAGGAGGCTGGGCCCTGGCCCTGGGAGGGGAAGGGGGGCAGGGGAAAGAGTTCCTGTGTGTGGGGCGCAGACACAGAGGGGTGGTAGCTGTGGTTAGTGCGGGGACAGGGGCTGGTCATCTGCAGACACAGGCCTAGCCCATTCGGGGGGTGCAGACCCCCCTCTGCGGCTTCTGCCCAGAAGCTGGATTCTTGGCAGCCCTGGCCTCTGGCTTTGGACAGGCCCCAAGGCTGTTCAGAAATGATCAAGGGGGAGGCGTGGGGTCAGGTCAGCTCCCTGAATGGGACCAGCGTGAGCATGGCCACCCACCTTGTGAGGGCAGGAGGGCAGGTACCAGGCCCAGGGGTCCCGGCAGGGTGGGGACATCTGCACCGCAGTCCCCCCCCACTTCCTGGCCCTGGCTAGCCCCTTGCCCTGGGGCCATTGCCCGGGGGGAGGCGGGGGGCGCTGAGCCTGTCCTGGTGGGACTGGCCTAGTCTCCCCTTGGGAAGCTGGGATCTCAGAAATCCTGGGAAAACAAGCGTGGCGGTTCTGTGGAAGTGTGGAGAGTGGGCTGCCGGGTGGAGGGGGCCGCGCAGCCGCGGGTCTGGAGCTTCTTCCTCCCCCCTCCCTGCACCTTCGCGCTGCAGCCCTGACATCCAGGCCAGGGACAGGGACATGAAGCACCCTCCCTCCAGTGGCCCGGGGGGGGGGGTAGGGGAGTGCAGACGGGAACACCCTGGGCCCCTCAGCTGGGCGGCCTGGGGGGACAGCCAAGTGGGTTCCTGAGCTGGCAGGGGGCTCTTGGCCTCTCAGGCAGAGGTCAGTGGGAGGGGGTGGGGTGGAGAGACAGGAGACACCTGAGAGGGAAATGGGAGTGGGGGGGGCGGCGGTGCAGGGGAGGGGGGCGGCGGTGCAGGGGAGGGGGCGGAGGCTGGCCTGAGACTCCCACCTCCACCCTGGCTCCTTGGGTGCCATCCATGGCCTGGGCTGTGGGACAACAGTCCGTCAGAACAGGCAGGATTTGGGGTGCTGACCCCAAGACTCTGCAGTGCCCCTGGGCTGTCCTGGGAATCGGTCTGGGAGTTCCCTCCAGGATGGGACAGGGGCAGGAAGAGGAACGCCGAGGAAGACCTGGGGGACAAGGCTGCACCCCCAGGTGGGCACTGGGCTGGCAGCCCTTTGGCCTTAGGGAGGCTCCGTGGCTCTCTGTGTGGCCGGGCCGCAGGTCCCTTAGCAGCCCAGGCTGCCCTGAGACAAGGACACCTCCGCCAGTGGTGAGCATACGCCTGGGGTGAGGCAGTAAGTTGACCCAGGGTGGTGGGACCCAGAGTCAGGGGGAAGAGGCGACCCAGGACAGCAGGATCCTGGAGCTATGGCCCTGAGCGGCTCTCATCTGGGAAGGCTGGGCTAGCCTGCCGGGAGGGGCCCTTGTGACCAGACCCCCGGGGGTCCCACACATCCTGGTGGGATGAGGTTTTCCTGAGGACAGAGTGGCTCCCGGGAGCCCCAGTGTCCCGTCCTCAGACCTAGCGTCAGGGACCGCGCCCTCCTCCGCCATTTCCCTGGTGGTTAGCCCAGGCCTGCTGTCCCCCCCATGTCCCTTCTCCCCCAGGTGGCCGTGAGCAGTGGGGCGGGGAATGCTGCGGTGGTGGGGGTGGTCCAGAGGCCAGAGTCTGGGACTCGGCTGCTCGGTCCCCCTATGGCCCAGGTGGCCTTCTGTAAATACGGTGGGGTACGGGGCCTGACCTCACACCCCCTCTCATGGAGGCCCCCGGGGCAGGGCAGGGTGGCCGCTCTCGTCTGGGGCCTCTGAGAGTGGGGTCAGGACTCCGGGAGGGACTGGTCTCCCCCAGGAGACCCTCCAGGCCACCCAGCAGCTCCTGCTGGGGCAGCCCAGCCGACGGCTAAAGGAGCAGCTCCCTCTGACCCGGCTGACCTGGTTGGGCAGGGACGGGGGGAGCCTGGCTTGTGGCCGCCTTCCTGAGCCTCAGCTTCCCCATCTGTGCGGAGGGCCTCAGGCCCCTCCCTCCCCTCTGCTCCGGACCCTCTCAGGCGCTCCCCCAGGGGCCCCTCCGGGCCCTCACCCGTTCTTTCCTCAAGGGGACCCTGAGCAGAGCGGGGACGGTAGAGGCCTGGGCCTGGCCCAGCCCGAGGGCCTGAGGGACAGTTTCGGGGCTCAGGGAACAGGTGCCACAGGGTCTGTGGGGCTGGCAGGTAGAGGGGGCAGCGGGAGCGTGACTCCTGGGCTGCAGGGTCCGGGCGTGTGACGGAGACCTGGGAGGCGGGAGGGGCGCCCGGAGCCCGCTGAGCCGGCCCTCCGTGCCTCCTCCAGTCACGGGACTCCCCCTGCACTCTGCGTCCCCCTGCCCCCAGTCACTGTGCTCCGAGCTGAGCCCTGTGCGGTCAGCAGCTCCGAGCTGGGCCGTCTCTGCTGCACGGGGGCCCCTGCTCAGCTGACGTGCGGCTGGGGGATGGGGGGTTCGTCCGTGCCGGATGCTGGCGCTGGGGAGGCCCCTCCTGGAGACCGTGTGTGGCTTGGCAGGTCTCAGGGACAGGGTGGGGGTGGCTGACGGTGCGCGTTCCTGACCCGTGAGCCCGTGGCACGGGGGCCGGCCTCTCCCGCAGCACCCAGCTCGCTCAGGCCACAGAGAGGAGGCTGAGCGCCCCAGGGCCCTGCAGCCCAGGCGCGGGGCTGAGGACGGGCACCTGGCCTGAGGACAGCTGGGGCAGGAGGGCGCTCTGATGGCAGAGCGGTGGGGGGGGGGAGGCGGGACGGCAGCGTCCCCCGCAGATGGCTCTCCAGGGCTGAGGCTGTCCAGGTGCCCTGATGACTTCTCACTGACCTGCTGCTGACAGTGTCCTCTGGCCTCAAACGAGGGACTCACAGGGACCTGTGGACCCCACCCACCTTCTTGGCAGTCAGCTCCCCCCAGTCTGTGAGAAGGGACCTTGAGGGGGCCCTGAGCTGCTGGGCAGGGGTGGCCCCCGGACAGCTGGACCCACCCTGCCACACTGCCCCGGGGCTCACCCCCGCCTGGATGCTCTTGCTTTGGGAAGTGTCGAGGAGGCTGGCTGGTGAGTCCTCAGAGGATTTAAGTCTGGAAGAGGCCGTGCCCTGGCTCAAGGAGAAGCTGCTAGAGAAAATCCCTGAAGGCCTTATCCCCTTCCCCCGAGCCCTCCCCAGACGCGGTCAGTAGCATCTCTGGGCTGTACTGGGACCAAAGGCCGCCTTGGGCAGGTGGCCAGGAGCCAGCACTTGCCTAAAGCAGAGAGCTGGGGGTAGCGTGGTTAGTGCCTCTGGGTCGGGCACTGGGACCCAAAGAGGAAGGGGGGGTGCCAGGTCCAGCTCAGAGCTCAGAGCTCCGCCCCGGCCAGGAATGCTCTCTGTCCCTCCTCTCCCTGACTCCCAGGCCAGCCCAGCCTCCACGGCCACGCTGGGAGAGAGAGCTGCCAGGTTGCCAGGTGTCCGCAGAGAGAGGACAGAGACAGGAGCCGTGCAGGGGAAGTGCGGCCTGCATGGTCTGGGCAGAAATCCAGAGTCGACCTCATGCGGGGGCCCCTGAGTCCCGTCGAGACCTTACGTGGAAGGGCGGCTTTCCCGTGGGGGCCCTGGGTGAGGCTGTGCCTCGTTTCCAGACCCCGCCAAAAGATGGTCAGGGTAAGCCGAGGCCACTCCTGGCCAGCAGGAAGCCAGGGCTGGGGGCTGCCCCGGGAAGGGGTCCGGCCCCCACCGTGCTCCCGCACACCCCCCTCCCCCCATAGCTGTGACACTCAGGGTGACCAGGGCAGATGGCTTCCAGAAGGGTCCAGCCAGGCAGTGGTGGTGGGTGCCAGAGCCTGCCCGTCACCTGCTTGAGGGCTGGGGGAGAGGGCTTTGGGCAGGTTAACAGATCGGCCCTCCTGGGTCCCCATCAGCTCACCTGGGCATCCCTCGTCCCAGAGGCCCGGAAGCCTGAAGGACAGTTTTGGGCAGAGCCTTGCTTACTCAGGGCCCCAGTGGAGTCTCCTGATTCTGGAAGATTTCTTGACTCTATGACGGGGCCACATCAGGCTGGTCCAGGCGTCCACAGGAGTTCCTGGTCCCAACAGAGGAAAGCAAGGCTGCTACTGGGGCCCAGGGTCCGAGTCCTTGGTCCTTGGCTCAAGCCTGCCCCTGAGGTGGGTGCTCCTGCCTTTCCCTGGGGGCCCAAGGTGACTCCAAGGGGAGGGGACCACAGTTCCGAGCAGGCCCAGCAACAGGGTGGTCACCTGGAAGGGCCGGGGGGCTCTGGGCCCTGTGGGGCCGGGCAGCGGGCACCCTGGCACGGGCCCCCATCATGGCACCCGGGGAGGCCCTCCAGGGGCCTGCATGACCCTGCTCCCCGGGCTCCTGGCTGGCCTCTGCTAGATGCCGTCCACGGTGGCTCTGTTGGTCCTGAGAGCCCAGGACCGCGGCCGGCCCTCTGGTGAGGGGCCTCGGGGTTAAGTGAGGGGAGAGGACGCCCCACTCCCACCTGCGCTAGAACCTGTGCCCTGGGAGCCGGCTGCAGCCTGGCCTGCTGCCCTCACCCACCCCGCGGGTCATCGGGCGGTCGTGCTAGCTCCTCCTGGCACCAAGTGTTCATTTCTGTTGGGGGAGGAGTGTGGTGGACAGAAGCGCCTCGGGGGACAGGGCACAGCAAGGCCTTGATGGGCAGTGGGAACGGTCTCGCTAGAGGGAAAGCAGCAGCCCAGTCCGACAGCCGCCGGTCTCGGGCCTGGAAGTTACTCTGGCCGCGGTCTCCGGCGGGCGAGTGGGGCCCGGCCTTCGCCAGGGATGACCCTGCCTCCCCTTCCACGCACCTGCCCTCCCAAGGGGGTGCCCCGGCCTCTGGCCAGGTCCTGCTGGAGATCTCGCGTCTGCACACCCCCACCCTGTCCAGGGGCCAGCTGGGCTCCCACCCCGGGGCAGAGGTGGGCCTGGGGCTAGGACTGGCTCTCCTGGAGGGCACGTGGGAAGGGGTGACCGTGGGCCCAAGGGACCCAGGTCGGGCCTGCTCTAGTAGCAAAGAGAAGGGACACTGGGGGGCCCCCCACCCCCAGAGTTAGAGAGGGCCGGTAGTGGGTCTGCAGGGGCTGGGGGTCCGGAGGCTGGGAATGTCCGCTGTCTTGGCTGAGCAGACGCAGGAAGGGAGCGCGAGGTGGAAAGGAGGCAGCGGGGCTGTGGCTGCACGGGGCGGGGCCCCACGGGTGGCTGTGCCCCCTGGGCCTGGAGCCAGGAGGGCTGAGGTCACAGTTGGTGAAAAAATGAGGACAGGGAAGGGGCGACTGGGACCATGGTGGGGCCCAGGGGAGGCTGGCCACTGGGGACAGAGGCCAAGGGAGGTCACAGGTGCCATGGCCTGGAGTCTGGCTTCTGGACTAGGAGGGTACATGCTGTGCCCACTCCCAGACAGAGGCTTGTCATTTCCTGTGTGGGAGCACCAGTCACGGAGCCCAGCTGTCCCAGAGTGGCCGGGACAGCTGTGCCTGGGACTTCGCCTGGCCACGGGGCAGGGAGGTTCAGCCTTAGATGAGCCCAGAGCCAGAAGAGCGGTTGGGATGGGTTGGGAGGGGTGAGGCTGGGAGGCAAGTGGGAGTAGGGGCCGACCTGCCCGGACTGGGCCCGGGACCCCACGCGGGGCTCGGTTTGCGGGGCTGAGATCTGGGCCTGCGGGCTCTGCTCCCAGGTCCCCTAGGCCTCGGGCAGTGCCGTGCTTTGTCAGGCCACTGACTGTTGGGGTTTCGGGCTGGAAGGATCTGGGAAGAGGGGTGTGGACACCCTGGGGGGGCTCGTGTGGGGCAGCCGTCCTGCCCGAGCCTGGCCAGACGCAGGGGAAGAGCTTTGCCGGGTGGGGAGGAGGGGGAGACATTGGGCTTCTCCTTGGATTTGGGAAGGGGCGAATCACATCACGCTGGGTGGGCAGCTGCTGAGGGGCTCCTAAGGCGAGGGTTCTGGAAGGCGGCAGACTCACGTGCCCCCGCAGGCCGGGGGATGGGTGCCTTGCGGGTGAGGCTCTGCAGGCCCAGGCCGGGGCTCGTGCCAAGCCCTTGAACGGTCTCCCACTGTTTCTGCAGTCCAGGGTGGATGCTACGGAAAGAGGCCAGCCACAGCCAAGGTCGCCTGTCAGTGTCGGGCCCAGGGCAACCTCCCCAGCCTCCAGCTCTCGCTGGGTCGTCAGTGCTGCTGGGGGAGGGGCTCCCGGGCCCAGGCTTCCCAGGGCAGGGTGGGCTCTGCCCACCCCCAGCACCCATGGGAAGGCAAGCGGGAAGGCCGCGATGTCCAGCACTTGGGGGGCGACCGCGGACCGTGGCTTCAAGGTCACGGTCCCCGTATGAGGACGGCAGGGCTGGCATCTCTCCCAGCCCAGGTGGAGGGAGACCTTCATCTCTGCCTGGACAGGGTCCCTCCTTCCCTCCTCCCGGGCTCAGTCCCCAGCCTCTACGTAGGTGTGGGGGGTGCCGTTCCCCTGCCTCACTGGGCGCACACCCCACCCCCGGAAGTAAAGAGGTCTGCGGGGTCAGGGCTCTGAGCCCTGCAAACCAGCACCCGGGGTGAGGGAGACGGCTGCACCCTCCCCTCCCGTGCCCCTGCCCATGCTCTGTCCTGGCCCCTCTCCGCCCCTCCCTGCGGCCCTGAGAGCGCACAGACTCGGCCATCCCCAGATGGCTCCAGGTGGGGGCCTCCTGGGCGCCCGCGGCCCCACAGTAGGGCAGCTCCCAGCACCCAGGGCAGCCCTGCCGAGTCTGCCTGGGGCTGGCCCCGCCAGGCCAGTGGGGACCAGGGAGTGGTGGACGCCGTGCTCGAGGGCCCCATTCACGAGCTGCCTCTCAGTCCCAGAGGGCTTTCTGGGAGGTGAGGCCCAAAGCAGGCCCCAGAGATGCGGGCCAAGCTGTATTTGTGGGAGACGAGAGGGCGGGGCGCCGCGTCCTCCACACTGAACCCCAGGAGTGCGGTCCGCTCCCAGGAACAGCCCCGGGCCTCCCCCCAGTTCCCCAGCCACGGGCCCCAGGAGCAGCTTATGGCCCTCTCCAGTGGGGACAGAGCCAGGGGACCCTGCTGACGTGCACAGATGCTCCAGGGACATCTGCTGCCCAGGGTCTCAGAGGGCTGGCAGCTGAGAGAGTGGAAAAAACCCAACTCCCAGTTAATCCACACAAACCCAAGAAATAAAATAACTTCCTTCAAAACAAAACAGCTTCCTGCCAGAGCGTTCCTGCTTGATACAGGCTGTCCGGCCCACGGGGAGAGCTTTCCGAGGAGACACCGAAGAGACGTTTCAGAACAGAGGGATGGAATGTGCACCTGTGCGTGTGTGCATGTGTGTGCCCGTGTGCACGTGCGTGTGCCCGCGCGTGCATGTGCGCCTCCCTGTGTGTGCGTGCATGTGTGCGTGTGGGTGCCCTGTGTACATGTGTGCCTGTATATGCTTATGTGTATATGTGCCCATGTGTACATGTGTGCCTGTGCAACTCTGCATGTGCGTGCCTGTGTGTGCTCATGTGTGCCTGTGTGTGTGCCTGTATAAGGCGCCTGTGTGGGCCTATGTGCACGTGTGTATGCATGTGTGTATCCATGTGCATGTGCACACGTGTGTAACATGTATAGATGCGTTGCGTGTGTACGCACATGTGCATGTGGGTGCCCGTGTGCCTGTGTATGATTGTGTATGTGCCCGTGTGCTTGTGTGTGTGCATGTGTGTGCCCATGTGTGCACGTGTGCATGTGTGCCTACATGCGGTAGAGACGGTGTTTCAGTGCCCCCCCATAGCCTAGGAACCTTAGTTAGCTCACCAGGGAAGGGGGGTGTGCGGTCAGACCCCCCCTTATGTTCCTCGGGTCCCGGTGCCCAGGCCTGTCTGTACCCAGGATGGTCCCATGGTGGCAGAACCAACAGCTTCCCTTCCCCAAGCCCCACTCCCGTTTCCAGTCTGCCGGGGGGACATCAGAAGTGGTCTCCGGATGGCCGCCTGGAGACGACCCCTGCGTCTTCCAGGGGACCGTGGGGAGTGGGTGATGCTGGACACGCTGGCACCCAGCCCTGGGACGGTGCAGACAGAGCTCTGGCCGCGGGCACCCTGGCTTCAAAAGCCTTCTCCGGTGAGCCCAGTAGTGAGGAAGGAAGGGGTGTGATCACGCTGGGGTGCTCTGGGTGCTGGGCAGGGAAGGCTGGTGAGCTCCGCACACTCCCAGGGTCTGTGCCTTCCCCTAGCTCCCAGTCAGCTCACGGGGGGGCGGGCTGGGGGAGTGCGGCCTGCCGGCACCGAATGTCCCCTCCGTGCTGGGCTCTAACCCCTTCGGCCCCACTGCCCGTCAGAGGGCCCCATGGAGGGGGCAGCTGGGTCCTGGAGGCCTCACCCAGCCCCTGTTCCTGGGAACTTGCCCCCTTACCGGGCACCCCACACGCCGGGCACCCCACACGCAAGCTGCACCCTCTTCCCTTCCCAACAGAGGTGTCCCAGACACACAGAAACGCGGACACCCAGGAAGGAGGTCCCCGTCCCTCCCCACACCCCAGGACGAACAAAGGGCTTTCTCCTAAAGGCCTGCCTCTCCACCAGCACCTCGCCACACCCTGACGGGGCGGCCGATCCCGTGTGCGGTAGCATCTCCTTCGCTATGGTGCAGGCGCACGGGGGCGCCCATGAGGGGACGCGCGGGGCATCAGCAACCAGGCCCAAGTCACTCACAGTGTGGGGGGCGCAGGGCCCAGAGCGGGCACGAGACCTCAGGGCCTAGACACGGGTGCAGGCAGGAGCGGGGTGGGAAGGGCTCCAGCCAGCTCTGCACCCACAGGTGCGGTCCCCCAGGCTGCCCACTCGGCCCCTACACTGTACACGGACCCCCGGTCCACCTGCTCCCTCCCTTCCTCTTCCAGGAAACAGACCCCGGGGAGGAGGGGGGCTGCTCCACGCACAGCAGGCCCAGATGATACCAGGGCTCCAGCAGGCACAGGGCCCAGAGCAGGGGCCGGCTGCACGGTCCAGCCAGCAACTTTCCCAGGGCCCTCGGCTGCCCTGTCCTGGGCCAGTGTTCTGGGAGGAGCCCAGCCTGGTCTTCCCTCCCACGGCCCCCATCCCTGAGGGACCTGAAAATGTCCTATTCCTGCCGCCCGGCTCCCAAGCTCTCTGCTCAGTGATGCCCCCGAGCCTTGCCCTGTGGCTGGGCCCAGGCCCCCGTGCCCGCCCGCACTCCAGGCCCCGGAGAGGGCTGCTGTTTACTAAGGGAGGCGTGTGGGCCTCTCCGGCAGCGCCGGCCGCGCTCTCTCCCTCCTTGTGCTTCCGTTTCTGCTGTGGTCCCTCCGCGGCCGTATTATCGTCGCACACGAATTTAGAATTCTCGTATGTTCTTGATGGGTTCAACCTACTTTATGATGAAATAACCGGGGATTTCTTTTTTTTTTTTTTTAAGATTTTATTTATTTATTTGACAGAGAGAGACAGCGAGAGAGGGAACATGAGCAGGGAGAGCGGGAGAGGGAGAAGCAGGCCTCCCGCCGAGCAGGGAGCCCGATGCGGGGCTCGATCCCAGGACCCTGGATCATGACCTGAGCCGGACGCTTCACCCACCGATTCGCCGGGCGCCCCTGTTCTCACTTTCTTGACATCTCTTTCGGTTTTCATCAATTCATTATTTCACTTCTATTAACACAGGGCATTGGGGTACGTGTGTGTGCGCGTGTGTGCGCGTGTGTGTGCAGGTGCACATACAGATGTTAGCAGCTGTGGCCAATACTACAGCTTCGATTTGACAAAGTCGCGTGGACGCCTTTCCGTCCTCCCCAACGACGCTGTCTTCGTCTGATCTAGAATCGATACGTTCAGTCCCTACACGTCGAGGCTGCTGTTCTCCGCGGCCAAGGCTGAGCCTCAGGTGACCCGTCTGCTCGCGGCCGGCCATGCGGCCAGCCCGCTGGGACTCCGGCCTCGGTCTGGGCCCTTGATTCGCCCCTGAAGCACTTCCTTTAGGGTTTTCCTTATAGGGCCCCCTTTTTTATAAAGGATTTATATTTGTTCGTCTGAGAGGAGAGCCGGGAGGCAGGAGCAGAGGGTGAGGCTGACTCCCCGCTGAGCCCGGACCCCGATGCGGGGCTCGACCCCACCACCCTGAGATCGTGCCCCGCGCCGAAGTCGAGAGTCAGGCCCTCAGCCCACGGAGCCCCCTGCGCCCCGTCCTGGCCTCTCTCGGTGGCGCGGCTTTCTCCTCCCGCAGAACCTGCGAGCGGCGGGCGCGTCAGGACCTGAATGGGGGCGCCTGGGGGGCTCAGTCACTTAAGTCCTGACTTTGATCTCAGCTCAGGTCTTGATCTCAGGGTGTGAGTCCACGCAGGGTGTTGGGCTCCATGCTGGGCCTGCTGAAAAAACAAAAGAAGGAGAAGTGCCCTTGGCTGCCGCCTGACCTGGGAGTGACCTGGGGTAGGTGGCCCTGGGTCTGTAGGAGACTCGAGAGACCGCACTGTGCGATCCCAAATCGGGCCAAACTCCTCCACTGAGACGGAATTCGACCTGTGGCTGCCGGGGCAGAGGCTGGAGAGGGCCGGTTGCACGTGGTCTCCCAGGAGCTCTCTGGGATGCTGGAATGTTCTGCATCGGGCCGAGCTGTGTTTACACAGGTGTCCGCGTGGTCCCGACTCATCAGAGCAGCCGGCGAAGTCGTGTCCATCCCCGTGACTTCAGATCTGAGCCCAGATTTTATTTTTGTTTTTGTGGAGATTATTTATTTACTTGAGAGAGAAAGAGAGCGAGAACACAAGCCGGGGGGAGGGCCCGCGGGAGAGGCAGACGCCCCGCCGAGCAGGGAGTCCAAACGGGGGCTCAATCCCAGGACCCCGAGACCGCGACCTGAGCTGAAGGCAGACGCTGCACCAAAGGAGCCCCCAGGCGCGCCCTCAGTTCGTATTTTAGAAATAAGGTCTAGGGGCGCCTGGGTGGCTCAGTGGGTTGAAGCCTCTGCCTTCGGCTCAGGTCATGATCCCGGGGTCCTGGGATCGGACCCTGCATCGGGCTCTCTGCTCCGAGGGGAGCCTGCTTCCCCCTCTCTCTCTGCCTGCCTCTCTGCCTACTTGTGATCTCTGTCTGTCAAATAAATAAATAAAATCTTAAAAAAAAAAAGAAATAAGGTCTAAATGAGGACTTTTCAGACAAAACCCGAAGCAATGAGTCACCAGCACGTGTGCAGTGAAACACAGACACGAGGCAGGACCGAGCAGGAGGAAGGGCAGAGCAGGGCCACACACGGGCGCCACAGGCTCTGGGGACCGTGGTCTGCGTCACCCTCAACACATCTTGCGGGCGGAAAACACAGAATTAAAACACAGGACAGAAATAGAACAAAACCTCGGAGGGCAGCAGGGGCACCTGGAGGGCTCCGGCGGTTAAGTGTCCGACTCTGTTTCTGCTCAGGACGGGATCTCAGGGTCGTGGGATGGAGCCCCGTGCCGGGCTCTGCGCGGAGTGTGGGGTCCGCTTAACACTCTCCCTCCGCCTCTGCCTCCGCTTCTGTCTCTGCCTCCGCCTCTGTCCTCTAAAACAAAGGTCTTGAAGGGAGATCTGAACTCTCGTGTTCACAAGAGCCGAGGGACGGGAGCGGCCCGAGCGGCTACCGACAGGCCCACAGGTGAGCAGGACGCGGCCCGGCCACACCTCGGACCGTGACTCCCCCTTAAAAAGGAGGGGATCCCGGCACCCGCGGCCACGGGGGCGGAGCTGGAGGCCGCGGTGCCGAGTGCGGTCAGCCCGGCACGGACGGACCGGTTGTGTGTCGTGGGCGGAGACACCCAGGAGGCCGGAGGAGTCGGACACAGACGCGCCGCGGGGGTGCCGGGCGCAGGGTTTACGGGGACAGAGTCCAGCCCGGGAAGATGGACGAGCTCTGGGGACGGACAGGGAGGACGGCTGCACGAGTGTGAACGCACTGATGCCTCAGAAGTGGGTACTTAAAGAGGGTTTAAAAAACCCAACAAAGTGAGATTTACAAGTTAATAAAGAGAGAAAATGATGTCATAAAGAAACGAGTCCAACAGGTGGGGCGAGAGCACCCGTCTTCAGATGAGGGGACCCAGCTTGCCGTCTGGCGGCCCCGCAGGTGCCCGGCCCCTCCGCGCCCAGGCTGGTCCCACGGTGGCCACAGTCCACATCCGCCCTCTCCCAGAGCTGTCCAAACGTCCCTCCTGCTCCTGCCGCCCGGGCTGGTCCCCACCATGACGGTCAAGCCCTCAGCACACTCAGGTGCAGACATGGGGCCCAAAAGGTCGCTTGGCCTTGCCGGCTGTCCCTCCTGGGGGGCCACCTTCCCTGGAAGGGAGCCCCAGAGGCTGGGGAGGGCTCCCTGGCAGCGGGCCGGTTTCTCAGTCCGTCCAGACACAGTCCTGTCCTGTCCACCTTGCCGCCCTCGAGACCGTAGCAGCTGGGACGCAAACAGAGTGATGCGGGCCCACGGGGGCCCGGACCGAGTCCCCTCACACACCAGGCCCGTGGCTCAGGCTGGGCTCAAGGATGTCCACCTGGCCCCGCCTCGGGAGCGGGGACACAGTCTGAGGCCCTCCCCCACGCCTGCCCCGCCTGTCCCATGGCGGCAGCGCCCGCTGACCTGCTGGGGCTGCTTGGCTGAGAGAAATGGCAGACTGAGCCTCCCCGGGGGACTGGGACGCAAGCAGGGGCACGAACTTGGAGGTGGTCCTCTGGCCTCAGGTGCCAGCACCGAGCAGCCCCTGCCTGGGGACCTGAGGAGCCTGGGAGCCTGGGGCAGCTGGACCCAGCTGTGTCCTTGGCCCCAGGGTCCAAGCCTTTCCCACTTTACAGGGTTTCTGCCTGTCTAGGCCAGAATGGGGAGGTCCCCATAGCACTGAACACTCCTAGGGACAGGCCCGTACTGGTGCCACCCAGAATGTGGGGATGGACGTCCCGCTGCACAGCACACCTGCTCTCCCCGGCTCCCAGACGAGCTGTGGGGCCGGGGGCCGTCGAGGGGGTGTCCTGGGCAGCCGTGGCAACACTCAGCCCGCAGCTGCACTGACCCTGCAGAGAGACACGTTCGGCCACGGGGCCTGCTGGGACCCACAGCGCAGCCCCTCAGGAGTGGGGAGAGGGACACCTGCCCTCCGGTGACAGGGCTGGGACAGGAGCCGGGGGTGGTCACGGGCATCCTCCAGGGTCCTAAGTCCTGTGTGTCACTGAGGAATGGGGACACCCCAGGGACCCAGGCCCCCAGGCAGGGCTGAGAGAAAAGCCCAGGGGTCCTGAGTCGCTCAAAATCACGGCCTGCCCTTCGGACTGGTACACAAGGCGCCTTCTGTCCTTCCGCAGGAAGTGAAGACAGGGTCGCGTGCAGGGGTCTCTGTTTCCCTGGCTGTAGCCCTGCCTGTTCCCCTCTGCCCGGCCCCGGCCCCTCCTCTCAGGCCTGAGCTCCCGGCCCGTTCTGCCCCAGCCATGCCCGGCCAGCTCTCCGCCGGCAGGGGGGCTCGCCGGGACACCTGCCCGCGGGCCCAGGGAGGGCGCGCCGTGGGTTGCGGGGACGCCAGCGGGAAGGGCTATGGCCGGAGAAGGGCTAGAGGAGGCCTCTCCGTCGGGACGCTGGGGCAGCTGGCTTCCCCCCCATCCCAGACCTCCGGGGCCCTGCGTGGCTGCAGCGCACCCCCATCTGGGGCCTGGAACGCTCCTCCGGGAGGCAGCTCTGTGCTCCCAGGACCAGGGGAAGCCCTAGGCGGCCCATGGATGTCACGGTCACGGTACAGGGCTTTGTGTGGCCTCAGTGGAAAAGGCTGGGAGGAAGGCGTGACCCAGACCACGGGGAGTCTTTGGGGAAGGGCCCCTCCTGCCACCCAGAGCTGAAGCTGACGGGCCAGGTGGCCGCCAGATGGATGAAGACTGGCCCAGGGCCAGGGCCCGCCCACCTGCTTTTATCCCCTTCTGCTGACCCTGCCCTGAGGGAGGAACAGGGCCAGACCGGGGTGGGGAGGGGGGCACTCAGGCCGAAGAAATGCACTCTGGCACGGAGTGAGACGTCCAGTGTTCTTTGATCTCTGGTGGGATCAGCTTCCCCGCAGGCCCTGGGCTTGGCCTGCTGCCCCCTGCTTGGAGCTCCGTGGGGCCAGGATGGTGGGGTGGGGGCGGTGTGGAGCCTGGTCCTGTCTGGGACAGGGCAGCTGCCTCTTAGGTGTGCACAGACGGTTGGGGTCCTGGGCTGGGGCTCTCTGCACCTGAAGGATCCCTACACCCAGTGGGGGTCCGGCCCCCCCAACAGGAAGCCAAACCTCTCTGCCCCACCCCTCCCCCGCCCTCCAGGCTGGGGCACCCGTGTCTAGGCTGCTCCTCTTCTGGGGCCCCCGCCGCACCCCTCATGGCAGCTCCAGGGCTCTGGGGACTGGGGAGGTGGGGGGGTTCTGTGAACTCGTGTCGCTGGGGGCCGCGTGGGCAGGATGGAGAGGACCCTCAGGGACCCGCAGTGACCGGCAAAGACGCACTCCCGAGGAGACTGGCGGCTGCCGACAGGCCTGGTGGGCAGGGGTGGGCATGAGTGCGCTCGCAGGGCCCTCCCCTACTCGCACCTCCCCTCCCCACCCCAAGGTCACGGTGGCTCACGCGGCTGGACCCCGACACAGAGCATTTATTCCTTGCTGCGAGCAGGGGAGAGGCTTTGCCGGGGAGGAGCCGCGTCCACCTTCAGCAGGTCCCCGGCCGGGGTGACCAGTCTGATGGGGGAGACAGAGGCTCAGATGCAGGTGCAGCAGAGACGGGATAGAGCTGGAGGAGGCCAGCGGCACGAGAGCCCGCAGCTCCAGGGAGGGGAGGGGCGCTGGGGCCAAGGGCAGGAGGGGGCCCGCAGCTGCCCCGGAGAAGGCACTGGGGCGGGAGGCTGGCCAGGGATGGAGGGACATACCCTCCAGGGTGCCACCCTGCCCCCAGCCCCCAGGCTCGCTGCAGAGGTGCGGCGGGGCCCTCCCAGGCTCGTGCCTGTGAATGCTGTGTCCCTGTGTGTGCACACGTGCACGCACGCGTGTGTAAGCAGGGGCGTGTGCCCGCGTCAGCACTGCGTGTCTGCCGGTGTGCCTGTGCTTTACATGTGGTCACACACGTGGGAAGGGCCAGACGTGGGAAATGCTCCTGGAATGAGAAGAGGTGGCCCGGGATGTGGGACCACGGGTGGGGGCAGAGACCAAGGAGTTGTGAGAAACGCCCTCTGGGCTCAGGCTGAGTCCTCTGGGGTGGCAGGTACCCCGCAGGTAGACCCTGCACGCAGGCCACACTCCCCCACGGGCTCTCACAGGGCTCTCGAGGGCCATGGGCGGGCCCGCGCGGGTGCGGGCCCCTGCCAGGTGCAGACCCCTGCGGGCGCCCGAGGGCCCGTTACCTCTCAGGTCTGGGAAGACGATGTTGTCAGCCGACAGGCCCAGCGCTTGCACCAGGCAGACAAATTTGTCCAGCACCACGGTCTGGATCATCCACATCCTGCCTGGGGCCGGGGGAGAGCAGCATGGCCTTTAGCCACGGCCGTTGCCCTGGCAGTGCCGGACCCCCGCACTCCACCCGCCCTCGCCCTCCCTCCCTCCCCCCCCCCCAGCTGGACCTCAGCCGCTGGGCGGGGGCTCACATAGCAGGTTGACCCTGATGATGCTCTGGCCGCTGGACCGTCTTCTGAACAGCATCAGAGCGAACACGCTGTAGTCAGTGTCGTACACCTGGACCTCCTCGGGCTCTGCCGGGACACAGGGGAGGTAACGCTGCAGCATGAGGCCCTTTCTCTGCCCGGGCGCCCTCCCCAGGCCATCCCCCCTGCCTCCCGCGGTCACCCTCTCACCCTCCCTGCTGTCCACCGAGAATCCCCCAGGCTTTGCTGCTGGAATCAGCACATACGACCAGGAGACACAGCGGTGGCCCCTGCGGGAGCGGGGGAGAACACAAGAGGAAGGTTCTGGAACCCGGCCAGACCTCTGGTTTCCTTCTCTCCCTTGGGGGGACCCCAAGGCGGGTCCCCGCCAGATCTCAGCCGCTCACTTGGAGGAGACGTCTGTCGGAAGCCATGGGCGAGGCCCCACACGGGAAGCTTTGCTGCCCTCCCCAGGGAGGTGGTCCCTCCTGGAGGACGAGGTGTGGGCTCTCCCTGGCCCTCACACATCCCCTTGGAGCCTCTGCCCCGCCCACCCACTGGCCACTCCTTCTCAGCCTGGCTGGGACCCCTAATGCATGTGTATGTGTGATGGCGAGAGAAAGGTGTTTCTGTCTGCAGGGTCCCCTCCAGGAGTCCTCACTGCGCCAGGTGGGCATCGTGGCTGGCGCCCCTAGCCAGCAGCCCCAGACTTCGCTGAGCCAGGCCAGATGGGGAGAAGCTGGGCCGGCCGGGTAGGCCCCCCAGTTTGGGCCCCAGGAGGCCCTCCCGCTGTGCAGGGGCCTCTCCAGGTGGACACACCTGTTTTGAGAAGCAACCAAGTGCAGTCCGGCCTGCAGGTGGGGGAGAGGGGAGGTTGCCCCAAAGCCTTCTCGGTCCAACTGCATTTGCACTGGGTTCTCTGTCCCCCACTCCTCCCCTCTAATCAACCTCTGACAGGAGCTAGGCCAGTCAGGTGCCCCCAGGAATCTGAGATGCTCCAAACGGGGGTTCTGGGGTGGCTGAGCCCATGCAGCTGGCAGGCTGGGGCAGGGGCCAAGGGAGACCCTCAGAGGAGGCTCTCAGCTCTAGGACCTACCCTGGTCCGCGTGACAGACCCGCCTCGCTTACGGTCCCCGTTTCATGTTACTCATCCCCAAAGAGCCCTAACCAGAGAGGTTCCCAGGCCCTCTCTCCCCTGTAGCCAGGCAGGTGGGCAAGGAAGCCTGCCAGGCCTGCTGAAGACGTGGTGAGGGTCAAGAAGCCCTCATGGCACCGGTGTCCCCCAAAGTGGGGAGGCACCACCCTCACCTCATTCCCAGGGGCCATCCATCAAGACTTCCGCTTCTTCCCAACCAGGGGGGAGACACTTCTTTTGGGGAGACCAGCCAGAGCACCTGTCACCCTGGATGCAGCAACGGGTTCAGGAGGATCACGTGACTCCAGAAAACCTGGTCAGAGGCCATTGCCAGGCTGACCAGGATGCTCTCTCTTTTCTGGAATTGGGAGCCCTGAGAAGGACATCAGCCCAAACTAATGTTTTATCCCTGCGAGGTGAGAACTTTCCCAAACAGAGGTCTGGGCAGACAGAGCTGAAAAAGAGAAAGGGAGGGGCTGAAGGGGCCCTGGTCATACTGTTTGAACTCCTGGATCCAGCTCTACCTGTACTCCATAAGCCCTCAAGGCTCTTCCGAGTCTGGGATCCAGTAAACGCACCCCTCTTTTGTGTGTGCCCCAGAGCTGGCTTAGGTCACTGGCAGCCTGTGCTGAACCAGGGCACTGGGGCCCATGCTGGCCTCGAGCCATGAAGCCATTAGGTTCCAGGGGTACAGGCCAGGGATCCTCACTCACCGGGTCATGGCATATGACACTTCAAGGCGGCTGTCCTTGTTTTGCTGGAACACTGCAGTGAATGGGTTCAGCAGGAACCTGTCCGTCTTTCTGTGGGTGCTGCCTGCTAGGCCGACCACAAACCATTCCCCCTGGAACTGTGGGAACCTGAGGTAGGCAGAGCCCAGGACAGCCCAGGGGCCCTCACCAGGCGGCAGCTCCCCATACGAGTGCCAATGACGCCGGCAGGGCTGGGGTGAACTCGCCCAGCGCCTGGCATTTGCGGCCTTCGTTGATGGAGATGTTCCCACCGCACGGGGACTGGCCGGGGTTACAGGAGGGAACAGCTGGTCCAGAAAGGCCTGTCCAGCCATCCAGGGACCTTTTCTGTTGGACGTCAGGAATCTCCGTGGGGAGATCTGAGACCAGGCTGGGCTCCCCGGACGGTGCCTTCCCCGGCCCCCACGGCCCCCCTTGCTCCCTGCACTTGGACCCCGGCTGACTTTCTCCCCCTCCCTTCAAGCCCCCAGACCTGGTCTTCCTGGAAGTTCCGTAACACGGAGGGAACGCCCGGCTGCGTGTTTGAGGTCTGGCCTTTCAGGCCTTTCAGCAGGGCGAGCACTGCCCACAGGGCACAGCAAGGCCCCATCCCAGGAGGGACGGGGGGAAGCAAGTGGCCCTGTGGCTGCCGACTCAGACCCTCCCCTCTTTATGGGCCCATCCACAGGTGCCCCTCCCCAGAAGTGGCAGAAGAGGTGGCCGCAGAGGGCTTGGCAGCACACTGGGCAGGGGCGGGGCCCTCTTGAGATCCTGCCCCCCAAAGACGGGGGGCATCTGGGTCCCAGCCCAGAAGGGAGACGGGCAGAAAATGGAGGGGCTGGGGGTGCTTGCTGGGTCCACTAGCTCCCAGGGACGTCTCTGCACCTTGCTTTCTGAATCCGGAGACCCCCAGCTCCAACCCTCTTTGGAACCCCTTCCCAGGGCCCCGCACCTGCGGTGCCTCCCTGTCCGGGCCCTACCTCAGGAGCCTTCCTGCCACCAGGTGGAGAGCGGAACGTTCCATCCCACACAGGGAGCTTGACCTCTCCTCAGTCCTGAAGGTCAGGGGCACAGCATTCTTGTGGAACACTGAGTGCCGAGCCCAGGCCTGCCACCCCCGCACTGCTCCCCCACGCCCCGAACCCAAGCGTGGGGCAACAACAGACCAAGGGGCCCTACTGCCCCGAGGAGCAGGGGTCACGGCCGGTCAGAGTGACCCAGACAACGGGGTGGTGGGCAGGCAGCCAGAGCCCCCAGATCAGGATGACTGAGGGATGACTGCAGGGCCCCCTGTGCCAGAGTGAGGGCAGGGGGCAGGCAGCCCAGTCTAGTGGGGGTGGGGCTCCCACACACTTGGCCTGGGGGCAGGAGGGCCTGGGCTCTCAGCACGTAGCCCGCTCGGCCACCCCCAGAGAAAGGGCCTGAAGAAAACAACCACAGGTAGTCAAATGTGTAGGTGCTGGGCTCTAGGAGACTGGAAGAATGTGTACCTGACCTGTGAGCCCCCCGTCCCAGGCCACCTCCTGCCCCACCCGGGTCCTCATGTCCCAGGCCACCTCCTGCCCCCACCCGGGTCCCCCTGTCCTGGGCCACCTCTGCCCCCACCCAGGTCTCCCCGTCTTGGGCCATCTCCTACCAAACAGGTTACCCCTGTCCTAGGCTACCTCCTTCCCCACCTGGGTCCTCATGTCTTGGGCCATCTCCCACCCCCACCCAGTTTCCCCTACTCTGGGTCACCTCCTGCCCCAACCTGGGCCATCTTGCCCCCCCCAACACACACACTGCGCTGCCCGTTGTCTCCCTCCCCTCCCCCCCATGTCTCCAAATCCTGGGCCACCTCCTTCCCTCCCCCACTCTTGGCTTCCAGCAGTCTGTCCTGAGGAGGGGACCCAGCCAGGACACTGAGAAAGCACTGGTCCCCCAAGGACAAGGAGCTTCCGGGCCTGGCTCTGTCCCAGCCCTCACACTGCGTGGAAGGGCGTGGACCGCCTGGTCCTTCCTCCTCCGGGAGCGTTTCCCATTGCCAGGGAGACCATCAAGGCCTCTCCGGGTCAGCCGCAGGCCCCAGGACAGGGGACGCGCAGGGGTCGGGAGGGCCGGGGCCACCAGCATCCCCCCGAGACCCGAGCCCGCAGGGCAGCCCCCCGTTCCTCGAGCTCGCGGCTCAGAACGGCTCTGCTGCTCCGGGCGACTCCGGCCCGGATTTCCCCGGAACCTCCCACAGGAGGCCTCTCGGCCCAGCAGAAGCTGGGGTGGCGGCTCCGACCCCGGACGCTTTGAACGCGGCGCCCCACCTCCCACCCCGCGGGCCCCGACCTGCGGCCGGCGACCCCGCTCAACACGAGCCGGCCGGGCCCCTCTGCGCCTGCGCCCTGGGAACCCTGGGGGCGGGACACCCATCCCCCGCCCTCCCGGCCGCAGCGGAGGTCGGGCGGGTCCCCCGCGCCGGAGAGGAACCCGGGGCCTCGCTCCCGGGAGGGCCCCCGCCGCCCCCGCCGCCCCCGCCGCCCCCGCCTCCCCCGCCGCCCCCGCCGCCCCCGCCTCCCCCGCCTCCGGGGCTAGCGGGGGACACGGCTCCGGGCGCCTCCCGCGGCGCTGAGTGACTCTGGCGCCCCCTACCGTCCGCCGGGCGCGTTGCAGGCTGGCGGTGGACTTGCCGAACCGCGCTCCGCCCACAGTCAATGCCATTGGTCGAGGGCGGGCACGTGACGCTGGCGGCGCGCAGCGCCGTGTGCAAAGGCTACCGGCGGCCGGGAGTGGCGGGGCTGCCGGTTTCCCGCGTCGTCGCCGAAGGGCGGCCGGGTCCGCGGGTACAGCCAGGCGGGGGGGCTGCGGCGAGGGCCGGGACGCCCCCCCCAGCCCACCCTCCCGGGAGCCGGGCCTGGCCTCCCCGCAGCCCTTTCCCCACCGGCTGCCTGGCGTCCCCTCGCTCCGGCCTCTGCGGGCCCCTCCCGCGCGCTCGCCGCGCCCGGGGCCGCCCCTTCCGCACCCCGGCAGCCGGAGCCCCGCCGCCCCCCGCACGGCTGCTCCCCAGTTCGCTCGCCCCAAGCTCGGGCGCGGTGCTCTGGGCGGGCCGGCCCCGCCCTCCCGAGCGCCCGGGGGCCGAGGCCGAGGGGGTGGACGGGAACCGGCCCGCACCGGGGAGGGGAGGGGCGCTGGGCTCAGGGCATCCCGGAGGGTCCGCCGCGGCCGCTGAGGCCCTCAGCTGGGGGCGGGCGCAGTGCTGGCCAGGAGCAGGACCTGCGGAACGAGCCCGTGCGACGGTCCTGCCGTGAGCCGGAGGGAGGTGGTGGGTCCCCTGGGCGGCGGGCTCTGTCCAGCCCCGGCCCCCACAGGCGGGGGTCCTGGCCCACCTGTCCACTGGGGCTGCTGTGTGCGCAGAGCGCGGGCACCCAGCGAGAAGGGCCGGCAGTTCGGGGACAGCCCACGACGCGCCTGCCTGTGGGACCTGGGCGCGGGGCTCTGGGACGCAGCGCCCTCGCGTCCTGCTGAGGCCGGCGGGCTCCCAGCACAGTGCTCTAGCGGCAGGGGCCGCCTTTCCTGGAGGCCCCCAACCACCGCTGCCAACTGAAGGCAAGTTTGTATCCCTTTTTAGAAGGTATTTTTCTTGGGGCGCCTCCGTGGCTCATTGGCTCGATGGGGGCCGAGGTCATGACCTCGGGGCTGTGGGAGTGAGCCCGCGTCGGGATCCCTGCTCCGTGGGGAGCCCCCTTAAGATTCTGTCTCTGCCCCTCCGTCCCCCCACCCATGCTCCACCTCAAGCGCCCTCCTTCTCTCCAGAAAATAAGAAAGTACTTTTCTTCCTTCTAAGATACTAAAAATCACCTGTTACAATTAAAAGGCAAAACACAAATCATAACATTTTTACATAAAAACAGTTAACTTAGAACTACAATTATTTCACCTAGTTTGTGACAATTAGAGTTCATTGAACATTTTTGTGGAAATAAAATGCAGGGCGACAGTAACCACCACCGCCCCCCCCAAGACCCAGAAGGACAGGCCTGGGGAGCCAGAGGGACACTGGGCTGCTGTAGGGCCTCAGCCCTGTGGTCACTTGGGAGGGTCTCTGGTGCTGCCGTTTGGCCCTGCAGCCCTTCCTGAAGCTTCCTTCCCCAGAATCCCTGAGTGGGGGGTATGTCAGAGCCCTCCCACACCCCAGAGCAGAGGCCCTCATTTTCTGTTTGGGGGCTGTAAGGCCAGGCATGCAGGGGCCTCTCTGGGACACTGCCAGCTCTGAGCCACGGCCCCACCCAGTACAGGTGCACGGTGACTCCAGCGGGGGTGATCAGTGGCTCTCTGGGACGTAGGGCCCACAGGGAGGCTACGGTTTCCCTCAAAGCCCTGGGGGCCATGGCCCGCTGCCTTCCTGTCTTCTCCTTAGCTCTATAGATCTGCCTTTCTGGGAGGCCTATTGCAAGGGACAGAGGGTGGGCACTGTGCAGTCTGCGGGGTCGGGCATGGTCCATGGCCACCCACTGGAGACAGGGAACCCGTACAAGGCTGCTGCTGGGTCTCCCCCGCGGACACCCGCCCGTCCTCCTGGTCCCAGTGGGCCACATGGGAATGCAGAGCTGGGACAGAGAGTGGTTCCCCTGGGATGGCCTGCTGCTCTCCCCTACTCCCTCGCAGCCCGGGGAGGAAATGGGGGCCAGTGGGAGGGTCCCGCTCCCCGGCGCCCCCTCAGCCTCATCCACAGTCAGTGGTGAGCTCTGGACCTCGAGCTTCCAGGAGCAGGGAGCCGTCCCACCTGTGGCCCAGTGTTGAGAAACAATCGTCAGATCGGTGGCCGGGGCCCCGAGACAGCGGGGCTTGGGGCCAGTTCCAGGCCCAGCTTTGGCCAAGCTAATGCCCATTTCCCTGGATGGACCTTCCAGCTCCAGTCTGGGCCCAGCCTGGGGCTGCCCTTTGCCCTCAGACCCTCCCCACATTCTCCTGAAGGGAGGCCAACGCCCCACCCCCGTTCTGGTTCCCAAGAGGACATGGGGGAGGCTGAGGGAGAGGCAAGCACACGTCTCCAGGACGGACATGTCTGTCCAGAAGCACCTGGGTGAGCGCTGACTCACGGCCCTGTGGGCCTGCATCTCACCCAGCAATGCTTGGGGAGGCCGAGGAGGGGAGTGAAGGGAGAAAGCTGCCCCCCACGGAGGAGGCGCCCTCGGAGCCCAGGCACACCTTCCCGGAGCAGGGCGCCTGCAGGCCCCTCAGGGCACCAGGTGGCCATCTGTGGGGCAGGGTATCTGCTCCCAAGCCAGCAGAGCTGTCGAAACTGGCCAGTGCCCTCCAGCCAATGCAGATGGTTTCACGAGATGGGGGGTGGGGGTGCTGGGAGGATCTGGGGCGTGTTCTCACTAGGAGGGGCTCCTGGCACCGGGCGAGGGCCACAACCCCCTCCTCTAGTCCCCAGGCAGCCACCCGGCGGGACCCCCCTGGGCAGACCTTGACCCTGGGGGAGGGCTGCATGTGGGTGACTCGAAATTGTTTAGGTGCCCTTTGCACTCTTGGAGTAGCTTCTGTTTCCTCTAGGGTCCGTTCTCCCCGGTCCTGACTCTTCTCTCCCAGGGATTTCCCCGTGTCAGCGACCCCTGGCAGGTTGGCCAGGACCTGGGGTGTGGAAAGCACGTGCAGTCTACCCTGGGGGGTAGTGGGGAGCCCCTGGAGGCAGACCTGGCCCAGTACTCCACATCCCCCCAACAGTCTGGCATCACTTGGAGGGGCCTCTCCAGGCAGCCATTGCCCAGGGTGGGGTGGACATTGTTACCCCATTTTCAGCCCGTCCCTCCCTCTGCCTCCATCCCCCATGGGTCTTGGAGTTCCCAAATTCCAGAAGGGTCTCTACAGAGCAAAGCACGCCTTGCCTCCTGGTTCCTCACAGCGGGTAACCTTGGTCAGATCCTGGCTGTGGACACCCCCACCTTGTGCCCCAAGCTCCTGCGCTCACCCCAAACCTAGCTCCTGAATTAGACTGGCCTGCTTCCTCCAGACCCCCCACACCCTCCTTATGCTTCCTGCCTGTGTAATCTCGTGATCTGCCCCAAGGGGCACGACGCCAGGACTGCACTTGGCCCCAGGTGGTCGGTCCTGCTCCCAGCCCCACCCCGGCCCTTGGGGTGGCCACAGGGACAGCCCCGCCTCCTGTTTCTAAGACCGTTGCCAGCTCCCCGCAGATCCAGGTACCACATCCAGGAATGGGGAGGGGTTCTGCCTGTCCCTCCCCAGTGGCCTGTCCTGCCACAGGCCAGAGGGCCACTGGGACTCTGGACCCATGCCTCCCAGGAAGGAGCTCAGGGTCAGCGGGAGACGAGGAGAACCTGTGGGGAGGGCTCCTGATCCCTCTAGAAAAGGCCCCCCACCATCTGGGTGGGGGACAGGCTCCGGTCCTGGGCCTACCCCGGGCAGCCCAGCAAGGCTAGCAGGGCACGTGTGCCCACAGCCTGGGAGCAGGGAAGGGCAGCTGGGACGACAGTGCAGTGGCCCAATTAAGAGGCGGAGACCGGGGCACTGGGACAGCAGGGACCACCCTGCTCCCTGGGGAGGGTTTTTGACCAGGGGAGCCAGCCACGTGCCCCTTCCCAGCCCACCCAGGGGAGCAGCCCCACGTGCCTGTGAGATGATGGGCAGACAGAGGCCCCAGTGCGGGTCCAACAGGGAAAGGAAGAAATCAGGGGCCAAGACAGACAGCGTTTAATGAGGCCACGTTCCTGAGCTCTGTGGGTGATGGGCAGCTTCAGGGCACACAGGGGAGAGTGTCCCCGCCATGGGGTGGCCCTGACCCTGTGGGGCGCCGGGGCTCAGTGAGGGGGTACAGGTGCCGCCACTGTCAGGGTCTTCGCTCCTTCTAAGGTCAGGGCCGCTGCCTGGACTCACTTTCTTGTTTCTGGGGCACAGAGACAAGACTCAGCCAATGAAGGAGCGAGGGGTGCCCCCCGTCACTGCATCACCCGGCCAGCACTGCCCACTCACCATCTAGGACATGGAACTGGTCTGCGGCCTCGCAGAAACCTGAAGGCCCAAGCAGGGGTCAGTGGTGGCTGCGGCAGGGCACACGGCGGGAGGGCAAGGCCGGCCGCTGGGGGAGGCTTACCGTACTTGGGGAAGAACAAGATGTGCTCCTCGGTCAGGTTGGCCCTCTGGACGTGCTGCTCAAACGCACTCAGCGCCGAGTCACTTGGAGGGAGTGAGCGGGCTGTGGGGCACACAGGGCTCCTGGGCACGCGGTGAGGGGCACGCCGGGCACAGGGGTTGTGTGCTCGGGACGCACCCATCCCCCTCCCCGTCCCCTCTGTCCCCACACCTGGGCCTATCCACTAGGGCCCCTCCCTGACCCCTGCTCAGCTGAGGAGGTCAGAATGCAGGGAGGGGAGGACAAGGAGGGTCTGTGTGTCCCTCTGGCCTCGCGCCGCGCAGATGGCCGAGTGTGTGCGGAGCGTGGGCTCCCGCAAGGACGCACTGTACAGTTTCACCGACAGCCTCCGCTTCCGCTCCAGGTACAGGATGGCAAAGCCCTCGTAGTCCGTCTCTCCGACGACCACGTCCACTGCATGGGCACCTGGCGCCGGGCGGAGTCAGCCGAGTCAGCTCCTCCCCCCCGGCCCTGCACCCCGTCCCCGATGCCCCGGCCTCACCTGGAAGCAGGAAGCGGCCCGGGACGCCCGTGTCTCGGTAGAGCTGCCGCACCTGCCAGCAGATCCCGTCCCTGGGGGCGGGGGGAGCACGGCAGGCTTAGGACCCCAACCCACAGGACTCTGGTCCAGGTCACAGCAAGGGTGGGGGCAGGGGTCCTTGCGGGGGACTCACAGCTTTTGGAAGGTGCTGACGGCCATGGCTGCACGCTGGGGAGCCGCACGCAGGAGGGTGGCCTCAACCCGGTGGCTTTGCTCCTGCAGAAAGCGGCACGAGGAGGCCACAGCCACAAGGAGCCACGTCCCTGCAAACTAGGGGCGGGCCATGTGAGGGCACGCGGGGATGAGGGGCTGCCTGGCCCTGGCCCCTGGAACGCTGGGCGAGATCCTGCCCACCCACCTGTCCCCCTCTACCTGCTGAGCATCAAAGTTGGCCTTTGGCTGGATGGTGCTGATGGGGGACGGGGGCTGAGGAGGTCTCCGAGCCCTCTGGCTCAGGGAGTCCCCAGCCAGGAGCAAAGTCAAGAGGAGTGCAGTCCTGGGGGTCAGCATGACGGTGGTGGCAGTAACGGTGCGGGGACTGGGGGAAGCCTAGGCCAGGACGGCCGAGTCCTGGGTCAGAGTCCACTGTCCAGTTCCGCCCAGAAGCCTGGCACAGGAAGTCGGCGACGTCCACCGCCAACCCAGTAAGTCCCCGTTGGTCCTCCTGCCTTACCGAGCACCCTGCCCCCCTCGAAAGTCCACCCCCGGCCTTCTCGACTCTGCACTCCCCAGCAGGGCCCTGGCGCCGCATCCTGTTTACAAAGTCCGAGTTGACCTCTGGTTCCTTGTCCATGACCCCCTAACCCAAGGGCCCGAGCAGCGGGGAGCGGCGGGGCGGGGTCTCGAACCCTCAAAGTGAGTCAGTCTTGCCCTCAGCCCAGCCCACGGGCCCCACACGCCCCGCAAGGGCGCCGCCCCTCCCGGCCGCCAGGGGCGCTGCTGGGCGCGAGCTCGAGTGCGCGCAGGCGCAGCAACAGCGAGGCGGGCTGCCGGGTGCTCGGCGCTCTGCGGCCATCGATGCCTCAGGGCTCGAGGCGTCAGCCTGGCGGGCTTCATCATAGAGACGCGGCGGCAGGAGCGGCGGGGCGGAAGCGGGTCGGCCGGCCGAGGCCGGGCGCCGGGGCAGGGGCAGCACAGCCGGGCGGAGGCGGCCGCGGTGAGTGCGCCCGGCCCCGGGGAAAGTCGTCGTCCGGCCCCGGACCCCCGGTTTCCCGGCCCCGAGGAGCGTCGCGAACCGGCCGCGTCCGGTCCCCGGCTCCCCGCCCCCCACGCCCAGCCCCAGCCTCCGGCCCCTCGGCCTCGGCCGCGCCCTCTGCCGATGAATGAGTGGCCGAGGCCGCCGGGCCTGGGGCCGAGCCGAGGCCCCGCCCCCCGCAGCCCCTCGGAGGGGAGGGGGGAGGGGACGTTGGGCCGCCCCCGCCCCGCCCCCACCTCGCCCGGCAGCGGCAGCGGCTGCGCGGGCCGGCTGACCGCCGGGCAGGGCTCCCCGCGGCCACAGGGCAGAGGCCAAGGGCCGGCTGGTGCCCCGGGCGGCGTCTGGGGCCGGCGGGCTGGCGCTTGCCCCGCGGGCCCCAGGCTTCTGCTCGGAAGGACCTCGGTCCCACGCTGACAGCTCTGAAGCCTTGGGGCTGCCAGGTCAGAGTGGCAGGAGTGCGTGGGGGGCCACCGGGTCTTCGTTCCTCGGGCTCGGAGCAATCGCCAGCCCAGGCACCCACATGTGTCTCGGGGCCCCCGCGCGGGAGGAGGTCGGAGGGCCCCACCCCGCCACCGGCCCCTTCTGGGCTGAGAGCAGATGCGGGGTCCAGCTCAGGCTGGCCCAGGCCGGGAGGGGCTGAGCCGGGTCTGCTGCCTGCCCGGAGCTGCCTGTTCCAGGGAACCACTGGGACGTGCGGGGACGCCCGTCAGGAGTACGGGGTCCAGGCGTGTGGCTGTCCAGGGCGCTTGGAGAAGCCGCTGGGCCGTTAGGCAGGTGGGCAGGGCCGGTTGGACCTCTACACAGGCTCAGTCCGATGGAAGTCCCAGCAGGGCACTGGCCGCAGCTCAGCCACAGGGCCTCTCCCTTGGGGCCAGTATCCTCCGCCGGTGTAACCAGCAACTAAGGGACCACGTGTGGGTTTCAGGGCTGCCTGGGCAGAATGTCACAATGGACGAGGGGGGCGCGCCCCTGCTCCCCGACAGCCTCATCTACCAGATCTTCCTGAGTTTGGGCCCGGCGGACGTACTGGCCGCCGGTCTGGTGTGCCGCCAGTGGCAGGCCGTGTCCCGGGACGAGTTCCTGTGGAGGGAGCAGTTCTACCGCTACTACCAGGTGGCCCGAGACGTGCCCCGGCACCCAGGTCAGGGCCTGCACGTGGCCCCACAGGCCACCAGGCTGGCTGGGAGGGTGGGAGGCAGGGCCATTCACATGCTGCCAGCTGAAGCCACAGCACTGGTCCCCCACTGCCCAGATCTCCATAGCGGTCACCAGGGCACCGCGCGGCCCTCCCACGGATGGGGAGCAGCCGGGCCACACCTCAGTACAGGCCTGGCTGGGAGGCAGGGGCTTGGGGGTGCCGGGGGCACCCCTGCAGCTGAGGTGATGTCCCCTACACCGTCAGGGTGCTGGCCTCTGTGGGAAAGGAGGCTCAGGGCCCCAGCGGTGACCACCCCCCACCCCCAGCGGCCACGTCCTGGTATGAAGAGTTTCGGCGGCTCTATGACACGGTGCCCTGCGTGGAGGTCCAGACGCTCAGGGAGCACGCGGACCAGGTTCTCCACCTGAGCTTCTCCCACTCGGGCTACCAGTTCGCCTCGTGCTCCAAGGACTGCACCGTCAAGGTGAGCCCGGCCCCCGGCAGCTGGGGCCCGCCGGGGCGGCCCATATGCCCGTGGAGGGAAGCAACTTGTGCTCCAGGGCCAGGAGCCATCCGCATGGACCCACACCCCTCGGGTCAGCGGGCAGCCGGGGGCAAGGAGCCCCATCCTGGTGATGGTTCCTGGGCCTGAGCTCAGCTGGGAGAGGAGCTCGCAGCCGGGGCCCTGGGGTCCCGTGTAGGGCGGGCTCAAGAGGCCCCCGGATGACTCCGCCCCCGTGCAGATCTGGAACAACGACCTGACCATCTCGCTGCTGCACAGCGCGGACATGCGGCCCTATAACTGGAGCTACACCCAGTTCTCCCAGTTCAACCAGGACGACTCGCTGCTGCTGGCGTCCGGGGTGTTCCTGGGGCCCCACAACTCTTCGTCGGGAGAGATCGCAGTCATCAGCCTAGGTGAGGGCAGGCGGTCAGGGCCACCCCCACCCCTCCTCTTACAGAGCCCTGCGCGCTCCCCACCCCGCCCAGCCCCTTCCCACAGTCCTGCCCCCGCCCCCCCCCAGACAACTTCGCTCTGCTGTCGCGAGTGCGCAACAAGCCCTACGACGTGTTTGGCTGCTGGCTCACGGAGACCAGCCTGATCTCGGGGAACCTGCACCGCATCGGGGACATTACCTCCTGCTCAGTGCTCTGGCTCAACAACGCCTTCCAGGTGCGGGCAGGTGCCCCCTGCAGCGGCCCCCTGCGGCGGCCCCCTGCCTGGCCTGGTGCCCACCTGCTGTCTCCCACCCCCAGGACGTGGAGTCAGAGAACGTCAATGTGGTGAAGCGCCTCTTCAAGATCCAGAACCTCAACGCCAGCACCATCCGCACGGTGATGGTGGCCGACTGCAGCCGCTTTGACAGCCCTGACCTCCTGCTGGACACCAGCGCGCCCCCCGGCCGTGTCTTTGATCTCGGCAGCGACAGTGAGGACGAGGCGGGAGGCCCGGGGCCAGGGCCGGCTCCCGCCCGCACCAAGGAGGGTTTGCGGCGCTTCTTAGACGGGTTCCTGGACGGGCGGGCGCAGCCCCAGCTGTCGGAGCACGCGCTGGAGACCAAGGTGGCCGAGCTGCTGGCCCAGGGCCGCACCAAGCCCCCAGAGCACAGCATGGCCGACGCCCACAAGCTGCTTATCTTCACCACGGGCTGCCTCACCTACTCACCACACCAGATCGGTAGGGGAGCGGGCCCTCCTGCCTCCCTGGAGCCTGGGGGCTGAGGATTCCCCGCTGCTGGGCTGGCCTCCCCTGGCCAAGGGCAGGGCTGGAGTCTGTGGGCAGAGTCAGCCTCCTCCGTTTGTCCTGGGAGCCCCGCCCTGGTCCAGCTGCCTGGAGTGCGTGTTCCGTGGGGGCCCCTCGTTCAGCGGCTGCTGCTCTTCTCCCGCCCTCCCGCAGGCATCAAGCAGATCCTGCCACACCAGATGACTACAGCCGGGCCTGTGCTGGGCGAGGGCCGGGGCTCAGATGCCTTCTTTGACGCTCTGGACCACGTCATCGACGTGCACGGACACATCATCGGCATGGGCTTGTCCCCAGACAACAGGTGGGCCCCCGAGAGTGTCCTGGGTGGGGGCCTCTGCAGGCCGCTGATACCAAGCAGGGTGCTCCTCGCCCAGGTACCTGTATGTAAACAGCCGGGCCTGGCCCAGTGGCTCCGTGGTGGCCGACCCCATGCAGCCACCGCCCATCGCAGAGGAGATTGACCTGCTGGTGTTTGACCTCAAGACCATGCGGGAGGTGAAGCGGGCTCTGCGGGCGCACCGCGCCTACACGCCCAACGACGAGTGCTTCTTCATCTTCCTGGACGTCAGCAGGGACTTCGTGGCCAGGTAGGCGCATGGGGCTGGGCCGGGCTGGGGCCGGGAGCAGTGGCAGGGTCTCACCAAGGCTCCCCCACAGTGGGGCAGAGGACCGGCACGGCTACATCTGGGACCGGCATTACAACATCTGCTTGGCTAAGCTGCGGCACCAGGACGTGGTCAACTCAGTGGTGTTCAGCCCCCGAGAGCAGGAGCTCCTGCTGACGGCCAGCGACGACGCTACCATCAAAGCCTGGCGCTCTCCCCGCACGGTGCGCATCCACCAGGCCCCGCGTCCGCGTCCCTACCGTTTTTTCTCCTGGTTTGGCAGCCAGAGGCGCTGAGAGGGGCACTGGCCATCAGGAGTGTCCTGGGGCTGCTGGGACCCACTGAAAATGCTACAGAGGCGTGCAGCCTTTTCCCGAGGGCCCTGACCGTGTGGCGGGCAGAGACACTCGGGACAGTCAAGCCTTAGATGGGGGTTCAGCAAGACCGCAGGGAGGGGACGGCCTGCTCCCACCCCACGCTCACGCCACACACCGCCTCCCACGGCTGTGACCTTCAGCGCGGGGGCCGCCCCCCCCCCCGGCTGGCTTGGGATGCACTGGACACTGGGCCCTGCACTCCCCCCACCCTCTTCCCCCAGGGCCTGTGCCCTGCGACCGTCAGCAGCACATGTACCCTTCAGTCGGGCCTCCTCTGGGAACTCCTTTGCTCACCAGCAGGGCCGGCGGCGCAGGTCAGTGTGCCGTGGGCCCAGGCAAACTGCATGTCACCGGTCACCCGTGTGGGCCTGAATAAACAGTTGGCAATAGCACCCAGCCGTCCAGTCTCTGTGTGGGGGAGGGGGCCGGCTGACAGACAGCAGAACGCTCGGGGCTGCGTCCCCAGCCGCTGTCCCTGGAACCTCTGAGCAGACGAGGTCACTGGCGTGCAGAAAGTGCCAGAACGCGTCCGGCATGGCATGCGCTCGCCGCCAGCGTGGAGATGTAAAGGGGCGCCCCGTGGAGGACGGGACCGCACACGGCAGTGTGGGGCTGGGGATGCGGGCGGAGGTGGGTGTGGAGGCAGGAAGCAGCCCCAGCCACACCCCCAGAGCTTCTGCCACGTCTGTCCTTGGGGGCTCACCTGCCCCCCTCATTGTGCTGGGTGCCAGGTGCTGGGTTGGGGTGTGGATGGGGCGGCAGCCTGACTTCCGTGCCTGGCTACACGGGGAGCTCCTCGTGTCCAACTGTCTGACTATGCGCACACAGTGACCGTCCCCACAGTTGGGGGACAGACGTGGCAGACACGGATGGGGGAACGGGAGGCCAGAGGCAGGGCCGAGCAGAGGCTGCTGGGGTTGGACCTGCACTGGCTACAGGGGGACGGCTGGGCAGGGGCCACGAGGGCCTCGGCGGGGAAGCCCCAGGGCCCAGAGGAGCTGCTTCTGGCCCAGGGTCCACCAGCATGGGCAGCGCACCCAGAGGAGGCCGCCCCAGCCCACAGTAATCCGCAGCAGGAGGACGAGGAGGGGAACCGGGAGACAAGGGCGCAGCAGCACCAGAGCCCCAGATGTCCCGCGCCCGGCACGGCCGAGACCAGAGCCACGAGGCCGAGCACCACAAGCAGCTCCCGACAAGCGGCGGAATGGAACGTTCTCTGGGGAGACTTAAAATCATCAGGGAAACTCGACGTGTAAAACAAAAGCGGGGGAATAAGAAACACCCTCCCAGACTTCCGAAAAGAAGCCAGTGGGACAGGACAGGGAGAGTGACTGAAATGGAAAAGAGGTCCGAGCAGACCCCCTGGTGCGAGAATTAGCCCCCAGAAGACGGAGGAGGAGGGATGCAACTGGGCGAAACCCAAGGAAGGGAGGGAGGCGCAGGGAGGGCTGAGGCAGCGCGGCGGCGGCCGCTCCAGCTCACCCCTGCAGCAGGGAGAGCGGGGCAGAGCACAGCCCAAGTCCGTGAGGACAGACGTGCTCAGAACACGTGTGCTGAGGTCTGGCCGGGATGGGCAGTGGTGCCCACGAGGTGGGTTGTAGCGAGGCCACGGTCAGCGAGGGTCCCGAGATCCTAAAGCTCTCAGCAGACGTTCCAGGTCCAAGGACGGCGGGTCAGGCACATGGCCCGTCCCTCCCGCAGCGCCGCTAGAGGAGCTAAGCGCTCGCTCCGAACGGGGCGGCGCAGCCGCAGACGGGAAGCAACGGCAGACCCGGACCTCCACGTCTGCGCCCCCGCCGGAGCTCAGGACAGCCTCGGCCCAGAAGCCAGTGGCCAGAGAAGAGCTGGCCAGGAGGACGGAGCAGCCGGCAGACAGCCCCGCTGGCAGCGAGCGTGCTGGCTGCAGGAGCCCGTGGCGTGGACTGCAGCTCCGGGTCCGAGAGCCCGGGCCTGCTGTGCTCTCTGCACTGCCGCTAGGTGGACCCAGAAGTGGCCTTGGGACCGCGGAAGGGCATGACAGAGCAGGACGGCAAGGGCGCTGTGTCTCCGGCTGAAGGAGCAGACAGGGTTGGTCCCCAGCCAGAGGGAGAAGCTGCAAGGTGCCTATGACCGCCGAGGCCGACCGCCGGGCTGCAGATGTGTGCGGCAGACCCAGGAGCCTGTGGACCAGAACCCAGTCCCAGCCCGAGGACCAGCCCACAGACCGTGGTGGGCGTCGTGGACCTAACCCTAACAACGCCGACACGGACAGGTGCCCAGGAGTCAGACAGGACCCGGAGCCGATCCAGACACGTCTGGAATGCAACCCACGGTGACTCGGGACACGAGACCCTCAAACTGTCAGCTCGGAGGGAAGGACTTTCAGCGGGCGCCAAAGACGAAAAGACCCAGCCGTCGAGACCGTCCGGCACGGACCCTGCGGCAGCAATCCGCAGAAACGCGTGGACAAAACAGACGTTTTGACAGACGTGAAGACACGAAAGTCTCAGCACAGAAACACATGAAGGGAAGCCAAACAGCCGTGTGAGGGCTGAAAAGCAAAATTTTAAAACTCACTGGACAGAGAGACCAGCAGACAGACGTGACAGAAAAGTCAGTGACTGTGACTGAAGACAGGTGGACGGAAATCATCCAACCTGAACAAAGGAAAGAAAACCATTTTGGGGGAATCAGGCCCCAGAGACCTGTGGAACAGACACTAAAGGTCTGTTTGTGCCCCTGGGAGCCCCCGAAGGAAGAGGAGCCGTCCGCGGAGAGGACAGCTGGCACTCGCCTGCGTGTGGTGCAAGACACACACCCACAGCTTCAGGAAGCCAAGAAACCCATACCCAGATGCGTCTCCTCGAATGGCGGGAACCCAGGACAGAAGAACCCTGACGGCAGTGGGGGAGGCGCGTGGCCGCCCAGCGAGGGGCAGCCCCCCCCCCGGCCGCCGCAGGTGAAGACGGGCAAGGCTGTCATCCCCGAACGCCGCGGCCGGTGAAAACATCGTTCGTGGACACAGGTGGGATTTCCCAAGTGAAAGAAAATGAAGAGACTCCAGCCAGCGACGGAAGGTCTCCTACGGGACGTCAACACCATCGGGGTGAGGCTGGGACGCCCACGAGGGCGCAGAACCGCAGACAGACCCCTGAGCTCGTCAGAACATGTCTGATGGTGGAAAGAAAGGCAGTTAGGACGTTTTCTGACGGGAGTTTTCGGTCTAGATGTAGGGGGTGACAAAGGGACCCTCGGGGCTATGTGCCCACCTCCCAGTTAAGGGGCAAAATACCAAGTCCTCCAGGAAGATGTTAAAAGCTGAGCGTGTCCTGCGGGCGCCTGGGGGCTCCATCGGCTGAGCGTCCAACTCGATCTCGGCTCGGGCCTTGGTCACGAGGCCGTGCGGTCAAGCCCTGTGTGGGGTCCCACGCTGCGCACGCACCTGCTTAAAACCACAGTGAAAGTTGAGCACGTTGTGATCCTTAGAAGAACCTAGACGTACAGCACAGACAGACAGAACCACAACAGAGGGACTGACACAGACGACTAAAACAGTCCAAGTAATTCTGTTTTTCTAGGCCGCAGAGAAGAAACGGAGGCACAAACACGGAGACCCCACAGAATACAAACGACATGGGAGGCGCCTGCCCCAGTGCGGCAGAAATGACGTTACCGTCAGCATGAGACCGGAGACGCGAACCCTACAACCCCGTCTGCCGGCACGAGCAGAGGCTTCCAACAGGGCGTCGGGGAGGGAAACAGCGAAACATTCCGCAGAAACACTCGGAAAAGGGGCCTCAAGTGGCTCCACTGACCTCCGGGAGCATGTGCCCTCTCACCGGGGAAGACGGGGCGCTGCCCACAGGGGAGACGCTGAGAAGGCGAAACTTTCTCCAGTGCGTACGCAGCTCACAACAGAGCCAGGACCTGCCGGAGCGGCAGAATGACAGGAGCGCGCAGCCGGAGACCCCAGACCCGCAGACCCGGAGACCCCAGACCCGCAGACCCGCAGACCCGGAGTCCCGCAGACCCGCAGACCCGGAGACCCCAGACCCGCAGACCCGGAGACCCCAGACCTGCAGACCCGCAGACCCGGAGTCCCGCAGACCCGCAGACCCGGAGACCCCAGACCCGCAGACCCGGAGACCCCAGACCCGCAGACCCGCAGACCCCAGACCCGCAGACCCGGAGACCCCAGACCCGCAGACCCGGAGACGCCAGACCCGCAGACCCGGAGACCCCAGACCCGCAGACCCGGAGACCCGGAGTCCCGCAGACCCGCAGACCCGGAGACCCCAGACCCGCAGACCCGGAGACCCCAGACCCGCAGACCCGGAGTCCCGCAGACCCACAGACCCGGAGACCCCAGACCCGCAGACCCGGAGACCCCAGACCCGCAGACCCGCAGACCCCAGACCCGCAGACCCGGAGACCCCAGACCCGCAGACCCGGAGACGCCAGACCCGCAGACCCGGAGACCCCAGACCCGCAGACCCGCAGACCCGGAGTCCCGCAGACCCGCAGACCCGGAGACCCCAGACCCGCAGACCCGGAGACCCCAGACCCGCAGACCCGGAGTCCCGCAGACCCGCAGACCCGGAGACCCCAGACCCGCAGACCCGGAGACCCCAGACCCGCAGACCCGCAGACCCCAGACCCGCAGACCCGGAGTCCCGCAGACCCGCAGACCCGGAGACCCCAGACCCGCAGACCCGGAGACCCCAGACCCGCAGACCCGCAGACCCGGAGTCCCGCAGACCCGCAGACCCGGAGACCCCAGACCCGCAGACCCGGAGACCCCAGACCTGCAGACCCGCAGACCCGGAGTCCCACAGACCCGCAGACCCGGAGACCCCAGACCCGCAGACCCGCAGACCCGGAGTCCCGGAGTCCCGCAGACCCGCAGACCCGGAGACCCCAGACCCGCAGACCCGCAGACCCCAGACCCGCAGACCCGGAGACCCCAGACCCGCAGACCCGGAGACGCCAGACCCGCAGACCCGGAGACCCCAGACCCGCAGACCCGCAGACCCGGAGTCCCGCAGACCCGCAGACCCGGAGACCCCAGACCCGCAGACCCGGAGACCCCAGACCCGCAGACCCGGAGTCCCGCAGACCCGCAGACCCGGAGACCCCAGACCCGCAGACCCGGAGACCCCAGACCCGCAGACCCGCAGACCCCAGACCCGCAGACCCGGAGTCCCGCAGACCCGCAGACCCGGAGACCCCAGACCCGCAGACCCGGAGACCCCAGACCCGCAGACCCGCAGACCCGGAGTCCCGCAGACCCGCAGACCTGGAGACCCCAGACCCGCAGACCCGGAGACCCCAGACCTGCAGACCCGCAGACCCGGAGTCCCACAGACCCGCAGACCCGGAGACCCCAGACCCGCAGACCCGCAGACCCGGAGTCCCGGAGTCCCGCAGACCCGCAGACCCGGAGACCCCAGACCCGCAGACACGCAGACCCCAGACCCGCAGACCCGGAGACCCCAGACCCGCAGACCCGGAGACGCCAGACCCACAGACCCGGAGACCCCAGACCCGCAGACCCACAGACCCCAGACCCGCAGACCCGGAGACCCCAGACCCGCAGACCCGGAGACGCCAGACCCGCAGACCCGGAGACCCCAGACCCGCAGACCCGCAGACCCGGAGTCCCGCAGACCCGCAGACCCGGAGACCCCAGACCCGCAGACCCAGAGACCCCAGACCCGCAGACCCGGAGTCCCGCAGACCCGCAGACCCGCAGACCCGCAGACCCGGAGACGGTGCCCCCGCTCAGGCCAGAACCCAGCACAGCCCCAAGCGCATTCCCCAGGGTGCCTGGAACAAGGAACCACACACTGGGGAGCCCCTTGTCTGACACTCCAGAGGTCACAAGAATGCACACTTGCCATGGGGGAACCCTTCCTGCCTCTCCGGCCGCCGGTGGGCTAGCCATCCTTGGTGTCCCCCTCTGTTGACCTGTCAGTCCAATCTTCTGTCTCCACATGACCACCCCCTGGGCCTCTTCCCGTCATCGTCCCTCTGCAGTCTGTATCCAAATCTCCCCTTTTTATAAGGTTCCCAGTCCTACTGGCCTGGGCCCACCTTATGCCTCATTGTAACTAGATCACACTATACAGAAAGGTCACGTTCTGAGTTCCTGGGGATTCGGATGTCGTCGTATCTTTCTGGGGGGATGTGATTCAACGTGTAGGATCTGCCGGCCGACTGGATTTCCCCGAGCTGTGCTCAGCAGTCCACTCCCAAGGGCAGAAGACACATTCCCTTCCGCGGCACAGGGAACATCGCCGAGAGGACCACAGGCTGCACCGTGAGATGAACCTCAGCCCAAACTCCTCTTCCATACGGCCCCCGCGACCCGACCCCGAAACCAAAGACCGCAGAAGGACACCAACATCCCCGCCGAATACAGATGCAGAATCCTCAAGCGATAGTTGAACCAAATCCAGAAAGAGCACAAACTGAGGTGCACACCACGACCCAGGGGACTAAATCCAGAAACACAAGGCTGGTTCTAGATGCAGAGATGCGGCAGCAGAAGCTGCACAGGGTCGCGGGGCAGGGACCACTTGGACGCATCTCCTGATGCCGGAAAAGCGCTTCACAGAGCATCCCAGCCGCGCTGAAGCCCTCGGCCGACGGGCAGGAGCGGGGACCTGCTCAGCCCGGGGAAGGCGCCGGCACCGTCTGCTGGTAGCGTCTCCCTCGGAGGGAGAGGGAAACTTCCCGAGGCCAGGGGCGGTCCAGGAGCCCCTCCTTCGCTCCGGGCCCTCTCACAGGGGGACACTCAGCAGGTGGGTAAATGAGCCAGTGCTGAAGGGCGTGCAGACGGAGAAGCGTGAGGGTGTCCTTACGCACAGACAACAGCGCGTTTATGTGGGGTATTCCCCCAAAGCTACAAAAACAACCAAGTCACTCCTAGAACCAGTGAGCTTATCAAGCTTGCGAGGTACAAAGAGAACGCACAAAAAACAACCGTTTCTACACACTAGGGATATATGATTGGAAACCAAAACTTAAAAATTAACTTTCGTGGGGTGTCTGGGTGGGTCAGTCAGTTGAGCGTCCGACTCCTGATTCTGTCGTGATCTTGGGGTCCTGGGATTGAGCCCTGCACTGGGTTCCGTGCTCAGCGAGGAGTATGCTCGGGATTCCCTCTCTGCCCCTTGCTCCCTCGCTTTCTCTGAGTAAACAAATAAACAAAATCTTTAAAGAAATACAACCCTTTATAATAGCTCAAGAACGAAGGAGACGCTTGGGCAGTTACCTAAGAAAGCAGGTGTTTGCGCCGGGCGCTACAGAACGATGACTCAGAGAAAAAGCAAAGAGACAAATTATGTTCCTGGGTTGGAAGACAACACAGACGTCAGTTCCCCACAAACTGACCCTAGATTCACGGCAGCTCCCATCCAGCAGGCCTTCCTGTGGCTACGGGCAGGGGATTCTGAGACTCACCCGTTCTGGCGCAGGAACGGACACAGCTGGATCCCTCTGAGCAACAGGGAGGAGAGGGGGCGTTCCCAGCCGGGCGGCTACCGCTCGCCGGGGCGCGTGCGACGGACGGACTGCGCCGGTGCAGACACACACAGGTGGGGCGACAGGTCGCACACGCGTGGCGACTGGGCACCGAGTGAGTGGACAGAGGGAGGCTACGGCCGTCTGTGGAGGCAAACAGCACACAGTCATTTCCACAAACGGCCAGCCAGATGCAGAGAAATTAACCTAAACTTCACGGGCTTTGCAAAAATCAACTCAAAGTGGATCAGAGGCCTAGGTGTGGCCTGTCACGACGCACTGCGAGAGGGGACGGCGGCGCACCTCTGGTATCTGGTGGCAGGAGGAGGCTCCCAGACGCGACATGAAAGCCCAGTGTATGGCACACTTCTCCGGAACTTACTGATCCGGCCCGAGACAGCCAAGACGAACCGGAGGAAAACACCTGCCGCCACACAGCGGACAAACAGCGTGTCCCTAGAACCGGGCGATGGCTCTCCGGCTCAGCAGCTGCCCCGCCCGGAGTAGACGCTCCCACCACACGAGCGGGAAAGGCGGACTCGATCCGCGACAGAAGCCCAGCACGTGGCTGCAGGGTGGGGGGCATGGGACCCCCACCTGCGCCGCGGGGAGCCCGGAGGGCGCGGCCACTGTGTCTGCCTGCGCGGCTGCGCGACAAGATGCCACACGTCAGCGGCCACACACACCTGTGTCTCACAGTTGTGAAGGCCCGAGGCTGGGACCAGGCCGCCGGCTGGGGCCCAGGTTGAGCACTTCTCGCCGCCTCCGCAGGCGGTGGGCGGGGGTGGGGTGGTGGGGAGCTCCCTGGGGTCCCTCTCCAGAGCCCCACCCATGACCCATCATTCCCCTCCCAAAGGCTCCGTGTCCCAACACCTTCAGGGGGTGGGGGGGGCACACACCTCCTCAGGCCATCGCGGCTACTCTGGAAAACGGCGCACGTTCTCAGGAATTCAAGCGACCCTTACCGTGTGACCCAGCAACGCCACTGCGCGGGGACAGCGGGAGGGCGCTCCACACCAGCCCGCCAGCCAGTGCTCAGAGCAGCTGCACGCGGGACCCAAACTGGGAACCACCCAGACGCCCTCCAGCAGGTGTGGACTCCGACGCGCCGGCGCCTCCCGGCCGTAGCCGGAACCGAGCGGCGCTGTCCGCGGTGCTGAGCGTCCGCGGCGCTGAGCGGAGGGCCCGGCCTCAGAAGGCTGGAGCCGTGGGCGCCCGGCGGCCCCCCACGACGGCAGCGCCGGAGAACGGGCGCCGGCTGGGGGCTCAGGGCGGGGTCCAGAGACGGAGGAGCTGCTCGCGTGCCCCCGTACGTGTGAGCAGACAGTCGGAGCCGCACCCGAAACCCTCGTGACCCAACTTCCGCGCCACGAATCGCAGGGGCCGTCGGAGAAAGCGCCGCTGACTCACCCGCCAGGGGCCCAGGCGAGACCGCAGGTGTGGTTCCAAATGCACAGAAAAAATAAGCGTCGACCCAGGACTCTAAACCCAGTCAACGTCTAACCCAAGGGTAGAGTCGGGGCCCAGGGGGCTCGGCTGGTCGGGGGGCTCGGTCAGTCCGGTGTCCAACTCTCAATTTCAGCTCAGGTCATGACCTCAGGGTCATGAGACCGAGCCCTGCGTCGGGCTCCAGCAGGGCACGGAGGTTCTCCCTCTGCCCCTCCCCACACATTCCCCACAAAACAGAACCAAAAGCAAAGGTGGGACCCACCCCGCTGCAGGCGTGGGAAGCCAGAGGCCCGCAGGACGGCACGGCGGGCGTCCACGGGCGGCACAAGGCAATGGTGAGCCAAAGCAGCATGTGGGTGCCCTGGCTGCTGTTAGACGGTTTTTAGCTTTTTTTTTTTTTCAGATGATTCTATTTATTTGAGAGAGAAAGAGAGAGAGAGAGAAGGCGCACAAGCAGGGGGAGCGGCAGAGGGAGAAGCAGACTCCCCGCCAAGCAGGGAGCCCAACCCGGAACTCGATCCCAGTACCTTGGGATCATGACCTGAGCTGAAGGAAGATGCTTAACGACTGAGCCCTCCGGGAGCCCCCTAATAAGTATTTTTTGTGTTTAAAACTAATACGGACTTGAAATTCTAGAGAACGTGCGGAGGGAGCAGGAGGTCGAGTGAGGGCCAAGGTGGAAGTCACGCTGTGCAGAACGTCACCAGTGCAGCCGGCGGCTCCTCAAATACGCCCCCACACGGCCTGTCACCTCCCCCAGCGGCAAGGGAACCGGCCAGGACACGAGCCATACACGACTCTCCCCGCAGCGCGGCTCCGACAGCCAATGTGGGGACGGCCTGAAGGTCCATCCACGGACAAATCAACCAAATGTGGTAACTGGAGTGTCGTCCGGCCCTCGGAAGCTAGGAGTCCTGGTTCCCACTCCGGAGTCTGGAATCGTCCCGCTCCAGCCGGGCGCGAAGGCTGCACTGTGCTACTAGAGGTGGCGTCCAGAACAGAGTCCCCAGGGACAGAGAGGGGCAGAGCTAGCCGGGGGCGGGGCCTGCTGCCTTCTGGGAGGTGACAAGGGACTGGAACAGACCTGTCACAGGGCCTGCCTCTAGAGCCCGTGTCCAGAGGCCCCCGGGCTCCCCAGAGCAGCCAGCACTCAGCAAGGGCAGGTGCCTGGTGCCCTCGGCTCTGGCGCAGACCTCCCCCGGCTTCTCCTGGAGCCTGACGGCCCTCCTCTGCCCACAGCACTCCTCTAGCAAGCTCTCCAGACCCAGCCTCCCGAGCCCCTACAGGCCAGCTGCCCTGGAGAGCAAGGGACGACTGGCAGGCAGCCTCGGCCCGGGCCCTCCTCAGCTCGCCGGCCACCCCCCCAACCCCCCTCCCCCTTCTCAAATGGGCTCGCATCTTTCTGCTCCTGCCTCCCCCTCCCCCCACTCTGCCCTGTGGGCCAAAACGTTTCCAACCCTCTCATTTTACTGCTCTGTTTTAAGGAAAAGGAAGTAAATTCACTAATGTCCTTGGTTTATCCCAACTGACCTAATGGAAAAGAAAATGCACCCCCACCCCCCACACAAATTCCCAAACTAAAAATCCAATGGGTTGAAAATAAAGCTTTAAAAACCTCATAAAAAACCCAAAAACATTTTCTCGGGGAGACTTGGCACTTCCTAAGCGGTCAGCGGCACAGTCCGCAGGAAGCCGTCACCCGGCGCGTCCCGCCTGCTTCGGGCTCCCGTGCCGGCACAGCGCAGACACGTCTACGGACCGGTCCTGCCGACAGGGGAAACCAAGACCAACAACCCAGGAGACAGGTGGCCAAGGGCAGGCGGCAGAGTCTCTGGGCTCCGCGGCCCAGCAGGCCTCCGCGCTCCCGGGCCAGGAGCCCGACGGGGGCGGCATGGGGGGATGGTGACGACAGGCGGGTGCGGCCAACCCGGGCCAGCTCTCTGTGAGGACACTGTGGTCTCGTTTGTGGGAACGCGGGACAGAAACGCGTGAGGACGGTGCCCGGGAGAGCTGGGAGGGAAGGGCCGGGCAGGACTCCACCTTCCTGCCACGTCCCTCTGAGCACGACGGCACGCGTCCGGGGGGGGGGGGTGGCTCGCTTCTCCTCAGCGCTCTTCTGTCACTTTAACTCTCAACACAGAGAAGTGAGTCGGGTCAGGCGAGGTCGCATGTGTTGTGGGCTCTCCACAAGGACACCCGGGCCGCCCCCGACCGGGCCCTCTAGAACAGGCGGTCCCGAGAACGAGAGGTCCCCAGCACACAGCGCAGACGGCCACCGGCCAGGACCCGGAGTCTGCCCCGGTCCCACACTGCACAGGGCAGAGGCCCCGACCCAGGTCCCACGGAGGTTGAGGCCTGCGCTCAGGGCGCCAGAAGGAGGAAATGCCGGGCGTCGGGACAAGTCCTGGCTCAGGGGAGGCAAATGCAAAAGCTGCTGCTCTTCCAGCACGAGAGGTCACTGCGTGGGTGGGCGGGGACACACGGGCACCTGCTCTCGAGGCACCCCTGGGGCGGCCTGAGGGAAAGGAGCTGGCCAGCAACGAACGTGCCAGGAAAGAGAAGGGTTGGCTTCGGCAAGGCGTGCGGGAACGAGCTGTCGTGTCGGACGCCACGTAATTTCTCAGGGACTTGGTGACTTGTGGGGAGGGGCCACAGGAGGGCAGAGCGCCAGGACATCCCTGAGGTGACCACCACCGAGGCCAGAGGCAGACGGACACGACGCACCAGAGATTTAACAGTTTAATAACGACTTCTCCGCAGCCCAACGGGGCAGCTGACCCGTCCTGTCTCGTCGCAGGGCCGAGTGTGCACCCCACACTCGCCACAGGGGCAGCCGACAGGATGCCCTGAGGACTCGGAGTGCCCTCTCCGCCCGCTGGCCTGGCCAGGCCTGCACAGCAGGACCTCTCCTCAGAATAGAGACCAGGCCCGAGAACGTCCCTTCTCTCCAGGCTGAAGGGCGGGACACGGTGCCGGCTCCCCCTGCCCTTCGGCTCCCCCTGCCCCGAGCGCCCACACGGCCGGCCCGCCACCAGCTCCTGGCAGGCCCACAGCCCACCCCACGGGGCCTGAGCACAGTGGCCTCTCCCAGGGCGGCCCCTTCCCAGTGGGACGTGAACGCGGCAGGTGCCCACCCACCGCGAGGCTCAGGCCCTGCGTGGTGGTCCTTCACCGAGCCGCCAGCCCGCGGTTCCTGACCCCCAACCCGACCCCGGGGAGAGACGGCTAGAGCCCCGTCAGGTCCACGATGGCTTTGACGAAGATGGCGTCGTCGCGCACGTAGGAGTTCTTGGCCTCCATCTTGGAGACGGGGCAGAAGAGGGGGCAGCCGCTGGCAATGTTCATGTCACTGACTGGCCTCTGGAAAGAGGACGAGGTCACGTCGGGCCTAAAGGCATCGATCACGTGCTCCCGGTTGTTCTGGTCGAGCAGCATTAAGGTTACCTGGAAGAGAGTGGCCGCACAGGGATGACACCGTTGAGTCACGCCCCACCCAGCCCCAGCTCCCTGTCTGGGTGATCGGTGCCCATCCCAGCACTTTCCGTCCCTCGGGCCCCGGGGTCTGAGCCCGCAGGGGACACTGCGGAGCCGTGCTGGCTGGCGCCTCACCAGCTCCCAGTCACGTGACAGAGGCTCTCATACGGAAGAGCTCGCAGAGCACCCACTGCCCTCCCGAAGGGACAGCCCTTGTCAGTCAGGAGCCACAGCTGCCCTGCGCCACCGCCTCTACCAGGAAGCCCACAGGGCCAGCCCAGCGCAGTGGAGGGAAAGGACGATGGCGCTGGCACCTTCAATCCCTCCACCAGGACCCGACTCCAGGTCTCAGAGTGTCCGTAACCCCCACAGGCACGGGCTCTCCTGCCATACCCGTCCTCGGGAACGGACTGTGAGGCAGCGTCTTTAACTGCTGGCCCCGAGGGGCCGGGAAGCCTGGGGGCCGACTGGGCAGGGCCCGAGGGCCCGTCCTGACTACCTCACTGCCCCACAGGCCCCTGGGACAGCCGCTGGGACAGCCTCACGCACCTTCTGGTTGAAAGGCCAGCGCAGGAGGGCGTCGTGGGGGCCCTTCATCACCACAAAGAAGAGTGACAGGTGTGTCCCCCGCCCGGTGCCGTCTCCGTTCAGGTAGATACGCAGACACATCTTGTAGCCATACCTGCTCGTGTAGAAGGCTGTGGGGAGACGGCACCCATGACCCCATGCCGAGGGCTCCCCGAGAAACCCACACACGGAGAAAACGCCCAGGTCTGGGGGCACGTACCCGTCCTCCGAGTGTGCACACTTAGCTCCTCGCGGACACGAGTGCCCCAAAGCAAAAACAACTAATTAGGGAAAACCTTTCTAAGAACCCCAAATGCAAGCCCACCACGGCCACATGTGAACCAGCTGTGAAGCTCGGCACTGGTCCGACCTGAGCCCCGCCTGGAGGGGGTGACAGTGGGTGACACCTGGGTCAAGCTAGAGGTGCCCCGAGACTCCCAGTAGCGGACCTCCCTGCCTTCCTGCTCGCACCTCCAGGAGCCGGACCTGGCCCTGCTCCAGCTGGGGGGGGAGGGGGGCTCCAGCCGGGGCGCACGCCTGACCCCCCGGCCCTCGGCTCGCTTCTGTCAGAGCTCGGTTCAGAAGAGATTCCCGTCGGCAGGGGTGCCCCCGCTCCTCTGGGAACGCGCTAGCAGGGAGGCGCGTGCCAGAGTCCAGAGCCCAGAGGACGGTGCCCGGACAGACAGCCTGTCCCCCCACCCCCACCCCCCGGAAGCCAGAGCGTGCGCTCCGTCCGGGACCGGCCGAGGAGACGCGGCAGGACCACACAGCAGCCCCGCCAGCGGGCCGCGCTCCCCGTCCCGCCCCAGGCCGCCCGCAGGAGAGGGACCTACACGCTCAGCCCGCAGCTCCGAAGGCGCTGCGGGAGTAACCGGTGCATGAGGCTCTCTCCGTCGGAGGGGGTCAGGTCTATGCGGGGGGCCCGGGCAGGTAGGGGCACGGCGGCCCCAGGAAGGGCTGCGGAGCGCCCGTGGTCAGGGCAGAGCAGAGGCCCCCGCTCCCAGCACCCGCTCGCGGCTCTGTCCTTGAAGACCCAGCGGAGAGGCAGCAGGCGCGGGGAGGCCTCCGCAGGCAGCCCCCCAGCCCCCTCGCCCTCTCGGGGAGGCGCTGGCATCTCAGATGGCAGCAGCTCTGAGGGCAGATTCCAGACCAGCACCTGGGGAGAAGATGGCAGGCGTGCGGCCGGCCACGGCCTCCTGCCGCTTCCTAGCGAAGTCGGAGATCTTCCAGACGAACACGCCGTCGAAGGTGGTCGCCTCCATCTCGTGGACCTTCTGCTCTAGCTCGGCCATCGCCAGATCCTTCAGACCGAGGCTCCTCTCCAGCTGCTGCACCTGGGGGCACGGGAGCCCGGTGAGGGTGCCGGCGAGGGGGGCCGTGGGCCTCCGTCCAGCGCGCCTCTGAGGCCACCTTCGCGGGGAGGTGCCTATGGAAGTGCCCCACACCCACCTCTCCACCAGCTTCGGGCGACACGGCACCCCCCAGTGGCCCCCGAGGCTTCACTGGGCTCAGCTCATCTTGAGTGAGCTCCGTCCCCACAAGACGCCCAACCCCACCTATGCCCAAGGTCAAGAGCTCAGCGCAGGAAACAGGCTCGCAGCGCCCGCAGCAACCGCAAGGCCTGTTCCCTGCGGCCACCCCTACCCCACAGGCCAGAGAGACAAGGCTGGCTCGGAGCGACCGCTAGGACGCCCACATGAGGCCCGTCAAGTGAGCAGGGCGCACAAACAGAGGAGGCAAAAGCAGAAAGAACGCTGTGCTAGAAAGCAAGGTGCCGTCCTTGAAATCCCAGCTCAGGTGCCGTGATGCCCCGGGACCCGCCCAGACTAGCCCTGAGCACCCCGGGACCCACCTTGTTACTCAGGGCCTCGATCCTGTCCTGGTCCAGCCGGTGCTGCCGGCCACAGGCCTCAGCGGTCATGGCCACCCTTTCTACCTCCCGGTTCAGGACGCAGACAATGTTCTCGAAGGTGGCGGTCTTCCTCTCCAGGGCCTCGCAGCGCTGCTGTAGCTCCGCAGCCTTGGGGAGCCCCGCCTCGGGGTGCAGCGAGCTGGCTTCCCAGCCCCCCGCCTCGCTCTGGCTCAGGAGGTGGTCCCCTGCCCCAGAGAGGGGCTTGGCCTCCAGGAGGCCGCCCAGCAGCATGGCCAAGTGCTCGCGGAGCCAGTGGGCCTCGTGCTGCTGCTGCTTCTCGCTCTCCACCTGCAGACGGAAGTGGGGCTCAGCCCTGACCCAGAGCCCCGCGGGCGGGCTGCAAGGTGAGGCGGGGCGGGGACACCTCCCCATCGTTCACTTGCCAGCACGTCACCTGTCGCTACCTGGACTCACTACCTTCCGAAACACAGACTGTCCTAGTAACTTCTCGGCTTGTATTTGACATAATAGGGAGGAACACACACGTGTGAGAAGTTGCCCAAGTGGAGAAGAAACCCGTAAAGCTAACCTTTCCCAAAGTCGTCAGTATTTTTTATCATACGCTTCTGACTTTCTCCTAAACTTCACAACAAATAAAAAAACATTTTTTTTAGGGGCGCCTGGGTGGCTCAGTGGGTTAAGCCTCTGCCTTCGGCTCGGGTCATGATCCCAGGGTCCTGGGATCGAGCCCCGCGTCGGGCTCTCTGCTCAGCGGGGAGCCTGCTTCTCTCCTCCTCTCTGCCTGTCTCTCTGCCTA